>NC_140348.1:8797978-9397978 GCF_963514085.1 Chelon labrosus
CCCCATAACCTCTGTGTGCTGTCACCAGTGAGTCACGCACACACACATGCACAACCACACACACACACACACCTCTAAATTCGCACAAAACGAGGGTGCAGACCATCTGTCTAAAAAATATGTTATACAACAGGTCACTAAGCTGTAATTGGTCAAAGACACAACCAGACTGGTTGCTATGCTGGGTCAAAACATTATCCTTCCCACTTTTAGCTAGTGTTCATATTTAAGTGCTGCAATCTGTCTGGAAGACTACATAAGTAAACATTCTTTACCAGTATTTATGTCTCAATCTTCTCATTGACCTCATCGAACCCCTTAAACTCATATTTAGTTATATAGTATCACCATTACATCCATGAAAACAGATGCCCTTTTTTGCATTTTGGGTATTTTAGATTGAGTAAATAAACATTCACTGATGATGGAAAAATGTGCAGTGTATTTTCTCAAAGTCTTTCCTCAGATAGATTGTGTTATTCTGGGCACCATGTTTCCTGCTTCACTGGAACGGCACGGCGGGCATCTGAACACTTTAGTGACCTAACGTTTTTGTTAAATTAAGGTTTAAAAAATCTGACAATCTACTACAATGCTAGCTTACGTTAGTGTCCTGCATGTAACATGCTCACAATGGCAATGCATACATGCTGTTGTTTACCAGATATGATTTTTTACCATGTTTACCATCTTACTTTAGCATGTTAGCTTTAATTAGCACAAAGTACACAGGGAAAGTCATTTGTTTTATGGGTTTGTGGGAAACATGAATTTCAAATTTTCACTGCAACGTCTCGATAAACCACAAATGTCAGCCTGTTGGTGGTTCTACAGTTAAAGTCAAGATTCATTCGATGGTGACATTTGTAAAAAGTGTAGGCCTGACAGCAAAAATCTTGGCTTTATGCAATCCATGAAGTCTGTACCGAAGTGGCTGACCCACTGACACTGCTGATAGTGTGGTTGAAAATACCAAAAGGGAAAAGGATATGTAATCGACATCTTCATGAGACATTCCTCTGGAACAAGGACTTTTAGAGGCTTCTCATTTTAACATGGTTTTGTGTCTAAGTGAGACTTACACAGCTAATTCTGCTAATATTGAGCCTACTTTAAATTGTGAGCAATTTGAAGGGATGAATGTACCAAAACCTACATGCATCCTGTGTTTAGATTAGAAGAAAATCTGCATGCTTGTTGGCCTCCATGGCTTGTTTTTGAGTAGCCAAAGCCCTTTCTTCTTCTTCTTCTTCTTTCTGCTTTTAGTCTGCATGCATTATTCTTTTAATCCTCACGGTGGCACTCTCCACTGACTGTATCACCACAGCAGTTGTACACCCTGAGCTTGTGTAATCCCTTTCATTTTTGATGAGTCAAAGCCAGCACTCAGTCTCCTCTGGGGAGATGTCTGATAGGATTGAACGGCCCCAGCCAGGGAGGTACTGTGAGGGGGAGGAAGAGAAAGGCGTAGAGGAAAAGTTTACGCAAAGTTTGTGCACTTGACATAAGGCCACCAGCATCTTCCGTGGGGGTGGTTTGTTTGACGTGATGAGAATGAGAGGTCCCCCACCCCCTCAGCCTGATCTTGTCAATCAGTCGCCGAGTGAGGTGAAGAGAATAGGGAGTGGATTAGGTTTCTGCCGGCTGGAAGATGATCCTCGACTATTTCAGGAGCTGCAGAGCCAGGGTCTCTGTCAGTGTCACCTTCAGGGCTGGTGTGATGTCTCAGAGCTCACGTCTGCCAGCTCACAAAACTGGACCACCTAGGTTCAGATTACACTCACTGTGTGCTGATATACACCTATCAGCCACAACATTAAAACCACTGACAGGAGAAGTAAATTGACCATCATGTGACAATACTGTCCTGCTGGGAAACTTTTAAATCTGGCATTCATGTGGATGTTACTAGACATGTACTACCCACCTAGACCAGACCAGGCACCCCCACCCCATAGCAATGACACTCCTTGATGGCAGCAGCCATCCCCAGCAGAATGCAGTCTGACACAGATACACACACAAAAACACTTTAGGAACAACTAAAAAACATGCGACAAGAACAACACAAGGTGTTGACCTGGCCTCCAAATTCACTAGATCCCAAACTGATCAAGTATCTGTGGGATGATCCAAGTAGGGTTGATACAGTAGGATGATACAAGTAGGGTTGCCAACCGTCCCTTGTTTCTTATTTAGAAACAAAAGTACCACAGATTTGATAAAATAAATAAATAATATATATACTGTATATATATATATATATGTACAGTATATATATATATTAGGGATGTCAATCAAAATGATAGCGTTCTTGTCGAAACAATTGTGCAATGTTGATGTGTTATGATGCTTTATTGAAATCAAGCATGTTTCACTACCTCTGGAAACTCCTAAAAAACTTGGATCTCATGATCCCATAGTGTCACGCATTCCGCTGAGGTCATGACCTCATAATGCTGAGTCCAGTTCAGATAACTTTGGCTGGTTTAAAATTAGCCTCTAAAATCAAAAATGTAGTGTTGCCACAGATCATGTATATCTGAGTTTATCCACTGACTAATGCAAACTGACTTGTGACAGCTGGACACGCCCACAACGGGGCGTGGTCGTTGGCCACTTGTTCTTGATGATGTCATCGTTACCAGTAGGAGTTTTTAAATAGGAGTCATTTCTAACACTCACTAGAAGTTTGGAGAGGAGGGTTGACTCCGCAGACTCTGGCCTGTCAAACCCAAAAGCCAGATGATCAGCCCACTGCGGCTGCAGGTGGAGGTCTCAGCCTACTCAAGCCACCAAGCTAATGCTAATGGTGTAGCCCTCAGCCAATCCAGTGGAAGGCCATTAGTGGCCCTTATAGTATTGTTATACTATAATAATAGGCAGGTTCTTGCCTGCATGGGTTTTCTCTGGGTGCTCTGGCACCTTCCCACTGTCCAAGAACATGCACATCAGGTTCATTGGCAATTCTACAATTGACAGTAGGTGTGCATATGTGAATGGATTTTGGTCTCTTAATGTTATGTCCTGTGATAGACTGGCAGCCTGTCGAGGGAAACCTTGTGATGTCACATTCTGCTGAGGTCATGACCTCATGATGTCACATTCTGCTGAGGTCATGGCTCTGATTAGTCGTTCAACCAATCAGAGCCATTTTGTTGTAAACAAATACTACTCCATGGCACACAGATGAGTTGCTCACCACATAAACAAACAATTTGATTGGCTCAGCAGATCTTGCCCGAGCATAATCACTTCCCAATGGAGAGACTGCAGACCAAATTTCCTATAAGTTGGTCTAGCTTCCAGACTAGAATGTCATACTATAAGTTTCCCAAATAACAAGATAACTGACTCTAATGTGAATAATTATTCAAACTTGTTGTGTTCAGACGTATATAAAACCCCTGACCAGATTATAAACATTTTATTTGAAGCACTACGAACATCTACGAACTATGTGTGTTTACAGTAAGCTCGACAAAATTATAAAACTAGTCCATTACATCACTGCAGATTCGGTGTTGCCCAAGCACTCGTCATGTTGCCAGCTATTTCAAAATGAACTGCAGAACCAAACATATACACAGCTCCTACTACTCCCATGATGTACTGCACCCAGTTTGTACTATATGGTCCCAATAATAAATGACACCATCGGGTATTATTGTTGAATAATAATTTGTTTCCATGTGTTCATATCACTCAAAAATATGCATCTAATTTAATTGAGGTTCGAGTCAAATAGTTAAAAAATCGTTTCACACACACAAAAAAGGATTAAAAAAATTCACCATGGCGGGAAGGGTGAAGGCAATCGGTCAGCTTTTTTGGGGCAAATATTGTTATGCGATTAAAATGTGATTAATCTAGATTAATTAATTACAAAGCCTCTAATTAATTAGATTTTTTTAATCGAGTCCCACCCCTAATAGATAGATAGATGGATAGATAGATAGTTGGTCATATGATCCATCCCTTTAGTCCAGATTGAAAAATAGAGCCACTGACTCCTCACTGACATTTTGTCTAGCACCACACTGAGGTTGACGTTGTTGCAGAAATACCTATTCTGTGGCTTGCCAACAACTTTGGTTCAAGCATCCATGTTTCCCTGGCGTTGAACCCTTTCTTTCTAGCATCAGCACTTTAAACGTTTGGCTGTTTTTGGACTTGTGATGTGTTTCTGCATTGACCAGGTGCAATGGCACAAATTCTGCCCAAACACTCAAGCCAGTTGACATTAATCCTCTAACTAGTCACTATGGAGTTCATACAGACATTATGTTCCCAGGATGCTCTGTTGACCAGCTCCAATGTCATTATCTTCTCAAATTTCAATTAGTTTAATAGTTTCTTTTATGATCAACACATTCCCCTTGTCGTCTGTCCTGTTCATGGACATTCACTCAAGGCACTGCCTGCGTGCAGAAGGTAGTCTCTGCATTTTGCAGATGATGTGATTCTGTTGGCTTCATCAGACCGTGAACGTCAGCATACACTGAAATGGTTTGCAGCCGAGGGTGAAGTGGCCTGGATGAGAGTCAGCATATCCAAGTCTAAGGCTATGGTTCTCTGCCAGAAAACGGTGGATTTCTATCTTCAAGCTGCAACAAGGTTCAACAAAGATACAGCCTTGTTGCAGGTCCAGCTGGTTTGTTTTTCTTTTTATATTTTAATGTAACAGGTTGTGTGGTCAGAGGTGAGTTTGTCAAAGTTTTCTACGTCCTGCCAACGATATTGTGTTTATCTGTTGCAAAGTAATGTTTAAATTCAGTACAGACTGTTCTGAAGTTCCATTTCTTACTGGCTATACTGGATTGTACAGTTTGTTCAGTTCATAAATCATATTGTTTACTGTATGCTAGTAAAATAGTAATACTTCCATTGTCCTTCTTATTGTAATAGGCTACAACTGAAGATACTTGCTGGAGCTAACCCTGACCTACTGTACCATAAATCAGTGCATGAAATGGATTTTGAATTTGCAACACCATAAAAAAAAAAGTCTCAGATGGGGCCCTTTTAATATAAAAATAGGCCTCTTTATGTTGGATGATGGCTTAAAAATGAAAGTCATTGTCAGATGCAGTTTCATGCATGCTCACGCCCCCCCCCCCCCCCCCCCCCCGCACACACACTTCCCCCACCTTAAATCTAGCTGAACAGAGTGGCTCCAGATCGAGTGAGTCACTTATTCGTCGTCATGAATAAATCACACCCACTGCTACTCCCTTCTACTCTGCACCACTGTCGTTTCCAAAACACACCTACACTCACATGCACTTACTAACATTACGTGAACATACCAACACACACTGGGGTCGAGTCCTTTTCACCTTTTACGCGGACACTGAATCCCTTTTGTTGTGCATCGTATTTTCCTGGGTTTGGCATTACTATTGGCAACACAACCCTCGAAATGTTGCAGAAAAGGCTCTACTTAAAATCTGAGCCCTCTTTAGATACATTTTAATGTTAATTCTATTTTTGGTATTAAGTTTTTATCATTGTTTGCCTTTGAAATGTACCTCAGCAGCCCCCACAAGATATACAAAATAATCTAGAGCATCTCTTTGTGTCCCTTCAGATAGTTGAGGAAAGAGCAACAATCCTTTGCTTCCTCCTCTTCAAGAAGACATTTGTCACTTTCCATTTTTACCACCCTCCCTCCCTGCCCTCCTCCCTCTTAGTGGTAAAACGGAGTTCATGTCGGCCTGCATTTCCCTGAGGCTAACTGATGGCTACACCCAGAGACCCTGACATACACACACAGCAAGACAAAGTGACTGCTCCTTTTATGCCACTTTGTTTATGTTGTAATCTCTCAACTTAGACGGTGAAGCTGCTCATCCCTTTTTTCTTTCCTTTCCTGCACCCTTCTTGCAGCTTTTACTTATTTTTTATGTTCTTTTTTATCAGGTTCAAATTCAATTCCTCCATGTTTGCCTCAGAATCATCCTTCCCAGTCTCTCCAGCAAACACCTCACTCTCAGCGTGGGCAAAAAGCCTGTGAAATTTCCCACAGGGGGAGGCAACATGAGTTTGCTTCTACAACATAGGAAATGGACTCGTATCTGAGGCATTGATTTCTTCTCAGCGTTATGGGAAGGAGATGGTGCTGAGGTGAAGGCTAAGAGCCCCACGATCGATACAAATTTGTATCCCAACGCCGGATGTTTCTCCTTAGTCGGATGGGTTTTTAATGCCCCAGCATGGGCTGTAATTGTCATCAGGTGACTCTATTAATTGAGCAGTATCAAGCAAATAAATTGACAGGAGCATTTTATATTCATTAGTGATTATAGTACATAATTTGAGTTATGCCGCATGGGAATTATCTGTGTAAAATAGTAGCTGTAGCAGTTGTAGCAACACTTTATTATGGATCACCTTGCAAAAATGTTAATGTGGAAAAATGAAAAGCAAATTTTTAAAACAAATGCCCACAAAAAAAAAAAAAAATGCCCCATGCTCTCCTGCTGTATCAACAAGGAGCTCAAAAGCCTGATAGTCCTCTTTGTATTGATGTGTTTGTGCGACGAGCATCAATTGTTTTTCTTCTTCTCTATTTTGTTTATCACAGGGTGCATTTTTCCGAATAGTTTCTGGTATCATAGCAAGCTTGTGTCTTTCACTTTCAAAGTAATCAGATTTATGGACGTCCTAATATGAGTAATGATGGCTCGATCCAGTGCAATTCAATACTTGATTATGCTGTCCGGTAAACCAATGTCAGATGGTCTATTCAGGATCAGTTTCATTCCATGTATTTGGTGCCGGTCATGTGCCATTCCCATCATTAGAAGCCTCTCAGAGCAAAAATATGTTCTTTTGTAAAGCGGAACTGAAAATGCAACTTCTCGATCTCCATCTGGACTTTACGCTAAGCTACCTAACCGTCTCCTGGATTTTATATATATATTTATGCAGTTTTAATAGATAAATATGAGAGCAGGTGGTGGAAAGGCCCAGGCTGTCTCTTCACTCTCTCAGGAGGAACGTAAATAAGCCAACATGTTGTGCGGCTCTTTTAAAGTCATTGATTTATCATTGTTTATTCCTTTATAAGCAACATTTTATAAATCTCCATTGCTTTACCAGTATTATATCATTTAAAGTCTTACACACCACTTTCCTGGGATGTTTGTAGTGAAGACAGATTGGGTGTTCTGTGACCTGGTGTAGTTTTTTGTCATATGTTCACATTTTTGTAGAACTAGTCAGGTTTTTTAGCCAAGATCACAATGTCTGTCTATATTCACTCCGTTATATACTGTATCAACCCTCGTCTACTATTCCCAGGTCTTCCCAGCCATCTTATGAGAAACCTGAAGGTACAGAGGAATGTAGCAAGTTGTTGCAAAAAGCCTGCCTGTCTCTCTCTCAAAGAATCACTTCTGCCAACTTCTTGCCCCTCTTAGAAACAGCCGTTTTCTCCTCCCACCACAGCAGCTGGCACCAATCCACAAAACCAAGGGTGAGTCCCAGCAAAAGACGACAACTCCAACTTAATGGACGGATAAGACTTTTGGACAAGCTTGGCCGGCCCACAGATTTGCCCCTTTTCCAGCAAATGTGATCCGAACTGCGATTTATTGACTGCAGTCTCAGCGGAACAGAGGATACACACAAAATCAGTTGATATTAGTTACGGAGAATTGCTGGACGTGATGGGGGGAATCTACATTTTGTTTTTCCTGTTGATTGGTGTGACCGTTCTCAGCAGCATTGGCTGCCTTTGTGAGTCTGTGGATGACAGTGAGGGCACAGAGGAGGTGGAAAGGCCAACGCCTCCTCACATTGTCTTTATCATGGTGGACGACCAGGGTTACGGAGACATTGGCTACCATGGCTCGGACATTCAAACTCCTGTGTTGGACCAGCTGGCTGCAGATGGGGTCAAACTTGAAAATTATTATGTCCAGCCTATCTGCTCACCCTCTCGTAGTCAACTCATGACAGGGCGGTGAGTTCCCTCATTACATTATTCATCTGATGGTATAACTATTCAGTCACAGCATGGTTTTTGTCTTGTGGCGTCTTTCTTTAAATTCCATTTCATACAAAGGATCTGTAATATAGTATCGCCTGTGTATATGTAACAAAGTAAAGACTTCTCCTTGCTTCTTAATTCACTTTACTGGAATGAAATCCTTTTTGAGAAAAGTACGGCTTTATTGATCATGACATTAGCCATGAAAGCAGAAATGATTTGTTTTATTGATTTTCTGTCTCAGCATCTATAGTGCTATGCCACGACAGCTTCATTAAAAGTCATAAGTCTTCAAAGGGCACATCCACATCAAACCTGTAAATAACAAAAGAAAACATAGCTATTGTCAGATCAGGTTGTGTTCCTGACCCTATTTAGTTGTTTGGTGCTGAATATATATTACCTCTGTGGGGTTTTCAATCAAAAAGTTAAATTACATCTTTTTATATCAAAATATCTCTTTGAAATCAGTTAACATCTTGGATTATTGGAGTGTAACGCTGCAGTTTAACAATGCAATATTCTTCTCTCTCATGTCAGCTACCAAATTCACACTGGACTCCAGCATTCAATCATCCGACCACGTCAACCCCTCTGCCTGCCCCCAGACATTCCCACCCTACCAGAGCGTCTGGTTGAAGCTGGATACGCCACACACATGGTGGGTAAATGGCACCTGGGCTTCTGCCGGTCGAGCTGCCTACCCACTGGACGTGGCTTTCAGAGTTTCCTGGGCACACTGACTGGAAGTGGAGACCACTATTCCTACCAGAGCTGTGACGGGGCTGAAGCTTGTGGATTTGACCTGCATGATGGGGACAGACCTGCCTGGGAGATGACCGGGAACTACTCAACTCAGCTCTATATAGAAAGGTGAGCGTCTAAGAAGACATTTAAATAAACACACAGAGATAAACTTAAAATTCTTTACCTCATCCAAATTTCCTTTTTTTTTTTTTTTGAACCAGAGTGAAGCAAATCCTGAAGAGCCATGATCCCCACACGCCACTCTTCCTCTACCTGTCTCTTCAGGCTGCCCATACACCCTTGCAGGTACCAGACCATTTCCTGCATCACTATGATTCCCAGAATAATCGTCTCAGGCGTCACTATGCAGCCATGCTGAGCTGCCTGGATTATGGGGTTGAAGAAGTTGTCCAGGAACTGAAGAAAGGCGGTCTCTATGAAAACTCAGTACTGATCTACTCATCTGATAACGGTGGGCAGCCTCTCTCTGGAGGAAGCAACTGGCCACTGAGAGGGGGCAAAGGGACCTACTGGGAGGGGGGCATCCGGGCTGTCGGCTTTGTCCATAGTCCCCTCCTGAAGAGGAAGGGTGCAGTTAGCAAAGCACTGATCCATGTCTCTGACTGGTACCCTACATTATTAGGGCTCGCTGGAGCCCCACAGTCCCAGCATGGCCTTGATGGTCATGACGTATGGGGGAGCATCAGCGAGGGCCTACCCTGTCCTCGCACTGAAATCCTTTTCAACATTGACCCAGTCTCCAGGAAAGCCTGGGAACCATATGACAAGGCAATGGTAGTCAATGGCTTTGGGATATGGGACACAGCCGTGAGGGCAGCATTTAGGGCTGGGGACTGGAAGCTACTGACGGGAAATGTGGGTGACGGGGACTGGATACCACCACAGGCTCTTCCTGGTGGTCCAGAACGGTGGCAGAAACTTGAGAAGCGGCGCAGTGAGCTCGGGAAGTCAGTGTGGCTGTTTAACCTCAACACTGACCCCTATGAGAGGTCCGACCTGGCAGAAGCTCGTCCAGAAGTAGTGAAACATCTGCTGACCAGGCTGGCAGAGTACAACCAGACAGCAGTTATGGCTCGAAATCCACCAGATGATCCTATGGCTGACCCAGAGCTTCACGGAGGGGTGTGGAGCCCCTGGCTGGGCCTGGAGGGACAAGACCACGAAGAGACTGTCAGGAAAGAAAGGATGACCAAGATTAGGCACTGCAAATTATGCAAATTAAAAGCCCTCTTCAGGCGGGTTGGGTCACGCCTGCAGAGAAACCCCTTATTCTAAATGTCGCTTCTGGCGTCATTAATTAAACTGAAGCATTCAGTAAGCTTCAGATGAATAAAAACGTGTCTAAACTTTAATAGCTCTTTCAAAAGACCACTCTAAAAGATGGGTTATGGCAGCACTCTGTCAGGGGATAGTACTTCCAAAAACTGTATTCATCTTGTTGCCCTTGGTCATACATGCAAAAAAAAAAAAAATTACAGAGATAGCTTCATGAATATTAAAAAATTACCGCTTGAGAGAATGGTTTTCACCTTGCATACTTTCTTACCTCCATACACGTTATCACTCACTGTATGAACCGGAAAAATAATTACTGACACAGCAAGAACCAACATGTGAGGATGTAGTCTGAGGTGCTGTTCAATGATCTGGAGAGGGCTTCATTTAAAGCATACTGACATCTTAAACAGGAGGAAGCAGAAGGTAAAGAAAAATATAAACAAACGCAAGATACCAGACCGGAAGAAAAGCATCGAGGTCAGATAGACAAGACAGATCCACAATCAAATGCTGAAGGTCGGCAGATAAACAGGCAGCCTGATAGACAAAGCAGACAGATCTGTGCGGCTGGCTGAGCAAGCTGAGTCACTCGCTGTCCTGCAGCCAAACTGCAGCAGGGAGACTGTGGGCCGTCGTTGGACTGTGCAGGGAGCAATGTGTGTGTCGCTGTGCGTGTACGGCTGTATTCATGAATACTTTGATTAATACAGATAGAGAAAGAGTGCGTGCATGTGGAAGTGAGGCCTGTAGTGACCTTGCAATGTCTCATCTCTTAATCATCCAAGAGGACCCTTTAAGGATGACACAAAGACACCCACGGGGCTTGTTTTTGTCAAATGTCACCTTGTTCTTTTCTTCTTAGGGGTTACACACGTTCACTTCTGCTCACAGTACTCTCCTTTGCCTTTGGAAGACCTCTGACTGCCACGCAATGTCCAGTCCCTGCAGCAGTGACGAACCAACAAAGGTTCAATAGGTGATACTGCCAGAACTCATCTACTCTGTAAGAAAACGCTCAGATATCGATTCAATTATTTAAAATAAAACCTTAAATGAAAAAATCCATGTTTGTTTCATTACTACTACTACTTTCTTTTCCACATGTGCTCCATATATACAATACAGCTGCTTGTTATGGTGTGCATGTATACTGGCTTGTGGGAAGTCAATATACATGCATACCATAAGAACATCAATAAATATGGATCCTGCAAAACCAAACATTTCATAATTGTTCCCTTCTGTAAAAGAACGAACAAATAAATGTTGTTATGCCTAATAAACATTTCTTGGAAAAACACAACCTAAGTAAAAGTCTCAAAGCTGGCTGGATGTGCTCAAACAGTTCACAAGACAGGTCAAAACTGGTTTTGGTGTGTACGCACTATTGTCACAAAGAAATGAAGGGTAAAGGTGTCTTAAAATGGTTCACACTGTTCAAATAGCGAGGCTTTGTCTAGCAGTACAATCTTGGCAGTCACAATTCATAATATAGCAGTAGGATTTTCACTTGGCACGTATCACTGGGTTAAGGTTTAAGCCTTATTTATGGTCGGTGTTGTTTCAGCATAGCTCCATACCCTATATCATACACCATACCCTGACGTGCACCTCTCCAGGAATGTATCTACACATTGTGATGATGCAGAAATAGGAGCTGTGATTGGTCCAAAATGTATTTCTTCATTCTTATCTCTTGTGGCCGGAGAAGAACAGAAAATTCTTCCTTCTTCTTTCTCCTATATGCCGTCCCCTCAGATGTCTTTGTGCGGATTTCAGTAAAAATAACTTGTTCAGTGTTTATTAGCTCCAACACAGTCAACTCATTTCCAGTGGCCAGTTATTTGAAGTATGCAGAGGATACGTTTTAGTGGCGTAATTATAGAACAATTCAAACACACCACAAGTGCTTTCACCTGAGTTGTCCACTATAACATAGGATCTGGGTTGATACCTTGTGAAAGCGTGAACCAAGCTTTAGTTTCCTGGGAATTACTTCTACATTCATGAAAACAGTTGCATGCTGATTTGTCCAAACCTATGTATCTCGGTTCCCATGCCGAGATACATAGAAGAACCTGGATGCCAGACAAACTTCCCCGCCCACGCATTTCTGCTGGTTACTGATCATGCTCCGGCAAAGATCTGCCGGGCCAGTCAAATGGTTTGAGCAGTCTTTATGTGGTGATGAGTAACAGCCACACAGACACATCATCTGAGCACTGTGGAGAGGAATTAGTGGGCAACAAAGTGGCTCTGATTGGTTGCAGGACGGTCTAGTTGCATGCAGAGTTTTTTTTCCTTCTGTGTCTGTTGAAACATGCCCCACAGTGAAATCCAAATGGCGTGTTACCAAACTAATATACTGATAAAAAATAAGTCTGCACCAGGCTAACATTAGCCTCCATTAGCACACCAAACAGTTGATGGGTCAAAGTCAAAGTCAGTCTGCTTTGGTCCCAATTCTGCAACATGTGCAGCACATACAGAGGATTGAAATTGTGTTACTCTAAGACCCACAGTGCAATAAGTTAATACTAACACTAAAAATAGAAACATCTGGGATAAAAAAAAGAAGTTAATAAAGGTACATAACAGACTGAGGTGACAATAACAGATTAAAATGGTGTGTTGTGCACAGAGAGCAGTCCAATGTTACATAAAGTGGCTGGTGCAGCCCTGGAGTTTGGCAGATACAAAATAAGATTTTAAAAAAAAGTCAATAAATATAACGACATAAATGTCACAGATTGTGTCAGAAGTGACATAACAGATTAAAATGGCATGTAGTCATGTTGCATTATGGGTAACTTGGGCAGCTGGTTTAGATCAAGACTGACTGAAGTAAGAAAAAGAAAAAATAACGTTTCTAATTCTGCTTTATCAATTAATTTTCATATTTTTTTTTTAATCCAACAAACTAATCTGAGTTTTGTGCTAAAAGGAAACATAATGATATATGTTCATTATTATTATTATGATTAATCGATGGTCTATGATAAACTCTAGCCTCCTGCATCCAGTCTGCTGTGCTCCACACCAATCCATCCCCTCCATCTCACTACATTAAAAGCAATTAGCTGGTCTGGCAGAGGCTCACGCTGTCTGTTGTGGTGTGATGTGTCTGCCTGCTGGTGAAGCTGCTGCTGTGCTGTGATAGGAGTAAACCAGTGGTGGATCTGTTGCTCTCAAACAGCATGCAACACAGTAAACAGCTCCAGCGCCGTTAGTGTGCAGCTGCTCACTCCTTGACCCCAGCCTTTAGGTGTGTGTCTTCATCAGAGTGTGTGGACGTGGAAGCGTTTCTGGGTGCGAGTGTCGCCTTCAATCCCCCACACAGAAGCAACAAGGCTATAGATTTCTATCCCAGCGGCCTAATGATGAATATTCAACTGTCCTTCCCCACCATCTCTTCCGCCTCTGGTCAACACTTGCCTCCACCTCCTCCCTCCCCCTGTCACCCTCCCTCCTTCCTCATTTTATCCTTCAGCTCTCTTCTCATTGTCTTTCTCGTTTTATTGTGCTCCTCGTCCCACTCACTTGTTGGTGCTCATTTGGAAGACCGAGTTAGAAGTATTAGCCGTGTTTTTACTCAGAGCTCTGTGGTGTACAGTTAAATAGAAAGAGTGGAGGAGGGAAAAGACAGTTCCTCGGAGGCTGCAGGGGGCTGTCGTGTCTGAAGTGCTTGAGATTAAAAACCTTGTTTAGCCTCACTGCAGCACATATATGGCTAGTTACAGTAAGAATAAAGTGAAAGGAAAAGGCTGGATATATGATATATTTTGTTGCTATTTACCATTCCCTACCCTGTTTGTGGCTCTCCTGACAGACTACTGGTTCCTACTGAAGAGATAAATGTGAAAAATGGTCACAAATATATGTAGTTAAATTTTAAAAGGACTGAATAATTTATAAAACCTGCAGGGAACTGCAGTTTTTAGCAAGCGTTACTCAAGCAGGAGTAATTAGAGCAACACTAGGACTTTGAGGAATAAACTTGAAATGAGCTGTGCACCTGTTCTCTATAGTTCGGAACATGACTCCCAGTGTAATACACTTCACAGATCAGGAGTAACATTATGACCACCTTCCTAATATTGTGTAGGTCTCCCTTGTGCCTCCAAAACAGTTGTGACTCATCAGAGAATGGACATGGACCTTCTGAGGGTGTCCTGTGGTGTCTGGCAACAGAATGTTGTTAGTGGGGGGCCTTTGAGTCCTATGGGTTGAGGGGAGGGGCCTCAACCTACAATATAGGTTGACAATTTTGCTCCCAGTCCGCTACAGCTCAAGTAATTCACAAACACAGAAAACATTACCTTCATTTCAATATGGGAGTCATTGTGAGGATATGCTCACATGGAGCACATCTTCCTGTATGCTGTATGTGCTACACACACGCAGACACACACACCTAAACCTCAGATTTCTGACGAGCCCCATGCATGAGAGACACCGGTAAAGACAATCGTTAGATGCCCACACATCTGATTCCCACTATGCTGTGATGGCCTGCAGAAACAAGCCACTGTCAGAGGATATAACTCAGGGAGGAGGTGTTACGCCAACACACACACACAAACATACATATGTGAACACACTGTGCTATGCAGTGCGTGGGAGGGAGCTGTCGTATCCACTGTTGGATAATCATTTGAAGGTGAGGCTAACTTCAGATCTTAAGATTGTCTGCTGGAGTTGTGGAGTTTAACAGAAATTGTACTCATTATCTTCTTGTGGTGGACACTGTGTTCTAGATTTGACTAATGGCTGAACGCTGAAAGTAAATGCAGTGCTTTCTCTACACTCTTTTAGAGAGAGAGCGAGGGATCTCAACAACTCAATTGGGACACATTGAATAGAGTCTCTGGCACCATAACTTGCGGCCCATTAAGCTCTGAAATCACCCTGATGTACTATTAGCTGCTTACTTGGGACAATGTGACGATCTGGTAATTGACGAAGAGAGGCAATAGATCCACTCTAACGTGCCGTCTACGACAGACTGATCCCAGTGAATCTGCAAAGCCTGAGATAAAGATCCTCCGAATGACTGACAGTGAGCTGTCTCGGTGCAGCTCAGCAGCAGACAGGAAGGCTTGACCCCAGGGTGTATGTCAACACATGAGCACCTTAAACCCACGAAAGCCGTGTGACGCTGCAGCGTGAGGGTGGAGGAATAGAGCGGCCATGAGCCGAGCAGAAAAACATTCTTACTGCATGAGTCACTCCCCTTTGGCCTCCACAACACTGCTGTTACAGTACCATGGCTTTTAGAGCATGCGGAGCCGAGAGGCACACTGGAGACTGTAAAAGACTATTTTAAAAACCTGGGCCTGTCAGGGTGTGTGCAGCACAAATGAGAAAAATAAATATCAGAAATCTTATATTACAATTAGAATAACAAGCACAATAACAACCCTTTTAATCGAATGTGTAAAAGTTAATATTTTGTCCATAATCAGAAACAGAGCAGAAAACATATGTATCCTGTGGTGTAAAAAAAATGCAATAAAATTTAGATGTAAGTAAGTTTGTTTACCTCAAAATTCAAGCAACATATAATGTATATTATTTAGCATCACGGCTCATGTATCAGTGAAGGCTGTCCGTGCACCCACTCCTGCAGGGTTTATTTTTCGGATGTTAAATTATTTAGTGTCAAGTGATGAGGCAGGAGCCATCCAAACAGGAAGTGCGGACAGTGAGAACTCTAAGAGGCAATTGCCTTTCCAAAATGCGGAGTTGTGAGGGTTTGCGAGATGAGAAAACATCCAAATGTCCCCACAGAGAGGTGTTTGAGGAGCCGCTTAAAAATCTAAGGCACCGGCTTTGCCGTAAATTCTTCTTTTACCATGATTATATATTTACATTTTTATTCAGTTCCACTTCAAGTCCAGTTTTATGGCCTTAGTGGTAGTGGTGTACTAGACTACATTATACTGAAACGCGTGTCTAATATTTATTCAACCTCAACGACACGTAGAGGCATTTTCTGATCTGACGCTCTTCAGCATCCTTTGTCAGAATCTCAGATGGAAAAATACTCTGACTTTAAGGTGTCAGAGTGCTGTGGTTAAGGTTTTGGATGGGATGTTTTTGGAGGAATGTCTCTTCTCCAAGTCAACAAGTGCTTGCAAACTAAAATACTTAAAAAGGGAGGTCTGTGCCTTTTGAAATGGGAAAATCTTGAAAAAAAAAAAATTAAGAACCTTAAAATATTTGCACTAAATCTTGTTTGAAAACCTTCTTCATGCAAAAATGGATTACATTCTGACAGATAGACTGACACTGAATCCACCAGTTTCTTGCCAAAAAATGTGCTTAGATAAAACATTATAAATATAAAAAAAAGTCTGAGAATCGGTCGGACAGTTGACAAAACTCGACCAAAACATTGTGAACATCACTGCTGCCCTCTCCCCTTTTACCTTTCCTGTGTATTCTTACGGCATCTGACCTGCTTTTCTTCATGAGGTTAGTTACATCGGTAGTTACACAGATGCTAAAAGGTCAGACTGGTGAGTCATAAGATGATAATCAGAAGAAAAATGTACTTAGTGGAACAAAACGTGATTCGCTTTGCTATTTTCGCTGATGTAACAGTGTATAGTTTTCAGGCCTCTAACATTTATCCTGCTCAAATAAACAGTCTGAGGGAGAAACTGTTTGTTTTGGTCAGATTCCTCACTGAGATACAGAGGAGATGTGGCCATATAAGAGTTTGCAAGCTTCATTTTAAGGGGTCACGAGTCTGGAAGGTTCCGATCCTCTGCTCTGTGCTCCGCTCTCACCGCCCACCCTTCAACCTGCCACGGCGCAGCCTGTCCGAGGTCTGATCTGACAGGCACATCACAGAGGAAACACAGCGATTCAGCAATTAATACGACTGCACCTCTGCGCCCTCGCTAATTAGGCTTTCATATCAGAGCGGCTCCCTGTAATTATGGCAGAAACTGGTCGCGCTGCTCCTGTGCTCACTGCAAACACTCATTAATCGCCGGCAATGCTCTCTAAACACCGTGCCAGATACTCGCTCACAGTTCAGAGGCAAGGCAGGGAGAAAAAAGAGGAGGAAGGAGAAGCGATGTTTGCATTCATGCACGCTGTGATTTAGCATAGATCCCACTGATTCTGAGATTTATAATATGTATATTTGGATTATGTTATTGTGTTTTGCCTGTAAAACTATTTAGGAATATTGCCATTTAATTTTTATTTATTCATTCTTCCAACAGCACAGAAGATTAAACATTTTCTTGGTAATTTATTGGTAATTCAAACCAATGAACGTGCAACAGGGTCTTGGGCAGCCAAGGCTCACTGATGCACGCGGTGTGCAAAGGATGGCCTGTGTTCTCTGATCCAACAGACGAGCTACTGTATCTCCAGTTGCTGAAAAGGTGAATGCTGGTTCTGACAGGAAAGTGTAAGAACACACACTGCATCATCAGTCAGGGTGTGGGCCCATGCTGACCCCTGTCCACTGCAATGGAAGAATTTGGCCTATTTTGATGAATCACTTTGGTTTTTTGTTGTATTTTTTACATCACAAGGATGGCGTTGTGTCTATGCATTGCTTATCTGGGGAGCATTTGACATCAGGATGCATTGCCACAGGGGTGGACTTGGTCGGAAACAATGTTGAGGTGCTGGTATGTATCGGTGGAACATCAAGGAGAACATTGGCCTACGGTTTTAATAGGAGATAATGACTGAAGAGTATCTGGGGGAGGAAGGTGGTGATCAATGATGGGAAATGAACAGGGTGACTAGTGGACAAGTTATATGTGTGTAAGGGACAACAAAGGGAGACACTTTGTTTGGTAGAAATATTACATAAAATGAAGCACTGGCAAAATGCTGTTTTTTGCTCTTGTACCTCATTCTCATCTTATATTTTCTTAATTACACCAATCAGGCATAACATTATGACCACCTTCCTAATACTGTGTAGGTCTCCCTTGTGCCTCCAAAACAGTTGTGACTCATCAGAGAATGGACATGGGCCTTCTTAGGGCGTCCTGTGGTGTCTGGGAACAGAATGTTGTTAGTGGGGGCCTTTGGGTCCTTTGAGTTGAGGGGATTTGCCTCTGTAGATCAGGCTTGTTCCAGTCCATCCCACAGAACGTTGCGCTGTCACAAGATGGTCAGTGTTATTAATTTCTCCATGTTGATTGGTGCATATAAAAGAACAACTCCTAAATCTAACTTTATCCATAACCATATCAAATTTTACAGTGAGAGGTAGTTTGTTAATGTATGAATAATATTTATAATATTTGATAAAGGCCATGTCACATGACTGAAAGCTCCAGAACAGCTACTAAACTGATCTGTGTGCTTCCACTGTGAAGACTGAATCTAAAACTTTAACCATACAAAACATTTTTTCGACGCAGTGTCTAAAATCACATCTAGATTATTAGAAAAATCCACTGTCTACAAACAGAAATTCTAACCAGAGATTATTTTAGGTAACATAAGCTCACTGCAGAGTGTGCAGCTGTAATCACACACAGAAGCACACTTAAACATGGTGCCAAGAGAATAAATTAATACCCTTCATGAGATATTCATGAAAGCTCAGATAAACCTTTACAACGCAGCGGGCCATTACATAACTCATATAATTCCCTGTCTCTTATACAATGAGGCTCCAGCACACAGTTAAAATCCCTAAAACTGCGTACGAGTCGATGTGATTAGGCTCCCTGGTTTTTATATATCTCGCTCTGACATGTATCAAAGGTATGAATTATTGTGAGGTTGTATTTATGACGGTCGAAGTCAGATGACATCTATCAGTTCAGATCTTTATCGCCCCACGAGATGAAACGCAGCATAAAAAATAAAAGACTTGAAATTTAAATGTAGTGAGACAGGATGTGAATGAAGTGAAGATGTGTGAACAACCAATAGGCAGTTTATAAAACTAAAGTAAGGACAAGATATAAAACTTAAATCTTCAAACTGAACCAGATAAAGGAATAAATCTAAAAATGTTCAAGATTCATCATTGAGAAAAAATACCAGAAGCACATGAGCAAAGTTTATTCCCACTGTAGGGCTTGTGTTACAAACTGCACAAAACCATCATCTTAAACAGTCTGAGATACAGAACAAATAAATAGATTTTAATTTGTAAAATGTAGAACGCATGAATTTAAAGGCGTCATTATTGCCTCCTGGTGCCACATTTTGATGCCGCTGGCTCCCTTTTTTGGTCGGGAAGGAGCAGTTTGGGAGATGAGCACCATAATTCAGTGGGCATGCAGCTAATTTCTTTGTGCCAGTATTAAAATATTGCGGCATCACATCTCAACGCACGACTTGACGGATGCTGCGTTCATCGGCTGCTCTGGTGTCAGCCTCACCTCCGCGCGTCGTGGGCTGAGGATGCAGGGGGGGAGACTGTGAAACTGAACCTCGGTCTGTAGCTCCTGGGGAAGCAGGAAAGATCTCGCGTGGCTTGCATCCCACCTCTACCACTACTGCCAGAGAGAGGGAAGAGGGAAGAGGTCTCACTCCGCTGTTATTTCCGGTTTGAGGAAACAACAAAATAAAACACAGCAAGACCGCGCAGAGGGAGTCTCTGCTCAATGTGCTTTTATATTTCAAAATAAATGCCAGAAACTGCTGGGCAATCAGCTGTATAAATGGACTATAAATATATATGTATCCCTACTGTCACAGACTATTGGGGTATCAATACATTTCACTCAAAAATATTGACATCATGTCTACAATGGCTCAATAATTCATTCAAAAATCTGTTTATGATGTCTTTATTTAATGGGAATCATATTTCTATTGATTATATAAAGAGCAAGGAATCCTGATTAAATTGAGTGCAGGCGGCAAACACTATGAGGGTTCAGCTCAGCTGATAATCGATCATTAGGTGGAAGGATGCTGTGATAAACTTAGTTTCACTCTTTCTCTCCTTATAAATGTTGTCAAAGATACCTAACTCAGGGTCCATTACATTTGGATTCAGCCGTGACATGACATTTCTGTTTCTTTTATGATGCTGTTGATACTGTTTTTGTTGCACATGGAGCTAGATCTGGGTGTGCCCAGTTAAAGTGGAGAGAGAGCCACACCGACCAACACAAAGCGCACCAAACCCAGTCGGGTGCCTCAAAACTAACAGGACGGCGAGGAAAATGTCAGTCAAACACAACCAGTCAAACACGCGCTGCCTTCAAACTCGGCTCGTGAGCCTGTACAACTCGTAAACTCTGACCTTTCTTCAGTATTTCCACTTGTGAGGTTGTAACTATCACAGACGGAGGCCGTTTATGTGGAGTTTGCTCATGAACACGAGCACGACTGAATCTGAAGGCAGCAACACCCTCACTCTCCTGAGACGAGTTTCGAATAAGTGAATACAGCTGCATGGTGGACCATACATGTGAATGGGCTTTAATAGGCTCTTTTGCTTTAGCAGGGTAGATCAGAATGCCTTCTTTTCAAAATAAAACTATGAATGACCACGACATTACTTCCTATTAATACCCTAAAACACAAACCTCAACATGGACAACATAGAAAACTATTTGTGTTTTACTAAAATAGGTTTTATTATATTGTATGCCTACATGTTACTGTAGATTATTCACTTTGTGCTGGGATGTGTTTTCCTCATGTTTATTTCTTAAAAAACAGGAGGCTTATTATTATTTATTTATATGTATAGTATCTTGTGTATTTGAAAGGGCCGCGCCATCAATTTTTCACAGGACAACTGGTTCAGTTGCCACAGTGAGCGCTGCTTAACCCATGGAGTCATTTGGAGGATGTCTTCTGTGTCTCTGAAGGGAGCGCAGCCATGAGGATATGATCATCAGATATTACCCCGTCTTAGGCTTTGTGGAGTTTGAAAGATGTGGATATTTAGCAGGAATGAGGCCTATCTTGTGAGCTGTTGACGATGAGGAATGAGGAAGACAAGGATTAATGTTACACTAGTGATAATAATACTAATAATGCAACACATTTACTTCGTATGTAGGCTATTTTATGTCAGATTTGATCAAGTTTATTGACGTAAAAGGGTTTCGTATTGCATGTGCAACAGGACACGTAGCTCCATATTTGAGTGTGACAATGTGTGAAATTAGATGAGCAAATAACCTTACTCATTCATTTATGGTGCACTGGTGCAGTTCATAAAATAATAAAACAGCAGCTCCCGCGCATATATTGCCTAAATTGCCGGTGTCCTGCATTTCCTTCCTCTATGCAGACTTGCAGTTGCAGTGATGTTCACAAGTTTGTATGAGGGGCGATGAGGTTTTCGCTGCGGGATTTCTGCAACATTTTTTAAAGAAGAATCTCAAACTTCCTGTATTCTCAATCTGAAGTAATCTCAAAACATGGTATGCAATATCAAATAGAAACGCATGGTATGGTTAACGCCCATTTTACGCTCCTAGCGCCTCTCTTTTGAAGACAGAGTGACTCATCGTTTTAATAGAAGATCTCGATTACTACAGCTACCTCGCTCTCTCTCTCCCTCTCATACACACGCACACGCGCGCTCTCTCTCCCCTCCTACTCCCTTCTCCTCTCACTGAGCTCGAGCCTCTCTTCCCCCTCTGAGCCTCCACGAGCTCTCCTCCCCGAGACCTGCGCGAGGCGGCCACTGAAGCGCGAGGCGAATACCCCCCCCTCCGCCCCGGTCTCCCCGTCACTTCAGTCAACATGGCTACAATTGTAACCTCGACCAGATTCACAGACGAATACCAGCTGTACGAGGAACTCGGAAAGTAAGCGACCGCCAACAACACCACCACCACCACCACCTCCGCTGCTGCTGCTGCTGCTGCTCTTGTTGCATTCAGTGTCTGTGTGTGTTTGTACGTTTTTCTCCTCTCTGCTGCTGCTGCTGCTGCTGTTGCTGCTGTTGCCATTGTGCGTGTTACTTCAGTGTTGACAGGGGCTGTCAAAAAAAAAAAAAAAAAAAAAGAATAAGAAAGAAAAACACGGGAAGAGAAGGCAGCCTCACGAGCAACAATAAGCTGTCGGCAGGTTCATGTTAGCGCCGCGGAGGCTTCTGCTTAATCCCTAAATGTGTATTTAAAGGCACCATTGCGGCTCTGTTTGCGACTGTAAAGGTGGGAAACATCCGCCTCGTAGGGGCAACTTGCGCGTCAACGTATCTGCAGGTAGCACGCGCTGAAAACTCGTTCGCATTTAAGCCTTGGTGGCATCTCCGGGGTCCTGCTCTGCTCTGTTTCTGTGCATTTCCAAGCAGACTGCAGGGGTACTGTATAACCAATGATAATACAACGAAACAAAAAGAGAGAGAGACAAGGCTTTGCTACAAACGTGAAAAGACGCAGAGGCTGTAGTGTATATCCACTT
Source organism: Chelon labrosus (assembly GCF_963514085.1). Classification (NCBI taxonomy): domain Eukaryota; kingdom Metazoa; phylum Chordata; class Actinopteri; order Mugiliformes; family Mugilidae; genus Chelon; species Chelon labrosus. The sequence goes on from NC_140348.1 coordinate 8,820,393, forward strand.
TGTAACATCTAATGTCTGGCTAATAGAGCCGCTCCACATACCAATACAGCCAACAGCAACCAGTTTAAAGGAGGCGCCTGTGTAAAAATGCAAGCTGAGAATATAATTCAACCTTTGAGGGAGGGGGGTCATTTTCCTGCAGCCTCCTCTCTGGGTCCTGTCACGCACTGGTAGCCAGGACCCCTTCACATACACACAATGCCAGACTCTATTCATTGTGCGTGTCACTTCCTTCTCCCCTCTTTTTTAGGTGTGTGTGATTCATGCATGCTCTTAATGTGTGCCTGACAAGTTCATGATCCTCTGTTTGTGATGTTTGAAGCGGCTTCGCTGATCTGTCATCTGTCCGTCTTTCCTGCTCCAGGGGTGCGTTCTCTATCGTCCGCCGGTGCGTCAAGAAGTCCACGGGCCAGGAGTATGCTGCTAAAATCATCAACACGAAAAAGCTCTCGGCCAGAGGTAAGCGCCACAGATATCCACTGTGTGTAGCGGCGCGAATCCATGCAAACTGAGAGCTGACAACAGTGGGCTGCCGTGGCTGCTCAGTGAAGCCAGTTTGTTTCCTTAAGAGCAGAGAGCCAGGCGCTCTGTCCTATCCTTGTCAGCGGAGATTCCTGAAAAGCTGGAGGCCACTTGGCAGAGCTGAGCTGCTGCGGTCTAAGCCGCACAGAGAGGGTTCAGCGGGCTTTGGCAGCCGTCCGCAACCATTTTTGGGTTTGTTGTAGTTGCTGTTGAGCTCTTGCAAAGGATCACATCAGCTGAAGCTTGAGCCTAAAATATCCCCACAGTTGCGGCGGCTTTTAGCATGAGATGGGTTGTTTTAGTAGGTTTGGTTATTACAACATTGTACTCAATCAGCTAATTCCTTGAAGGAAGCCGAAACAGATGTAGAAACAAGAGCCGGCAGATGACCAGACAGGTTTTAAACAAGCTTCAAGGTTGGACAGACTTGCAAACTTTCTGGTTCAGCTTTGATCTTGTGTATGCACTGGCTTAGTGTTTATTCATGTCTTCTATTATCATAAGGTCAGGTCATAGAGGCAAGCCTTTGTTTTTCTGGTTACGGTTGTGACACACCAAGCAAACGGTAGACTGCTTGGTGTGTCAGGCCATTGTGGAGTGTCTGTAGCCCTAGCTTTTGCCACTAGTTGGAACCCAGTTTGTTCTTACTTTCATCACACACATCTCTCTTTTTTGACTTATTTCGGCCGATTCAACATCCTGAATTGACTGAAATAACTTGAGAAGAGAGATAGATGTGATGAAAGTAAGCATCAGACATCACTACCACCAGCGTGAATAAGCTGTAGACCAACTGATCAACTCTCTACAGCATTGTGCAGCTCTTCCTAGCCTCCTAGCTAATAGTAGCTCTTCCTGTTTCCCCTTTTTGAATGATGAATACAGACTGCTGCCACCTGCTGTTATGGGGAATTATTTCCTTTTACGCAGAAGCACAACATGTGTGCCAGCTGACCTTAGGCTGTAGTCTTTCCGGTGTGTTCAAGTACAACCTTTTTGCTCAGATGCAGTTGACGTCACGGTCAGCTTCGGTTGCCAGTCGTTTTTTTTAAGTCAGTTTTGTGTGTCCATACCTGTAGAGCCAAGCCTTCAGCCTTTGTGTAATATCTGTCAGCTTTTGGGATCAGCAAGTGGCACTGTTGTGAAGGCGTTTCAGTCTTTCTTAAAGACTCAGCTCCAATCAATCTGCTCACATATGTGTTTGAAGTAAAAACAGTTTTATTGTATTCAGACTGCAACATGTTGAACAGGCCCCGTACTTGTGTTTCAGCCGATTTGTTTTCATCATCTGCCTGTTAATGCTGCACGTGTGTCAAAGCATTTAATCGGCCGTGTAGATAATTCCTAGCACCTTTTGTCGTCGCTGTGTTTTGGTTACCGCATGTGTTTGTTCCACTATATCTCCTCCTGTCTCGGTGTGTGCGTGCCGCATGTTTGTCTAAGTACACGTCAGACCGGGCCACCGAAGGTTGAGTGGTGATGTGAGCCGCGGATCAGGGCCAGTTCTGGACTGATTGGGCTGCTCTTTTCCCAGGGGATGCAGACTGAATTGGTCTGTCTCGCCTTTCTCTCTCAAACGCCCCCGCCCATGTCATTTTCCTTCCTTTTTATGGTTTCTCCCGCCCCCTCCCTCCCACCTCTGTAAACAAAAGATTGATTCGAGGAGAGATCTTAAAAACCCTTTTCACCAGCCGATTTGATTTTGTGTGTGTGTGTTGTGTGGAGGGCTGTGTTGGCAGTGGTCCGGAGCTAGTAACCCGGCAACAGCAGGGGTGAAACTCTTCATCCCATAGGCCGTCTGGCAGAGAGGCCAATTTTTTTCTGTGAGTGTGTGTGTTGGTCGTGGTCAATTATCACACAAACACACAGAGATGGCTGCTCGTTTCTTGCAACTCAGACACAGTTGCACTTTTTTTTCTCACCTTCTTAATGGTTCTCACACTTCACTGTATGCACACAAAGCCTCTCTGTATAAAGTTTAACATTGTGAAATGAAAGTACACGTTAGTCACTCCTTGGTTGCACAGTTCTCCTAATCAGAGTTGAAATGTGCTACCAGTGTGTTTGCCTTCACTACACACACACATGAAAGACAGCTAAAGAATGATTCTGGTCTATTCCAACTTATCTGAATAGTTAGGGCCTCTTAATTTAGGTCATTTTAGAGGCAGTCAGATGATCTGACAGCTGGTAAACAATCCCCAAGGCTAGCTAATGGATTTGAAGTGGAAAACAATTATCACTCAAACTGTTCTTGTGTTTAGTTTACACACTATCCTCTTGGTTCAACTTTGACCCAACAAATTTTGTTGCTTTAGTTTTCTTTGCAGGTGGCAGAGACAAGTTTATTCCAAAATAACTGTCAGTTATAAACACGCATCATAGTCTCATCTGTCAACTTCAGTCTCAAGTCTAAACCTTAGTGAGTGATTGGACCTTGACTTTTACAAATTTGCCAAAATTGTGATGTGCCTCTAGCCTGGGTGTTCCCATACTGCTTTGCGCGCGATTTCATTCTCGCTGCAAAAGCAGTCTGGAAACCATCGCCCATATTTTCGCCTGAGATAGGGAACCAATCACAGAACGGGGGGGGGGGGGGGGCAGCAAGACGATGACGACGTCTATGCGCGACACCGAAGCTTGTAGTGTGTTGAACCAACATGGCAGCGGACCTAACGTTACCGTTCGATGCAGCCTTAGACAGTGTTTTAAGTAGCTTAGAACGCAAGTTTATTTTTAAAAAAGAGCAACGTTTGGCGTTGAAAGACTTCATTGCCAAGAAGGATGTGTTTGCTCTGCTACCAACAGGCTCTGGCTATGAATCGCGCGCAAGGCAGCATGGGAATTACCAGGCGCATTTGATAGACATTCGTAGCGCCCAATAAACGGCTCTGGGCATTTGTAAAACCACGCCTCAAATACGAGAAAATAAACACGTAGTTTCCAGACCAGCATCTCATTGAGATGTGCAGTCGCGTCAGCCAGGCTAATGTGCCTCTCTGTGGCCTAAACTTTACCAAATTTGCATGCGACTAACACTTTTGTTAGTTTGCCAGTTCATTAGGTACAGGCAACTGACACAACTGCAGACAAATGCATTCTTATGTAACAGTACTGCACCAATTCAAAATCCTTTATTTGTTTAAATTAACTGAAAAAAGCTGTTGATTCAACTACAGATGTTTTTTCACACCCTGACTAACTTTTGACACTGACATTTTCAGAGTGAAGTACTTCCACTTAGCTTCATTTTCTTCTTAAAGTTTTGGCAGCTTTAACACTAGCCAGCTGCGATTAAAACAGAAGAAGAAGAAGTTTTGATGCTACAAGGACATGGTTTTGGTTTATGACCTAAAATAAACAACTACAAAAGATCAGACTTGGCTAAAGCCCGATCCGATCATTCAGGCCCGACACTGAACATCCCTAGAGTAAAGCATGAAGGCTTTGGTTTATAGTACTGTGGAACTGTATTGTGTTGTACCAGCACAAGTTTCCATTTCAACATTAACATTATAACGGTCCTACAGGACGATGTCGTGCATGACGCTTATAGGCATTATTATCACTAGTGTACCTAATGTTTTGGAAAGTAAGTGTCAATTAGATTTAGAATTCCCCCTCATGTTGATTTAGACACTTCCTCAAACAGAAACCAACACTGTACTTGTGAACCATGCACAAGCCTGTGGTAGCAAAATACTTATCTTTATCAACACTTGTCTGGTGACGATGATATGTAAAACGGTTCTATATTAAAGAAGAGCAAACTATCAGTCATTTCTATAGGCTGAGCTGAATCCAACCAATGTTGATGCATGTGTTTTTGTTACAATTCATGATGAGGTTTTGAGGACGTGTCAGAAGCAGGAAAAATGGACAAGTTGAAGGATTTGAGAGACTTTGTCAAGGACCAGATTTTGATGGACAGAACATCTCCAAAACTGCAGGTCTTGTGGGGTTTTCCTGGTCTGAAGTGTTCAGTATCTATCAAAGGTCGTCAAAGGAAGAAAAAAATGGTGAACTGGCAACAGGGTCATGGGAGTCCACGGCTCATTAATGCGCTGGCTGGCCCTTGTGGTCTGATCCGACAGATGAGCTACTGTAGCTCCAGTTGCTGAAAAAAATAAAGCTTGTTCACACAATGCATCACAGTTTTTTTTTTTTATGAGTTTGCATAACTGCAGACCAGCCAGGATGCCTATGCCCGCCCCTGACCACTGCTGAAAGCTCCTTCAATGGGCACATGAGCATCAGAACTGGACCAGCAATGAAAGACGATTTTCTGGTCTGATGTGTGATGTTTCATATCTACGTATATGGATGGCAGTGTGGGCGTTCGTTGTTTATCTGGGGAACACATTGTACCGGGTTGTAAGTACACCTTGCTGATATTGAAAGTAGCGTAGCCAATTATTATTTTTGCTTTCATTATTACCTCCTAATAAAATGCTTTTGATAATGTGACCCTGTTTATAACATTGTGTGATAATCTGATCTAGCAATCCCAGTTGCTAACAGCACAATGTTAGAATAGTTGAAATGATGACAGGCCACACTGAGAGGCAATTGTTATTTAAATCATCACATGAATACATCTAGGTTGACCGTCACATGTACAGTCCTGATAGTTCCAGCACTGTAGCAGTTGACTACCTCTCTTGGGATCTCTTTACACCTGCTAATTAACACACGCTGCACATGAAGTCCGATCTCTGCTTGTAAACTCCTCGTTTGTGTGTGCAAACACCGGTGGTTTGATATCTGGGGAACTTTGGAGTATCGCGTCTACTTATGAGACTTGTGTGTGTTTGTGCGTAGGCCGGATTAAGCCCTATTCTCTGTGGCTCAGGGAGGGCACATTGGTGGTGAGGTCAGCGATTATGTCTGGGTCACGTGGTGTCACATGCACGTGCGCGTTCGCTCAAGCGAACAAATGAGATGAAACCTATTAATTAGTGAGTTCAGAGGTGCTGGTAGGTGGATTTTATTGCAGAGACAAAACATAGCTGTTTCTGTCATTTTCAGTCTTTCAGGATTTCTCAAGTGTCTTTGCTGGAGACTGCAGAGAAAACTCTTTTTAAAAAAGTCTGTGTTTAGCCCACAGTACGATTATACCTGCGTTTTTGAATGTTGGAGTTTAGTTTCACTCCCATGTTCCTGTTTCAGGTGTCTGACTCATTTTCCTGACTTCTTTCCAGAGGTGTTTGTAAAAGCTTTGCAATTGTACACCAGCAGGATGCTTTTACTCTGAAGATGTTATTAGAAACATAGCATGCACCGCGCAGATGTGGCTCGACTGATTGCAGTAAAGAATTGCATGGCTCGACACAACGAAATCCTCCACTTTTTAAAAACCCAATTTGTGTTGACTTGCTGGAAACGGAATATTTTGAGCTTACATCTAAACCCTTTCACTCATACCTTTTCAATCTCTGATACACTTTCAGGCTACCTATGAACATAACATGTCAATTGTTGAGGACTGTTTGCAGAAGTGTAATCAGTGAAAACGGCCACACAGATGTGTAAATGTTCCTGCACCCCATGGCCACTGATACTGCAGACACCTAATACTATATTTCACAAGATAAGTGGTGATGACTTTAGCATCAGTTTACAGAAGTAGATAACTACAATTATTGTTAGCCCGAGGTAACAGTGAAGACCTGATAAAAATCATAGGAAGCAGAAGCTAAGAAGGGAACTGTGCTTATGCTTATGTTACTTTTACTTAAGTGGTGGAGGGCATGCTTTCGTGCACAGTCTGATGAGAAGGGGAGATAGAGTAATCTTGTTTCTGTGGCTTCGAGATGAGCTACGATTTCTGTGCTTCTCGTGTAGAGGCTTGACTTTATTTTGTAAAAAGTTAAAGTGTGTGGAAAAGAGGCACAAGCATCCTGTTATAAAGACAAAATGTATTTCACCATCCCGCTTGTGGCTGAACGTGAAACACCCTCTCTATCTTGCTGTTTTAAGTCACATCTTCCAGCTCTCTGTGTTCAAATGTTTGCAGAGTTGAGCCATCTACAGGTGAAATTCTCAAGAAAATCTGCCAGTGGTATTTAGAAATGGAAGCACAAATTGTGGTAAAACACACTGAGGATGTGGCCAAAGGTGTTTAAACCATTTAACTCTTTAATATTTACTAAAGAGGATTAAAAGGCTTGAATGCCGTCTGTGTTCATATCACGTAAAAATTGAAAGTATGTTCACACCTCACCTGGAGAAGGCCCCACTAACACCCTTTACGTGAGCAGCAGGAGCTCCATTACTGCTTCTACATGGGATGCGTTCAAGCACAGTATTGAATGTAGGTCATCCGCATTTTAGCAGAGCTCAGAGCCCAAAACACATTCATTGTAGCTGCATACGTAAAAAGGAAAATAAGTTGTAAGTGTAAGGGATGTAGGCAGTTGATCGGAATAGTGTGATTTTTATCAAATTACACGTTTTCTTTGTAGATACCCAAAGGAATTACTGCTCTAGTGTAATCTATCTCGACAGCGTTTCACGTTATTTTTAGCTACAATTATGTGTGACGTATTGCACTGAACTGTGAAGTGTGTATTTTTACACAGTTTTTAGGTAAGGCCTTGTGATGTCAAGGAAAGAGAGGGGGAGAAAGAGAGAGAGAGACTGGCGGCACTCGTCCTGCTGTTAAATTATTGAGGTGCAAGGCTGCTCAGCTCTCACTGAACATGGACAAGTGCTGAGAAGTGGACCCTCACACTCCTTTTCTTTACTTCCTTTCTTATGATTATCTTTTTTGTGTCTCAATTCTCCCTCGGTCACTGTCGCCTTTCTTGTCTTTTGACACTTCTTCCTCCCTATCTCTAGTCATCTCCTCCTCTCTCCGTAAGACTGCCGCAGCGCAAGCAGCGCAGGCAGGCAACGTGTGTGTGTGTGTGTGTGTTTTAGTTTTCAGGCTTTTGGTGGGCTTCTGATGCGCTCTCTGCGACTGATTGGTGCAGGACAGATAAACGTAGCAGCGCTGCGTGGTGAATGTTTAATGGGACCAACTGTGAATATTTGATGAGAAAGAGAGTCGTATATGGAAAGAAAAAGATGTAGATATGGAAATAGAGTGAGACGGTCAGGGTTAGGGTAGGAGTAGTTCATGGTGTTGGTCTTCCCATAGCATGCAAACCTTCCTACTTTCAAGTGTGTGTGTGTGTCTGGAGGTTCGGTGTGTTTTCTCAAGACTCTCCTTCTCTCTTATTCATGATGCCCTCATTTTCCCTCTCATGTGCTCGTCATTATCCCCCCCTGTCCGAATGGCATATGGTATCATGTAGGAGCCAAGTTGAATAAAATTTTCATTTTCCATATAGTGCTGGACATTGACTGAAATTGTTACTTTTGCGCAAGTTTGGACAACAAATAACAAAACTAACTTCTAATTTTCATTACCTATTATTCTACAGATTTTATTTATTGGTCCATAAAACATTTTTTAACTTCATTTTTTGTATGGCCAACTATCCACAAGTAATATATATGCTCATTACAAGCTTAATACCACAGTGAATTTCAAGATTCAAGGTTCAAGATTTCTTTATTGTCACTTTCCCAATACGTTCACGGCATACAGAAAAACCGAAAAAACGTTTTTCTCTCTCTCTCTCTCTCTCTCTCTCTCTCTCTCTCTCTCTGTCTCTGTCTCTCTCTCTCACATAAGAATAAAAAATCTAAATGGACAAAATCTAAAGGAATATAGCAGATGAAAACAGTTACAAAATAAACATTCTGGATATAGAAAAATATAGTAGTATATAGTAATTTGAGCATTTTTGCTTTAAAAAAACTACTTAAAAAAACTACTTAATGATTAGATTGTTAGAAAATGATATTGTTTTCTCCAATCAAATCCAAATCCAAAAATCACCAACTGTATATACAAATGGACGTTGTGTCAACACTTCGATCTATTTTGCTGGCGACGTCATTTTGTAACCACAGTAAGTCTGCACAGTAGTGATCAGGGGATGGAGATGTCATGTTGGTCCTGGTCAATACTGCACAGACTCTTGTTACAAATGACATTCCCAGTAGAAGATGGAAGCTCCCATTTCTGAGATATTTTGGCGCTGTCATGAAATTCATCTTTAACGCTGTCTGTGGACTATAACTGCCAAGTTATGGGCAGAAGCTTCCAATCTTCACATTGAAGATGGAACTGTCAAACATTTCTGCTTGATTATGTCTTAGGGCCTTGACACACCAAGCTGATATTCTGTTTGGCGATTGGTGTTTTAGCGGTTTGTCCCACACCATTACCATTCCTTGGATCACTGTTGACAGCTATTCAGGCGATGCAGCATGTTGAATGAGTGTGTTGGTGTGAGAGACCTTCGTTTTTCATCTGAACATTCAAATATACAAATGAAAGATGACTATTGACCACTGCCACCTGCTATGAAGAGTTTTTTCCTTCCACGCAGGCAGAGAACGTACAGTATGTGCCATAACAGAAAAGAACTTGAGACTAGTTTGATAATGGTTATACGTTTTTTTTGTTGTTTTTTTTAAAGGAAATGCTAGACATCTTCAAAACTTGTTTGGGTTGTATGAAATAATTAATTGAATGTCTCTGGGCTTTGTACCTTTTAATGGATAAAACAAGGAATTTTTAGTTCTCACCTTCGAAAATGTTCAATTATTTTATGGCATTCTACAGACAAAACAAATAACTAATTAAATGATTAAATAAGTGTGATCTTATTTGAACTGGAAATAACTGGTAGTAGCAGTTCTGCCGTGTTCATATGTGTTTTCATGTGGTCATCACTGCAGTCTGTTTTAGGGGGAAGGCTGCCTGCCAACACTTCATTGGATTACATTACATTAGAGGATCTCAAATGTGTGTGCATGCATGGCCATCTCTGTGTGTGTGTGTGTGTGTGTTTCCTTGTCAGTTGTTGTCATGTCAGTATGTGTGAGTCATGGAGGGGGTCTTCATTCTTAGACTGTCCTCTGATAGCAGCAGCAGATTTGTTCATGCATGGAGGCTGAAGAAAATCCTTGACTGAAGGCTTTGCTCACGTTATAAATATTGCACAGGCTGGAGTATATGGATCCTGTTCCTGTTTTTATGTTATGTACCGTACTGTATACTCTATGTATCGTGGCTCCAATCACCCCCAACAGTCTTATGTGTCCTCTACATTTGTAAATAAATCAAATAACCACTTAACAGTTTTTCTTTAAAACAAAAAACGTCAAATATTATTTCCGCGCTTCTCTTTTGCCCAAATGTAAACTGAATATTGTTGTTTTTGACAAAACATTTGAAGATGTCACGTTGGATTTGTAAGTGAATTGTTCAAGGAAATAGCTGGTGTTTGCAGTCCTGAATCAATCAATTTTTTCCTGCCTCTGTGAAATATCCAGTTTACAGTTTGTGGCTGTGTGGCAAATATGAGGAGAAGCGTCTTGTGAATGTACAGGGTCTGAATAAGATCACACATACACACATCAGACTCATGTTTAGTTGTGTACTGGGTGCAGTAATTAAACTGTATAGGTGAGTAAGTCAGCAATAATACTGTTTTCTAAATAGAGAGGTTTTTATTGAGATTATTTATTGCGACAGCTGGAAGACTGAGAAGGCAATAAACCAGGCTACACACATGGGAGACATCCAGTCAATAATATGTGTGACTATGTGTGTTTCTGCTCGTGTGTGACAGTGAGATCACATCGTGCTGGCAATGCTCTCACATGCATTTTACTTTTTGTGTTTCTGTTTTATTGCTGGTTTCCTTTTCTACTTCTTTACCTCACAACATCTCTAACACATTTTCACATTTGATGTGTTTTTTAAAACTACTGAACAGTGTGTCTGGGATGCCAGAATTTCCAGACACTTCCGCTCAACAGACTGAAAAGAAGCAACAGTAGCTTCTAAAATTAAGAGCAGCACTCATTAATCATCAGCCTTCAGCGTGTGTGATCATTGTGTGTGAAGCATTGTGCCTTCAATGCGAAGTTAAAACAAACACCACTGGATTTGTTGGAGGTAGACGTCACTTGTCAGCCACTTGCAACACAGTCTTAACATCTCATCCCTAAACGTTTCACCCACATTCACACACTGAGTCTCTGGCTGTCAATAGCTCATTAGAGAACCACTAATCACGAAAAAGACGATACCACCCAGGTTAATCTGAACAATATCCTCTAATTTCAGGTGAGTATCTGTTTGTTAACAACCCCTGGCATTTTGGATCATTTAGAACTGAAGACGCCACTTAGATGAGTCTTCAAGAAAACTCCAGCCGCGTTTGTTTTTAGATTTGTTTTTGGATGTGAAGGTGCAGACTGACGAACTACACTGCAAGCAGGTGGAACAAGCGGAGTTGTAGATTAATGTACATGTAAGTTCAAATACTTTAGTTGTGGCCTACACTGGAGGTTTTGAATACTCCTCTCTTCTAATCTCATGTATTATTTATTTTTGATAGTCCCAATTTACATTTCTAAACACCGCCTTTTATGCCTCATTTCACTTCTTTTATCACATTACTTTCCAGCTCCCATTTCTGTCCCTGATCTTCTTTTAAAGTTATTCATCCAGGCAACAGATGATTCTGTCTACATTTTGCATATCTCATTATTTTATTGGTGCATGATTTTGACTGTTCATTTTACAAAATGCAAACCGAGTGTAGCCGGGAAGCCACACTGGCATCCTAATTTGGCTTTAAAATGCAAGGAAACACACACAACATAGTGATCTGTGTAAATATTTGTGCACCTTTTGTTGTCATTATTGCCGTTTATACTAAAGGTTCTTTGCACAAAGCTGCTATTTTCCCAAGAGGAGGATGTTTGACCAGCCACACACAAACATGCACACACACTCACTGTGGAGTTTATCGCTCTGTTTTCTGTGCTATGCCTTCTCGGTGATGTCTAGTTAATTGTAACAAATGACACCTGCCTGCAGGCTTTTGGCCAACTTAAAATCGTTTCATAATCTCCTTTTAAATCTGCTCTGCAGCGTTAACAGCAGTTTGTAGTACTCCATTAAATTTGTTCAGCGCAGTCGAGAGCGTGTTCTCCTGTTGACTGGCACACCACCAGAACAGTTGGTCCGTTTGTGTCTGCTTCCAAGGTTACAATCAAAACAGCCTTTCATAATAAAAGTCTGCTCACAATAAAAGTCCTATTCAGGGCCTGCTGCTTTTGCCACACTTTTGTGTTGGTGTGAGTGATGCAGATTTTCTGAAGGCTTTTGTGAGATAAAGCACAACCTCCACTTGATCACTGGTGGATTATAATTACAAAATGAGCTGTCACAATACCAGGGCAATTTGATGTCGTCGCTTTTTCCAATGATGCAGTGAATCATTGTAGAAGAAAACATAGTAAACATACAAACATACAAATTTTTTCATGTTTTTTTTTTTTTTAATTTCTGCTGCTCTGCATGGCGATGATGTATTTAAATATTTAATCATGGCTTCAACTGCTGAGAAATATTTCTGAATGGAAATATAAACAAGTTATATTTATTTCAATAGACACCCTGGTGTACTCTGCATGTACACAGAATAATTCAGTTCAACCTCTGTGACTAGTAAACGAGTGATAATAACTCATTGCTTACACAAAGTCTGCACAGTGTTAACTCAAGGCCACACACTTCCTCAAATGTATTTTTGTAAAACAATGTCGTTATTTGCTTTTTAGGAGGCTTGACATATACAGATGTCTGTGATCACTCTCTTTACGCAGCTTTACTGGTTGCATTCAATTCTTGTTGCGCACTAGATGTGTGTCTCTTCGTGTGTTAGTATACAGCGTGCTGGTCTCAGCACACGAGGGAGGTCGTTATGTGTTTGCTAAGGGAATAAACCTAAAGATAAGTCACTGTGTGGTGATCAACTCTCAGAGCTGGTTATTGTCAGGGCTGAAGCATGTCCCTCTGGAATAGCCGCTCATCAGTGATTAGTTATCACTAAGCGAGGATCAAGGCTGCCCATCAAGGCTGGGAACCGGGGCAGAGTTATTTATGCGCTGGAATGAAGTTGGCAGTATTTGCCTTGAGATCTATTTTTAGTCCTAATTTGGGTGTTGTCGTCATAGATTTTTAAACATTCCTCTAGTCGGCACGTCTGAACTACAAAATTAACGTGCAGCAAGCTCGTATTCAAATATGGCTGGGACACACAAATAATGGCTTGTTGTTAAAAAAAGCCAGGTAAAGAAAACATTGCTGTGAGTGGAAATATCTAAATACTAAAATCGTTTCCACCAGACTAAAATAGTATGCAACAGATATTGCACTGGACTCCTGTAACACTGGGGAAGCAGAGCAACAGGTATGTTTTGGTCTGTTTTATTGCAGACAGATGTGTAATGCTTGCAGCAGCTAACGTAGCCCCAGGCCTTTAGCCCTAAAATGAGGAGGGTGCTTTCAGTAAAGAACCAGTAATGTCACTTCTTTTTAACCCCACACACCCACATTTTAAACAAAAATATTTTTCAGTTAAATTCAATTTATATTTTTTGATTTGATTGATCATTTTATGTCAATTTTTTTTGTAGTCTTTTTGGTGTGGTCAAGTACCTCTTTTTGGTCCAGACAAAGGAGAAATAAGGCAATGTCACAGTTGACCTTTATTTTTAATGTTGGTGTGGTGTTTCCATACTTTAAAATATAATAAAGATATTGCAAAGAAGAATTAATATAGTTTTATAATAAATGCAGGAGTATACTCTAAAATGAGCTCTCAACCTTTTCAGAAATTGTGATATCTGTTTGATAAAAGATATCAGCAACTTTTACCCTATGATTCAAAAGTGGCAGAGTTTTAATAGATGCAATAACATGTTTTTTTTTATTTATTTTTTAAAAAATCTTCAATTATGAGTTCAGTGTCAGCAAAGTGTGTTCACACCCCATGAACTCGGTGTTGTTGTTTAAACTTTAAACTTGCAACAGGGTCATGCTCACAGAGGTCTAATGCTGATAAGCTTTGAAATGTACTTAATGACATGTGGCATGGAGAGCTGGCAGGGTAGTTCTGATAAATCTAATTTACCTTTAATCTCATGTTTTATTTGCTCAACTGCAGGACAGTGTAGTTAAGATAATAGAAGGAAAAAACAGGACGTTGAGAAATGTAAGAGCCTTAAATTTAGACATGTCACGACTTCTGTGCATGATGAGACGTCACTGTTTTCACTTCCACTATTGACAGGTCTGTCAAACGTGTACATGCCACGTAGCTCTCTGCTCTCATCCATAATTTGAAAAAAAAAAAAAATAGTAATAGTAAGAACATTAGTTTAGGGTCACTGGATAAAAACGATGAGATGATGATGCTGCACTAATGCCCTGGATTTTCTCTGTTCAAATTATATGAAAAATGAAGGTTAACAAGGGATCCTGGAGAACACCAGAAAACATTTTATATAACCAACAGCCAACATGGCGGGTTGGTCTTTTTCTTGGTCTGTTTATGCAGCATTTCCAATGTAAAATTTCTTCTGTTGTATGGATTGCTTTGGATATGTTCAATACTACCAGGAAGAAAAAGTTATTACGTTATTATTATTTTTTTTTGTATTATTTACTTTTTGAGGATACATTTGTGTTTGTGCCAAGACATTCACACCATGGTGTTAAATAAGTTGTCGTGATTGTCAAGTTGTTGCATAGTGTTTAAGGATACTACCACCCAAAATCCAGCACATTTGACATCTCAAAGTGACCTGAAACACTGAAACACCGTTCTGATGTCCACAATCTGACATTCACTTCCCCTTCAAATCGTGTTTGGCCTGCTGTGTGGAGGTGAGAAAATGGATTTAAACTACCAAGCCTGACTGTAACATTATGATGAAACTGCGTGCCATTGTCCTTGTAATGGACAATACGTTGTACAGGAATTTGTGTAGCTGTAGTGGTGGCGAGTCAGTACCTAAGAAGTTAATATATGCCGTCAGCTTCCTCTGTTTGTGTGTGATATGAAATGAGGTAATGCTGTGTGACTAATAATGGCTACAGTCCAGACAAAAGTGTAGGAGAACAGAAAAAGACCTGAAAAAATATATAGTAAACTAAAATGAAAGAGAGAGTAACGGATTTACCATGGATATAGACAGAACCAGGGATAGAGGCGTGTGAGGAGGAGACCTCAGAGAGAGGTTGCTATGCCTCAAGTTTGTCTTCACTACCAGCACTGATGTTAACAACGGTGGCACAGTGAGCAAAGCAAATACTGACGTATCAGTGTTTTAAACTAGGTGGAACATGAGCTGTTAAATGTTAAGTTTTCATATGTGCAAAACTTCAAGCTGCAACTATTAGTTGATCAAAATGATCTTCAAATATGCATTTTGAGAACATCTGTGAAATTATTCTGTTGTCCTTACATTGCCCTTACAGTAACCTGCCAATATTGTTTATGAAAAGTATGTGAAATGTATATAGTATATCATGTAGTAAACAATATTTGGTGATTGAGGTGTAGGATTCTGAGATGCTATTTCAGTATAGGTGTTGCATGATACATGCAATATTAATAGTGGATGGAATGGAGATTCAGCATTGGAAGTATTAATAATAGAGCAGATTTGTGGTTACAGTGTGCTCGTAAGATTAGATAATATTGTCTTGTCAATAATGATAGTCGATGAGTTGAGTAGGCTGCCATAAGGTATGAAAATATAATGTGTAGTAGTGTTGAACATCGTGCAGTTTGATAGGACAACTGTAAACGATTAATACGTGTATTATGTAATAAAAGAGATTTCAAAGTTAGTTTCTCTGTATTCCCCTCACAATATAATAATCTGGAAATTAGCTAGAAAACATGGTGGATTACTTATGTGGTCAACAAGTTTCTCAGATGCTGTCCTGTGTGTACTCCAGCATATGACTTGATTATCCCATAACAACACTGACCTAACCCTGGGCTTGCTAGTGTGCCTACAGGTCAACAGTAAATCCACAGTGTGTATGGATAGCTAAGTAGGACTGTTTGGCCTTTTGCCATTCACGTCAGTGTTAACATCTGTTCACTGTAAACACAGTCAACCTTTATAAGAAGAAAAGAAAGAACACAAAGAAGACAAACGTTTCAGTCCTCACTGCTGTGTTTGCAAATATATTTGGCAAATTTGAGGCCAGCTGGTCAACCACTGTAACCTGGAAGCAAAGACCTGTTATCCTAGCCAACCTGGGACGTGCTAGCTACTCAGAATCAGAAAGATCTCAAAAGCCTTTTCTTGACCAGGTCTCTTTTCTGAGTACATAAAACTGTACATAAAAGTCATCCATTTGCTCCCAGAGAATTATTTAACAACTGGACCTGTGTTTACTAATTATATCTCTCGGCAGATGGTCGCCAAAGTGTTTAATCTCCAGTATTTTCTTTAGAGGGCAGACTTTCACATTTGTTTTGTAGAAGATAATCTGCTTCATTCTTGGTGACAGTCAATCTTTTGGAAGGCTACAAGCAAATGACAGTGCTTAGAAAATAGCCAGCTGAATGGCAGTGGGGCAACAGGCAGTCAGGCCCACTTGGCGTCAAATTTGTGTCAGCTGCTTCCACTGCCAAAGGCTTTAGGCTTACATACTGTTGTTTTCTTTTACTTGAGGTATTAGACATAAGAGCATGGGGCTGTCCTTACACAGTGGAGCCAAGAGCAATTACAAAACAATATTTCAAAAAAATATTCTGTGCATCCAGTGAACTTTAAATGGTAGAATATCGATAAAGAACCGTAGGAAATTATGTGGGTCCACTAAAACTCTGCTGTTATACATCATAACACATCACCTCTATGCACTCATTTGTTTTGACTTTAAATAAATACTTTCAAAGTCGTGCGCACAATATATCTTTGTAAACTTGTAGTACATGTTTCCATGTAACCTAGCCTGACTTGTGCTTTGCATTTGTGCACAGCTTTGTACAGCTTTTTTTTATTTCCACTGCAGAACCTCTTAACCGTACCTCTGAACACAAGACGTGTGTATGTATGTTTACATTTTAAATTATGCTTAAGCTGAATCAAGGCTCATTCATTTTTTTCTGTTGTTAAATTTAGAATAACAAAAGCACCCAGACAGTAGTCTTTATGTTTGTGTGATTTGGACTCTGAGAGGTATCTGAGAAGCTCAGCCAAAACGCGTAGTAACACAATGTGTATTCTTCTCACTCATTTTAGTTTTCATTGTATTATCATCTGGTCTGTATTATGTTCTGCATGCATGAAGAAACCATCTTCAGTCAGTGTGTGTGGCTTACTGAATGCTGAAGTCATTAAATGAAGCTTAAACAGACCTTAGCTGACTGGCTGGGGGAGCGACCATTAACATCAGGTTGCTGCGCAGCGTTGTGAATAGAGTCTGTGTCTCCCTGCCAGGACCCCTTACAGCGTTAGAGCGTTAGTAAAGTTCTGCCTGACCAACAGGAGAACAAATATGACCAAAACTTCACCTCCTTTAAACTTCCTCCGGTAGGAAATTGGAATATAAAGATGTAGACTCTCCTTTATTATCTCAAAAGCTGAACGGCATGGGAGGGAATATGTAGTAACACTTTCCAGTCGTGGGCGTTGGGGTTCACACCTTTTACTGAAAGGCGGAAGAACCTCTTGATAAAGATCTTGCTAACTGCGACTGTCTGTTAGTGAAGGGCTCGCTAATGGACAGTAAGAGTGTTTGAAATCTTTTTTTTCACTAGTTATCAAAAATATAATTGCCCAGTCCTCTTTTATAGCTGACAGTATGTCAAACACTTCAGGGCAACAGTCTGATTAAAGCTGTTAATCTCTACGGCCTTGTTCAGACCTTGCATTAACATTTGACCTGGACAATCCAATCGCAAGTGCCGGCTTTAAGTACCTTTGTTCACACTTGCCATTAAAACACATCCTCAGCCAGCACCTCATATCCAATGTCAGTTTTACATTCTGTATGTACATAAACACTGACATTGTTTGAGGCACAATAGAATATTTTAACAGCTTCTGTCTTAATGGATCGCTACTACAGTTTCAGAACCACTATAGCAGCACTTATAGTGATTGATGCATCACAGACCACCTCTGGTCTGAGATCAGGTCACTCAAATGGGTCCTCAATGTGTCTTGGGTGTGTTCACAGCTGTATAACATATGTAATACATGAACATGGTGAACAGTAATGTAACTTTACCTTTAATCTACTCTACATCGTCCATTTTCAGATGTTAGCATGCTGATGTTAGCATTTGTCTCCCAGCACCTCTGTGTTAAGTTCAGCCCTACAGAACTGCTTCTTTCTCTCATATCTTATTACCTTTTCTAGCCGAGTTGTGGCAGTGCACTGGGTCAGTCTCTGGGGTCCAGTAGAGCTGAACTGATGTCTGCTGCTGTCCAATTATCATGCTGCAGAGGACGCATGAAAAGACTGCCCAGTCAAGAACGGAGAGGGGGGGGATTTTGGATTTTGTTTTTAATCTTACCCTTTATCTTGTCAATCACAGCGCTCCTTGTCATTTTAACAACATTACACTGTTGGCAGTAAGCAGGCAACATGATGCTTGGCATTGTCCCACTAACATTACACTGACCTCACACAGTGTCTGTGACTGGAGTCAACTTGTTGATAGGGGACGTTAAGAGCAATCTTAAGATCTTGTTTCTCTGTACGTTTCCATCTGTCACTCAGTCTCTGTTTCAGTTTCTCTGTCTCTCACTTTTTGTCTCATTGTGTTTCTGTCTTTCTGCTTGGTGATGCAGGGCGGGTCAGGTCAGTGTGATTCAGGGCTGTAAGCCGGAGGAGGATTGGATCTATTTATAGTCTTGTCTGCTCCACACTGGCCACACTGACCCGAAGTCTGTGTCTGTTTTTCTTTTCGTCTGCCTGTTGGTTTCTGTCACTATGCCATTCATTTAGCTCATCATCACTTGGCCTTCATTTTACCTTGTGTTGTCCTTAAATGGGACAATGCTTCCCTTTCACTGTTTAACAAGCTCTGTCACTTTGTCAGCAGTGACTTTGAGATGCTGAGCATATGTCTGTAAAATATCATAAATGCTGACAGAGGCCTATTTCAAAATACTTGAGCTCAAATTAACAATTTAAAAGTTCTCAAGTGGTATTTAAGATAAGACTAGGTTCAAGAACTAAAATATATTTAGTATAAGTTGCTGTACCAAGCTAATTTAGATCACAGTGATCAAATAATCAGAAAAGCAACTCTGGAGCATGTAACCTGGGAATCTTGTAATGGTTTTACCTTTATTTTATTGGTTACACAAATAGTTTTTGATAGTGTTTTTTTTTATTTTTTATTAGAAGTTCAACAACGTGTCAGTTGCTTGGTTATTTGATTACCAGAATTTTTTGATCTGTCTTAGAAAATTGTAAATGGTTTAATGCGGTGATATTTTTCTAAAATGTGAGAATTTGTTTTGATTTCATGGATTCATCAAATTCCTTTTTTTATGAGTCAGCTGTATGACACGTCTAAAATACTAAAAATGTCAAAAAAATCCTAATATCAATATTCTTGAGCTCAAAATAATGTTGTATAAGTTCTTTATTTGTCAGGTTAGTGGAAAACTCAGTGGCAATTGAAGGAACAATGTAATCTTGGTGCTTGTAACGTGGGAATCTTTGTGGTTTTACTTGAAGGATTACTTAATCAGTTACCAAACAATTTTTTTTCTCTGTTGATTAAAGCTTAAACTACACCCAGTTTATGGATTGGATATCTATTTGATAGTTTAATAAATTCAAGCCAAAATGCTGAAAACGGCTTTCCTTTTAGTTAATTTATTTATTTATTTTTTTTCCCGTTTTGGTCTGTTTTTGTACAAAATTAACAATATGAAACTACTTGAGACATTTTTGCTTTTTTTCTGAAATATTGTTGATAAATGAATTGATTGATACAACATTTATATTTGAAATAAGAGACCGTGTGATAGCAGTAGTGGATCCTGTAAATGAATCTGTAATTTTTCGACCATTCGGGCACCAAGTTTCATCGAGTGTGTTTTCTTATGGGAAAGGACTCGTGGAAATCAGAGCATTCAAAAGTGGTCTGTGTGTAGTTGGGTTGTGTTGTTTCATGTGTTATTATGTGCAGTGAGGCAACATGGCTGAGAGCGATGCTTTTAGTCGTGCTCACAGCGCTGTTTTTATTGACTTGACTGCAACGTTGCTAAAGGCTTCAAATGGAATCGCTTGGCTATCTAATGGCTTTGTTGAAAAAGATGTGTGTAATGACCACACACACTCATAGATGCACTCTAATATAATACTTGAAGCATAAGTACATAATCAGACGAGAAGATCTTCTCCCATGCTGTCCCCTGTACAGCTACAGTCATCCTCTATCACCTGGGCCAGTCTCTTTGCAAAATCATGAACACTCAAAGATTTTCAAACCATCTTTGAATTCAGGCGATGCTCTTGTGTTAGTCGATTTATTCCTACATTCTCGGCAGAAATGGCCTTTCATTCATGTGCTGCATGAGAATCAATAAGTGGATTTTCTTGTTGAATTCAAGTCTTGAATTCGTGTCAAGTCTTCACACAATTATTATTATTTTTTTCACTTTTGTATAGTGCTGAACATTTGACTAAAATATCTCGCTGAAAGGTTTCTGATCCGTATTGTGTTTTTAATTTTGGTTGCTGTATGCTGTATACTTTTAAGATAGATGCATACGATAAACCAAGCATACTAAAAAGTCCTTGTCGCTATGTAAATTATAGATAAAATAATGTCTCTGCATTTTTTTCCCAATGTTCCTCTTTAAAGCTAATCTGACGAGTCAAAATAGTAAACAGATAGTTTTCTGATTAGTTTTCATTATATTTTACATGTTCTGCTTATATATATTCTCTGTATGCTTAAATGAAACGTTTATCTTAAAAATTTCATCTTTTAGCAACTTACATGTGCCTGGTTTTTATATTTAAAATTAGCTAAATTATATATAAATATAAATATTTAATTTTATGGCTGTCTCATGTTAGAGTCAATGAACATATGTAAATGTTGTGTGCTAAAGCTTACATTTTTATTTAGATAAAAAGAAAGAAGACAAAAAGTCTTTAATAAGACTGAAACTATAAGTTATTAATTGACATTTTAGGTATTGTTTTAATCTTAAACTGCATAAATATTGTTTCAGTTATTCTCCTGTATTGTGGATACAGTTAATTATGTCACCATTGTTGTGTTGACTTCAATAACCAAGGCAGTGTATCATGACGTATTCTAGGTTGAGCCAATCTTTGTGTCATAGTCCCGTATTCAGAGACCAGAACATAAGTGGTTGTGCATGAGTGTCTTTGTGATGATGTTGTTTAAAATGGAGCTGTTTCTGTGTTTGCTGGTTGTGTCTAATCAGCAGCTCATCCAGCTAATATCTAGCCATGCTTAAGGAGCAGGTTGCCAGGTTTGCTCCAATCAGCAGATGTAGAACAGTACATGGAAACCGCGATCTTTGTTGACTCAGGCTTCTCGGTCCCTGACAGTGTGGTCCCTGAGCAGCAGGAATCTTCCTTCAACATCTCTCTCTCTCTCTCTCTCTCTCTCTCTCTCTCTCTCTCTATATATATATATATATATATATATATATATATATATATATATATATGTATATATATATATATATATATATATATATATATATGTATATATATATAAACTGGTAATTAATGTTTAAACGCTACATGCTTAACAATCAACAGACAGTGCAGAACATAAAGCCTAGGTCAATGTTTGGCTGCTGGTCTTGGTGGTTTTTACTCTACATGATTGTTTATTTAATGTATTGTCTAGCTCCGTCCCCGCAGGCTGAAGTTAATTGATCTTAATGGGGGGAGGGGTTGGATCATTTTTCAAAAAGTGGATGTGGGCTGAGAGAATCCATTTATCCATCCATCCATCCATCCATCCATCCATCCACTGCTCCAGTGTGTTCAGAGCTTCTAGATGAGATAGTAATATGCAGAGGGCTGGAAGGATAAATGAATATGATGATGTGGCACACTGTCAGTCATCACTCTGTCCAATTGGTCTAAGTGCTGTGTGCTCCTCTCTCTGGAGGAGGCACCATGATATCACAGCATCTCTCCGGAAAGCTGTAGAAGGGCTGTGTGTGTATATACAGTAAGGCTGAGGGGGTTGAAAAGACAGGGCGTGGGTTTGACTCGTTGACTGTCGATGGTAGTTCAAATTTTACAAAGAAAAACATTTTTCCATCATATGTGATTTAACACAGTCTGCCACAATGATAATGTGATATAGCAGGGTAATATTAGGCTATATTCATAATACATTTACTTCAAAATGGTTACATGTAGATTGAGTTAATGTCCGGAGGAGGAGGACCAGGCTGTATCTATTATTAAAATTCAACCTGCCACCATTTGTAGAAGGTTGCTGCGTGTAGCTGTCATGCAGATGGCTTTGTTGTCCTTTGAGAGTTTAGAGGGATAGGCCGCTGCTTCTATTGACCTTGTTTTCTCCTCTTTATGTTAGAAATTGATGTAAAGATGTTGCTTTTGTCATATCAGTTGCCTTTGTTTGCACAGAAATAGGTTTGTTATTTTGGCTTCTGCACACCCTTAAGCTCAATCCTGGTTCCATCGTGTTGAAGTCACACTGTAAGTGGAGACACCAGTTATCAAATCCCAGCAGTCTGTTTTTTGTGACTGCTTGGGACCTGAGGAATAAAGGCCACTTTCATTTTGTGTCTCATTTTAGGCCCTGCCCACATATAAAGCCCTTTGCTTGTCCCCCATCACGTTGTAGCTGACAGTTGGTAGCTTGTGGTTTCCTCTGTAACCCTCTTGTACGTTTCCCACCTCAAATGTTTCTGAGTGAACATAAATATCATGTTAGTGTATGGGCAGAGCTAGCTATTGTTGCTACCACTGCCCTTTATTTGCAAAGAAAATATTGCTTCATCTGGATTCACCCAATGTTCTTAGCCTGCATGGTCATTTTGCTGAAAGGACCCAAAGTCATGGGCTGTCTTTCTCTGTGGTAAATATTTTGGAAATTGATCATGATGAAAAATTAATTTAATCACATTTCCATGTTGTTGCCAAATTGCAGCTTGTCTGTTCCTGTGTGTTCTCACCTTCTGCTCTCTAAAATCTTGAGTATTGACCACTCTCTTTCCTTTCTGAAACACGGGCCTCTTTGTCTACTAAGTCCTATGGGAACTGACCTTTAACTCCACTAAAAAACATTAAGACAGAATTACCAAAGACATAAGCTGGCTACATAAGAAGCCACATTTGAATTTCTTCACACTGCCAAACTGTTCAGAAACATTAACATACTCTAATCACAAAAGGTTTAGGTTCACTGAAGAGCTGCAAGATCACCGCCTATTTAGGTTTTTCAATTTCTAATTATTTTCTACTGGTTGCTTCTAGGAAGTAACTTTCTGTATTTAACACTGTACAGCATTTGTTAAGCTGCAGTCAGTCTTTCCTTTTCATTCTTTTCTATACAATTTGGCCTTTTGAAGCCTGTACTTATTGTCTCATCTTTCTATTGAGACTCCTCAGTGAGTTTCTAGTGTTACTAAGCAGCTATAGCTGCCAAGACTGTCTGCCATCACAAGCATAATAAAGCCGTCATCTCAGGCCAGCTTTGAAAAATATTTTTTGCAGGCAGATCCAACTTCTAAGAATACAAGCAGCCAAAATAGCCCATTACAACTCTGAGAAGAAGGTTGTGGAATGTCTGCTGAGTGCTTTGATTTCTCATCCTCTGAACACACTGGTGTCATCAAAACTTGTGTATGTGTGTGTAAGGCCTAAAGAAAAGCATGAATATTGAACTGGATATGGTTACAAGTACCCATGCCTATGTTCTTTACGGAGAGGAGAGGAGCATCACCTGATTGGCTTAGTGGGTCAGAGGTTTGGGGTCAGGCTATTAGAGACGCTGTTATCCCGCTCTTGGATTCCCTGCAGGAGCTTGTTGTTGGTGAGGACAATGGATTTTATAGGAAATCAATGCACAGATTTATGCTGCTATGCAAGAAGTGACACAGGTCACACCTTTAAATCTTTAAATCAGCAGCTGGTCTTAAACATGGAACTGTTTTTTTTTTTTTTTTTTCCTCCAGCCAGTATGACTGAGCATGCGTGTATTGTGTTTTTCTAGTAGACTGATGAAGCTGAGCTAATTCGTTGGATGCATATGGAGAGATAAAATTAAAAGACATAAGCATCAATAAAAATAAATTAGCATACAGGAAAAAATAAATGATTTAACTATTTACTGTGTGTATAGGCTTGTTTGGCCACTTTTTTTTCTCAAGACTTTAAAAGTAGACATCTTTTGGTTTTGCAATGCTTGACAAATTGGTAGGTGTTTTTGTTTATTGTTTGTACGGGGAAAAATAAAATTGTGTGCAGGACATTCCTGGGGACTAAGCTTATGGCTAGAAATGGCTTTGTGTGACCAACGGTCCACAAAATATATTTACCTTTGCTTGATAAATAAATTCAGCAATTAAACTATTATCAGAAATGTTGATGATTCATGATGATTGCATTTGCAGTTGATTAACGAATCAGTTCAAGATTGAATGACTCTTCTTATAGCAGCTAAATACAGTCCTGAAGATGTAGGAAAACAGTCACCACCTGACCGCGGATAGATTTTTGTGGTTTGTTTGTACAATGTATACATGCAGTAATACTAGCTTTATGCATGTAACACTACCTTGCAGATGTGTTCTTCAGTTGTCATAATAGTTCATATGCACACACGACCACAAATAACATATTAACATGGTAGTCAAGGAATTGATTTTCCAGAGCTTCTCCAGGCCCCTCTGTGTTTGCTGTGGAGGAAGGAAGTATTTCCTATTCACTTTTCCTGTCAGTGTTTTTCTCACCAACTGGGGAATTCAGTGAACCGGAGCCTTCTCTAACCTCGGCGTAACCTCCACACATACAAATTGATTAGTTTTCCTTCCTGTAAAAATGTGGGATTTCTTGACCACGACATTGGCCACAACAGACATTGACTTTACTTACTGTACAACTGTGATTAACGGCTCTACCATATGTTTGTGTTCACTCTTTGCCTGACTCTCCTAATCAGTGCACAACCATTACTTAAGTTTTCTGACTGATCAGAGTTGAACTTGTTCCATACATACTTTCTTCTGACATGTTTTTAAAAGAATTTCTTCTTCTGCTGCTGCTCATTTGTCTACTAGCTCCTCCTCCTCCTCATCTGATTCTTCTTTGCCTGTTACTACTTCATCTTCCTCTCCTCTTTGTCATCATCATCTATTTTTTATCTTCCTTTTCTGCTTCTTCTTCATCATCTGCTTCTTCATAATTTTCTTCCTCTTCATCATCATCTTCCTCATCATCACCTTCCTGTACATCACCCTCCTCTTCTTCATCATCGTTGTCTTCACGTCCTTCTTGTTCATCTTTGTTTATAGAACACTGAATTGTCTCAAGATGGTCAATGTTATTTACTTCACCTGTCAGTAGTTCTAATGTTGTGGCTGATCGGTGCATTTACACACTGTGAGGACGGGAAGAGTGAGATACTGGCATGAAATGCAAAAACATGGCCATGCAAAATTTAACAAGGAATGTCGCTAATATTTTTGGTTATGTGTAGACCATGACAAAACACAAAACCTTGGATTATGGATGTCCAGCGTCTCTCTCCCTCTTGTCACGCACGCACACCTAAGAAACAAAACAAATAAACAAAACAGCCCATCTGTCCCCTGAGACGAGCAGCTGGTTGGTGGCAGAAAAGCTCTGCACGAACTTGACCTCTGACACCCTGCAACAGGAGATGTCAGCCACTGCATCAATCTACTGTATCTGTCTTGCAATCTGTCCGTCCAAAACATGAATACGCACACACATGCATGGTCATCCTCCCCCTGCCATTAGAATCATTAACTGGACACTGATTATATTAAGGGCGGACCCACAAGACTAATTTCGCTAAGTGCAAAAAGCTTGAGCTTATTTTGTGCATGTCTGTGTGTGTGTGTGCTGTCGATCTGCTTGTGCAAGCCCATATTAGTTAATATCTGATGTATGAGGCCAAGTATGAAGTATAGTGCTGTCAACTCCAGCTCAAGTTGATTTAATTTAGGTTGCAAAATGGCAGGTTTAGAAGAAAATAATTGTTCCGAGTTGGTTGGGAGGAGCAGAAGATATTGAAGAGAAATGGAATTAAGTAAGTTTGTGTGTTTATGTGTTATGGCTTCACAGTATTAAAAAAAAAAGCATTTTTAATGAAGTCACCAAGTTGCGGTTGTTTTTGAAATCCTTCCAACTAAGATATCAAGTTTTAATGGTTGTAAAAAGTCTTTTATTATTTATTAGCACATAAATCTTGAACATCTGTTGAAAAGTTGTGCAGAAAAGAAGCTGTCCTTACTGTTTCTTCTGTTTTCTCTTTCTTGTCCCCAGATCACCAGAAACTGGAGCGTGAGGCGAGAATCTGTCGTCTGCTGAAGCATCCAAACATAGGTGAGTCACCTGTCAGAGCTGACAGACAGTTCAGATAATGTTAGATGTTCAGAAGTAAAAATGTTGAGTCACTGCAACTAATTTATCTCGTTTTCAGTCAGACAGAGGACTGATTAGTTTAGATCCACAAAGTCAGTACTGTCCAGTCAATGTTTTTATTTATTTATTTATTTTTGCTTCTCATTCCGATAAAACCAAGTACGTAGGAAAATACTGAACTATTTTTGTGTCTATTAAACTCCAGAGATTTACAACTCCCTGTTTGACATTATCCAGTAACATAAATCCTGATTGACCAATCTGGGATGTGGGAGCTTTAGTGCTTCATAAAAACTGCTGTCAACAAATCACTCTATTGTATTTAAGTTTTACAGCTGAGAAACCACAAACAGACATAATAAATAAGTTTCTTTCAGATTTGTCAGACAAGCTGAGAAGTATCAAGCTGATAATGTAAAGTATGTTTCAAGAGAGCCTCCAGGACTATTAACTATTCTGTATCTACACAAATGAAGGTGGAAGGTTCAGTTTCTGAACTGCAAATGTTCAACGCTTCAAAATACCACTTGAATGAGCACAAAAGGGACAGCATTATTTCACTCAGCATAAAAACTGACTAACTAAAACTAATGAAAGAGAACTGACGTAAATGATTCCTTATGAAAATTGTAAAGAGATGTTTTTAAGAAGCAGTTTTAGAAAGATGGTGAATCAACTTTTGGTTGCGGTTCATGATTCTGATGAATTGTGTGCTGTCTTGTACTGACATGTATTTCTATAATCGTAACCACTCTATTTACACACATATCATGGGGCCAGGTTAAATGACTGACACAATTCTGTTGGCAGACATTTCTTCCTTGATATTTTTCACCCACTTGTACTTCAGTCTTATTTATATAACATTTTTCAGGGACTTTTTTCTTCCATCTAAAACACGCTGCTCTCTGGTCAGATGACTGGCTTGGCTATTAAAAACTGTGTTTGCCTTGTCGCTCCATTTACAGTCACTGGTAACCTAATATGGATGTGAAAAATCCTCAGTTTAAAGCTGAAACATTGTGTTTCATTTCAAATCCAATGTGCCAGAGCACATAACTAAAAACAACAACAACATGTTTTTTTGAGTCAAGTTTCATCTCCGTGTTCTTCAGTTTAATAATAACGCTGAAGCAAATGGCCTCGGATGATAGGCAAATCAACCAGTTACCTGATCTGTCAGTGTGTGGGACATTTGCATGACGCAGCTGGCCAGCAGCCAAGGCGAAGCGAGTCTGAACGCTAACACATGCACAGTCAGCTGGTCACGCTAATACGATCAACTCCTTGTTTACTTTGTGTACCGTGTGAGTGTGTGTTCAATGTGTGTTAGAGCAGAGAGGTAGACTCTTACAAGCATTTCTTCATTTGACCTTTGAAGTGTGAAAAACACTTCCTCTGCCTTTCTCCTTATAATCTACTGTGTTTGAAATATGGAGCCCTGTCTCAACAAAAACAAACACACAGTGGCATACTTGGGAAACCATAAAGAGCCAAACTGCTACACTGTAGGGTCTGTCTCCGCAGCAGTAAACTGTCACAATGACAAAGGAATTATTGCGTCTGTAAATGTCTTTGTGAATCCGTTAAGTCTCATGCAGCATGAGAAATGTGTGCTGTGTGAAATCCAGAACGAAGGCAGTAGCCCCTTGGAAAGGAAGGAAATGGCAAATATCTTTGAGGCAGAGCTGCTAGGTGTCTTATCATAGTATGCCGCCCAGCACTAGCCACACATACACACACACAGATTGTGATAACAGCATAAAAGTTATGGTTTCATTGGGCTCTCGTTATCCCACCTGATTTCTGCTTCATCATCATCCTATTCTTCCTTTCTTTTCATCCCGCTGCTGCTCTTTTCTTATCCAGTTCTCAAGGGGAGACCTTGTTAAGTTCTTTTCTTTTCAACTGAGTAACTCTTCTGTAGAAAGAAGAGAGTAAAATAGCACATTTTCAGCTTTTGTTCAGGAAATCGAGCACCTTCACCCACCTTGACACGACCAGATTTTTAATCAGCGTGTGAAAACCGACTTATAGTAGGTCGCTGTATTTCAAAACCGTGTGAGATTCAAGAGCTGTTCGGCAACAGCCCTTCCTGTGTGAACAAAAAAAGGCCCTCTCTTTGAAAAGCCAAACTGTAATTTACCAGTATCACATTGATTATAAAATGATAAAATATGGTAACCGTTCTGTCCAAATGCTTGTTCTTGGTTGCCAACCAGAGACCTGCTGTTTGATCATTTCAGATAGGAACTCTGTGCAGCCGGAGACCTGACAGCACTTTATGTCACTTGACCTAACTGTGGTTTTGCTGTGGTCTCTCAGGTTAAATGTCTATCTTGTCCATCTGTCCATTTGTCACAAACTTGTCGCTGCACGACTGATGTGTTACAGATAAAAGTTGAGCTGGCTTTCACTTTTTTCTGCTCTTCAATGACATGGTGACACGTCAGCCTTAAGGTTTTCATTTCACCCCTTAATTTATAAGAAGATGATGAAAGCGTCAATGAGAGCTTGAGCAACTCTTCAGCAGCAACTTTTGCTCGTAGTGTGAATATAGACTTAGGCTGGGACAATTCTCCCACCCACACTAAGTGACTCAGCGATATTATGCCATAAAAATCCATTACGCAATTTGTAACTCAACCAAGCTGGCTGTCTAAAGGTGGTAAAGAACATTTTTGTAATCATCATCATCATCATAGCAATCCAAAGGTCAATTCCCTCACCTTCTTCTCACCCATTGTTTCTTTATGTTTAAATGTGACAGAAATATACTGACTTCCTACATTATCCTGTGTTACTCCATTTAGCCAACTCGTCCACTACATGCTTGTTTATATATTAAGAAAAAATTACACATTTCCCACACTGATCCCGCTCTGAAGAGACCAGGATATGATGTACTCCTTACTGTACAAAGAGATCAACCGCTTTTAAAGGGTGTTGTGATAGTTAGATCAATACTGCACTATATATCCTTGTCTTAGATGGATTTGTTCAGCACATGAGTCCCCAAAGTCCCTTTTGGTTTCCAGTTTAAAAATCCATGAAAAAAATATATAATGTTATCAGTGTTGGATCTTTTATATTAGGTAGAGACTGAACATTAAACTAAATTTAATTAATGTCAATTTAATATACTTTTACTGGGATCAGGTGATTGTAATTCATATTGCAAGGGCATATGCTACTCATTACTGGAAAAAGTTTGTTTTCTAACTCTCTCTCTTCTCTCTGTCTCTCTCTCTCTCTGTCACCAGTACGACTCCATGACAGCATCTCAGAAGAAGGGTTTCATTACCTTGTCTTTGACCTGTAAGTTAATGATATTAACACACTCACATGCACAGTTCGCAGGTTGAGGCTCATGTTTATCTCACAAATAAAATAAAGGCATTGGTTAAGGGGCAACTTACCTCTTTCATATAATGTATTTTATCACATCTTCTCTAGTTCTTTGTCCCTGCCACTTGTAGGGCATGTGGTGTATCATCCAAGTAAAGTGTTAGGACTTCCCCATGAAAACAAGTAGCATGTGTTAAATGTCAAAGTTCATATCCAGAGATTTAAAAATGGTTTAATTCTGATTTATGTTATAGCAAAGTAACTTGAAATAAAACATTATTCCCAGTGTCTTTGTGCCACTCGGTACGCTTCTTTTTCTTGTTGGAATGTGATTTCACAGTATCTAATTGTGTTATTTTTGGTTTTTAAAAATAGTGTTTACAGGTTTTGCTAAAATTTACAAGTCAAGTTATAGTTTAAATCCAGTTTTGTATCTTCAGATACAGATGAAGCAGACATGGAAGGCAGTCTTGTAAAGGCTTGTATTATCAACAAGCAGTCAAGTGGCCTCTTAAAGCAACAGTTAGCATGTTTCACAAATACATGTACACATGTTGTCGCCAAAGCTTGTGGATCCCTTAGAAAAACCACTGAAAGCCATCTCAGTATATTGTCTGCTTGTTCGCTTTGTGAGTTGGATATCTTTAGAAAGAGAAATAACCAAAAATCTATTTTTTGCCTGTCTGCAGCGTCACTGGAGGAGAGCTGTTTGAGGACATTGTTGCTAGAGAGTATTACAGCGAGGCAGATGCCAGGTACAGTATGTCAGCATACTAACAGTTTTTGGTGGCTGAAGCAGTAATATTTCAGGCTGCCAGTGCAGAAAAGTTTGGTTATGAAACCACAAAATTTTTTGCCATTTGACTCTGTGTTAATGCGCTTCAATAGCAGAGGCAATGCCTGTGGTTTCCTTGCAGTACAAGTAGACACTTTGTTTTCCATCAACTGACTCAGACCTTTTTAAATTTAATTTCATCTATAAGTAATGATAAAGCTGTCCTAAGTGTTGGGACCTTATTTTGAGATTGTTGTCAGACGCTGCAGTGGCTTTTTGCGCTGCAGCACATTACATGCCTGGCTAAGCCTTAACTCAATTTGGAAAATATTTTAGTCAGTCATGTGGCAGTTACTTAGGTTAATGACTTAAGTATCACACTATAGTTATATAACAGATATATCTACACGATCAAATGAAAACTTTTTCAAAATATAATCTGTCAGCAAGTTAATAAAGTATAATAACCAAACAGCATGGAAGCATTCAGTGGTAGTAAGACTCTCTGGACTGTGCCCGTAAACTGAGAACTAAGATTATTTGCCTTATTTATTATGTCTCTCGTTCTGTATAGTCATGCTATAGGAGCAGTAAGGTCCTTTATGACTGTTCCTAGTGGGGGTGCCTGGTCTGGTCTAGGTGGATGGTACATGTCTAAGTAACATCCACAGGAATGTCAGGTCCAAAATTTTCCCATCAGAACATTGTATTGTCAATGTTATTCACTTCTCCTGTCAGTTGTTTTAATGTTGTGGCTGATCGGTGCACAGTGCTACAGTGAGTCAGCAGCAAGATGGTCTGATGGGCATTATGTAAGTTGCAAAAACTACACTGAAATTAGTATTAATTCAGTTTTACCCTAGGTTGTACACAACACCAGGGGCCTCCTTTTGATTCCGTCCTGCAGAGAGAGCATACCACTCTCCCAAAATCTCTCTCTGTGCGCCCTCCTCCTGCTGACCC
The DNA here is from genome assembly GCF_963514085.1 of Chelon labrosus. Taxonomy (NCBI): domain Eukaryota; kingdom Metazoa; phylum Chordata; class Actinopteri; order Mugiliformes; family Mugilidae; genus Chelon; species Chelon labrosus. The sequence continues at coordinate 8,851,550 of NC_140348.1, forward strand.
TGACTTCACCTTTACTAATGCCAGGCTCAATTTATTTACAAAAAAAAATAAAGGAACTTTTAAAATAGCAACTTTAACTGTGCATCATAGGAGCAAAAGTGCAGATATGCAAGTTGAGGACAAGCTTATGTAAGACAACCCCCCCTTCACACCCTGCCCGCTCCACTTCCTTCCTCACATTCACTCACTTTAAAATTCAGCTTCTTCATTCTTTATCCGCATGCACCACTTATCCTTCTGTCCAAGTACAGAAATTATTGTCGCCTGTACCTGTGTGGATCATAAATTTATCAATTATTCTTTGTGTAATGTGACAAAATGAGAAATAAGCAAATGACCACAGATCCTGGTTGCATGGATTTGTTTTTAATTTGGTCAACTAAAAGTGTTTGCAGGCACGCACATGATGGAGAAAGGGGTGATGGGATATGTGGGAATAATGCCGCACACTATCCTGGAAGGGATTAATAGTGTTTCACTCACAGAAATCGTTGTGTAACAAGCAAAATTAGAGAGGTGGAGACACAAATGTGTGTCTTGACCCCTCTCATCTCTCCACAGCTGGTGTGAAGCGGATGTGAATGTAAGATTTTCTGCCAGGTTACCAGAAAGTTTCTGTGGGAGAAGATTTTTTGAAGATTTTTCACCATTTGACGAGCACTTCTGATGAAGCACTGGCATAGTTTTTTAAGCAGGACTGAATCCAAACTGCTTGTTGGATGGTCAGATATTGTCAGAAACATCCTGCCAGCTCACATCTCTCTGATATTGAAGTCTTTGTCAATAACCCGACATTGACATCCACTTCATTTTGTGATTTGCCAGCTGAGCAGAGCATTGTACTTTGCTGTAAGGTGCTCTTCATTCACATGTACATTATCAGTGTCTCCCTAAAGGGGCCGGCTGACAATATGTGCCAGTATTCCCTGCCTTCTGCTTCGTATAATTGACAAACTTTCTCTGTCTTCAAGTGGCACCATTGAAATGACCATAACCTGGAACCTTAGTGCCTGTCCAGGTGTTCTTGTTCGTCCAAAAGATGTTAATTTTAGCTGAAGTTAATGGTCTGGGTTGACTGCTATTGATTGGTTATAGTAAGAGTTTACTGGCTCTTCCAACTTTAGTCAACCCTTTGTTTTGTCTTTTCATGTCTTTTCTCTCTATACTTGGTTTATTTCTCAGAGTGTCTTATATGCTTCTCTTTTGAGTCAAATACCAATGATGAGGACATTATGTTGGGTTAAATAATTTGTTTTCTATATTTCAAATTCCTCACTTGAAGTTTGTTCTTCCTCTTTCAGTCTCCACTTCATCCACGTCATCTAGCCGTTGTGCATTGACAAATGTGTCTGACTTCTGTCTCTCATCTTTCTCTTTGTCTCCCAGCCACTGCATCAATCAGATCCTGGAGAGCGTCAGTCACATCCACCAGCATGATATCGTGCACAGGGACCTCAAGGTGGGCTATTATACCAATAAATGTACTCTATGGCAGGACCTTCTACTTTATACTATGTGAAAATACTAGTTGTACAGATATTTCTGTGTTGTGAATGAAGATGAAACGCTCGTGTGGAGATTAACAACAGCAGGTCTAAGCACACATTACACAGACGTCATGCAGTGACGTTAACAACAACTTAAGGGATGAGCGTCATCTCTCTCCTCACCGTCAATTTCCCTCCTTATATTTCCATTTTCATCCCTGTGACTGCACCCCTCCTTTATTTCATCCGTCCCCCTCTTTCCCCTCCATCCTCCCTCTGTCCCTGACCCCCCTACTTCCTCCCTCCCTCCTGCATTACCGAGGAGTGACGAAAGCAGACCAGCTGCTATTAATAGCGGGTCGGTGGGTGAGATGACGGCCAGTGACGATTTCCCTTGCAGCAAGATTGTTCACCCCTAGCAGAAACCAACACCACTGCTCTGCAGTGTCATTTCAGTTTTCTATTCATTTTAATAATACATTTAATTAAGACATCAGATTTAAACACCTGGAAAATTGCATTGTGTTCTTATATTGCAAGAGTTCAGAGTCCTAAACTTCAAATTGTGTACTTAACACACTATTTATATCTTTTACGTGACAGTGCAGAATTAAGCCATTACTCTAGGGGTGGGTACACAAATATATTTGGAAAATAAACAATGGATTTTTAAGTGGCGTAAATGGACTTGTGTTGCTTTTCATTGATTTTTAGCTTGCATATGGATGTCTGTATCAAATGAACTTGGAGAGAAAGACTATAATGATGATAGATGATGAGGGCGGTGGACAGAAATGTATTGCATTAGTTGTTAATGTACTGTCCTTTGGTGTATTCAAACTGTATCCATACTGCACCTTTATTTTATGTAGTTTGTTGTTAAATGATATACAGATCAAAGAAAATGTGTACTTTTATAGTAAAAATAGTAAAAAAATTTCAAATGTCATTCATCCTCTGGTGAGACAGTTATTGCAAACCCATGATTAGGTGCAACCAAATATTCTAAAAGAATATATATACAGAAAAACAAATTTGGGTGATTATTGGGAAAATTCCACTAAGTATAAAAATTGTAATATATTACATTAAAGGCAAATATATTTACTGTACTACAAGCACATTGTCACCACAATAGCTTCACAGGAGAGCTGGAACAAATTTAATGCAATAAAATGTTTCTTAAACCTGCACAAACATCTACCAGCTGCACAAGTTTGGATCTTTTAAGTTGACGTCGTTGACGGTTAGCAAACAGTTGCTGATTTCCACATCCAGTCGCCACAGAGCAACATTTTAATTAATTTGGTGTCATGTCAGTGTCAACATAATGCGTGCAAGCCAAGGTCAACTATTTAATCGCTTAGCTCTGTTTTTGCTCTCTGCCAACTTCTCTGGGGAACTGTCTCACTCTTTAGTGGCTAAATTCTTCACTGTTGACCAACTAGTTGCTTACTTTGTCATTTGACGTTGAGCACTTAGTGGACAGTGGGTTTTGCTTGGAAAGTGGTGAGAGTGATGAGTGATGACCAAATGCTCTGCGATAGCCAAACTTTCAGATTGTCACATTGTTTTTTTGTCATTTGTCATATTGTTATTGTGAAACATTTTATCCTCGCTGCTGTAAAGCTACTACAGAAATGTGCTAAACTGTGCTACTGCTTTTAGCAAAACTGCTCTGATAAACTTACTCTACACGACCTGCAAACCACCAATAGGCAGACAGAACATGTTATTACTTAGGAGAGGAGATTTGTTGTTCATTCAGATTCATTCATCTGCAGGTTCGTAAATGAGCAAGTCTTCGCTAACACGTTTGGTACTGAACTTGTGTGGGTCGTGTTTAAAGCCTGTCCTGTTTTCCCTAAGTGAGCGGCAGTCAACTCTGCTTTAATGCGTTTCTTTGAAGAAGGTCTTTGATAGAACAATCATCATCATGTAACCGCCAGACAGCTTTAAAAAAGGAAAATCGAACTTAATTTTATACCCTTTTCAAGACCATCTAGGGGAATCAAAATGTCAAAAAGCATCATCTGAATTGGAGCAATAAAAACACAAGTGTGCAGTGGAGACGTGTAACCTCACACACACACACACACACACATACGCGTCATATTTTTGCCTCCCTGTCATCTTGGGAGGGCCACTCGCTGAAGGGAAAACAAGAATTACAGAGAAAGAGTTGAGTGCTGTTGGCTGGTGGCAGGCTGGGTTGCCATGGTAACTATAGGGTGAGGTCACCCGGCTGCGGCAGCGCTAGCGTAGGGACTCATTATGCCACCTCCCATCTATCTATCTCTATCTGTCTGTCTCTCTGTACTTCTGTTGCTTTCACTCCAGCTCTCTGCAACCCCTCTCTCTTTCTTTCCTATTGTTTCAAAGAGGGGGCAATGGTGGGAGGAAGAAGGGATTATGTCTAGATGGAGAAAGAGAGACTGACATCTGACAAGAAACGGACCAAGCGCATAAAGACAGTTCATCCATCCATCTGTTTGCATTTGATGCGATGAGGATGCGACTACAAAGACTTTTGCCCTCAAGACACACACATCGGTCCTGCTAGTTGTGACTGGTCATCTAGGATGTAGGTTAGAGCAGGACTGTTGAAGGAAAACATCTGTTTTTTAAGCTGCTTATCTTGATCAGGCTCACCATTCAATCAGGGATCAAACCCCAGTACCTCTGATCATAGGCCCTTTCAGTTACACGGTCATCTGGAGACACGTCCACCATGAGACTTCTTCGATTGTGTTTGGGACTTAATATGCAAATACTCTTGAGGTGACGTTAGTCAAAGTTAGATAAACTTAATGTACGACATGAACACTTATTTAACTCTGTGTAAGGAATTAACAGGGACTACAACGTTTTGAGGGATCAATCACATATCAGAAGACACCCTGTGTAGTTGACAGAAATGTCTTTGGTTAGGTGACATGATTGCCACAGTCCTATTGTATTTCTTGCACAGCATTGAAGAGCCCTTGCTGTAGTGTGACCTTGAAAACAAACACAAATAACATGTCAAGCTGTTGTATATTAAGAGGAAACATGGAAGACAAGTAAATCTAAAACATCTGTGAAGCTATAATCTTTAACTCACTTAGTTGCTTCCTTGTTTACTCATTTGCATCTCCTCCTTATGTCATAGTTTCTCTCACTTCAGGACAAGAGAGGAAGGCAACCATAGATGAGACATGTAATCGGATACAAAGCACTGTTAATATGTCCTTATCTTTGCCAATTATTGACCTTTTGCATGGTTGTGTGAAGGACAGAGTCAGTCAATGCTGTGTTAAATCTTGTGACAGCTGACTGAAAAGGTCTTTCCTTAGGGGGAAGCCTTTGTAGCCAGCATGACCACATCATGCCTCATTACTACTGTAGATGTCATCGTGCTCCTGCAGCCCATGCAGTCATGCAGACAGTTAGGACATTTCTTGGTGGATACATTCTTATTTATCTCGTATGCCCTTAATGTAATGTTCTTCTGTTTGTTATTGTAATTTATTGTGTGCCATGCAAAGCTCAAAGTATGAACAGTTGGTCTACAGTGACTGATTCAGATTTATGTGGTAAAGTGGAAATATTTACCGTTGCTCAGACCTGAGGAAAATTCAAAAGCTTTGGGGTTAAGTCATGATTTTTTTCTCACAAACTCTCTTTCAAACTTCCAACGGGATGTGTCACCTTGAGCAAAAATATTTCATCCTGAATGATTATATGTGCCTCTGCATTTTACAGCCAGAGAACCTGCTCCTGGCCAGTAAGATGAAAGGGGCAGCAGTGAAGCTTGCAGATTTCGGTCTGGCCATAGAGGTGCAAGGCGACCAACAGGCATGGTTTGGTAAGAAATACATCTTTTAAACGTTTTCCTCTGTATTTTCCTCCTCTGTGTTGAGCAGAAGCTTTTGCGTTAGAAACCACTATTTCTACTTTAGAACACGAGTAAACAGTAGATCTGTAGCCGGTTTGTTTAAGTGAATGTGATCAACGTTTCTCCCAAGGGAAGCAGATGAGTAAATATTTTTGACAAATACTATAGAAGTATGTTTTTTTTTCAGGTTTTGCTGGAACTCCAGGTTATCTGTCTCCAGAGGTGTTGAGGAAGGACCCGTATGGCAAGCCAGTGGACATATGGGCATGTGGTCAGTAAACTGTTAATCTGCAAACAGAACTCATTTTTGTCAGACTGATGGATGCTGGTCAGATCTGTTATACACCGTTTGGGTATGATGCAAGTCTAATTGGAGTCTGCTACAGAATTTCCAGAAATGTCATATCTGACATCAGTGAAAGAGCAAAATGTTAGGACTCTGGTGAATGAACAGCGCATTTTGGCCCATACTTCAAGTCCCCAATCCAGGTTAAACTTGCATCACTGTATCTGTCGGAATTAGCTATAATGGAGAAGACAGAACAGTTGAACTCTGAACTGTTCTGTCTGTATTTGTTTGCTGCTTCCTTCATACGCTCACTTGTGTTTTTGTGTCAGGTGTGATCCTGTACATCTTATTGGTGGGCTACCCTCCCTTCTGGGACGAGGACCAACACAAACTTTACCAACAAATTAAGGCCGGTGCTTATGATGTAAGTACTTCAGTACTGTCATCTTGCTCTCCTTCTGTATATGTGAGCTGCATGAGTTGTGTTTGTGTGCCGCACCACAAAACAGTTTGCCTGGAGGCAGACTGCAGCAAACTGTTGTAAACATACACATCCAGCAAACACAGAGCAGTAGTATCACGTTAGAGTTTGATATTCACTTTCCTTCTAGTGCTGTTTTGGTGTCCACCAAAAGCAGAGGAATAGTTATAAAAGAAGCTCACTAGAACTCAAGGAAGCAATAGAATAGGCTGTTATCTATCTAGAGGTTGATCATTATCATCTCTACAAGCAGGTTTTGTTTATTTTCATTTATTTACATTCTCTAAAGCCTGTTCTCAAATAATGACTAACTGTCAAATAATAGCTGAGGGCAGGCCAGAACAAACAAATAAAGGAAAATAAACCTCCCTAATAAAGGCTGAACTTGAATAACAACAGTCATGTTACACTCTGCTCTGGGTTGGTGATTTTGACAGAAATAATTTAATAGCTTTAATAGCTTCATTAATTTACAACTGTTAGTTGTTTTCTTGTTTCTACACATTAAACAAACAACGGCTGAAAAACCTTTTTGTGAAACTACTCGAGCAAGTGTTCATAGTAGTTTAAGATTGAAAGAGAAAAGGTAACACAGACTGCCTGACATGACTATCTGGTCTGATGTATACATCACATAAAATAAACTGAATTCATCAAATTCAGCTGAAAACAGAGAAAGTTTTGAGTTTGAATTAACTTGGTAAAAGCTGCAAATAAAAGTCAGGGGCTTCTGCTGGTGAGGTAAATAAAAGCCACTATTTAGGAATTCATTTTAGTCATTTGATCCTTAATTGCCATCCAAATATCGACTAGTGGAGCTTTAATAAGAGCTTTAGTCTTTTATGGAGCACAGACTGTATTTGTGGCTCATTGCAAGGTTGCTGACTAAGCGGGCATTTTGCAAATGGCAGGATAAGGATCCTTAGAAATGAGAGTTAAATTTTGTTAGAGAGCTCCACCTATGTCCAGGGAACTTGGATTCTAATACAATTTTTAAACTATAATTTATGTAACTGGTGAAAAACAATCCCAGCACCTCAAGTTGAGCCCTGCAGGACATCTTCACTTCAAGTCTCTTTGAATAACATACTCAGAATTGTATCGTGCTTGTAATGCAGAAATTTAATTTTAGTTTTTAATTGCTTGCTGCTTGCTATTGTCTGGTTTTCATCTTCTTGGTGAAAAAAGTCATATACTATGAGAGAGCAATAGGCTTATTTATCAGATCTTGTCATAGTCCTCTGGGAGATGGGAATTTATTACCCGTATTAATTTCCATAATTGGAAGCAACCACATCTAATCAATGTGCATAATATGAGCTGCAATATGAAGTGACTGTGACAAGTACTTGTATTAATGTTCACCTCTTGAATATCATCACTGTCATGAAGATACCTTAGATTTGTCTTTTTCCTACTTGTCAGTAACTGATGACCGACTCTTCAGTGTTTAAAGTAAATCTCTGTTGACAGCTTGCTTTGATTTTTAGAAGTAATTATGTTTGCTAGGACTTTATGTAACATGAGTGATAAGGGCGGCAGGTGTTCGAGAGTGAAAGAAAATATGGAAGTAATCTACCGTTATTATGTCCCATCAAAGACAAACTGCTGGCAGTTTCTTGCAATATACATAAAAAGAAAGAAAAGGTAAATGTTTTAGACACTTTAGCAGAAATATTATAATGTTAAAAACAATATCAATGATAGTTAAAGTAGATGTAAGAAGACAAATCAGAGATACGCAAAATATTCTCTGTTTAAAAACAGAGAGTGTGTTAGAGATATGGATGTAATACTGAAGTAATGTCAATCAGATAATTATCGTTTTAAGTTTGCAAATTTCAGTTGCAGCTCATTAATGGTCGACAAGTAACACAAACAAACAGTCCCTGTCTGCTATTAGCTTGTATTAAAGTAATCAAATACTAAGTTCATTAATAAAAAGCCTTTCATTTTGAATAATGTATATTTAATGCATGTTTGTTTTCATCGCCACAACCTTCTTTGTAGCTTGAGTAAAACAGTTCTTTTGTTTTTATTTATGCATGGTTTTCAAAGGTGAAAATATTTCCCAACTTGGGTTACTTTAATTAATTTGTAGGAAATGCATAACCGGCTCCCGTGAACATGTCTCTGCTGTTATTTGCGTGATTCACCCCTAACTGCAATGCTCATAGAGACTACAACTCTATCCAGTTACATCTGTTTACAGATCTCTATGTATCCTGTATCACAGTACATCCTGTGATTTTACACTTGCTCCAAATGTTCCATTTTGCAGATGCAGAAACCTTGAGGCTCTGCAAACTAATATTTTTTTAATATTACTTAATTTTGCTGAGATGACAATTTCAATTTTTTAATTTAAAGCTGCTGAACCCAAACTGGTAGAATGTTACTAAAAGAAGTAAAAGCCTTTTGCCTGCAGCCAAACTGATTTGACCCGACCTCAAATTTTTGTCCTGGAAAGTTGGTCTGGTGTTGCTTCATTGGGAACTTAATATACTCAAGCAAATATGTTCGGGGCTAATCAAATCCATTGGCTGGGCTTTATGCATTGTGGACAGAAGAGTGAAAGCAACATATTCATCCAGTTCATCTGAGTGCCGTAGAGTTGAAAAATCTTCCATGTTTTTGGAAGTATATATATATATATATATGTGTGTGTGTGCACATATGCATGTGTGGTTTACCAGTTTTTCAGTCACAATGATATATGTAAATGTTCTTGTCTTCCTCTTTCAGTTTCCTTCTCCAGAGTGGGACACAGTTACCCCCGAGGCCAAGAATCTGATCAATCAGATGTTAACGATTAACCCTGCCAAAAGAATCACTGCCGACCAGGCCCTGAAGCATCCCTGGGTCTGCGTAAGTCACCCTCGTCTTCTTCTTTAGTTTTGACATCAAAGAAAATCTTCTCCAGCACATAAAATACTAATGTAGCTGTTCATGGCAGCTTTGAAAAAATGATGTCACATTCTTCTCTCTATCTACCTCATTAAACAGTCATATCATTGACTCGATGTTGGAATAACTTGGCAGGACACCGCGAGCAGAAGCTCTCGAACACGCGCTCCCAGACTTACATTGTTAAATATGTTAAGCGGTTTATTTGTGACACAGCTGTTCAAAAAAAGGAACACAACTTGGTTCAATGCCTAATTTTAAAGCCATGCACAGGCCTAGAGATGAATTTATCGCTGTGGATAGAGTGACACACATTCAAAGATGCATTTCAGTCGCACTTGACAACAGTAGACACTTGACAACAGTAGACAACAGTTGTGTATTAAAGTTGTAAAACGGGCATATAAACATAGTTAACAGTTCAACCAGCATATATAACAAGTGAGAAATATTTTTTTTAATTAGATGTTATTCTCAAAGTTACTCAACACAGAAACTCGGGCATCTCTCAGTCAGGATAACATTACAGCCACCAGTTAAAAGATAAATAAGAAAATTTAGAAAAAGCAATGAGAAGCTTTTATCTGTGGTAAAGGATTTATTTTTTCTGTCCCTTTGGCATCATTATTGGACTAAAATCTTTCAAATACTCCAGCCTTACCTGCAAATTAAGAAGAAACTACACAGCCAAGTGAATCAGAGCACTTAGCAAATTAAAGATAATTTAGTTTTTCAGCTGTAAACATGGTGTTATCAAATATCCGAAGCTCTGATTAATCTGCTAATGATGAAGCTTACTCCCACTGGTGAAATTAAGTCAGACCAACTACAGACAAACTTGAAAAACCTGATGACAGAGTAGGTCGTCATTGTGTAAGCTTTGACTGGGTTGAGGAAAAAGACAAATTCTTTATTCTTTGCCTCCATCACATCCATTATTTAGAATCAGCTGAAGGCACTGTGTTGAAAATGAGCTTCACTGGTCAGCTGCATCTGTAATGTTATTTCCTCTCCACACACAGCAACGCTCCACCGTGGCCTCCATGATGCACCGTCAAGAGACTGTGGAATGTCTGCGCAAGTTCAACGCCAGACGGAAACTTAAAGTGAGTATGGCTGCAGTTAAACACACAAATGATCACAGAACACGTGTTGTTATAGTGATAATAATGTTGATCCTTTTTGTCTTGTCTCTAGGGAGCTATCCTCACAACAATGCTGGTGTCCAGAAACTTTTCAGGTGAGCTTTGTGTGTTAGTTTAAAATGAATAGGTTATCCCTTGATGTCTCACAAAAGGAAAATTATGCATATGACTGTTGCTCTACCTCTGTACCTCCAGTGTGAAATCTACTTCCTTTTAACAGCACAGTTTTTACTTTGCTTCAGGCTTGATATTCATCCTTGTAAGCAGTTTGATTACCAAAAAAACCTACGCACCACCTTTTATCGCAATCCCAATTTGTGGGCTGGACAGTTGTCTAGCAAGCTAACGCATGAATGCTTTGGCCCAGTGTTTATGTACTTTCATATTAGCAAACGCAGTTCCAGGGGATTACAGCCAACTACTTTCTACTGACGGATCTGGACAGAAGAAAGAAACAGAAGAAACAGACCAATGAATTGCTTCATACATAACTGGGCTTGTTTGTGAAGAGAAACATCCACAGAAATAAGATTAATAATTTGAAGTAGATTTCCCAAAGGTGAAAGTTAGTCGCTCCCTTCTAAAATCTTAATTAACTTAAAGAAAAAGAGAAAGGAAAAAGTCTGACAGGCTCAAGTGAGGCTCTGGTCCCACCTTCGGCACCACACTGAATCCCTCTCTATCCAATAGTGGGACGGCAGCATACCAGCCCTGCCGCTACCACCAGCACGGCCGCAATGGCACAGGAAGGTACGTTTGCTGGAGGGGGTGTTGGAGTCGGGCACTGCCAATTTTGGTACTCGGGCTATTGGCATGTAGCCTGGGCTGCTTGAACCAACCCCACCTGCTGCCTGCTGCCTGCAAACTAATAGTCCACTTTTAAATGGTCATCATTGCACTGGGACATCTTACATACACATCAGCATATAAATGGACGCCTCAGATGAAGCTCAGCTCTTGCCCTTTTATTACTGTTGCACTACTTGATGTGCTAATGAACAGACCTCTTCTCCTGGGACGGGGTATTTAATTTCCTGTGTTGAACACAACAGCCATTTAACTGACACCCAGCATGACCCTCTGACCTCCTTCCAAATAACACAGCTGCTACCTAGAAGATCTCTGGTTACACATCTCCACATTAACACAAGTATTGCATAACCTTTTCTGTGCAGTATAACCTTTTAACACTTCATATAATATATATAATTAGACATTCCAGTATCCTCTATAACACATTTACCCACTTTGAATTGGTTTGTATCCTCAGTAGTGATGCCCAGTCGATGCCTGCCTGTGCTCGCTGCAACCTTCCCTCTGCATGGCTCTGGCACTAACAGCCAGCCAAGCATGTTTATGAGCATACAGTACAGTTTGCCAGCCTGCATGGGGAGCTGGATCAACAGAATGCACAGTGTCCCTTTTTAACTTATTTACTTTGTCTTCTTTTTCTCCTGCCTGCTCTCTTGTTTTTGTGTGAAACAGACAAAACCACAAAAAATAAAAGAAAAACTCACTGCATTCACTGTGCTTCCCAGAAGTGCTTGTATGGTCAGCATCTGAAATGGCACTGCGCACGCATTTTTAGTGTCGAATCAGGAGGCGGGTGTTAGTTGTGTCAGGCATTTGTGGCCAGTCATTTACAGCAAGTGGTTTCTGTCCAGTCATATTTCTAAAGTGGGTGGTGTACCTAATGATGGAGAGGGAAATGTAAAAGTTAAGACAGAATAGAATAATACAAATGAGAAAAGCTATAGTGTACATGATGTAAACACAGAACACTGAAGGTTACTCTACAATAATTAATTCACCAATAAGTAATCCTACTAGAATGCCCACTTACCATTTATAAGATTGATCACATCCTTCTCTGTGACAGCAAGCTTTCAATGCCACTCTGCAACATGGTGATTCTTGACAGCTGTGACACATTTTGACTTCAGGCGTGGTCATTGTACAAACTAGTTAGTTTGAAGCATACTATAACCTTTACAGGTCAGTGTCAGTCACATGAGTGTTAAAGGCTGTTCACACAGGAAACACGGTTCTGTTGATAACAGGATGCCTCTCCAATAAGTTATAAATTTACTGAAGTTAAATTCCTTCACTCACTAAGATCAAGTGTTGCTGCATTACACAGCGCAAACTGGTTGTGGATCTGCACAGATGATGCCTTGAATTCAGAGGTTTCTGCTCAGTTTCATAACAGTTCAATGCACCCCTCTGCACTTTTTAAGATAAGGACTTGAAGTGGATGCTGCATGCCTGACTTGTTGATGAGCCACCGTCACCGCATGAACCCTTCACCTCTGTGAAAGTGATTTAAGAGTGAATGTACAGTATAAGCCTGACAGGTGTTTGTGCCAGCAGTTGTCATTTTCACTTTTCATTTAAGATGTTAAAATGCAGATATTAAATGCATTGTTTTCTTGCCTTCATTGCCCTCCTTCCTTCTTTATAAATGGAAGGTAAGGGTGGATTATTGGAACATGACTCCACGACAAATATAAGTGTTTAAACAGTATGTTTGCATATTTTTTCAGTCCACGTCTGCGTTTGTTTTAGTCTATATGTGTGTGTATTCGTGTGAACATTTTATTATTAGTTGTGTGTATTGGTGTCATTTCTTTGTCAGTCTGCTTCTAACTTTCTGGTCAGATTTTCAAAGTTGTGCGTGTAATTCAATGTAGGTTAAATGTCAGTTTCACCTAACGTGAACTAGATTTTAGCAGGAGGTGACTGATGTGCTATTTTTACCCCAAAGTTGCTCCACCATTAGTTGTTGAGTTGGCAACTTTGGGCTGAAACAAACCTCATTTTCTAGCTGCCAGGAGAGAATACCAATCAGATTATTTTGGATAAAAATCACTTATTTGCTCATTCGTTTCATTCATTAGCTTATTCATTCATTTATTCATATGTGCTCCCTTTAAGCCTTCAGAAAGGAGGATGACTGCCTCCATATTAAATACTGAACTAAGAGCAGTATATCTTTTGCTGGATAATTTTGCATTCTTTATGTAACTGAGCTGAAACTGATCTTATTTAGTTTGAGAGCAGACACAATCGGTTTTGTTTTACCTTTTATTGTTCATTATTTTATATACTTGGCAGTATGAGGGATGATTTTAACCAAAAAGAAAGGATTAAAATTTAACAAAACTCTTATGTGGTGCTTTATAATCAGATATTGTAATAGTAATAAATGTTGAAAGGTTAAAAGTTGTAAGTTATCATTTAATTTAAAATGTCCCTGGAAACGGGACAGATGAAGATAATCTCATAAGGAAACTGAAAATAGAACTAGAGAAGCTTAAGCATAAAATTTGTAGACATTATTTTTTCTTTTTAAGCTAATATCTGTCAAGAAAATTAAAAACTAAATAGACAAAGCTAAGTCAAGATAATGAGATTCTCAACAAAGCATTATTTGACATTAAATCAATATATTCATTTATTTTAAGTCATCCTTCGATTACATAATTTAACTGGTCATAATTATTACTTCTATTCATTTTAAATTACTACCTTTTCACTTTTACGTAATAACCAAGTCCAAAAAATGAATAATCTTTTTATCTTTTTATTATTTAAATAATTTGTCATATAAACACATCATCAGCGTGTAAGGGAAAAATGTGGGTACTTGCGTGCAGAAAGCGCTTTTTTAAAAAAAATCTGCGAAATTTTAAAAAATAATAAAAAAACTTCAGGGCTCATAACTGCTTCAAAGAAGACATTTTAATTATGTAGACAGTTTCCACATTTTGAATTTGCAGATTGCTCTGGCTGTATAATAAATATCAAATATTCCTTTTAACACTTTCTTCACTTAGCCTTAATTATCTCCTGTTCGTGCATAAATCTACTTTTTGGTAGGATTGTCCCTCATACAACAGTTCCTCTGTTAATCAGGTTCATCTAACCTGATAAACCTTTTTTGGGCCTTTATCCATCCTTCTGTTACACGGCTGTTTCTCAGACTGCATCCTCATCATCTTTTCTCATTTTCTTTCAGCGTGCAAAACTTTACTAAACAAAAAGTCGGATGGTGTTAAGGTAAGTTCCCCTGAGGGTTTTGTTATTATTCTTATTGTATTTACTCCTCTATCTTCTGTTTTCTCTCTTTTGGTCTGTCACTCTGACTACTGTCTAATAACATGTATCTGTGACATTATGAGCTTATAGAATACAGTATGGTCTTTAAGTTGTATTACTTTTGTGCTGTGGTGCTCCTTATTTAGTTTTTCTAATGTCCGTTTAATGTGATTTAAAGATTTTTCTGCCGTAGTGAAAAGTATTGATCTTAAAACTAAAGTAATTTAATATTAAAATGAAAGTAAAGGACATATTAAGGAACAATAATCTTTAAAATTCTGTGTATTTATATATTTTTACCACCAGTCTTTTCTTTGATTGAGTCAGACTCAGTGCATGCAGTAAAGTGCCATTGTCAAGTAGGGCCAAAACTAAATTCTCATTACATATAGTAACTTAAACAATAACTAAATCGCTTCACAACCGACAACCATTATACATACAAAACAATAATTTAACTCTTTTAGTTCTCCTTTAAATATTAACCCCCTACATTTATTTGCAGCTGATTCACTTTTTCTTCTGAAGCCTTCTTAGTATCCCTTTGTCTCATTTTTGTTCCTGTGTAAGCTTGTGCAGGGGTTTTGTTTTTATCTCTTTCTGGGATCAGTCTGGCAGCTTCACTCTTCTGCAGTTTTGATTAGTTCCTTGTTTCCCGATGACCCTTTATTTTTTCCTCCTCCTTTCCATTGCTGTCTGTCAGAAAAGGAAGTCCAGCTCGAGTGTTTGTTTGATGGTGAGATCGGCTCAGTCGGTTTTGTTCATTTTTCATTCTTTGTCCAGTCTTTTTCTCCTCCGGTCCTCCCCTCTTTCTATAAGGTTTTATTTATTTATTTGTTTGAGCAGAGATGCATTAGGCGACATTTCTGTTGGATTTCCCAGCTTCATTCAACATGCATTCCCAGCAAATAACACACACTGACTCCCATCAGTTATGAGGTCTGAGGTCTGACTCAACCGTCCATGGACAAGATCAGGCCTTCATTCTTGACCATCACAGGAGTCAGGGACGTTTTAATGACTCCAAAAATCACTCGACAATCATTTTCCCCTTCTGTTGTTTTTGCATACTTATTGTACCTTCATTACTTTTCATTTCATTGAATTCTTCTTTCCCCTTTTACCTTCAATAAAACAGCTGTCTTGGTCACCTGCAGATAATCATCACAAAAGTATTGACGTCTCTTGCTTCCTAAAGATATGCAGATATAAATAACACGTGGATCTGAACATTTTAATTCCTTTAAACAACTTTTTGTAGACAAAAAAATACTCTCAGAGAGACCTCAGATTAGGGACATCTGTGTTTTTCAGTTGTTGTAACTGCGCTGAAATTAACAGTTAACTGTTAATGAGTATATAAACCTCATAAAAGATAAGAACAAGATTGCATGTCAAACATTTAATCTCCTGAAACAATTGTGTCTAATCCTGTAACATCATTTCAAAACCAAACAAGGGAGTGGCGTCACAATGCTGACAATTAAACACCTAATATCAGTGTAATATAGTCTGCATATGTTCTGATCGTTCAGATGTTCATTTAATTATTCAAATTGTCCCTGTTCTAGACCTGAAATACAGTGAAAGATGGGATAGCTGTAGTTTTCCTTGCTAGAAGATTTGTGTTGCACATTAGTTTTTCTGTTTAAAGATGTTCCTAGTGCCAAGAACAGTTTAAAGTCACACTGGGATATTTGCTCATCTCGTAGTTGTTGAAAAACAGCTGAAAACCTCCCAGCACTTTGCTCTTAACCCTAAATTGACATAATCCGTTTGTCCACACCTCTCAACTTTCCTGTGGGAATATTTGCATTCTCCTTTCCCTCCAGTTAGCCTGAGGCTGAAGGGAGAGTCCAGCTCACACAGTGTTCACATCACACATTCATGTTATAATCTGCAGCATAACCTGCACCTCTGTTAAACAGCAAAACATATGATCTTAAAATACATTGCTGCAAATTCAGAGTTCGTGTGACAGAAAACTCGTATTTATTTTCATTAAAACTGATTTTTAAAAATGTTAAAAATAGTTTAGCTCAGTTTCATTAAAATTGCTTATAGCTCAGAATAGCGTTGTGAGTAAAATACTTTTTGCTTTTGCATGAGCTATAGGAGGACTATAAAATGTAGTACTTAACTCCATGCATGCACATACATTAGAAAACTTTCAGAAGGTCTTTCTCTGCATGCACTGACCTGGACTGGTAACTATTATAAACTTATTTTCTAACTTTGTTTTACATATATTTTTACTTAATTGCCGCCATAAATTAGCCGCTACTTGCTGTAGCTCGGATTATTTATTTCTTTAACCCGTCTGATTCTGATTAACCTGATTTTGTGCTGGCAAAAATTATTTAAAACTCCCAGTTTGAAAATATATTCACTGTTTTAAAATGCATGTGCTGACTAACTCTTCTGTGTTTTGTTTTTTGTTTAAATTGTTGTATAAAATCTGCACACATAGACATTTAATTCAGGCATACAGCAATACACAGATTTTTAATCCACAATTTAAAAGCTAGTCATGTCAGTCAACCTTGTTACACTCATACTGTCACATTTATTTGTCCTGTTATGGGTTAAAAGTTTTACTTTGAAGCCACATGCACAGCACACATACAGGAGAGCACAACAACAAATGGCTTTTAAAATAGCAGCCTTAAACCCTACTCTCTTACAGTATGTGGCATATTTCTATTGGCCGTGTAATGGCTCTACTCCTGTTTACAACCTGCGTTTCCACAACCTTCAGTGGTTAATGGTTAAGACCCAGTGGGAGCACCGGGAGTCACTCTGTGTTGTGTTTCTTTGCCCCAGTCGCAGGGAAACAACAGTAAAAACAGTGTAGTAAGCAGCAGCAGCACCAAAGACAGCAGCATGTCATCTTCAGCTCCAATGGTACCTCATCTCTGTTTGGTTTCTTTCACGTTGCTTTTTATGGCATCATTTCATTGTTTCCATCTTTTCTGTTTAATTCGGTCTCCTTATATTTTTGTCCATTCCTATGTTAAGTGATTATTCTCTGTATTCTTGTACGTCCTCTACCTGGTCTATCATCCTCTGCGTCTTTGCTTCTATTTTGAACACAAATTGTGATACTGGCAGTGAATTTGACGACTTGAAAATTGAACGACTGGTCTGTGCCTCGAAGAGTCTCTCCTGGCTTGTGTTTTACCCATATCTCCTGTTAATGCCACTCATATATATTTGCTCAGTGCACAACACTGACAGGTGGACAAATGACTTTCATTTTGTGGTACATCAGCAGACACTTCAATCAAGTTCTGCCCACATCCTGGTGACTCCATTGTGTGTTCAGCTATGTCACCTGAGCTTTGCTGATGATTTGGCTGTTGTAGTGGGGGTTAATGCAATGTCTTGGAAAGAAAAGCTTGAAAACTCAGGCAAATCTTAAATTGCTTTACCATTTGAAAATAGTAAATTAGGACTACTGGGTAAAACAGGAGCTTGAATGGACCTGTGACAGAGCGCTCATAAGTGCATGAAGATGCAGCCCCTGCATTCATATATGTGATTTAATATACAGTAGATCTTACCGTCTTTTCCCATGTTTACAGGACTAAGCTAGCAGTTCCCCCAAGTTTGTCAGTCTTACGCTAAACTAAGCTGGCTTCAAATTTACCATGCAGACATGAAAGGAGTGGCGTAAGTCTTCTCACTTAAGACAGTATTCATGATTATTCATTGTTATGTTTCACATAATGCCAGAGGTGAATTCTGCACGCTGGGGTAACCCCATAGTTTTAGAGGTTACAAACTCAAGACTGCAACGCAAAAGACTTAAAACGCCCCAAAATTAATTGCGAAGCTTTCCCCATAATCTCATATGTCATCGAAGGGGCTGCATGTTCTAAGGCTGGGTCTGTTGTGGATTTAAATCAGATGGAGTCCAACTGACTGACTAAATCTGCATACTGTGGGATTGTTTTCTAAACGATTACAGAACCTGGAGCTCTTGAATTTCTTTGTGCTGAATGTTTCTGTGGTCAAGGCCGAGGATGAGGAGTGGTTACACACACAAACAGTTGTCACTAAGTTTACACCGTGTCAGATGGAAGGCTAAGATGGGAAAGATCTGCCTGATTAGAAATATTAGGCAGTTTGTCTTTGAGCGAGTTTGATTCAGGATGTAGGGGTAACATAAGACCTAACATTAAAGACAATGTTTAATGAGTTTTTTTTTAAGCTTCTTGAAATGTTCCGCAGACCCTCCTCCTCAGCCATGGCCCTAACTGTTGAAATGTGTTTAGCTGTGTTCATGGCTGTTTTCATGCATTTTTGACTCTAAAATAATCCGTAGCCACAGAGCTGGTGGATGGGAAACAGACTGACACTGACCACATCCACAGTGTTGTGTTTAATCACCATAACTGCTCCACAGCCTCTGTACTGTAGCTCCTGTGCTTTTGTTTTGGTGTGTGCATATGCGTCTGTTTTGTGTGTTTGTCGTCGTTTTATATGTTGGTAATCCCTGGCATCTTTTGCTGGTGCCCCCCTCATCCATCCCCTCCCTGCATGGTAAAGTGTCTCCTACCTCCCCCCAGGAAGCCCAGACAACTGTTGTACACAACCCAGCTGATGGCACCAAGGTAAGCCGCTCCTTCTCCAGCCTCAAGCCACCAGCTGCAACTAACACTCATAGATAATTTGTGGAGGATTTTTCTAAATATATCTCTATACACTGTTAGGCTATTGAAAATTGAAAATGTGTAAAAAGAATTCTAATTTTTAAATACATTTTCAAGTTGCAATAATTGTCCCAGTTATCAAGTTCAACTGGATAGTTGTATTCACACATAAGCACATGATTTGGTTTTCTTCCCTGATATGTGTTCTGCTAAAATTGCTTAAATTTATCTAAAAGAGAAACTTCTACTTGTACCATCATAACCAGCAGAAGCACATTCGCTGAAAACTGCCATTTTCAGATATTCATGTCAGACTTTTTACCAAAATAGGAACCAACTACCCCGCTGCTTGCACTGTCATGTTGGTGTTCAAGCTTGCACAACAGTAGTATCACTAGATATTAAAAATGACAAAGCTCTTGCACTATTTTCTTTACACTAACACTTTTCTCACTTTGCCACACGGGCATGCTTCCTCTCGCGGACCAGTTACACACTAGCAAGCACACTCCTTCCTCTTAAAGTTAGCTACACAGTTTCTAGCTGCTCACACACTTATGTTTGTCATGTGTGGCTCTCTGCGCTTCCCCTCGCTGCTGTCCTGGCTGGTTTGTGTTCCTGGGAGGGAGTCATCCACTCGTCCATCTGTCCGTCACGTTGTCTGTGTGTCTTTATCGGTCAAAAGCTTCCCGACCTTGCCTCACTTACAAATAAAAAATTATTTGTCTTTCTATTGATCCCCCTTCCTTTATCCAACTTTTTATTTTTCCACCCACTCCTCTTTTCTCTGTCCATCTGTCTCCTTTTGTGTTAATCCTTTCTGTTTGACAGGGCTCCACAGAGAGCTGCAATAACACAGAAGAGGAGGAGATGAAAGGTAGGAAAGGTACTTGTCCAACTTTCACCTACTCTGCATGCCCTTTATTCACTTGGTATCTTAAAATGACAAAAATATCAAAATATATTTTCACTACTTCACCACATGGCGTTGTAGTGCCAACTAAGGGGGCCTTGTAACGAAACCTGCTAAGTTGTTTGGAAGCTGTGGTTAGAGAAGTGGACTTACGACTTCAGGGTCACTGGTTTGAATCCTCTTTGTGCTGGAGTGCCCTTGAGTAAGACGCCAAGCCCTGAAAAAACTGCTCACGTGCATCGAAGCACACTTTTCCAAGTGTGCTTACTACTCCATGTGTATAAATGTATTGGTTAAATGCAGAGAACAAACTATCTATGTGTGCATATACATATCCTTGGCCAATAGAGCCTATTCACATTAGCATTTTTTATTTAACAGCAGATAACAACTACTTCGTCCATCTTGTTCTATTGCTTCAGAGCAAAATGCTAAACCCCTTTCTGCTCGCTCATTAAAGTTGTTCTGATTATCTTAAATTTTCTCGCTTTACAGAAGTGAGGAGTGGATGATAATTCTCTGCTATATTTAATCTGTTTAATGGGTACCTTTGTCTCATTTTGATTGTTGGTTGGTTGGCATGAGTGTCTGCATACCAGCATCTCTTGCCAATTAAGCCTTTAACCGGCCGTCTCAGGCTTGGGGATGACCCTTTAATGTCTGATGAATGAAGCACGACAGAGCTACCCGCAGCTTTCCAGGAGAGAGTAAATCCTGTTACTTAAGGTAGCTTTCCACTGACCAGCGCTTGATCTCAAAGAGGGGCATTGCTGACATGAAGTTTGGCTCTTCTTTCTTATTGCTCAAGTTGAGTTTGCTGTATCATCTTAAAAGAAGATGTTATTGTATTTATTTAGAGTATTTAGAGTATTTCTGCTGCACCAACTATGTCTGATCTTCCACATAGTTGGTGCAACAGACTGCTGATCTCCTTGTGGCCTTGATGCTCCTTAAAGTGTACTTACTTTGGACCATAGGTGACCTGAGAGGTTTGGCTGCTTGTGGTGGCCTGTCCAGCTTATGTCTTTTACTTTCTAGTGACACAGTAACAGATTTAAATGGTAAAAAATTTAGTCAGTAAATTAAGGAGTTGACAGAAAATCAGTTACGAGTATTTATATAGACAATTGTGCAACAGCTCCAGCTTGATAAATGAGAGGATTTGGAATAGAAGTTTGAGACTGTGGTCAGACAAGGTATTCGAAGATGGGGACAGGACCATGGGCCATTTTACTAACTTATTACTTATTTTCCTAGATTATATAAAAATAACATCATCTCAGCCTCACTGTCAGTCCATATTTGTGTATTTTTGTGTTTGTCTTGTGATGAGTGCAGCTGCTGCTGGTGAATCTACTAGCACAGACAGTGCAGGGTTAAGTCAGTGCAGCACTGTTGAGGAACAGGCCCAGACCCCATCTCCTCAATGCCCACCAGCCTCCTGTAAGTTGGCAGCAGTTTCCCTAATTCAACTCTCAGCTCTGACCTTTCTGTCCTGGTTTTCCTCGTACACCCGACCACTGTTCTTAAGCAAAAGAAATCTCCCCTAAAAAACAAGACAGTAAAAAGGGGCTCATGAATACGCTCACTTGCTCTGGTTTGCCCTGTTCTGCTGCCATCTGCTGGCACCCTGACATGACTACAGTTTATTTCTCCTTTTCTTTTTTCTAAGTATCATCTGAGTGTCTTGAGTGTAATTTCAAACAATCACAGTTTGATATACTGAAGGCTGAGAAGCCACTTACGTAATGTTATTTTACTGGTATGACTGTACCTGCCTGCAGCTGGTCTCCTGCAGGAGGCTGGTAGCAGCCCCTCTGTCCCTGCAGCTCAGAGCACCTGTCCTAAGCCAGAGTCTGCCCTTTTACTCCCTGCACGCAGCAGCAACCTGCAGCAGAGTAAGTGTCAGGCAGGTGGTGCACTGCTTTTGCAGAGCTGTCCTAAAGCTGTGTTCATTTGGTTTGTTCTAACTTTCTGTGCCAGTTGTTGGCAAAGTTGGAGGAAGACTTTATGGACATAACTACATGCAGGTGTAGAGTTTGCTGGCCCTTCCGGGCAAGCAGCTGCATGTTAGCGTAATTTATAACATAATGTACATAAAGTCTGGTGTGTGGGTGTTTCTGCTGATTCATTGTCTTCAATACAAACTTAGTTGATTCAGTGAATCCGGTGTGACGTGCTTCTAGTTTCATACAGTCAATGTCTCACTTTTAATATCTAGTCCATTTCCGCAATTATGTGCCCTTTCCTGCAGAATAATTACCGTAGATATAATATTTATTGATCTTGCTTGGTGTGTGCACAGTGAAAGTGTTTTTTGGAGTTGTGTCAGTTGAGACAAGTTAGCTTAAGCTTTTGCTTAGAGAAGTTTCCCGGTTCAGCAGCACATTGACTCTTGAACGTTACAGCCCCAAATACTCTTGATTCTGTGTTCAGCATGGACAGTGTGTTGTGTTCCGTACAGGGTGACTTCAAATGTCACTGTCATTTTTACCAGAGGCGATGCCCATGCGCGGAATTTATTTCAAATGTCAGTAAGTCGAGGTGAAGCATGGGCAGTGGGATGTGCACGTTCAGCCTTCATTTGATTCCTGACAGTCTGTAACCTGTTCTGGTCGCCTCTCTTTGTTTCTGTTTCAGCTCGTAAACAGGAGATAATAAAGATGACAGAGCAGCTGATTGAAGCCATCAACAATGGAGATTTTGAGGCTTATACGTGAGTTGCATCATGGTTCAAATATGGAACATACATCACTGTAAAGTTCTTGTTTTTTGATTGAATATACATCTATTCTGCTGTGTTTTCATATGACAGGAGAATTTGTGATCCAGGACTGACTTCTTTTGAACCAGAGGCCCTTGGAAACCTGGTTGAGGGCATGGACTTTCACAAGTTCTACTTTGAGAATCGTAAGTATGTCTTTGCAGTACTTGGCCTTGCTGCCCAGACTTCAGTCTTGTGTAATTACGGTGTAAAATTCATTCACCATAATTGTTACATAAGTCCCTTAAAATAATTATTGGAGGGAAATACAGAAAATATGATAATCAATCATCAATTTGGTAATTTCCTGGAAAATAATTTTAAAAGATGTTGGTGACTCATCCTGCAGCAATCCTCTAGATGTTTCATAGGGACTTAAAGGTTCAAGTATAGATTCCAGGTTTCCAAAAATACTTAACGTCGTGCTGAATCTGGTAAATGTGTACAAGGATACACATTTTATATCATATGTCAGTTTATTCAAATGCATTAAATGTGATTGTTAAACTTAAGTTAAGCGGTTTAATGTTGGAACTCAAATATGGTTAATTAGTGAAGCACTGACAGACCTGACCAGTTACATACAGCTGAATTATACATTACCATCCCCACAGTTCTCAGTAAAAACAGCAAACCAGTGCACACCACCATCCTCAACCCCCACGTCCATTTGATCGGTGAGGATGCTGCCTGCATCGCCTACATCCGCCTGACGCAGTACATCGACACCCAGGGACGGCCGCGCTCCTGCCAGTCAGAGGAGACGCGTGTGTGGCATCGCCGCGACGCCAAATGGCTCAATGTGCACTTCCACTGCTCAGGAGCGCCAGCTGCACCCCTGCAGTGAACTGAATACCCGGGCCCAGGTGAGGTGATACATGTGAACAGTTTTATGCACCATGAAAGTATTATAGCTGACTAAAATCTGCACAGGCTGTTTGGCTTTTCAGCTACTTATTCTGCTTTCTCCTCATCTTTTTTCCTCTACCATGTCTTTTCTTTCCCTTCCTCATCTAGTTCCTCCTTCTTTCTCTTTTTTGCCTTTCTTCCACTGTCACTTACAGCTCATTTTATTTTCCTTCCAGTGCCTCGTCATTCTTTCCATCTTTATTCTCTTTACTCCCTTCCTCCATATTTTTCCTCTTCCTTTTTTACTTCTACTTATTTTGCCTCCGTTTCCACTTTCTCTTCTGCTGCTTCTTGCATTCACATTTCCCCCTCTTCTGCTTACTTTTTCCCTATTCCTCTTCCACTTCCTCGTCTCTTTCCTCCCCTCTACTTTCACTTCCTCATCCGCCCTCTTCTATTTTAACCTTTTATCTTGTGATTGCTTAGCATGATAGTGGTTCTTAGACTGTGTGTAGTCAGATGATATAAAAATACCAAGGCTATATTGAGCTTGCTTTAGTAATGGCCTCTGAACATACACTATAAAACTTCAACTATATGGCTAATGTTTGGATGAACTCAACCCTTCAGACAGCTTCCTCCTCACTTGCTGTCGTGTTCTTCCTCCTCCAGCTTTGCCTGAACTCTAAAGCTATTTGGAGCATTTACTCTCCGTGGTCGGAGCGGTGCCTGGATCCTGGCTGGGAAGAGGCTGCTTGGAAAACACAAAAGTGTTCATTACAAATTTACAAAAGGAAAACAAAACGTAATCAAAAAAAATATGTCATATTTCAAAAGCTTGACTGAGTGGCCGACCAACACCAACAATCCAGTCCAATCCTAGCTACGATGTTGGGGCCCAACTGATGTTAGCCCCTTCTTGCAGATGGTGCATGCTTCTGGCGGCAACACAGGGGTGATGCTGCCCTGGTCCTTTTCTCCCATGGCCTTTATTTCCCCGTCTTTGTTTTGTCTGCCATGTGGAAAAGTATTAATGTGTTAAAAAAAATAAATAAATAAATAAATAAAAAACATATATAACAACTTCACACACTTAGTGAGTATGACTGGGGCAGCAAGCATATCTGGAAAAATGTGATTTCTTTTTGTCTCGACAGAGCAGCAGAACGTCTACTTCAGTGCAAGTATTGTTTGTTTTATAGTTAACAGTTTTTTTTGTGGGTGGGGTCCATGGGAACAGAAGCAACTAATATCTACTTAATATCAAAGTTCAATTTCTGTGTCAGGTTTGTGCAACAATATTTTCAAAGGGTTTAGGTGTTGTGATATGTTACTGAAGGGACCTTTATTTTTATTTTCACCACTTTTTGTATTATGTGTTAAGAGTTCTGTATTATCTCCTGACTGGGGGATAATATTTTAAAGTATTTTGTGTTAAAAAAAATATTTTTAATCAAAATGGGGATTTTATTTAACAGAATTGTGTATAAATAAATATTTATATAGGAGAATGGGGGCACATGATGTGCTTTAAGGGTGTAGGGTGGGGGGGTTGGCATGACAGAGTGGGTGTTTTTTTTTTTTTTTTTTTCTGCTTTGAGGTCCCGAGGTGTAAATAGAAACCAGTATATTTACACACAAACATGCATGTACAGTACTCAAGGTTTCTGTGCTCCAACCTTTGAGGTGGAGCTTCTCTTGAGCTTTAGACACAACATCCAGGCCAGCTCATCCTGAAGTTGCAGAAGGCCTCCATCTGTCTGCCCTGACGTTTATGAAGTTGAACATTAGGTGGCGCCATCGGTCAAAGTCTAAAGCTCCTCAAATTTCTGAACTACCTAATCTAACAGCACGAACACCCTCACACGGCAACTTCTTACTTTTACTTTGTCTGTTTTTGTGTGTTTTGACGTGAAGCATGATTTATTTGAACTATCTAATGGCCTGTACTGTTTTTGCACAGACACTTAAGACTCGATGCTGTTGTGTTTGCTCTTCCGAGGGAGTGAACCTTTCTGCAACTTCAGGTTACACTTGCCAAAATCCTTTCCTTCCACCCCGCCCTACCTCTGCCCCTCTACTTCCATCATTCCTACTCTCCACATCTGGTGTGACCTTTGCTAGCCAGTCCATTACTGTCTTAGTAGCACCACGCTGTGTGATGATGATGAAGATGTCACTGTCTCTTGTTCTGATTGTGTTTTTAAAAGTTGTATATTATCAGTCTTGGCTTGATGTACTTCTGTGTGAAGTCCTGGCATTATTAAAAAAAAGCATGTTAAATGAGAAATCACCTGAAGGATTGGGCAGAAAAAAAAAGGCATGATGGGGAAGAGGGCTATGTTGACTAGAGGGCTGTGGGACCTGATGGCAATCAGTGGATTTGGTCCCTTTTGTCAGTTTCTGTTGTAAATGTTCTAGTTGTTAGTGTTTTGATGTTGATATTTTTATCAGTTGTTTTAGCCAGAACTTAAAAGAATATATTAAAGGTTCAAATGAATGAAGGCTGAGACTGCCACTACCTGTTTCTAACGTGCCCGTAGTCTCCTCACACACCTAACGCAGAACTCGAGACAAAAACTCCTCTTTCTTATATTGAAATTCACAACATTATATAAGCACATGAGATCAAAGATTCTCCCTTTAAAGAGGACAAATCAACTCTCTGTGTCGGTGGTTGAACTTTGCTGCACTGTTTTTTTTCACTGTATCGTAGAAACGTCGTCAGTGTGTGTGACTTTGTACCAGCAGAGGGGTGAGCCTCGCCGTCTGTCGCGTCTCCGTCCTGCGCTGCTCCATAGTAACTCATGCACTACTTAGGCTGTTGCTGGTGGTCACCTACACGCAGAATTCACAGTTATCCCTCAGATGATCACATATCACATCATATCACGTGTGCTGACACAAGTCGAGCAGATTAAAAAAAAAAAAAAAAGAAATGTAGTGAATCTTTCGTGAGCCTCCTGTATCCACCGCCTGTGCTGTGACATATCCCACCTGCCATGAAAACTGTGCCCCCCCCCCCCCCCCCCAACTCCCTCTCACGTTTTGCACCATACGACGCGTTGTAATACCAGTACTGAAACTATGTGATGTTTTTTATGGCTCTAAGTAATTGTCTGTGCTGCGGGCACTGGCCCAGTTGTCTGTCGTTGCCACCAGTCTGACAAGATGCTTTTCTTTCATTCTGTCTGTGTGTATGTGTGTGTGTGTGTGTGTGTGCGTGTGCGTGTGTATTTCCGCGTAGTCATGGGAATGTTTAAATGGGAACATAAGATGCAGTGTAACCTTACAGGTCATCTAAAGTGGAGGAAACAGTTTGCCAAACTATTTGGACAGTTGATAATTAGCAGCGTTGACAGATTAATATAAAGTCTCTGCAGGTGACATTTTGATGTGGTGTCGATGTAAACACAGATGTTAACAATGATGTGATTAAAGTTCTCACTCCATTCAGATCCACCGGTTCTATGGTCCTAGTCTAGCAGTTGTTACTTTTTTTGTAATTAGTTGCACAACAGTAATTCTCAACCTTTTTGCCTGTGACCCCTTAAACTGAGGCAGCATGTACTCACCACTTATAGGTGGTTTACCGGTCCACCTATAAGTAATGATTTTCTTCCGTTTGTGTTTGATTTGGATCTTATTTCAAAGTCTAAAGAGGAAAAATTACCACAAGAAAAGATTGTATATCACATCCTATTAAAGGTACCCTGTGGAGGTTTTGACCAACAGCAGCACTATAGAGGCATTTCATTTTTCAGACACTGTAACATTCCTGCCAACGGCTGCACACTATTTCACTGATCTGAAATAGTGTTCAAAGTTAGTATTATAATTTACCTGCGGCAGAATTATTTACTCTACTCTGAAAACGATTTGTCCTTATTAAATAGGTGGTTTAAAATCATTGAAGTTATACAACTTTAAGTTTCAAAGACACTTTTTCCAGATGAAACAAAATCAAGTAAACCTAGGTCTGCAGAGTTTTCAGTCACTCATCTAAACCTTTAGTCTTGCAGAAAATAACTTTCATCTTTGGGTTTTGGTGCCAATTTCAGACCACTGAACTGGACTAGAAGAATAACACACATCTAACAGTTACAGAGCATTATTGGCAACTATTTGAAGTTGATAGTCCAATCCTGATTGAAACCATTATAAGTTATTTATGAATCTGGGGGAAAAACTGTGGAGATGGTTTCAGTTATTAAATTCAGTTAAAATGATGAGGCATCACTGAGCTCCAGATTAACAGAGTAACATGACAGGGTCTTAGTTAAGTTTGTAAATATAATTTACAGAAAAGACCTATCTACAAAAGAAAATTAAAGTGAAAATGAATCTTAACAGGACAAATACTTTGGCAAACATTTAATATGTGTTAATTCTAACTTTGACCGAAATGAGGGGCCAGAAAGATTCCTGAAATGCTTCAAACAGATGCTGGAAAAGGATAATTTAAAAAAACACACAATCTTTAACAGCAACACTATATATGCAGTTTTACAAATATAGGAAGAAATATGCATGTCTACTTTCTGGTAATTTTTCACTGTTTACTTGATAAAGAAATGGAAATCTATGTTATTTGCATCCTCGAGGTTATGAAATGGCTGTCTGAGATATCGAAATCAAGTGATGTTATCTCGCATTAAAGATTAGCAAAAGCCTTAGCTTGTATGTGCCCCTTTAAAAGTACATTTATTGCATTGTAACCTTACAATAAAGGGGGCTACACATGTCTATACTCTGAGTTTCAATTGGATGCTGGATTTTTGCATGACCATAAGTTAATAAAAATCATACATTTAAAAGTGTTTGGTTGTTATTCGTGGCTTTGTTATTATTGGAAAGGAGCCTCGCTGATGCACCGGATGTTGAGCACTCACACCAACATAGAAATAATACTCACAGAAAAAAAGTGGAGGTCAAATTTATTTGATTTTCTGTAAGTAACTGCATTCAGAATTCTCCAAAATGAACCAAAACCTGAAACACAGTGGCTGTCATTAGCTCAGGTAAGGACCATAGAGTGTGACATTATGAGGTCACGGCTTCAGGAGCAGATTACATTATGGAGGTCAGGTCAGCAGAATGAGACATCCTTATGTTTGCCTCGACAAGAGCTGGGTTACACCCTGGACAGGTCGCCAGTCTAACGCAACGAGACCAACAACCATTCACACTCACATGCACACCTACGGCCAATTTAGAATCACCAATTAACCCAATGTCGTTGGACAGTGGGAGGAAGCCGGTGCACTAGGAGAGAACCCAGGCAGACACAGGGAGAACATGCCTATTATTATAGTATGATAATACTATAAGAGCCACTAATGGCCTTCCACATATTTGGCTGAGGGATACAGCGTAAGCATGAGCTTGGTGGCTTGAGGAGGCTGAGACCTCCACCTGCAGCTGTAGTGGGCTGATCATCTGGTTTGGTTTTACAGGCCAGAGTCAGCGGAGGAGGTTGGACCTTCCAACCCAACCTCCACAGTATTAGTGAGTGTTAGAAACGGGTCCTATTTAAAAACTCCCACTGGTAACGTGATGATGTCATACTGATGTCATGATTACATCATCAAGAACAAGAATAAAGGTGACTAAAAGCCACGCCCTTTATGGTCATGTCTAGGTGTCATAGGTATCTTAGCATTAGTCAGTGGATAAACTCAGATATCCATCATCTATGACGATACTACAGTTGATTTTAGAGGTTCACTTCAAACCAGCCAATTTTATCTGAACTGGAAACGGTATTACAAGATCATGGCTTCATGATTCACTCACAGCAGGATCACCCTTAAAGTGAAACTTTAAGTGTTAATAAATAATAAATGTTGCTGCTTGAGTAGAAGTAGCCATCAAGATAAATCTTCGACCATACAGTTTAAGTTGTATTATTAGTAATGTTGGATAGTTGGAGTGTTTTGGCGATGATGCAACTTCACAAACTTATAATTTATTGACTCATTCAAATTCATTCTAATAATTTTTCAACCTACATTTTGATCTAAGTACTTAGTAGTCGCCACTAGGGGGTGCCAAACTTCAAACAAATCAACCTCAGGCACTTCCTAAGTCATTTTGATAGAGGAACAAAATTATGTACCGAATCATATTTTTTATAAAATTCCTAATTGGTATTTATTTATTTACAACACAGAAACACAAACAGGTAATTAAATGCAAAGTGGAAGATATATCAATATGGAAATAACTTTTTAGTCTCAAATCATTTTTTCTCAAAAGAAAGAAAATTGTTAGTTGAGTTTTAGGAGCCAGTGTAATCAGGAGGGATGGCAAACATAGCGTGTAAAAACGGATGTGTTTTTAAGCCTCTGCTCCTGTGTGAGGTTATAAAGCTGTGGGTTTTCATACCTTTGATTCCTGATGGTGTCAGTCCCCTCCGTCACTCAGGCACAATATAATGCCTTTCCATGAGTCCAGCTTGATGGGCTTGATGTACTGTGGTAATGGTTCCCTTTCTTAATCTGATAAAATATATATATATATATATATATATATATATATATTACTCCATCATTGTTGTGGCTGTGGCTAGCCACATTAGCTGCTACAAGCACAGCAACGCAGCCTCAACCTCTGACTGAGCCAACTGTCGACAGTGCATTCTGGGTAATGTAGGAGCCCTGGAGTTTTAACTAAAAGGCAACCACACAGATTCAAAATAATTTACAATTCATTAAATCATTCAGATAAGTCATATTTTTTTTATATATATATAAGTTTTGAACATTTTAAAAAAAATAACAATAATAATAATTTATATTTGACCTAACACTAGTCAGTACAACTCAATACCAGAAATATTTGCATAAATTTGTAATATCACTCTGTAGAAATACCAAATTAAGTTAATGCCTGGATATTAAAAAATGAAAAAGAGCAATAAAGATAACTCATGCTAAATTGCTTTATCAGAATTATCTTTTCCACTACATAATTACGTACATTATATTGTAGAATGTGGTGCTAATTTAATTATTTCATTTGGGTGGTTTAATATATTTCATACCGATGGGTTTTATTACGCAAATTTAAATCCTTACAGTAAGTAGTACCCAATACTCCTAAAATGTAGTGGAGGAGAAAGCAAAAATAAAATCTGAATATCCAAATAAAGTGTAGATACCAACAGAACTGCCAAAGTACTTACACATCTGCACATGTCAGCCTCCTAAATGGTTTTAAAGTAGGAACCAACCTCTCTTAAACATTTTAAACACAACAGAATGATCTATTGCAGCGCAGCAGTCATTTAAACTTTGTGTACCCAAAAGAATGTCCCAATGTAGTATTTAGCCCAAGTCAATGTAGCGCAACACTGAACAATTTTCAATCTAGGGTGCGCATGTTACTCATCCAGACCTTTGTTCAACACCATAAGCACAGACTAATGTTCCTAAAAATAACATGTTTGTACAAAATAAACAAGAACACACATAGTCTTGATGAATTTTAATTACATCAAATGGATTCATGTAAAAGTGGAAAAGGAGGAAAACACTGGGTTTCGTCACCACCATCATGTTCAACACAACAACAGAAATCTGCACATGTTCTGTGTGCGCAGGGCATGTCACAGGTCACCTATACTCCAGTCAGATTTACACATATCCTTACAGAGTGCCTCTTAAGGAAATAGACACAATACTGTATGTGCGCTTTATACTGTTAGTTTCCAGTGAGAGCGGGATGAGAAGCGATAAATGAGATGACTGTGTCATTTGCTAAGTTATCTATAGTGAAATCTGATTTTAGAGAAGATGAACAGCATTCGTTCTCGGTTTATCTCCGTGTTCGCATGAGCAATGGCTGCCAACTGCCTTATAGGTGACCTGGAACTCTCCCATGATCAGTCTCTCTCTCTTTCACGCTCAGTTCACACAACTTTCGCTTGTGATTGGCAGGCAATAGATGCCAATCACTGAGCTGTCATGGCTTAGTGTCCAAGTCCATTTGGCATCCTGGCGAGTAAAACTCCCACTGAACACTGTTGTCCTCTTTGATCGGATAAAGGAAGTGGGATGATTGGCTGACTGATTGCCCCATGCAGATTGTGATTCTTCAGTCTGATACAATAACCAGGAGTGTTTTGTGCTGACATGCTTTATGTTGTCTCTGCTTGTGCATTCTGCCCATTTACAAAGACTCTTTTTTTGTGACAATGGGCAGAAGATAATCTGTCTGACTTGGAAGTTTCCAAATGGAGTCATCAGTCTGGTTTATAAGTCGCCCTTTTGGCTGCTGTGTGAACATTGGCACTTTAATCTTAGTCCGAAGAGACTAGTGCACATCTAGCTGTCCCACACATGGCAGTGCAATCTGCCACAGCAGTCTTAATTGGGGGGAAAAAAAAAATAAAAAAAAACTGTCACTGCAACATTTTCTAGTATTTTTAGGTCGTTTCCTTGATTCAAGGAAGAAAAACTAAACAGAGAAGGAAGCCACTTTTCTCTACTGAAGTCCTGGGTTTTAAAAACAAGGGATGAAACTGGGATATACAATCTTTTCTCACTGTAGACGGTCTCAGCAGATTAACTCTACTAGGCTTCAGACTCACAGCTCCAAGGCCACCTTTCTCTCTGAGTCCCAAGCAAGCAAAAGGTGGAAAAAAATAAGAACAGAAATAAGACAGGTTAGGAGGAAAATAGAACAAAAAGAAAGACAATAAAAGAGAGAAAGAAGAAAGTTAGAAGTCAGAAATTGTATCAGCAAAGACAGAGATGTAACAAAAGGAGATGGAAGGAAGCAGTCAGCTTGGATCTACATGCAAGGGGGAAGGATTTCAGCTCTACATCCAAGCCATGCAGCAATGATAGCAGCTTGAGAACAGCAAAGGGTCGACTTGTTTCGCCAGTATCAAACACTCAGCAGTCACCATCACCAACAGCACAAGACGCATCATGAAGGAGGGATACCCTAAGCGGCTCGAGCCCGCAACTCCTCGCATTAGAGATTTGGGGTCAACAACAACAGGCATCCTCTCAGAGCAGCACGGTAAAAGGGCCCATATGCCATGCAGACCGGGGTCCCATCAGGATCTGTGAGCAGGCGTTTGGCACCACAGGGACAGTGAGGGGACGGACAGGACAGTGGGGAGGGGGGCTCTCGGGTAACAGCTTAGAGAAGCAGGGGAAGCAAGTGCACAGCAGGATGGACGACATCTGTTACACCATGTTTTAGGTTCCCATGGAGACAAGACCGAACCCACCCCCCCAACCCCGTTTTTCTTCCTCCCACTTGAGCAGCGCTCACTCACCACGCGCTCGCAGCATGGTAGCAGACAGACGAGGGTGGGGGGGCAGGGTTTAGCAGCCTTGCTGCGGCTCCCCGCTCCTGCTTTTAGACTTTCTGCCCTCCACATCTGTAGGACAAAGGTAATGTTTATGTTACATCTGCAGAGCAACAAGAACACTTTCATTTCCTTTATACCTGCATGTACGGTGAATCAAGATGAATACAATAAAGCATCGACAGAGAACAAAAGCAGAAATAAATTAGAATCTAGAGGCAGACAGTTCTACTAGTATTGGCACAATAAGTAGTGCTCGTCTTTGAGTATAACTTAACGATTACAGTCTGTACAAGATCTTGTCAGTCTAAAACACAAAATCAAATATCATCCATTCTTAAGTTTCCAAATACCAAAAGAAATGATGTTAGCTTCATTCACAAAACAATCTCCAACAGTTCTCAACTTTTCGACTCCATGTTTCAGTATCACAACCTGCCGGAAACCTGAAATTCAATAACCATTGTGTTCATAGTGTATTCTACTCCCTTCACTGTCGACTTTCACTTATCCAACTAAAAACGTCTCTCCGATTATTTGGGGAATGAAGCTTCATCATTTTGTCACCAGCCCAGGAGCTCAGGTAAGATCCACCTGATAGTAACCCATCATCCACGGCAGACCACAAGCTCCAGTCAGTATGAATATAAAAGTAAATACAGAAAAGGAACCAATTGTACAAAAACAAACACTGCACACACCATTAACAGAAACAAACAGAAGGTAAACATGATAACCATTTTGATCACAGCAATCAAAATGAGCATTTCAGGTCGGACTGAGACAGAACCAAGCCATGCAGTTAAAGTTGATGATAACTGAGTTAAAGAGTGAAAAGGACTCCCATTCATCGTATAAAACACAAAGGTGGTAAGAGAACCTATTATCTGGCACACTGCAATTGCAGCTAAAATGTCCCACAATGCTTTGGTCTGTATCAGACGGCTACTTTTGAAATTAGGGGGTCCTGCTGCTGCTATTGTCACTGCATTGACTCAGCCTGTTTTGGCCTCGTATGAAATGCAATCCAATATTTCTGCTCGCTGATCGAAACAGAAATGTGTGTCATGTAAAAACAACCCACTACGGCCGATAATAGTATGTGTTAGCCAGTGAAACAGATTGGATGAGGAAACGATAATGTGGTGAAGGATGGAAGAATATTGATTTCATCAGAGTCCCACCTCAAAGAACAAAACAAGAAAAAGAACCAAAAAAAACAAAAACACAAACAAACACCATTCAGCACCATGTCAAACAGAAAAGAACCCAAATATACCACACAGAGATAGATAGTGCTCTGATAAATACATGCAGTGATGAAGGATTTGTTCTTCATCTATCCTTTCAGTCTCCCCTCTTTTAGCAGAGTTGAGCATCGAGCTGAGCAAGCCAGAAACCTCCCTGTCATTCAAACACACCCGTACTCATACCACAGGGACTGGTTATCCTCTGGGCTCAGCGCCTCGTCTGAATTATTCACATCAACACTCTTGTTGTACTCTTGGCTGGCTGAGCTCAATCTCGTCTG
Source organism: Chelon labrosus (assembly GCF_963514085.1). Classification (NCBI taxonomy): domain Eukaryota; kingdom Metazoa; phylum Chordata; class Actinopteri; order Mugiliformes; family Mugilidae; genus Chelon; species Chelon labrosus. Next base: position 8,885,871 of record NC_140348.1, read on the forward strand.
GCCGTTTGACTGACTGTGAGGGGGCTGGCTTTGGGTGGAAATGTGGTCCGGCACAGGGGAAGGGTGGGCTTTATTTGTAACAGGAGGCCCGCTGATGTTGCTGACTAGGGTGGGGTTGAGAGACAGGAAGGGGAGGTTTTTGCCGGCTGACTCGCTAAAGATGGAGTCCATGAACACCGACTCGACAGTGAAGGAAGGGCCGAGGAAAGACTCGAGGGTGGAGAGGTCGGGGTCCTCCAAGCTATGGCAAGGTAAGCTGAGTGACTTGGACATAGGGGTGGTACTGGCGGCGGTAAGGGGTCCCTTTGGGTTGGTGCTGTTGGGGTAGTACTCACTAGGTGTTGGCTGGGAGAGAACCCCCGCCTTGGGGGAAGTAACAGGAGGTGAAGCGTCGACGGACACGGGCTGCCGGTTGTCTTTGGACAGCAGGTCGTGGATGCTGGTGCGCCGCGTGGTGCCCTCAGCGGTGGAGATGACGCTGCTGGCGCGGGGCAGCGTGGAGGAAGCCGAGTCCAGCCGCTCCGAGACGGATGTGGCTTTGCCCTGTGAAGAAAGGCTGGAGCGGAGGGGGGCAGAGCCTCTCACACGGGTGCTCTCGGCCTTTCGTAGAGTTGGGCGCCCTGGTTGACCCGAGGACCTCGGTGGCCGATCGGCGCTGACTGGGGCCGCTTTCCCACTAGATGAGCGCAATATGCCCCGGCCCTTAGTGGAAATGCGCTCTTTCTGTGGATGCTCCGAAGAGGTGGAGAGGCGAGGAGAGTCTATGGTGAGGTTCTCTTGGCTTCCAGACTACAGAGGACAAAGCAAACAAACTGTGTTAAGTACAGAATAATTAGAACCATCATACAATCGTTTATAGACAGAAAAAATTAAATATGTTGGTATTAATAAAGAAGATAATCAACAGATTTACTTCCTGGAGTGATTAATACCTAGGAAAATATTTTATTTAATTTTCACAAAAGCGTGATCCTCCTCCTGCGCAGGTTTTTATGCAACACCTCACCTCTGCAGGATCGATACCCTCGTCCAGGAACTGCTGCAGGGAAAGCACCTCGCCGGCCGGAGACCCCGTCTTTCTGATCTGCGTCTGGCCGGGGCTGCCTGCGGCGCCGGATGGGTCGAGGGACCGGCGCAGCTGCAGGGGGCTCTGGTGAGAGGAGCGAGAGGAGGAGGGCTGCTGCACGGGGCTACTGCCGCTGCTGGACCACACCTCCTGGTCCAGACTCAGGCTGAACTCGCCACTGCTCTCGCTGTGAGGCCTGCTGAGGCTGCCGTTCAACGTGCCTGTGGGAGGCGCAGGCGGTTATTAGATGACGGGGAAAGTAATCGATGATTTTTATCATTCACTGCTAGGAAGCTACATTAGTATTGATCGGATTTTTCAGTTATTTGCAGCATGCAATCTAAATTTTAAGCCTTTGTTACTGAAATGCACTACAGCCCGCTACAGATTAATCTTTTCTATGGTGCACCTGTATGTCACCTGTCCCGTTTGGATTTGTTAAATACATCACCTCAAAACTTTCTTTTTCGTAGACAATTTTAACCTTTAAATTAGGAAAAATAGACGTGATCAAATTCTCACTAGGGGCCACATTAAAGTAGGTTTTGGAAAAGGCGTCAAAGAACGAGATAAAAGGCAACAAAAGAGGAAAGTCAGATTAGTTAGCCGACAGTAGTACAGGCAGAGGAACAGGGTCAGAGGAAGGAGGAGCATACCTTTGCCCTCCAGAGGAGAAGTGAGGTGGGAGTTATTGTTACTATTGCTACTGGTGGTCCTGTTGCTATGGAGACTGGAGGGTCTGGAGGCTGGGTAAGGGACGAGAGGGAAGACGCACGTACACACAGTTAGGATTTATTCATGCTAACAAGTGCCCACACCAACATGCACTGACATAAGGAGTAACATATATCAGTGTGGCAGAGCGTCTCCCGCTGGGGCAGCAGATGGCACATGCCAGGCAGACGGACAGGAAGGGTGGCTCAGTGCCAGGCTGCCGCCCCAATATGTCCATTCAGTACACAAAGAACCGACAAAGAGCGAGGGCAGGGACACATAAATACAAGGACCAATCCACTTTAGGGGGAAGGAAAAGAAAGGAAAAAGAACAGAGTGCTGACAATGTGACCTTGCTCCTAAGCGGGGATAGATGCAGCTGGAAGCCAGTGACCGTGAAATCCTCTCAGACTGGTTGTCAGGACATGCGTGACACCACATTACCATTCTGAATCCACTTCTACATTACTGATCAGTATCAGAGTTGCTATTATGTCTAGGAAAAGCAGCCCATTGCGATCTCCAGTGCCGAAAGATTTGTCACTTACTACAGATGCTACAGGGCACTCTGCACATAGCGCTCTGCTCAACAGGAGAAGGACACAAAGCACTGCTATACACCTGCAGGCCTGATGAAACACACACACACACACAATGCAACACACCCACATGGTGAATTGTGATGAGTAACGTGAAGTCCCATGTTTGATGGGACTTCACGTTACTCATTACTGCTGCTCACAATGCAACAACTTTAAGATCTCTTAATGCTTTGAAACACATACATTTTTAAAGTTACTTTAAAAATCAATAACCATCACATAATACCTCTGGAAGACGACCTATTGGCTGATACATTGTCTCATAATATTTTTTTTGAGTGCCTTCTGGGATCAGTTGGGTCTTGCAGATACAGTTTAATGACTATTTGGGACAATAAATGGTCATTAACGCGAGTTAGATACTTCAACAGTTTGAGTGGACCTATTTGTTGGCAGTAGGACATAAGACTTCGCTTAAGTGCTAGGAATGTGTGTCAGTAGTTTGGCGACTGCTTCACAACTGGGTCATCTACATTAGATGGGCACAGAACTGATGAATAGTTGGCTGGCTGCAGATTAACATCCCTGGATAACGTTCTAACTCCTGAATTAGAGTCAATCCTACTTTCAGTAGGAGCTGATCTCCCTCTGTCTCTTCTGCTCTCAACTAAAATTGCTTCAGCAACTGTAGATCAGGCTTAATCAAAGGGCAGGAAGGCAGGCCAAAGATTAGCAGTGGGAGTACTGAGGACACGACCTGCTTTTTTTTGGGTCTGTTCAATCTTTCTCCTCATTTAAAAGAAATTTAGATTCTCTGCTGGCGTTGATAGGCAGCAGCCACTGGTTTTCTCCTCATTTGACACATATACAGTTTAATTCTGGTCTTACCATGACTCTTGGGGTCATCTGTAGAGCCGGCGACATCCTCGCACGAGGCATTACCTGTTGAGATACAGATGAAAGTGATGCTACAGCTCTCTGTGGCGACACAAATATCTTTACACAAATGATTCTAGTCTAAGAAGCCATCGCATAAAAAAATAAAACAGCTTCCTGACCTTTGACCTGCAGCCGGAGCTTGGCCCTGCTGTGTCCTGCCGAGGGCAGAGTGAGGGCAGCACAGTCGATGGCATTGGTGGAAAAGGCGAGCTCCTTCATGCGCTGTCCGCTGCGCCTGCTGCTGCCCGTCATGCCGCTGTCTCCGGCTTCAGTCCCGTCCAGGTTATCGATGCTGCACGCCCACTGAGCCCCCGTGCCACCTGCCACCGCCATGGTCTGCAGCAGGTCGTTCATGGCTGCACGGACGGATGGAATGATGGAAGTGAAGACAAGAACTGAAATTAGACACTTTCTTATCACACCTCAAGTTCTTTGCCCAGAATTGATGGAATTTATGAATTAATATACTATTTTGTTACAGACTGCTGCATGACTAAAGGGATTCAAAATGGCTCAGGTTGCTAAAATATCATTAAAATTGGAGGATTACCTCTCTAAATATAACTTTTCTACCTAATCTAGTATCCTCATAAAGACCGCGGATCAGAAAATAGGTTGACGGACAAAGTACTGCCCTTTTGATGAGATTTTAATCAAAATGATAAAGAGGTTTAATACCGTTTCAATCATAAAGTCACCTTGTAGCATACAACAAAATCAAACCAAACTTGACGAAAGTCGAGGCCAATGCAGGATTTCAACAATATGGAATGTCAGTCAAAGTGCACAAAGATGGCAGTGGCATGGCTAATCCAGGTATGTTTTATTAAGATTTTACTTTTGTACTTCACCGATTATCTTTATGCACTTTGTTTATGGAGCCGTGTGCGGCGGCAGAGAAGCATGAAGGCATGCAGAGCTGCTCCGAGCAGCAGCAGCAGCAGCAGCAGCACTGTACACAACAGATCTGAGTGAGGCAAGTCCATGTCAGCGGAATAAGATCTGAAATGCAGCACGCTGACAGAGGAAGCGAGAGAGAGATACAGAGAGAGAGACAGACAGAAAGAATAAAGGCTCCATTTCAAGTCCTCCATGGTGAGTGCGAGCGTTGATCAGGCGATTTTTGTTTTGTCATGCTGTAATCAAAGGCGGAGGCAAGCACACCACAGGCGCATGAAAGGCAAACCCGCCGTCCCTCACACCCTCTCACACACACACGCATAAAGCCTTTCGTACAATATAAACAAACAAAATGAGACCACAGAGCACATGACAAAGCTGCCCATAAAGTTGTCCTTTGCATTGTGATTCGTGAAAAGCTGAGCTTTGGTCGAGAAAACGTGACTCTACCAGAGGCACACGTCCAGAAAGAGGAAATTCATCTTTTAACAGTTTATTCCTAAAACATATATTTTCATTTGTACATCTTTGCCTTAAGAAGTTTGTGTTATTGCGTGGATAGTGAGAACAAAGTGACACAACGCTGGTGGACGCTAATAAAGACTTATAGAAGATACTCTACAGGAGAGAGTGGAGGCGGCAGACGTATGGCGGAGGAGGTGACGGAGGAGGTGACGGAGGGATGGTGATTACTAGGAGAAAATTAAAAGGACAAGTCACTGATGTCTCAGGATGGAGCACTGGGTTCAGTGACTATGACAAATTTAAGACGGAATTATTTTTTCCAGATGTCAGTCAACGTCACCATGGATCAAATTGTGTCTTGGATATTAGATAGAGCAGCTGTGGCTTCAAACCAAAGCTACACCGTCACTGCCCCACAGTGTGACCACCCTGTCATCAGTGACCGCTCCTTCTTTGTTTCCCCTAGCCTGACAATAGGAGGGAGGGGAGGCAGAGGAAGACTAGCGTAGCGGCTAACGAAGGTCTTACACATGGAGCGCCGGTAGATGGCCTTGGCCTTGTCTTTGTCCTTGGATCTGTTCCTCATGAAAGGCAACCTTTTTATAGCTGTCAGAGCGCAGGCCAGAGACAGACAGACAGACAGACAAGAGAGGGGAGAGACAGAGAGAGCGACAGAACGAGCCGGAGGGAGGCGGAGGAAAAGAAAACAAAGAGAAAAGGAGGGCAGAACAGAGGGATGTGGTTAACAGTTTAACAAAGAGAGCCAGAGAGAGAGAGAGAGCTGAGACCCTGGACACTCAACTGGACAACAGACAACAATGCAAGAGACACAACTAGAATATATGACTTAAAAACAGATGGATCATCCTATTTTATAGACCAAATGTAACATATTACACCCAACAGAAATACTGCTGAAAACACGTATGTACATTTTAATCTGTGTTCAGCTCCACTGAGTTTTAAATGATAATTTATCATGTTTCTAATAAATAAAATGGTTGCTGAAGTGTTTTTAAGATGGATTAAATGCATTTTTTAAAACCCTAGTAATACTTTAGAAGGGCAGACTTTTATATGCAACAAAACATCATGTTAACAAATAAAAAAAACAGACACACACTATGCAAATACACACACACACACACGCCTTCTATCTGCACACAAACACACACAGACTCACTCGTGTTACCGGTCTCGACTAATGTATACCTCATTACCAACTGATTTCAAAGCATTTACGTACTGTACACAACGACACGACTGTGGACACGTTACCACATCTAGATGACACATAGAAGACGAGTATTAAATGGTGCAATCAGGAGTGAAGAGGGGACAAATTAACAGCGTTTCCAGCACAAAGAATAAGACACTAAGTGTTTTACTCCATACTTGATGTGTAATGTCTGTGTTAATGAACGCTTTACTACATATCTGTCATTATAAGCTTTTTGTCTTATAATGTGAAATAAATACTTGCTGTTTCCGAGTTACAAAAATATATCTGTGAAAGTTGTCATGGCATATCCAAAAACAGGACGCGACAAACCTGTCTTGCAACAATGCATTGCACCTTTTAATAGCTACGATGCTATGATAGAGTGCGTTTGTTTCTTATTTACAGGTGAGCTGCACAGATCGGCAGGTCAACGTGTCTGTCACTTGGAGCTCAATAGCCTTAGACACGTTGGAGGAAGTTAACAATGACACAGACCTGGGACATAACAGAACCATTTTCCAGTGTTTGAACTATGAGAGGTGCACTTGATTCAACTTGACTCCAAACTCTTAAATACTTGACCACACTTCTAACACTGTCAACCTCGCAGCTAAAAGCGGATCAAAAGCGATGACGCAGAACCAGATATACTTCGTGGTCTATTTTATTCTACACATCTTTTTAAAGCCTGACACACGCTACCCAGAACGCACTGCTGATAGTGGAGGTAGAATTCAGCCTAAAGCAGTGATGATCGCTCTATACGCCCAGAAGCCGCCTCTCCATTTCAAATCATGCAGTCTTCAGTTGTAGTTGACTCAAACTGACTTTAATGTATGAAACTGGTGTATTTTCCATTTAAAATCTCCTTGACAGTGATGGTATTTCCCATAAATAACTTAATTCATTTGACCAAATGCACCTCGTGTTTTTTCAAACACAAGAAATCCATGTAATTATTTTTAACCAGGTCAGAGGTGGAGAGTCAACCCTGTGGTGCTGCACAGCTCAGATGTAAAGTCTACGACAGCTGAGTGACATGGACAATGGACTCACGAAAACATGCCCTGAGAGACGTGACAGTTGGCTCATAAGCCCCGCCCACCCTCCCCATCCGCTGCATACCATTGGACGAACCCTGTACTTGGGCATGGGACTGCTGCCCTCTCCTCCCTTTGCAGAGAGAGAGGGAGAGAGATAAAGAAGCAAATGAGCAGTTAGGGGAGGACACACACTCATCCACCCACCCAGGCAATGCACACATTCACCAAACAGCAGAGTGCTTTTGAATTTCTTGTTCTACTCAATATTTTGCATAATCGTTTGTGTATGCAGCTCTATTTTATCACAGCTGCCTTCTCTGTGCATTGTTCGGGCAGGTAACCGAATCTACAACTGTGTTTTCTTTGTACTCACTGCTCTTTCGTGTGAGCGTGTCGTCTAGCGAGTTGGAGCCGGAGCCTATGGACAGGCTGTCCTGGCTGTCCTGGGGGAACGTCAGGAAACTGTCTCCAAACTCTGAGCGAGACGGAGTCAGCGTGAGGGAACGCATCCTCTCCCTCTTCGGCTTGATCAGCTTCTTCATCTTCAGAGTGATCCAGTTGCCTCGCCTACGAAGGAGGCACAGAGTGAAGAGAAATTAAACCAGGATATAAATCAATACATAGTTCAATGAAAAGAGTAGAAGCTGGATGTATTTTGAGTGATTTCTTCCAGGTGTTTTCTCTAGTCTAAAACTTTATTAATCCTCCAAGTCTTTCTTCAGATGACATTGAGTAAAAAGTGCCAACACAGAGCTATTTAATGCTCTGCAGGTCATACATATTTGATGCATCCCTTCCTGCCACTGCGGTGCTCGCTTCCATTTTCACATTTCACGTAACTAAATAAAGTTGCTTTCTACCTGCGTGGAGGCGAAGGATCATAGAACTTGTACTGGTCCATGATCTTCTCCTCCAGCTTCTCCTTCTGTCTCCTCAGCTCATTCAGCTTGTCTCTAAAAGTTGGACAAAGGAGAGAAGAGCCAGTAAAATATACAAGAAAAAAATATCAACCAAACATAAATGCAGTTTTGGTTTGTTTTTGTACAGCAAGGGTTTACATGTATTGTCTTTGCTCAACGTGGAACAGGTCTTTGCTCTCCATGGTCTGCTCCAGCAGTGTGCGATTCTGCAGCATCAGAGTCTGGATCTGGTCCAACAGGTGACGATTCTCCTCCTCCAAGTTTCCTTTCAGCTGGCTCAACAACTAACACACACACACACACACAGACGGATATATGAAAGAGACGCTCATACGCCTGGCTAAGTGACAAATATGATCAATAAAAAGGTAGACCAATCCCAACACAGCTGGATTAAGAAGTTGTGGCTACAAATAGGATCCATTAAAAAGAGACGAGACGAGAAGATAATCTCCTCACCTCACACTGGTTGGTGAGCTTGGTGGAGGTGATGTCCAGCTGCTGGTACTCCTCCTTCAGTTTAGAGAACTCAGCCTCCAGCTTGGTCTGATCCAGCTTGGCGCTGTTCAGCTGGCTCTTAATGGCCTTATGGTCCAGCTGGAGATTCTCATTGTCTTTCACCAGCTGACGATAGGCAGTATTGAGTCTGAGGAGACAGCAGAGAGATTCCTTAGTAATTCAGTCTCAAAAAGAGTGCATCACGTTTCATATAACTACTGATGTGGTTTCATCTGACCTATCGTTTTCCTCTTTGAGCAGTTTGTACTGGTCAGCTGTGGCTTGGTGGCTCTGGTTCTCCAGTGCCATCTTTTCCTGCTGCTCCTTCAAATTCTTCTCCAGATCCTGCAGTTCCCCCTTTCTCTGCAGGAGCTGTTTATACCTGTTCGCACAAAAATACACATTAGAACGTGTTCCAGGGCGACCAAGACAAAACAGTGTACGGTCTCACATAGTTAGTGTGCTGCTTTTTTATTTGCACTCATAAGAAAACGTGCAAAAGAAGGTCAGAGGACATTATAAAGTCAGTAAGACTTGAACTGGAATTAGACTTCAGCATGTGCACATCCCATGCTACTAAATCATGTCTCACTTGTCCTCCAAGTCCCTGTGCTGCTGCTCCAGGCTCTTGTGGGAGGTCTTCAGGCCGCCGTGCTTCCCGATCAGCGCTTCATACTCGACCGCCTGCCTCTCGTGGAGCGCCGCCAGCTTCTCGTGATCGCGCAGGAGCATCTCGTAGGTGGTCCTCAGCTCCTCTTTCTCTTTCAGCGCTCCCTCGCGCTCTCCCTCCACACTGCTCTGCTGGCTCTGCAGCTGGGCGTTCTGGGCCATGAGGGACCCACTCTGCGAGCTCAGGGTGGAGTTCTCCACCTATGGAGGAGGGATACATCAGGAAAACAGGTAGGAGCATTGGCCTCCTTAAATCAAACCTCTAAGGACAAATAAGCAGAAGTTGCGGCTTTTGGTCTATAGGGGGCAGTGTGCCTCTTTACAGTCTGCTCTCCAGCTTTATTGTAACCTCCATGTACTGAACACCAGCAGGAAAGCTGTTTCTTTTCATGTTTCCTTTATGGTCACAGCGGTTTGCTTGACTCAAATCCCTCAACAGTCAATGACTTGTGTGTGTATTGACACTGTGACACACGCGCCGTCTACAGGTGCCGACACACCTCCAGCGCACACACACCTGCCTACATTTGCCCTCACACAGCCCACTTTACACATAAGGCGACATACACAAACAGCTAGAAGCTACTGTAGGATCAGTGTAAATCCTGTCGCCAATAAGAAGGGTTTGAATTGCTGCCAAACAGGGAGGACAAGTCTAAATCCATAGCAGGGGGGCAAAGCAGCCTGGCAAGGCAACTGTACAAACAAGTCTGTAGCATGTAGCAATGTATTCTAAATATATTTTATTAAGAAATCAGCTTTAACATAAGGATATATACTGCACATGTTAGTCAGACGTACTCCGAAAATAATAAATATAGGTGAATATATATAAAAGGTGGATTTTCCCCATCTTCATCAGATCGTAAAAACAACTCAGATTTGTGATTTGTGATTACAAATTAAAAAACTGATGTGAAAATATTTATTTTCTGCAACCGACACCTAACTAATGATTATTTATTTCTTAAGTGGAAATAAAAAAAATATTGGCAAATGTTGTTTAAAATGGGTAATTAGGATTGGAAATTGCATTGCATTGGAAATATTCAAGTTAGTGTGAGGAATCTTGAAGTAAATCTACCTGCTATCTAGGAAGCAGTCATGGTTTGTTTGCTGAGCAGTGTGTAGGATGTGCAGGGGATTACCTGCAGCTTGGCATTCTGCGTCTGTAGTGTGGTATTGTTCTCCTGTAAGGAGGCGGTCTGTCTCTGCAGAGCCACTATCTGAGCCTGCAGGTTGGAGCTCTGAGTTTCCAATTGTTTGAGCTGACTCCTCAGGGCCACCTTCTCAGCCTGCAGCGTGGCATTCTGGGAAAAACACACAGAGAAGTGTTTGTACTCAGAATTCATACAGCCAAGTCACACACGTCCCCTTAAATTCTTGATACTAAACTAACTTACATTTCTTTCCACCTCAATGAGTCTGTCTTTGACTTTCAACAGCTCCCTGGTGGCTTCATGGCTCTCTTTCTCCCACTTCCTGACAGTCTGAGGGTCCTCCCCTCCTCTAGGAGGAGAGCTCTGCACCATCCTCTCCTCTTCCTCTCTCTGACGCAGCGCCTCGTAGTTTTTCTTCACCTGGGGAGAGACGAGTATGGCAAAACAATAAAATACCTTTGCTGCTCCTTCTGTACGTCAACGCCAATATTCTATGTACATTCAAGATGGCTTTAAAATGAACACCAAATCGATTCTAACCAATAGTTTTCGTCTCAGTTTTGTGGACCCATTTGCGTCAAAACGGAAAGCAGACAGTCTCCATACCACTCCACCTCTTTCAGACTGTTACAGCCTCATGAATAGATAAACTGGTGATAGAAGTGGAGGAGCAAATGAATAAATTATGCATCAGCCTTGAGAAGCCCTCTGTGTTTTCAGTGCTTCTAGTGTTTTGAACTGCAGGGTAAAGATTTCAGGACACATTGTTCTCAAGTGGCACGTCGGTGTTTTGGCTTTCTTGAAGGTTTTTGAGAGATGTGTTTTCACACTGGGTTTGATTTTACACCTGTACATGCAATATAACCAAGTTACTGAACATTTTTATCGATGCATTCATATATTTGTTTTGAACGTGTAGATTTCTGCTGGTTACTGACCGTCTTCAGCTCCTGACGAAGTTGCTGGTTGAGGTTTGAGGACTCCTGAAGTCGGGCCTCAAGTGCTGCAATCTTCTCCTCTTTGATCTCCAAAGTTGATTTCAGAGTTGACTCCAGTTTGGATTCGAGGAGCTTAAACCTAACAATGAAGATTCAGTTAGCTGTGTGTTTGTGTGTATATTTTTGCGTCTAGTACAGAGTGTGTGCATAGCAAGGCCAATTTGGCAAGAGTGTAGCTGGGAAGAAGATACTTGCTCAGAAATCTCCCACAGAAGACTGAGATTATTTAAAACCACAGCATCTAATATAAAATAGGCCAGAGACCTGAATTATGTGGAGTCCCCACTGAGTTAATCACTTTTAATGATTCCGATCCCAAGATGACAGACTTATTAGTTCATGTTCGAGTTTCCTGTTGAAACAGTTTTAAGAGCCAAAGCAGAGCAGTGAATATTGCAGGTGTATTTCTTGTGTGTACCTGTCGTCCGAGCTCTCGTCGTGCAGGAGCCTCTCTTTGTTCAGTCCAATCTTCTCCAACTCATGAGTCAGTTTCTCTAGATCATTATTCATCTGCTGAGTCCGCAGCTTCTCACTCACAAGCTCCTAAAACACACAACAACATACTTTTTGAATCACACGGAATATCAGCTATTAATCATAATTTAATATAACAAAATCATAATTAGCTCACTTTTAGCATATACGTTCATTTTACTATGTTTAAGTTTAATAAAATACTTTTCCCATTTATCAAAATATAATGTGATTTAGCTGAATTCAGTGTCAAGATTACCAGTTATGAACAGTATTATCTGCAGATGTCTTACCTCTCTGAGTGTACCTAGGGTCTTCTTATCAATGGAGGACTGTTTGACCAGCTCCTTGTTCTCTCTCTCCAGGTCTTTGACCCTCGTGCAGGAGTCCCTGAAGAAGATCATCTCCTTGCCCATGGTCCGATTCTCTTTCTCCAAGGCAGAGATCCTCTGGTTGCTGTCATCCAGCTTGGAGTCGCGGATCTCCGCCTGCTGCCTCAGCCGCTTGTTCTCCTTTTCCAGTAGCTTCTTGTCCTTCTCCAGCTGTGACGTTTCCTGCTCTAGAGTCTTGTTCTGCAGAACGGATTAAAATACCATCAAAACGTAAATAAATATTTGGCTTAGAGTGAACAGAATTAACTCAAAGGGCCCAGACAGAATCAGTCTGTTCCAAATAAAGCACCAGAAACTGTGTCACTAAAACACTGACAGCTATCCCACTGGTTGCACCTTTGCAGCTCTAGAGATTATAGTGCAATGACTCAAATTAATTTCTCAAATTAAGCATTTTTCCAGCACCCTACATTTCAGCACACGTGATTCCTGCCGCTCCCTACCTCTTGCTCCAGCTGCTCCAGGCGTTTGCTGGAGATCTTCAGCTCCTCCAGGTTACGTTGGAGGCTTTGGTTCTCAGTCTCCACCTCCTGCAGCTCTGCCTCCAACTGCTGGATCTTCTTGCTGCTGTTTTCTAAAGCCTTCTGCAGCCGCTGGTTCTCTGTATCTAGGCCCTGATAGCTCACCTGGGACAAAAATATCCAGATTAGGAAATTAAAATTGTCCATGACCTTATTGTCTTGCTCCCTGGTGCCATTTTACACCAGATCACCAGTAAAACCCTTCACCTGTAAAATATTCTGTGGCGATAAGACTTGAACACAATCATTTACAAAAGCAGCCAATCCCTTTTCACATAAGCACCACTGGCGCTGATAAAATAAAACATAAAGCTGCTTTTATCTTTCAAATACAAAATCTCGCTGGTCTCTGGTAGTACCGGCTGTCTGACTGGTGTTACCTCTAATCTCTCGGTCTTCTTAGACGAGGCTTTGAGCAGCTCCAGGCTTCTCTTCAGCTGGCTCCTCTCGCTCTCCAGCTCTCGGTTTTCAGCCTCCAGCTGAGCGGCCTTCGCCCCCGCTGACCGGAGACTCTCAGCTGAGCGCCGAAGCGCCAGGTTTTCCTGCTCCAGCTGGGAGTTCTCCTTTTCGAGAGCCTCCAGCTGGAAGGCCATGTTCTTCAGAGCGTCCAGTTTCTTCTTCAGACGGCGGCCTTCTGCCTCTAGGTCAGAGTTCTCCTTCTCCAAAGAAGACACCTGCAAGTACATAAATAATAATGAACATCTGAAATAAATTGTTTGACAAGAAAACTTCTACATTTTCTTAAATGATTTGGAGAACAGCAAATCTATATACACATTTGATCTGGTAACAGGGTATGAAAATTAAACATTGAGGGGAACTCAACAGTGACATCTCAAAAAACGTGGGCCGGACCTTGTCACATGTGATTCCAAGACTGGCAACTCTCTTCTGCAGGCTTTCGTTGTCTCTTTCCAGCTTCCGCATCTGGATCTCCAACTCCTCTGCTCTCTCACCTTTCTCCTTCATAACTTCAAGTTCCTTACCTTCATTTAAAAAAAGATAAAAAAGACACACTTTTAAAAACAACCAGGACCAGAGTCCAGACAACAAAGAGCACACAGAGTTAGTGCAATGATCACAAAATGGACTAAAGAACACTCACTGAGCTGCTTCCTTTCAAACTCCATCTTGTTCAGTTTGGCCGTTGTCTCGCAGATGGACTCGTGGAGAATGCGATTTTCTTTCTCCACATCCTTGACCCGAGCCTCAGCGCCCACCTGGCAGCGCTGACGGAGCGACGACACCGTCTGGCCCAGGTGCTTGTTCTCCTGCTCCAGACCCTTCATCTGGAGAGCAGACATCAGAGTTTAAATGACAACCAAGGGTAAATTCTAAGTGATTTCATGTGTTCCTTTAATTCTATTTAATTCTATGTATGTGCTGCAGAAAACATCAAGGAAGAGAACTAATGACATGAAAACACAGAGAAACGTTTATAAGGGCTTCATAGAGCTGCAGTTCATTTGAACATTACGTCTTTTAGAAGTGCTCTGCATTAGTTAAATCTCATTATGTTTACAACCAAGAGCTCAAGAGTTGCCCGCAATAACCTGTGAGTACAGTGTGTCGTGTTTTCTGTCTTTGCAGCTCGTCAAGGCCGGATTTTACAAATCAGATGGTTAAACTAATCAAAGGTGTCAGATTTGGGTCTAACAGCTATAAAGTCCCTGCAGACACACAGCGAGCCGCTGGATCTGGGCCACAGAGTGCCAGGAATCTGTGCAGTCAATAAAACATTAGTGGTACTTCCACTGAATAGTTTTTTTGTTGAGCACACAGAATGCTCTCAAGAAAACTCAGTATAACCTTCAGTAAATTATACAGCTTAGTCATGTTATTTTCTTGGTGATACAAGTAGTCAGTGCTGGTTTTGTGGACAGAGCAGTGTCGACGTCAAAGCCCTGATTGTCTGAATGTGTTGGAGGATGTGACCATAAGCTTGTGCAGTAAATAAACTGCTACATTAATTGTACTTTAAAGCCCACAAATGCTTATTGTGCTTCATTTTTTAAAAGTCAGTTACTGTGACATATTAGCTCAGTACGCTCCCATTTCAAGCACAGTTGCTACATTTACATGGGCGCCAGTATTTCATTAATAATGAGAATAATAACCCAATCATCGCCTCAATCAGAAAAATATAATGTATGTAAAGGATCTTTTGAGGTATGTAAACACACATCGTATTGGGTCATTTTATTTAGGATGCATATAAACAGTTATGTTGGATCAGAATAGGTTTGTCCAGGTATATTGTGTTATACACTTTCCATTTCCACAGATGGCAAAAATAAGAAGAATAATTGACTTATTATTTGAAGTCACGACTGATGTACTATTCAAATTAAACCCTTGTTGTTAGTATGTGTGTGTGTTTACCTGTCTCTCTGAGTTTTCTCTGAGTGTTTCCAGGGTCTTCTCCAGCAAAGCCTTCTCCTTCATCAGATCAGTACTGAGCGACTCAGAGCTGCGGAGAGACTCTCTGTCTGCCATCAGTTCAGTCTCCAACTGCTCCAGCTGTAAACAACAGATCACAGCGTAATTTTCAGTCACAGAGAAGCGGGAGCAAAAATTAATCCATAATACAAACAGAATACATCACTTCATCTACAGACAGACACGATCTGAGCTCAAACAAGACCAATGAGGCTTTTCCTGCATTCACATCTTAATGCGCTTTGTCTCTAGACCTCAAGTGGCCCAGAAATAAAAATTTCACTTTTACTCTTTATGGGAGAGGAACACTGTTTCATGCTTTTTACTCAGAGGGCACAGAGAGAGGCTTATGTTTCTGAAAATAACTGAGCGACTTCTCTTAGCGAGGGGCGCTCGAGTGTCAAGGACGGGAAAAGAAAAGGCAATGCGGGCGGCTTGGATTTACAGCTTTGCTTTCATCCCTCTATCCAGCCCTCTCGCTACTTTCTCCCTCGTTCTGTCTCTTTATTTCTTATTGTCCCTGTGTGAAAAGGTCTAGAGCCAAGTGTTAGGGTAATATATTATGGAGGAGCGCTGGTGCAATATGCTAATCTTGGTGGAAACACTGTCGCGGGGCAGAAAAGTAGAAGGGTCTTAAAACAGATGCAGCACTATGAATCCATGGTAGAATATTAATAAAATACTTTGTTTCAGTCACAGATTCTTTTAGATACTGTGGGTTTGCATGTCCATCCACAAAACTTTGTGGTTCTTATGATATAATTAAGGTAGACTTTTTTTTGGAAGTATTTCTTATGATGAACAATTTTACAGGTAATGGTAAGATATAATAAACCAATTTTTTTTTGGATATAGTATATGGATATGGGATACGGAAATCCAAGCACTGTTGTGTGTGTGTGAGTAGTCTTGCCATTGAGTCCTTAACAAACATTCATTACTACTAGAACACAGAGTCCATCACTTACTTTCTGAGTAAGTTTCTGGTTCTCTTGATTGACTTTGCTCAGTTTTGCCAGGGTGTCCTGGTTGGCTGCTCCTCTCAGCTCCTCCACCGTCTTCAGCAGAGTCTGGTTGTCCTTCTCCAGCTTCAACAGGCGGCTCGAAGTCAGCTCATTGACCTCCTCGCCCAGAGACTTCTGAGGGGCTGAGTCAACGACAGCAACAGGTTGAAAAATTCAAATTCTGCTTAGATTCTTGGTGCTAAATGTTAAATCCACAGAGGAAATTAAGAGTCACCAATCGCTGTAAAAATGTTGACAACAACTGAGATTAGAATAAATCCCTAAAATGTTAATTAATATAAAGCCCTATGGTCTAACGTCACTGGTCCTTTAAAGCCTTTAAAGTGCCATTTTAACAAACAAACCCCCACACAAAGGCTTTATCCAGATCCCTGGCTGTTTAAACCTCTTAACACCTCTTATAATCCAAACCCTCAGCTTATCTTCTAGGAGCCACTGAATATTAATTACAGGTCTTAACCAAGTGGCAAGAAACTCCAGTGGAGGCTGGCAAATGCAGAAGGGTCACAGGGATGGAGGAGGATCAAGAGTCAATGACTGAAAGGTAATCTGTCGGCCTTCTGTAGCTTTCAACCAGGTCAACTCTGGTGACCGTCAGGTGCATGAGTTTTTGTTCCTCTTACCTTCAGTCAGCTCTGGTGTCTTGGACAGCTGCTCCAGCTCCCAGCCCAGGTGCAGGGACTCGTCCATGCTCTGCTTCTGTGCCATCTCGAGCACAAGGTTCTCCTCCAGCAGCTCCTCCATACGCTTGCGGTCCATATCCCGCTCCTGGAGGTAACAGGAATTTTGGAGGGCATATTTAAATAAAAGAAAGCTGAAATGACTGAACTCCTCCTTTAATTTTCCAGCTCCATCTGCAATAACACAAAAACGCTGATCCATAAATCCACCGTCTTACCATCTCTAGGTCGTGAATCTTGGATTTGAGCTGCAGATTCTCTTTCTCCAGGTGGTGCAGTTTGTCAGATCGGGTCCTGGTAGCATCCAGCTGCTCCTCAAGCATTGTTTTGGTCTCCAGAAGAATCTGGTTGTCCTCCTTCAGCTCCTGCAGAACCACAACATCGAGAGTCCAAGTTAAACAACAAAACATAGCTATCGTATAGCACTACTACTGTTAGAATCCATAGTAGTCATACCCCCATATGTTTACTGTTCCAGCTTTCATTATGCTGCAAGGGTTTTAGAAACATGTATTTACTTACATTTACTTTTTATATATCGTATTTATCTCTTTAAACCAAACCTGAAACTTGAAGTAACTTGCTGTACAGACTGGACCCACACTGTGTTTTCCATGCATCAAACAACTTGCTTCAGCTTTTGAATGTATGTTGTTCGACAAGGTTTTATAGAAAACATCTGCTGTCCAGAATAATGTATTTTGATGAATTTAAATCAAACATAATTCTGGTATATTTATTGTTAAAACAACTACTTGTGGTGCACACTGAGATTTGAAAAGTGGTAGGAAGAGTAGGACCTCTAATACGCAGGTTTTAGTAAGCCTATCATTACTAAAACCTGGCTTGGAGATGGTGTTTGTTTTGATGTATACCTCAACTCTGGCCTTGTAAAACTCAATGTCGTGAAGTCTCTCCTTGTATCGGCTCAGCTCGCTCTCCAGTTTGTCGACGCGTATCGCTTTCTCCCTGAGCGCGTCCAGCTCGTCGCGATAGGCCCGAGCCGACCGAGCGTCAGACAGCAGCTGGTAGCTCTGCGGGAGTTCACAGACACATAAAGAGCATTAGTTTTAGGATTAACAATACAAACTCCCAGGAGTTACTTTAAGTGAGGTGAACAGATCTAAAATCATGAGTCAAAGAGCAGAGTCGGTGAGACAAACAACCGAAGTCTTGTGTGTTATGTGAACAGATGAAGAACCGAACAAACACTACACATAATCAAATATCATAAACACGCATCCTCTAACACACACTGTCCTCCACACCCTGAACTCATCCACCTTGTTTACAGCAGTTCACTTGTCCCTTCCAAATCAAAAGCCATGTGAGGCTGCTGCTGGATTAAAAATAGCTCTAATAGCCTCTAATGAGCTAAGTCACTAGCTATCTGATTAAATCCCTGCAGCGTCGCAGAAACAAAGTACTTAGAAAGAAGAGGGAGGAGCAGGTGGAGATGAAGTCATGAGCGTTTTGTGAGTGAGGGCTGATGTGACCTGTGACATTACCTCTTGCTGAAGTCTCTTAAGCTCTACTTCCATGTTCTCGAGCTCCTGCCTGGTGTCCAAAAGCTGCTCGCTCTTTTCCTCTCTGAAAGAGAAAAACGAGGGTTAGGAGGAGGAAAGCCTGGATGACTGGCAGCAATTTTTAAAGCATCAAAAAAAGACAGTATGGTTAAGATGAAGTGTGCATGCATGTGTGAATATCAGAGAATTTAACGAGGATGTTCCTTTAGGGCTGTTTCCCTTTCAAAGCTTTTAGCTAAATCATTTAATGGAGGGAACCTGTTAGTTGCACAGAAAAGTGCAACCAAAAATGTTTTCCTCAACTTTCAGTGAGGAAAGTTTAATTTGCTCTTAATTTTTATGGGATTTGTTGTCTAAGCCTCTTTACAGACATCACTGCCAAGTAAAATTGGACTTTGTTGGTGAGACAGAAACTTAAGGTTATGACTACTATAACCCCGGTCCTCTGATTAGTGAGTGTGCAACTCACATGATCATTTAAAAATAAACCTATTAATCCAGTTTTTAAGATAAAAACTGTTTGTTTGTCGTATCTGCTGTGTATGAGCTATAACGCCCAGGAGTCTTTTCTGTGTCTTGCTCTTAAAAGCAACCTTATTCTGTTGAACTCAGGATAGCACAGAAAAGAAAACGGTCACAAACACATAAAAAAAACATAAAAAACACAGATACCACTCTGTTAGTATATGAAAATTTTCCCGACTCTCAAACCCCCAATCTTCTGTTACTCCAGAGAAACAACTACGACAAAGAGATGGAGATAAAAGTCCTTTTGTCCAACAGTAAAAGTGTAGAAAACCCCAGAACTGTTGTTGTTATTCTTTCACCTTTAACAGTCGGGTCATTCTGACTACTCTCCAACACTGTAATGCATCATTTCCAGAAGTGACAGCGAAATAGGGCAGCTTGACATTTTCTGTCTGTGAGAGTCTCTCTGTGTGTGCTCATACTCCAGGGCTCCTTCCACAGACGAAGAATGTGTCACGCTGCTTTGAAGGAAAACGACTGCATTCCTGAGATGCTGTTCTGAGTGTGCATGCGTTTGCATGAAACCGCCCCACTGAACATCTGATGGCCTATTTGATTATAGCTCTCTGGATGCTCGGAGATGCATCTCAATAAGGAAAGGCATCCTTCTGTTCCTGCTGCCCTTTCTTGCTTCCTCATTCATTGCCTCCTTCCTCCCACAGCGAATGTTATTTGGGAAGTCAGTCAATTTTCAGGCAGGATGTTCCTTCACTTATTTGGGCATTCATTTCATCAGTTAACCCCCCTCCACCTCTCGCAACCTCTCTCTGTCCCCCTGCAACCCCCTTCTCCCAAATCACAAACACCTGTCATCTCTAGCATGTCAGATTAGGTTTGGGCTCGTATTATGGATGCAGTTGGCTCTGCTGCTTATGTCAATAGCTGAACACATATCGCATATGCAAAACCAGACAGACACTTGTAAGCACTGCTATATTAAGGAATCCTAGGGAAAAAAAAAAACTATTCCTTATTGGTATTTTTAAAAACAAACAAAAAGTACCTTTAATACTTTACAAAAGATGCAGCCTTCGTATACCAAATTGTGCGGCTCACATTACAGAACAATAAATGAAGAAAAGAAAATCAACCTTACAGACCTTTATTAGGTTTAACACGCTGCTAATCTGATATATTTCTGCAACAGTGTCATTATTTAACAGTCTACTGATGTTCAACAAGTATTAGCTGCTTGATGGCAAACTCAAAACGACTGATAATTATTTGCCATTGCTACAGTTTCTGAAAATGTAGCTGTTCTCGTAAGACTCGTACTGAACCGTAGAACCGCAGAAAATAGTATTTCACATGAACCTAACTAACCTTCTAACTATAAGATTCAAGGCCAGTTGAAATTTATATCTTGTTGTTTTGCAAAACAAGAAGTCTAATAACATCTACGTTAAAGCTATTAAGAAGCTGTAAGAAGAAGAAAAGTGCTAAATGTGACTCTGATGTGTTTCACTGGAATAAATTCAGTGTGTCTGGGCTTCAAAAGGGGGAGGAAAGCGGCCAAACTGCAGTGGCTTTAACACAAACATTAACAAACACACCACTGTGGGAACCACCCCCCCGGGCTCTGACCTCCTCTCCTTCAGACACACACCAACATCTGTATGCAGAGGCAGTATCTGTGTGTGTGCACAAACCCACAGACACACTCCTCCTCCGCCTTGGAGAAGACACAGCAATCATGTGACCACATCAGCATGGATAAACTTAAAAGGCCGGTTTTGTGCCTCGTCCGGCCCTTCACATGACCACACATTTGTATGAGACGCCACAGCACCAAGTAAACAACACCATAGCAACCAAACAAGTTGCTGTTCTGTACCCCCATTTAGGTCTAGTAGAGAAATTGTCATCATGTAGGCCAAGGGAGTGTAAGGAAGATGTCTGCAGTGATTAATGTTTTCAACACAAGACCCTTAATGAATCTGTTTTGGGTCACTCAAGATTAGATGCTTTTCACTCTTTTCATGTGACCAAACAGGGGGATGACCTGCACTCCTTTCTGAGCTACAACCGATTGTTAAGAGACCATAATTTAGGCTTTCAGTTAGACCTCACTCAGACCATTGTCTTGACAAAGGAAACAAAACATAAAATGTCTTGCTAAATCCTGGCACTGAATGACGGAGCATTCTGCAGGGCAAAAAACAACCAAGCAGCTTTTCTCAATCATGAGAATCTGCTGCTAAAATAAACATTTTCCATGATTCTGAGAACCTTTTTAAGTCTTAGAAATGGTTTGTCTCCACTGAAGAAGTCAACGATATACTGCATTAACAACCCTGCTGGTCACTTGTTACAACATCAAGTGTGCAAATTATTCACTTGGAAGTAGAAAGTCCATATGATCCACGTTGAATATAAACCAATCCACAATTAGGAGGACTGATCCTCCTGCAAGGATACAAAACTTATTGTCCTCAGAACGAAACAATTCCTGTCAAAGCATTCAATATCAACTCGACGCCAGCCGGTCTGTTAAACCAGATACGTTGTTGGTGCAACACTGAGATACTTCCCCTCGAAGTGAAAAGCACAAATGGCAGAAGGTCCTCCTAACTGATCTCTTTTGGCCATTAGGCCTTTGTCTGGCTATAGATTACAGCACTTTAAAAAGGAAGCTCTATTATTCATAGGGATTAAAAGGCCTTGTTAAGGTTTGTGAGAGTGGTTTTACTCTTGTGTGTGTTTGCGTGGAGGACTGTGACATCAACAGCCAAGTCTCATGTGACTTATAAAGAACTAGGTGGGAAATGATGCAGGACTGCGTGATGCTTCCTCGTCATTGTTATTCCTTCAGTTTTATGTTTGAGTCCTTTATGCAGACATGAAAATACAGAAAACTACAGTGCAGTGAAAAAACATTTGCCCCCTTCCTGATTTCCTATTTATCACACTTAAATGTTTCGGATCCGAAAAAACAAATTTCAATATTAGACAAAGATAACCCAAGAATTCGAATTCAGCCACAGTGCAGGGTTTTCGAGCATGAACCGCCTTTTTAAGGATAATACAACAGCATCTCAATCAAATTCAAGTCCAGACTTTAACAAGGCCACTCCAAAACCTTCATTTTTTTAAAAAAAAGTCATTCAGAGATGGACATGCTGGTGTGTTTTGGATCATTGTCCTACTGCAGAACTCAAGTACACTTCAGCTTGAGGTCACAAACTGATGGTATTACATTCTCCTTCATGATTTTGTGGTAGAGAGCAGAATTCATAGGTCCATCAAACACAGCAAGGTCCAGGTCCTGCAGAGGCAAAGCAGTCCTAGACAATCTCATCACATAGGTATGATGTTCTTTTTCTGAAATGCTGTGTTACTTTTACGCCAGATGTTAAAAGTTCAACTTCTGTCTCGTCAGTCCACAGAATATTTTCCTGAAAGTGGGGATCACCAAGACGTCTATTGGCAAGAGGGAGACGAGCCTTTATGTTCTTTTTGGTCAGCAGTGGTTTTCGCCTTGGAACTCCGCCATGGATGCCATTTTTGCCCCGTCTCTTCCTTATTGTGGAGTCATGAACACTGAGCTTAACTGAGGCAAGTCAGGCCTCCAGTTCTTCAGATGTTGTTGTGGGTTCTTTTGTGACCTCTTGGTTGAGTCGTCGCAGCGCTTTTGGGGTAATTTTGGTAGGATGGCCACTCCTGGGAAAGTTCACCACCGTTACATGCTTTCTCTATTTGTGGATAATGCCTCACCCCGTGGTTCACTGGAGCCTTAGAAATGGCTCTGTAACCCTTTCCAGACTGATAGATGTCAGTTACTTTGTTTCTCATCTGTTCCTTAATTTCTTTGATGTCTTTTGCTTCTTGAGATCTTTCGCCCTACTTCACTTTGTCAGACCGGTTCTATTTAAGTGATTTCTTGATTCAACAGCTCTGGCTGTAAACAGTCCTGGGCGTGGTGAGTGAAACAGAACTCAGCTTTCCAAAGACTCTGATTAACCACAGTTATATCATGTCTTGACAATGGGGGATGGGGAGCAATGACATTTTCTCATAGTGCCATGTACTATATATTTTTCCTACTAATAAAAGTTTTGATGATCTGAAACATTTAAGTGTGACAAATATGCAAACAATAAGAAATGAGGAAGAGGTTAAAAGCTTTTGTACGTGTTTCATGACATCACTTTATCTCCCCGGATCAGATCAAATGTTTAACAGTAAGAGAGGCTGCAAAGACAAGAAAATAGGAACTACAGTAGCAACAAGATTAGGATAGGTAGCTGCAGTCTTATTTCAGCCAGTGGCCTTTTTGTGAACTTCTTGAACTTCTTAAGTTCCGGTTTGTTCTCCATTTCTGTCCCCTTCGCCCAATTTAGATAATTATGTGTCTAGCTGATAAGGCTGCAGCACTCACAGTTCCTGCCGAAGGCGTCTGATCTTGGCCTTGGCGTCGGCCAGCTCCACAGAGAGATGCTGTCGGCTTTCGGTCCTCCTCATACTGGGGGAGTCACCGGGAGACTGGGTCGGACAGGGAGCCAGCGGAGACAGCTGCACGCAGTCTCTCTCCTGGGTTAACTCCACTATAGTCTGGATGAGAGCAGGAAGGATGACAGAAAGAGAGAGGGCAGGTGAGGTGCTGTGTAAATGAAAGGCAACAGTTAGAAGTCAAATTCTCCAGCTATATCAGGGTCTGTTTCAGGACTAGAAAAAAGCAAAGAGGAGAGTCGATCCATAGATTGAACTGAAGCACTCCCAACGCCCCGAAACTGAATGCAGGCAATAGGATGAAAGTACACACAGCGCCCCCCACACACGGCCTATTCTGATCTTTTGATCTACTGCCCGTGACAGGAAATGGGATTTTAATTGAGAGCGGCTGGACTACACAGTGATAATCTGGAGGCTATTAGAACTCCTGACACACACACACAAAAAAAAAAATCAGCTTTATCAGTCAATGGGATCTGCACCCCATGGTTTGGAAACTCGTTCAATGACGCATATAACCCAACACACACACACACACACACCCTCCATCCATGAGACAGTTAACAGTTTCAGCCCTTCCTTCCTGAGGCTTCTCTATTGTGGTAACAGCAAAAAAAGGAAAAGTTTCCACATTACCCTGCTAGAAACGGGCCACGATGAAAAATGTACCACACTTTTCAAGCTGCACTTTGCTCTGTACTGGTCTGTTCTGCTAATAAGGCTCAATAAATCCATTTCAACACCCACAGTACATATAAAAAATATATACGTAGGAGTCACTACCTCCAGCTGTGTGTCCCTTTCATCCACCAGGCGTTTGAGGTGGAAAGCCAGGTTTCTGGAGAGGCTGTCCAGATCCTCAGCAGGCATTTCCCCACCTTCCAACCACTGCAGGTCCACCACGTTCTCCTGGTTGTGAGTCACCTAAAATCATCACATCATCAATTTATGAGACATTCAAAACTCTAACTGTCATACAGTCAGTATAACTCTTAATCAGCACATCCAGGAGCAAGCTCTAAAAAGTCAAACATCTTAATTCTCTTCTTGTTCACTGTGGAGGAGAAGTACCTCTTGGATGTGGGAGGCTATGGCAGCTTTTGTGTCAAAATCCAGCGTCTGGATACGCTCAATATACTCTTCCTTCTTCTCACACTGTAAACGGAAAAAAGTGGACAGGGGTTACATTCATGAATCTTCGGCAGAGATAAACGGAGGATTTGTGAGATGTTAAAGGTGGGTTGGGGGTTAAAAGGAGGTTAGTAGACCAACGCTGCAGACACAGAGCAGACACTGATCTGATAAAAAGGTTTTCATGGAGCAGTAGCTTTAGACTTCAAATGAAAGTTTATCCTTTGATCAGACAATCTTGCCGACAGAAGACATTACAACCCTGAGCTCAGTCTCACTGCATGATAAAAAAAAATCATGGCTAAAGCTTGTTACATCTGCGAGAAGCGAGAAATTTGTTCTCGCAGCCCTCTTTTGGGAGTTCTTGCAGCTTGTTCTCGACACCTCATCTGGGCAGAACATTTTCCGACAACTATTCTGTGATTGCCATCGATCTCCCACAATGCTTGTCATGGATTTCAACACTTGAGTTTTTTTGGGAAGAATAAATTAACTTTGGTCTCGTTCTTGCTCACCCTGAGAGCTAGAAGAAATTTCTCGCTTACTGCAGAGTGTGTAACAAGCTTAATGCAGGCTTGATGTTGGCAATGACGGCATGAACTGTGGAGTCATTTTAGTAAAACAATGGGGTTCATTAAAGGTCACGGCTGAATGGAGGCTTTGTCATGAGACAGGAAAAAAGTCTGGGACGCCATTCATTACACGGCATTAGCTGTATGATAGAGTTAATTCATTCATTAAAGGCAACGATGGCAGTGATCAAGAAATGCTTCCAACAAAATTAGATGTGTGGCTTTGGAAATAGAGGTAGGACTGTTTATAGAACTGACCTAATGAATCCTGGCATAAAATCTTAAAGTACTGAATATGAACTTTCTTGGTTCCTCCTGCTTAAACCTTAATACACTTGAAATGTAAGGCTGCAACAACTCATAGACATCACTGAATAATAACGATGATTTGCATGGAATATGTTGTGATGTGTGTGTCCATTCCTAATTACAATTCCTCCGGCAGCCATGAATGCTGGATAACAAAACTGTTTGTTGCACACCTACTGAAGTATTTCGGTGGACTAAACTGTGTTCTTACCTGGACAGCACAGCCTAGCAGCAGCAGCAGCAGTTTCTTCATCTCCTCCAGACCTTGCTCTAAAAGAAAACACAATGCACACAGAGTATAATGACTGCAGGCAAACCACTTTAAATATGTCTGCACGAAAACCAAAAGGACTGTTGAAACCAAACAATAATTTGTTATTCTTGAGCGAGCCAGTCTATTAAATCAGAACGTCTTATAGCAGTTTTCATTTTCAACGTTTGTGTTATCGGAGTAAAAACCCACATCGGTTGGTGAATAAATTCAGCTGAGTGATGTGAACAGTGGATACCTTTACCTCCCCTTCAAGCAGTTATTAACTGATGGAGGCTAACAACTAACAGATGACACCTTTGCAGTCAAGTTTTTCAAAGTGATTTCTAACTAAGCTGTCATTATTTCAATTTGTTTTAAAATATTCTATGTTGTGGCTTGCAATTCCTTGGCAGATAAAAGTCTCATTCATTGAAAAATGACATTTATTTTCCTGAAAAAATCAAGGTCTAGTAGGTTAGAAGACTAGCTTTGCCTCAACTTTAAGGCCGGGATAAATTCTCCATCGTTCCCACATTTACTTCCAATTAGCTAAATTCTTAGGTTGTTACAGTTTCCGTTTATAAAAACCCTTCCTCTGGTTACAGTGCCACAATGTTTTCCACAGTGTTGGCAGGATGAACTTCCACAGTACTCTTCCACATGTCAGGACATATTGTCAGAAACTGCTGAAGCCCAGAAACAGCTGCTTGCCTGCCTGCTCAACAGGCCTGAGCTCATCTGTGGATTTGGAACAGTAAACCAGGTGGTGTATGCGTGTGAGTGCGTGTGAGTGTGTGTGTTACACTGACTAAGTGCTATGGTATATGCATGTTGTGTGAATGTGTAATAGGACTGTGTTTTCCCTGTTTGAATGAGTGTGTGTGATAAACCAGCTCATCATTATGGCCCAGAGGGTAGTGAGTGCAAACTCTGTCCGGTTCTAATGACAATAAATCCAGATTAGTGACAGCATCTCTTCTGGGTAGAGTGGTCTGTTTGCCTCTGATGAGCCAATCATCACAGCAGGAACAGTTATACAGACGCCATATAGAACAACAATCTTTATCTGTGACTTTTACCGTTGTGAAACCTTCAAAACTTAGAACTATACGAGATGAATAAAAGCACTTAATGTATTTTCTAGTCATTGTAAAGATCCTGACAGGATCTATCCATGTATTTTACAGAATCCTCCACACAATCGTATCAATTTCCCTTCTCTCATTCCACTTGAATCATTAGATGCACGCAAGTCAATGTGTTATTGAGCAGCATCGACCTCCATGTGGTCATAATGTGACATATTCAATTTTCTTTTAAGTGAAAGACTAATATTGTACTCAGTTAATCCTATTTCCCCACGCTAGAATCAGTACAGTCTTGTCTGAATTTCAAGAAACAAAACCTGAAAAATGGACAAGACCCTGCTGCTGAGGCACTCTCTACGAACTGTCAGTTTGATTATGCTGACATTTCGCTCCCAAGCAGCGCAGGCAGGCTGGCTGTTTTGGCCTTACAGCTGCTGGAAACCTGAGCTTTGCGGCAGCCCCGTTCTTCTGTTTGTGATGTCATTGTTGATGCACTCATTTAGAGCGGCGGATGTTTAAAAGTTTCCATCACAATATGGAAATGCAACTGTAATTGCATTTGTGCTGAACTGCAGCCAAGGAACGACGGTGAATTTAGTTTTTCTGTAGCTCTGAGGGAGTATTTCCAGCTCTAGAGCTGAATTAAACAAATGCAAAGACAACATTAGCTCAGAGTGTCCAATTGAGTGCTGAGGCACATAAATCAGGGCAAAGGAAAATGTAATCATCAAGCCTCAGTAGACTGAGCAGAGACTTGTCTGCTGAGATGAGAAAGCAAGTTTAGGTATGAACTTCTCTCTCAGGCTTTTTTTAATTGCTTAATGTCACTTTTCAAGTAACCAACACCTCGACGATTTAAATATTATATTTAAATTATTATTATATTTCTGACAGTGGGCTACAGAAGAACACTTAACCAGGTAGCACCTCAAACATGACATGGCGTTACGGCGCCAATAGGGGACACATTGGGAAAACTTCGCAATTCATCACCTATTGCAACACTATTATTATTTCTAAAAAAAATAAATTGTGCCATGGCACACTCATAGTCCGTTTATAATGGAGAAAGATACAACATTTATGTCCATACATGATACAACTAGAAGCCCTGTCTCGTGGTAGTTTGCCTCTGCCATCGTGTCAATCAGTTTCCTTCTATATGATGTTGCAGTGAAGCTGACCTTTGCCTAGATATGAAATCACACCACTTCATCATTTTATTCCTATTGGTGTGAAACCTTGTCATAATTACATAAAAGTCACTTGGCCAAAATATGTGTGAACATTTGTACCAAATCCCACTATGGAATTCCTGAGATATCACGTTTACAGGTTATGTTCAAAACATGTTTCGTGAGGGCAGAGCATCCTGGGCCCTCCTTGCCCTTGACAATCCTATCAAGGTATTCCTGCATTCACAAGAATGGCCTAAAAAAAGCACTGAGGCATAAGAATAAATATGAATCATATAATTGGAATATGTGCGAATTTGGGCCTAGAAGGGTGACGGCGGATAAAACTTAATTCTCAAAGCTCCGGGGCTTAACAATAGTCTATTAGAGCCAGAGGAACCTATTCCAGTCAGGGAAGGGATTTAGCTCAGCAAATCTACTGCAGGAATGTAGAAAACGATAAGGGACCTCATTGGATAAATAATTTATAGGACTAGAGTGGGAGAACAAGAGGGAGAGACGGCAAGAAGGAGAGATGAAAGGAAAAGAGACAAAAGAGGGAAAGCACCACAGAGCACACGCGATACAAACACAAGGGAAGAACATAGAAATAGAGAAACCGAGAGAGACAGAGAGCAGGAGGGAGGTGAAGAGGCGAGGCTGAAAATAGAAAAAGGAAATCTCCCTCCAGCAGCAGCAACAGGAGCAGCAGCAAGGAGGCTACAAGGAGGTCCCTCATCTTTATACACTCACTCCATCCATCCATTTATTCCGTGCAGCACACATCCACCCATTCTTCCTTCCTTCCTTTATACATTGTTACAGATCATCTGCTCCCTCTGCGCATTTGAATTCACTCATCTCAGCTTCCTTTTTCACCTCCTTTCCTCCCTCCCTCTTTTATCCCCTTAGCAGGAAACGAGAGGTCATAGGGACAGTGACTAACCCTTCTTCCTGCAGTGCCATTGTTGATCAGTCTGTGAGGATGTGAGTAAATAAGAAAAAAAAAAAGTGTTTGTGTGCAATCTACCGCTACAACCCTCTCTGGTGCCACGACGAATAGAGTCATCTGATGACTTGCGTGTCAGAGATAAAACTGGTACATGCAAGCTGATATTTCTTTGACGGCTTGTCAGAGTGGATTCAGCCCATGTCTCTGCAGTAAAGGACAGCGCTGGCTAAAGCCTGGTTTCGAACTGTTTGAGAGCATTTGTGCAGCCTGGACCGGAGGTCAGCGTCAGTGGCAGTAAGGAGAATGATTACCATTAAATAACACGGGTGAAAATGGTTTTATCTCCAGCTTATGTTCATTGGTTAACTTGTTCTTGCGCAATCTATTCTGTTTTCAGTTTCTGCCTCCTGTCAGCTGTCAGTTTCCAACAGTTGTCTTTCCTGTTGCTACTGCCAAAAGGATTTTTGCCTATTAAGAGGAAAATCACTGAGACTATGTTTTCATTTGTGTTATACATGTTTTTTTCTTCATAAAATATATTTTTAATATGAGATGGCTGTGTGGCTGAGGCTAGAGGATATGGTGGATTTTTTCTGGTCAGCTGCCTAATAGCTATTGCTGTGTATTTATTGCAAACCGCAATTGCCGACCATTACATTGCTTGATTAAATCTCCTTCAGATGCATCAGGAATCTGTTTTGGGGTGTAGAGAAACACAGGCCATCCTGCAGACAATTTTTCTGAACATCAGATCAGATCACTGCTGATGATTCACAGGCTTTAAGACAGACTAAACAAAGGAGGTAGTCTGTGTGTGTTCTGACCTGAGCATGCAGCCGTACTGACTGAACACTGCTTGCATGCAGCCATACTGACTCGCATGCAGATGTGCGTATGTGTGCATCTCACTGCGTGTTTTCACTGTGTGTGCAAGGCTGGCGAGGGTAAATCAGACCCTGGGGGGGGGGGGGGGGGGGGGTAGTACAGTGCATTCCCACTGTTCACTGTTGTGAAGACACCCCTCCCCCATGCGCCAGCTCTACACACGCGTGCATGTGCTCACACACATGCAGAGTTGTCCCCTGCCCCCCAATGGGAGCATAATAAAAGCCACATGGCCAATGACTTTCAGCTGGCAGCCACTGAGCCAGAGAGCTCCACAGCCACCGCTGGTCTGACTGGCTTGCTGACTGATTATCTGACAAGCTAGGGGGTAAAGGGCAGAAGAGACCTTGAGGAATGCAGTGTAATGCTTTTTGCCTGCTTTGGACTTCTTGCAATAAGCCTCCCTCCGCTCTTGTCTGCACTCGGTCGATTTTAGTGTTAATATTCACCTTATCCCCGTGTAAGGCTGTGGTGACAGATCTGGAAGGTTTTCAAGGAACTGCACACAGAGCACAGCTTCAGAAATGTGCTGCTGTAAATTTGGCTGACACATATCCAAACAGTAGACAATATTTTGGAAGTTTTATTCATGAAAGAATCCCTCTGGGTCTCAACATGACTAGACTGATTAACGAAGGGAAGAGGCACTGAAAGGAATTCATGTACCAGAAGCTGCGTTTCAAAATATAATGCGGATGATTGGTGCACACAAATGCGTACGTGCTCCCCACAGCCTTTCATTGTTCGTTTGTTTACTTTTCATGCAAGTGGGGGCGTTTAAAAATTAAAAAGATAACTGTGACCGTTGAAAACCTGAACATGACGGCAAAGGCTGTGGTGAAAGTGGGATAAAGGCTGCTGAGGGAGGATGGGGATTCAGAGGCCATTTCATTTGCTGAAAAAGGTACGGAAATCTTTCAGCAAGGTCAGTGAGCCGAGCCTGGAAACAATTCACTTTGAGCTGTTGGCGATAATGTTTGCAGGGAGACACACAAAAGCTATAAACCCTTGTGTGGACTCTTGTTTTCCAAAAGTAAAGCAACCAAACCATGAACTTTGTGGTAGATTTACTGATCTACATGCATTAGAATTTTTTTTAATCACTTCTCCTTTTATCTACACTAAACCTTTTATTTCCAAAGCCAGCACCCCATGATTTTCTACGATGACCTGCTTCTAGTTACATTCTCCTCAGCAGCTTCATCAAGGTCACACTGGAATATCAAGTAGCTCTTTGGGGCTGCGCAGGTCAAACTGCTCAAAAGTGTTTTATATGACATTCAAACACTTGACACTGCACCACCGCTGCTTTCAGTCCTCTCAGACATATCGAATTGCATGACTGAGTTCAGTAGGTCAAAGCTTTGCTGCAGAATGGTTAAACGAATGTAACACTTAGGGTAATAGAGCTCTACAGATGTGGCCTATGGCAACATCCCTACGCTGAGTGCAACGAATTCTAATGTTAAATATGACCAAGGCAAAAGTGAAAGGAATGGGATAATCTGTCCATTTCACATGCCCTCAATTTTACAATCATAATTTTTCACTTTCTTCTGTGAAGTCCCCCCCTGTGAAGTGTTTTTTTTTTTTTTAAAGGTGGGCTAAGAATGAAGGTCAATAAATGGCTCATTACTGAGGGAACAGAGACACAGAGAAACCAAGTGGCTGGAAAATTTATATCCAGAGAGAAAGTCACGTGAAACATCAAAGCTGTGCCCTGCATGCTGATGGAGCGACAAAACTGCGTGTGCTCTCTTTGTGAAATATCTGCGCGCTTGCGGCCCATGTCACTCAACGAGGGCAGCGCCTTAGAGCACTCGATTTAAAACCTGCACAGCAGTTGTCAAAGTGTTAGCTTGTATAGTGTTGCAGTTGCACGGTTTGGTACACTGGAACTTACCAGAGAGAGGGTTGCGGCCCAGTACCAGCACATTAGGCAGGGGCATCATCACCAGCTGCTGCAATATCTCCTGCGGCAAAAAGAAATGAAATTCGTCATTAGTGCAAGGAACATTAAACTAAAGACA
Source organism: Chelon labrosus (assembly GCF_963514085.1). Taxonomy (NCBI): domain Eukaryota; kingdom Metazoa; phylum Chordata; class Actinopteri; order Mugiliformes; family Mugilidae; genus Chelon; species Chelon labrosus. The sequence goes on from NC_140348.1 coordinate 8,917,439, forward strand.
TACTATTGACACAATCCAAATCAGGCCTACATGTTTTTTTTTCTAATAAAAATTTAGAATGAAAAATATGAATGCTACATTAGGTTTTCAGACATCTTTCAGCATTGCAGCAATAATATAATACAAAAACACAATCCTCAGAGACAGTGTAAAAGCCTGCAGGTAACATATGTATAATAGAATGGGTGGTGGGTCTCAAGACTTTTAACAGTGCTATAAAGCAGGTGACATATCAAAATGAATATTTTCACATTCATATGGTGGACAGAAGTGATAATATCATATTGTGTGTGTGTGAGATGATGCAAGTGACAGCCGTATTTATGTGGGTTAAACTGCGGTGTGGGTTATGCCACGGGGGCCCCTCAATTCACGTGTCAATCAAGAAAACCAAAATGAAACCCTGAGCTGAAATTTACAACACTCCCCCAGACACCACAAGAGGTGGGGTAGGCTTAATTAGCGTTTTAATCCATCCAGTTATATCTATGGAAATGGTGCACAAACAAGCTAGCAACAATAAACAACTTACATTCTTGCCTTTTACGCAATTACATTGCTTAATCTTTGCCACATCTCTGATAATTAACATGAAGTAAGTGCTTTTTATAATAAATCGTCCACGATGACTAGACAGCAGCCTGACAAAATAGTTGTACCATCCCATTCTTTAAAACAGTACAGAGCAAATCCAAACCACAGCTGTATTGAAAATTAATTCCACCTTCTTTAAGCAGAAAGGATGTAAAGGTTGGCTAACCTGAATATTTCATGTGTACCTGATGGCAGAGAGCAGCTTGAACTCATTTGACCCGATGGCCTGACCGTTTTATGCAGGTTACTGCTGAAGTCATGACAAAGAGGCTTATACAATCTAAGTAAGCAGCAGTCCCACTGCCGTAACCATCTGCCCTATACATATTGCATTACCTCATTTTGGCGGTAGAAAGGTGGTGATGGTGGTTTTTACAAATCCACATCTGTGCTTTCTCATGCATTCTTAAAATAATCAGAGAACTCAGCTGAAAGAGGCTGATGAAGTCAAAACTCAGAAAATAATCTGCTCTGTCCAATCTACTTCAAAAGGCGCGGCAGCAAAAGAGAAAAATGTAAATGTGTCATCTATAAAGACAAAGAGATTTAGCACCTTTCATTGAATGAATAAAAGAAGGGTGATGATAATTAGAACTGCATGGTTAATATTACCGTTTATATGAATGCATGTCAAGTTTAATAAAATCTCAACATCTTTTATCCGTGAGATGTTCCTTTCTCCTCCTTTATATCTGTTTGTATACGTGCTTGTGGTTTAAAATGGTTTGCAAACACAGCTCCAGCTCCGTCCTCCTTATCAGAAGCTAGCAGCAGAGGCGACTCTGAGCCGGTGGTTGTCTCAGCCTTTGTCAGCTGTTTGATTTGACGCAGAAAATCGTCAGTTAACACAAGACGATTGGGAGCACGGTGTGACAGATGGCCAGTGCATCACTCACATCTGGTTCAAGCAGATAATAATATAGTCTGACAGGCGCACAAGGAGCTGTAACAGTGTTTGTGTTTCTGACACTACCAGATTTTCATTTGAGAAAACATGAGACTTTTTATGACTCCTACTATTAAACTCCCTTTGATAGATTTGTGTACTTCGACAGAAAACACCAATTGTTAACAGATCCATCCATCATCCCTGCGAAAAACACACACACTGAGGCTTCTATGACCTGAGGTGAAGGTCAAAGTTTGGGTTGCAGTACTGGGCAGTCATGGTTATTAGCTTAGGAGCATGGTTGCCATGGTTTCCCCTCAGTGGTGATAAGAGCATCGACCCCAGTTGCCCCGTCTGTCTATCTTTCTGTCTACACTGGTGTGTGGAGCACGCAGGGAGAGAGGTCATGGTGTCCTTACATCAATCTTTGAAACATCCTGCCAACACAAAATTACCCTTTCAACCTGACATTGATATCTGGGTATGGTTGCTTAAATAGCACATGCAGCAATCATAATTTTATAAATGCAACTAAATAATAAATATGGTGATGGCAAAACCAACACAGACAGAAATAATAATGGCAGGCAGTTCCAGTTTGAGGTGACCAAACGGCCATCGTGTCTGAAGGCTGAGACAGATTGACTCAACAACCGTCAGACAGAACAATCAGCACCACTCAGACTGCCGCAGTTGGTGTCTCACAGAGAGGCACTGGTGTGCCTGACAGCCAATTCACCACGAACAACTCATGACAGACGCTCTGGGCGCACTCAACTTTCAGACTAAAAGGGCAAGACACCAAAATCAGCATCATCAAAAGAAGCTAAAACAGGCTAGAGTCATTCTATCTACAGCTTTGGGACACTTTGGGTGGCCTCGTGTGTTGTCTCTTCAGCAAAACATGTCAGTGTGATTCTTTTGTTGTGTTATACAATACAGCACGCTCAGCCTTGAGAAAAGGCTTGTAGACTCTAGTTAATGACCCACTGGGCATTTTTCATGACAAAATGACAGCAACAGAGTTGTTTCAGTGCCATTTGAAGCTTTATAGAAAAATACAGAGAGGATAGAGCCAACTGGATCGCTAGTTTGACAAAAAAAAAACACATACATCTCTCCCACAACCACCTGTTCACACTCACACCTGTCCCCTTCAATGGCTGCATGTGTTTGCTGTGCAAGCACCACATGTCAGGCTGTGCTTTCTGTCTTTTTCTTTCCCCCAAACATAAAGCAATGACAGACAGTTTACCAATAAAGGTTCATGCTGCGAGTATATACTTAACAGAGTGAGTAATACTTTACTGAACATAATTGCAAAACGAATTTACAGTAACTCTGTGGCATGACACATGCGAGGTTTAGACACTTTCCCTCCACCCCTACAAGATTCAAAAGCTTCCTTCAGTTAAACATTTCACAGAAGAATAATCTACAGTGTGCAGTCAGGAGCTTAGTGCAACACTGTTCAGTACCAGTTCCCCTTCCATCCCTTCACTACTCAAGACGTCAGTGAACTACATATTTAAGCTGATCTGTAGTTTGAAATTAAAAGACAAAAGCAAGGACATTAACAGCTTCAGAAGCGTTTTCTTTTACCTTCATGTATTCTGTACCCAAATTTTTTATCAGCTAAAAACACATTGTGGTACCACAGGAAGGTGTCGCCTGCGTGCTTGATAGTATTCCATTAATAATCATGTAACCACCTAAACTCTAAATCAGAACAGGCCGGCCCAATCTGAACAAGTTTTCATTCAAGAGGGGTGGTGACATTTGATAAATGTTAGTATCTATTAACCTTGCACACACTTGATCTGATCATTTCTTTCTGTAAATGAATCTATTCCTTCTGTACATGTTAGCTCCACACTGGGTAAGCATCAGGTGATATGATGTTTACAGGATGGACAAACTACTGAAATTTGTGTCCGTCTCGGTACGCCTTGGTTATGCATCTCTTTTAAAACAAATTAAGTGTTGTCAATAAAGTTGGGGGCAAAAAACGTTGCTCTTCTTTTCAGTTTCTGGCAGATTTGACGCTTATAATATTTTATGCCACATGAAAAGGAAAATGTGTCACAAACTACAGAAATCGACTGATTAATGACCTGGAGAGGGGCAGAAATAGCCAAAACAAGAAGCTTCTCCCATAAGATCAAGAACACATCACCATGTAGATCAAATAGGATAATGATTTCATGATGCAGCACCTCAAATATGCTGCTCGTCAAATGCCGTGTATTTCTGACGGATGTGGATGATAACACGCTTTGAGGATTAGCTGGAGGCTAATAACACAGCTAAACTACAGTAGCCAAATACGCCTCCTGGATTAGCTTGGCAAGGGCTTAGCCCTCATACATAAAACATGATGGACACTGCAGAGAGAGACCAGCCACCAAGCTGAGCATGTCACGGCGATGTGCTACAAACACTGCGAGGCATGCGCGTCAACACACACTCAAAGCTTTTATATGGAAAGCTTTCAAAGCTTTACCGTAGCTGTGACAGCAGAAATGTCCTTGGCTCAGTCAATGCGACAGTCTCCAATATCTAATCATGTCCATTTCACACACGGGGAATGTGGAAAAGCCTGTCATTTGAAATTTCAAAAAAGCCAATACTCAGAGATTGGAGGCGGGTGCGTGATGAAGTAGAAAATGGAGGGAAGGGCAGAGAAAACAGACAAACAGAGGGAGAAATGGTAGAAAAACAGAGAGGTGCAGCTTTGATTCCATCACTTCTCACTCAAGGCACGCAAGGCTGATCTGCCTCCTCCTCTCTTCCCATCACCCCCATCCCCCTATTCTGACACTATATTGCTGTATTATTGATTCCAGGAGGATTCACAGCTCCTCTTCCATCCCATAGAGACGTTTAGACAGACTGATAGAATGAGGTGCTGGTTAAAGTGGAGCGAGTCCACAACTCTTTCAGATCTATAAACACAATAGAATCGACCCAGTATATTTTACCCATGTCTCAAAGAGCGCAGAAAGATTGTGCATTATATGTGAGAAGAGTAACATTATCTTCAGGCAGCTCTGCAGGTCTGTCAAGAACAGACACAATTGGAACAATGTATTGATCTGCCTCATCCCCCAAAATATTTCGTCTTAAAGGCAAGAAAAACCCAGGTATAAACATAAAATGCATTTAGGAGAGAATGAGGCAGACATACCTCACCTACATTATTACGAGCTCTGCCTCCTGCTCTATTGTCTTCAGCTAAATGTGGGTGAATGGACATCTGCTGACAACAGAGATAATATTTTGCTGATCTACCAGCAGCCTGGTATGGACACTCAGCTAAAATACAAGGGCCATGCTACGATAATACTACAGTAGGCAAGCAAGTACATATGTGTGTTAAAAGGGTGTTATTAGAAAGGTTATAAAGCTGCTGTGCTGCTGTCTCACAGGAGTGCTGCCTGTTAAAGTAGCCCTTCCCAACACACACACACGCACACACACACACACACACCGCAAAAACTCCTTCCCAAGTGCAAGTTCCGCTACCAGCACAGCTTTAACAGGGGACTAATTGTGCTGCTACTGCGTGTCTGTGTAGCTCTATGTGTCCAATCGTGTGTGTGTGTGTGTGTGTATATACACATGCTGCCTGAACCCTGAAAGCCTGAATCACACCCATTCTGCAGACATGGAGTGTTACCATAGAAACGAGGAGATGGGTTTATTCTCCCCGAGCTAGGGAGCATGACGCACGTGGTACAGTAAATGTCTGAGAGCACGCACGCACGGCCGCACGAACGAGCGCACGCACACAACACAAACACACCCTCTCCTACCCACTGCGGACTTCTCTCCTGCTGAAAAACTGCAGAGATTATGAACTTGAAAAGGTTATTAACCAACAACAATGGGAAGGAGCATGCTTCCGCTTTCTCTCTCGTATCGAACACACAGAGAGCACTTAACACCAGATCTTGATACATCCTCAGGAAATGAATCAATGTAAAGAAATCTTTTCCTGCTGTTCAGCTCTGTAATAGCGGCATAAGCACACAAAAGAAGCTTGCACAATGCATTTCATGGAGCAAAGCAGTCTGGCTCTTATAGCTAAGTGGCGACCAGAACAGGTACTTTAAGTGGAGAGGTTTGGTTTCCAGCTGGTAAAGTGACATTCTATAATCATTTGTGGTTAGATTAAAAATGAATGACAAGACTAGTTCATATTCATAACATGCATAAACTGCTTCAACTGAAAGAGCCATCGTTTAATTACCTGGCTCAATATAAATTAATAAATGCAGAATAATATGTGAGCTTTTAGCTTAAAATTAACCAATTATAGCAGCACAATTCATCTTTAAAAATTCCTTTTAAAAAAATAAGAGAAATAAAGCCAGTGCATGTGTTAACCAACTAATTAATTAGATTTGACCTGACAAAAACAAAGCAACAGTTGCTCTTGGCAATAAAAACACGCACTGAAAAGAACAGCAGTCGAGGTCTACTGCCGGCCAGATGGACAGATCATCTCTTACATGAGGAGGAGGAGGGAACGCGCCATTAGCACCGCGTTTCTTTTGTTCCTTGCCGTTATCTATCAGCTAGAGTGCTTTTTACAACAGAGCCCCGAGGCGGAACGAGCATACGAGCTGATCCTGCTGCTCCCTCTCAAAGGTGGCGGCAGGTGGGCCTGGGTAGCCCGACCCATCCACCCCATCACCTCAGGGCTCTGGCAGGAAAAGTTGAACACACACATCATTCTGTGCCATTTAAGTCAATGCAATTATCGCACTCTTACACACTCACACTTTAATGCGTCTGTCTAATGTTTTGTAACTTTAATCTACTGCTTTCAGTTCAGTTTAATTAGTTTTAATAGCTTTGTAGCAGCGAACTTGCAGCAGTTGTAATTATTGCTTTTTGTAACTGGATGTTTGGATGTTGCAATCATGGATCATTTTTAATCAATGGGGTGAAAACAGGCTCATGGTTTCTCACATTTGGGATTTTACAGGTGTGACAGCTGAATGAGTACACCTTCAAAATGTATTTAAATAACATAACCCACATGTTCTAGATGGGTGAGGAAAAAGAAGAACCCAGCTTCAAACTTCCCCTTCATGCAACATCTCTGCTACCATCTAAAAATATCTCCCTTTAACCATATGGGAACCTGCTCTACATCATAACTGCCACAAATTCCCCTCCACATGCGCCTTACCGCACTACTCACACGCACACAAAGTTGCTGCTCCCATACATGTTCAGTTCCCACTCTAGGCTGTGATTAAATGATGTGATTGGTGGATGGCTCTGGGTGTAAAAGGGAACAACACTCAACATGCACGTCTTGCAAGTTCAAAAGCAGTGGGGACGTTTGTGCACAAATATGTCTCGAAATAAGTCAGCGTTTGTTTACAGTAAGCAGCTAATTAGAGAGCCAGCGGCAGTGAGTGACATTTATTAGTATACTTCCCTTGTTGTTACTGATCTAGAAATGTATCATGTCTGACTGTGTTCAGAAGAAACATCAATGATCTGCTATGAGAAGAAACATTCGGCTTTAATTTTATTTAATCAACTTGACTTGAACTTGACGTGTTCCTGCTCTCTTGTCGTGTTGATATCAAATCGTACTGAACTCATGTGAACTTGTTCAATCGGCTTGTGGTTTTGGCGTCTCGTCAAGTCAACGAGAGACACGGGACAGATATGAATTTTAGCAGCGCTGCACAGTTAAGCTTGTGTTTACGTGATGCTTCTTCTTGGTATAGTCAGGTATTTGCTTCAGGACATTACTCATGATGGCTGGTAGCTGTAGTTTTCAACCACAGATATGGTTTTAGCACTAGTACAAGGGGGAAATGAGTGTTTAAACAGCCAGACAGATCAATCAGACATATGTCTAAATTGAGTCATGTTCCCTGTGGTGTTGGTTGACTGCCTACTACCTGTGTGATTGTTTAAAGACCTAGCTGGAGACATAATCAACAGGATATGCAGAGTGACTAGCACGTGAGTTTGCATGATAACACACGATTAGCCTGCAGCTACAAGCGCATGCCCTAATAAACTGATTTGCTCATGACTGATGCGGAAAGGCAAGATAGGGGGTCAGATGTGGGTGAAATTTTATATTCTCACCAAATTCTAGTAGTAGTAGTCTCGAGACAGACACCTTAGTAACAAGGATGGAAAACTCTCCACTTTTGATCAAGTCTGTGATAAAAACAACCTTCCGTAGCTAAAATTACAGCATGATTGCTGTTCATACAATGCGCATGTGTGATGGTGACGCGTGTGATTCTGTATGTGGGTTAGTGTTTCAGCTTCACCCCGGCTCAATAACAGAGCATCTCTGTAAGGCTTTAGGTCAACAAGAAATAAATAGTCAGCCTCTTTTGCCCCAAACCAAGCAACGGCTAAAAAAGCTGAATTCCTGGAAGGACATTTGAAGAAAAATGTGTACAACGTGTGATAATGCCAGTAATGTCCGTAACTAAACAACTATGTTCTCTTAGCCGTGCATTCGCCAAGGTTTAACCCAATGGTGCAGGTTTAATGGTTTGATGTTTAAAAAAGTTTGAAGTATGAAATATAAATTAAAATACTGAATGTTAATTTAAAACAACAGCAAAGACAAAATGTGTGAGAAACAGTCTAAAAGGGAATGTAAGAGCTATTCTCAGTGTGCCCATCACTATGAAAACATTCTCATGCTGGTCCCTAACCTACAGACTAGTAAAACATGCAAAAAAAATTAATAAATTACTGATAACCTATCTTACATTAGTCTGAGCCTTACCAAAGAACCCTGCAGAGCTCTGGGGGCCAGGCAATTACTGCATGAATGGTGGCCTCTGTTACCCTTCAAATAGTCAAAACAGAGCTCCCAGCCTCTACACCACACCCCAAACCAAAGCAGTGGCAAACAGAGGACAGTAGTGCTCTTATTTCCAAAAGCAGAGCTTTAAAGATGAGAGCACAGGAAAAAGTGTCTGCTAAGATTTCATCCCTGCCATCAGAGCTTCCAGGTTTTTATGTAACTGTGCCACAGTGTAACTACAATGCATATTTTCTTAACTTGACCAGAGGCTATGACACCCATCGTCAGTTAAAATGATTAGTTTTGACACTGAATGACACCAGATGCTATCTGACCCTGATTTTCATAAACCAGGATAAAGGGATTCACTTAGTGAGCTTTGAGTAAAGCCAGTAAAAGCACAAAGAATTCAGTTCAGCTGGCTTCATATCACATCCCGCTAAAGAGTGCCAAACCAAGGCCACTAAATTAAAAAGAGGCCCAGCGTATATTTGGACTGACCACCAGAGCAATGGAGCCTTCGGTGCGCACTGCTGCACAGAAATGACTGAGTAACCAGAAAAGTTAATATCCCACTAAATGGAAAAGCAATAATTCCTAACAAATTCCACCTTCTCTTGGAAAATGTGTAATTTTATCATCGTGCCTGCTTCTGTGTAACGTTAAAAATGCACATTTAATTCAGATGAACAAGCACACACATGCTTGCAGCTGCTCAGCCTTGATCTGTTTACCAGATTCTGAAATCAAAGTCTGAAGCCTGTCTAGACGCCACCCTCCTCCTACACAATATACTTCAGCAGAACAATAACTTTGTACGCACACAAATATGATAAGACACACAGTAAGCTCAACCCAAGAGAGTCCGTTCTTGAAATGAAAACCATTATTATTGAATTTCTTTCCTGTGTCACAATTCTGACAGCTTCTACAGACTGGCTCCTAAGATTACATCTCATGCAGGGGCACATGGGTGAGGAATGGGGGGCGCAGGGGGACAAAGGAAAGTCCCAGGAAAGGTCTCAACTGTCTGCACATAATGGCTAAAGGAGGTTAATAAATTAGTTTACACTTGACACCAGGAGATCCTTTGGCAAGTCGGCAAGCATGAAATATAAAGCTTTTACAGAGGAGACAACACATCAGTGGTGCTGTTTAAAAAAAAGCAGTGCTGCACTACCTTGTGTTCATGTTACGGAATCACTTAATGTGTTCTTCCTGTGCTCCAGTGCTTGCAGAGGGAGTGGTTTCTAACCAATTTTGATCTAAGATCACCGCAAACAATTTAATTAAAAAAAAGTGGGTTCAAAGAGTGAGATCAATTTATTGAATCACTACAAGCAACCGACCGTATAAGCCTTTTCACTCACTCCCAGTCCTCTTGCAAAGTGCTGAGTAGTACAGTAAAGGGTAAACCTGCTAAGTCCATTAGCCTAAGACCTGAATGGTACGGTCTTCTTCCATATGTCTCTGGAAATGTGAAACCAGCAAGCGAGAAAACAACTGTAGGAAATGGAAGTCACTACAAAAGCAAATATCAAAGTCATTTCTCCTTGTAATCGCTCCAGGTAGTACAGAAACTATAAGAGGGAAAGTATAATATTTAAGTATTTAGTTAGTGACACGCTTTCTGGAGTTTTGGCTTTGAAAATGTGACAGAGATTGGTGGGTAAACAGAATATGGAGAGTTGTGGACTAGTGTTAATGGAAGTGGACTCAAGCGCCACTTGATTAAAAACAAGGCCCAACTCTAACAAAGCTCAGCGACTATGGTTGTGTTAAAACCCTCAGATTAATGCTGACAGTCCGCACATTAATCTTCAACACATTGTTTCATTTCAAATGCAGAGTACAGTTCCAAAACAACCTAAGCTGTGTCACAGAGTGCACTGTATGTGTTGTTGTTAAGTTGTATGCATGCATGAAAGAACAAGATCACACAAATGAAGGTCCGTCTGTGGCCTTCTGACCAGAGGATGGCAGAATTATAGATATTTGTCTTGATTCTCATTTGCATTTTGTATCTTAAGCTACTTCAGATAATTAACGCACATGATCTACCAACTAGCGTGTATTTTACTGTTGCTAATCAGCTAAAAGCATCACAGAATAAATGGTGTCTACAAATGACTTCTTATGGCCATCCAATACTGAGAGCCCTAACTAAGCTTCATGGGTTTCTTAAGAACCACACAGCCTGTCTTTTGTCTGAAATATGGACTAAAATGACGACTTAAATGGGAAAGCGGCCGGTTAAGTCCCTAAAAAGCTGTCCTGGGGGCCGTCGGACACACATCAAGGACCACAGGGGGGATTTAAACCTGTAGGTGGTCTCTGTGAGCCTGCAGACACAAGTGGCTGAACAATAGTGTGACTGGGAGGTCGACAGAGCGGCACACGGACAAACGGAGATTAATCAAACACCGTGTACGAACAAGAGTTTCATTGTTAGCTTACAATGTCCACCTAAAGCTGAACCCATGCAGATTACACACTGGTATGTACCCAAAACAGCACCCGCTTACCCACATTATGTTTGCCAGTTTCTAAAGTGGAAGTGGTCTTTACTGCTGTCAGGAAATCAAATTACTGATTCAATTGAACAGAATCTTCATATTCATCTCAGAAAAGAACACTATCGTACTGAACTCTTAAGGCACATAACTGAGAAAAAGAATTCAATACATTTTAAATAAGTTATTAAATCTGCTGATGAGATGTGCAGCTTTAAATAGGACTAAAAATACCCTTGAATGTAAACAGGATATTGTGCAAATAGACTGGATTAAGCTGAGAAGGTATGCATCCTTCCACACACTAAAAATATCATTTATTTTGAATCATACCTTCTAAAGATGTTATGGTATTGACAAAATTAAATCTAAGATGTCAAAAATGCAGGAAATGTGCTGTCTCTAACCGAGTCACCCATTTACGGCTGGTTAATGTCCTTAACCTTTCCCGTCATCTCATCATCCACCGACCGTGTCGATCACTGCTTAACCCTCAGTAGCCACCGACTCTGTGACAGATAATTCTGCTGGCCATTTGGAGCGGCCTATGGGAGCTTTTGGAGGCTTATAACGTGTAAAGTCTACACAATAGGCTGATTGTTTAAATAAGATGACCTAGGTGTGATTAACAAGATGCTCCAAATCAGGGTAAACATGATCTAACGAAGCAATTAAGCAATCGGGCAGGTCTTTAAAGACGGGTCTTTAAAACCGCAAACAATGTAAATTAACAACAATCTTAAGAACTGTAAGGATTATTCCAACATGCTTTTTAAATCAAATTTAAACTGGACAATTTATACGATAAGTTCCTTCACAAATGCTTTACACGGCCCACTAGGATATAAGCCTCCTCACCCTCCCTGGTCCGAAGTGTGAGAAAGCTGTGCCTCTGCAAATGCTTGGCCATGATAACACCACTATGTTGCAACAGCATGATGGGTCACGCTGAATGTCTGATTATCATAAACACAGCTGAGACACTGTTGCAGCAATGTAATGAATCATATTCTCTCTGGATTGTTTCAATTTGCCAAGCTTGCAGGTTTCACAATTAGCTCAACAGTTGCACAGAGTAGGGAACTGACACTGGGAGTTTAAGCAATACTGTACGAGAACAGGCTGGAACAGTAAACATTTAAACAGCCAAAGACGTGCACCGTTCTCACAGCAAGGTTTCTTATTTGTGTTTAGATCACAGAAAACACCACATATTGATACATTTTAACTGTCTCCTTGGATCAGATGGGGTTCAGGATCCGGAGTACTGTCAACTTCATCCACTATTTGGCATCTGGCCTTGAATCCAAGCAGTCTGACACAAGCAAAATAACTTTGCAGCATCCTGTAGATGGTCAGGAGATGAGTCAGGGTGAGCAATACCTGCATCCACAGCTTCCCATTCATGATCCAAATATGGTGAACGGATAATAGAGCTGCATGTGATCAATGTGGACCTTACTTTCTCATATTTTATTATCAAGGAACCCCTGCTTTCATTTTTCCTTCTCTGTTTAGATCATTAGACGAATGCAAAGTTTCATTAATTTCCTTTAGAACCAAGTGACGATTAACTGTTGTGAGAACGGAAACCGTCACGGCTGATGAGCTGATACCGAGTTAGGCACTGACTCAACATGAGATAAAGCTTCACTAAGCGTGACTTTTATCACATTCACATCTGTGACTAAAGCTTCAGAGCTTCTTGTAGGAATTAATGTAATGTTGTGAGATGCTGTTCATCGTTTTGTTCTGCAAAAAACTGAATCCATTTCCTTATTTTCCATCGAATGATACATCTATGTTATCCCGTTTATTATAGTCCAAGAAGGTAACGTGCAGATTTCTGAGATAAAAGAAACTCATAAATACATACGAGATATTTAGCAGAGGAAGCAAAAGACTTATAACCACATCAGTGTGTTTAACATTCCTGATGTCTCCTTAAACTTACTGCACCTTCTCTGACATCTGGACTGGAGTCATGATACCACATCACACACATCTGCAAATATATCTCCATTTATACAGCCCAGTCTTCATGTGGCATGTGCCTATGCGGACTCATTCAAGTCTGTGTGTGTGTGCGGAGTGAAAGCTGTGTTGTCTGGTTATATTTTTCCACTGTAACCCAAGTGGTAAAACCCCATCATTTGAAAGACATAAGGGAACATCTATTGTTGATCCACATCTACTTTCTTCTTCACAAGATGAATGAAATAAACTGTTCTTAACCTTCACCCCAACGTGGACACGGTTTTGATTCGGCAAAGGAAAAAGAAAACTTACCTGATAGTAAGCTTTAATCTGCCGGATGAGAATAGAAAGGTTCTGGATGCGCAGTGTGGGGTCATTGTTCACTTTCTTGTTGGTCCTCTGCACGGTGGCTTTAGGATTTCTGCAGGACAAAATGGAATATTTATCACTGTTGGTCACAAACAATGTGTTTGAACACCACAATGTTCTATGTAACAGATCAGGAGTGTGTTTGGCTAACAACATTAGCAGCACAGCAACACTGGAAAAACAAATAAAATGCTTCCCTTTCAGTCAACTGCTGTATTTCATGTGTTAATAACAAAAATAATGTCACAATCAGAGCAAAAATGCCTCATGTAACCACCTTAATTGAAACAGGCTCATCCGATAGGAAGGAACTTTGGATTGAGAGGGTTAGTGTAAACCACTGATAATGATAATTCAACAGGAAAACATTAGTGCCTTGATCCAATCACTTCTGTATGGACGGAATAAATCCATTCTTTCTGTGCAGAATTGCTCCACATAAAGTGAACATCAGGTGATGAAGAGTTTGCAGAAAGGACAAAAACATGGAGTTTCATAACAAAGACAAAATTGATGAAGCCGCAGCTGAAAACGGGTGTGTCTTGTCCTCTTCTTTTGAGGAAAAAGGTTCAATTTTATTTCTGATTCAGCACACAAACAGAATTAGTATGCCAAAAAACGGACTTTCGAGTCATGCAAACGAATATATATTAAATGGAACAATTAATCCAATTTATTAGTGATCGAGTTTGAAATTTTTTAGCACAGTGAAGTGAAGTACTTTAAGTCTGTAATTCTCTGATCTCTAACCTATTCATTTCTTCTCTTCTGTCTGAATAAAAGAGAAGAGATAGTTCCTCACTGCCTGCAGAATAGAGGCCTTCTGTGTTTATTTGACTGAGTTTGGCCCAAGGGATGTTAAAAGGAGTTTGCATGAGGACTGATGTTATCACGGGTGTCAACATGTTTTAGTGAACCACACACATTCCACACACAACCACTGATCTACGACCACCCAAACCACCATTTACATATCTGCGGGAATTACTGTTAGAATACCAAGCCGCAATCTTCATCAAAATACATTTACTGACAAGATAATTGTAGAAAAATACAATTGGAAAAAAATCCTGTCTTTGGAATGCTTGACATGCAAACTATACAGGCAGCACTATTTGATAAAAAAAAAGCTTTCTAGAATGGCAGGTTAAATGCTAAACAGACTAATACTACAGGAGACCTGTGGATTTAATGTGATATCTACTGATGCCTTGAGGGAAATTCCAATTTCATAGACTCACAGAACCGAGGCAGCGACAAAGCAGTAACCCTAGAGCTGATGTTCACCAAGTAGCACAGGGACACTTTGGAAGAATAGATACACACTGTGACAGCTGGGATAGGCTCCAGCAGACCCTGCGACCCTTAACAGGAATAAGCGGTTATAGAAGATGAATGAATGAATGAATGATACACACTGTGATTTTAGCTGTAGGTATTCCATACAATCTACTTCGTCTTTTTATGCAGCTTAAGTGCTCAGGTTAGAACGTTTTCTTCGCTCATGTCAGCAGTAATGTCAATGAGAACAAATAAGGATATTCCTGTTACTTTTAGAGTCTCAGTGTAGCTGAATTAGTGTTTTTATCTCCCAGGGCTGACTTCTTAACAATGGCACGACATTGTGCAAGTTGAATGTCCCTCGGTAGCTCCACTAGCAGTTACCAAATCTCTCGCTAGATGTTCATATCGAATTTTATCATGCGCTTAAAAAAAAAAATAATTCATAATAATGTAAAAAGAAGCAACACTCTGAAGACCTGGTTCTCCTTTACACTGATAGAGATAAATAAATCATAACCAAGAACACTACAAGTCAACACTTCTATGTCTATTTTGTCCCAACCGAAACAATATATGGTTTTAAATATTTTACGAGATTTTCTTTGGGATCATCTAGGAAATCATCCTCATTCACGTACTAGAGATTTCAGGGCCTAACATCAACATTGTTAAAGAGCACCTCTTCGCCATTCCATGATATGCACCTCAGACATCAAAGCATGTACATCCCTTGACCTATATATGAGGGTCAACAAGACCTGAGTAGGGGGGAGGAGAGCCCAGGCTGCTTATGTATGTATGCATGCATGCATACATTCATAAACAGCCTGGGCTCTCCTCACATGTGGTGTGTAGCAGATGTGTAGTCATGCGTGAGTGTGCATCTATAACCCTGCTGCACTCCAGAATAGCACAACCAGAGCTGCGACTGTAAAGCTTAATTATGACACATCACAGATGAGGTGTATATGACTGGTTGTAAATATAGATTAAACATCAGAGTGAAGGATACCTCAAGGGCATACTGTTTAGTGGAGGTGTGCAGCCACAGGGGACTTTGGGATGATGGGTATCTTCTTGCCATGCTGCTGATCTGTTTCTTCAGTGATTGAGTAAATCACTGACTGTGTGTGAAAGATGGACAAACGCTCTATAGGAGTCCTGAAAAGCTCAATGTGGGTGACAACTGTCATTGGCATCTCAACCTTGTCTAACTCAGGTTAATTCATATATGGGCAAAGATGTGGAGCGCTAATGAGGCAGAGGAAGACGTCTTGCAACCTGTGACATAATGACCACGCCCTTAATTACGCATAACTTTATGCCTAGGGTTGCAAAATTCCGGGAATTTTCAAAGTTGGAAACGTTCCATGGGAATTAACGGGAATATATGGGAATTAACGGGAATATATGGGAATAAACAGGAATAAATAAGAAATTTACAAAATTGAAGGTTGGCCCTTAACAGGGAACTTAAATATAGTTGGGGGGAATATATTGTAGCATAGTCTTGGCTAAAACAACCAGATTTAATGCAAGTACACTCCTCAATCACATGCACACAGCACACTGCTTACTGCAGGGCTATTGAGGCCACGCCCCCTACATGAAGCCTGGAGGCCACACTTTTGAGCTCAAAGCACAAGACTATTGAAGCCACACATTTGAGCCCGCGGACTATATAAAGTCAAGTAAGTTTTGATAATATCATGGGGTAAATATATTTGATCTATAACGTTATTAATGTTTAACTTGCAAATATTAAATAAAAATGTATTAATACAGTAGCCAACTATCTGGTAAGTTAGGTGCTAAATGAAAGCTATTTTTGAAATGTCATGTTTTTGTATTATTTTGCATGGATGTCTGCTTATGACAAAAAATATTTACATTTATGTTTGGATATGATACAGTTTGTTTAAATTACCCCCAATTTCCAGTTAATTCCCATAGATTCCCAATAATTCCCATAATTCCCATAATTCCCATGGAAAGTTTCTAATTTGGAATATTTCCAAAATTCCCCAGTTTAACTTCCCATGGAAAGTTTCTGGAAATTTACCGGAAATTTACCGGAAATTTTCCACCCCTTTGCAACCCTATTTATGCCTCATCACAAAATAGGTGAAATACATCTGAACAATTTCCTTTTTGGTCTCTATATTTAGAGGTCAAAAAAGGCATTTTATCACGGAGGTCTAGGAGAATTCACTCACTTCTGTAGGCCTTGGATTGAACTTGCATCTATTTCACATAGGTCAATTCATACAAACCTGCTTCATCCACTGGAAAATAGAAATCCTAATACCCCAAACCAATCAATTTACATTTATGTTCATGATAAACATACTGTTTTGTCAAGTAATAGCAGCTTAACCCTGAGATCAAAATGTATCAAGACACTACGGCTATTATGTTACACAAGGGCAAGGACAGAATTCCTGGTTTCCAAATAAAAAAGCCTGTCTCTTAGGTCAACCGGCTGCAGTGTGGATGTGTTAATTAGTCTTTTGATCTGCCTCCGCCCTAACACACGCACACACACACACACAGTTATGCTAATCAGAAGGACACAAGACTCTTTTTAATAGTGGTCTAAATGAGCAGTCATGTGACCTCCCCATCTTCCTCCCCCTCCACACATACACATACGCACACACACCACCCCTTTTGAGCTCCATGGTAGGGGGTCTATTTAACCCATTAATTAAAAAGCACAGAGGAGGCTGTAATCCTGTCAGGGCGAGGAGGGTGATGTGGTGAATGAGGTGCAGGAGACTGAAAATCAGCAAGGAAAGAATTCCCCATTCACGCATTCCATCTTCATCACGGCCAGTAGAGAACATGGCGTCCACTACAGCAAACCATGAGAACCTCAACACGATGCACCCTTCCTTTCTTATGTCTTGTGCCACAAGTATAAACGCTGGGCTTATACAGGCTGCGGATCAGCAGGCGAATAAATACAAAGACTTAAAACACAAACAGTGATATAAAATCCCACTTATTGGCCCCCTCTCCTGTTTCCTGCTGATACACTAAATCTTAAAGACTTTAAATAGACAAATAGATTAGGGACAGATTGGCAAAGCCAGCACAACAGCAAGAAAGGTAGACAACTAGTCAGCAAGTCAGCCAGACGGCCAGTCAATAAGCCGGTCCGTCTGTGCTGTCGATAGGCACTACGGCCTTACGTTGAGCCCAGGGCCACTGGGCTTTCTCCTCTCATCTCCTGGCTTTGATTGGCTGGGTAGGTTAGGGAGTAGTGTTAACCTACATATGACAGCCTACGTTACAGTCAGCTTGGGCAGCGAGGCACACACACCCACACACAATCACAGAAAACAGGGTAAATGCACACACACAAAGAGAAAATGAAGGCCACGTGCTCGGGACGGAGCTTATGAGCTGTACCGTCCAAGCTCAGCGGGGGAGTGTGTGTTCGTGCCTCCATGTGTGAGAGAGAAGACAAACACACACAGACGGGGGGCAAAGGGCTACTGTAAAAGAAATCTGGTGGATGAACACTTAATTAGCAGCCGTCCACAGGATAACAGTTCAGATCAGGATAATTTCAAGTCAGCCTGACGCACATGACAAACGTGAGCATTCCCTTGCAACACACTGAAACATCAAATATGTCTGCAAAAATGCAATACATTTTAACCACAAAGTCCAAATCCATGGAGTGTGTGCACCTTACTCAGTTACACATATAAAGAATACACTTCTACTAAACGTTTTGCATGTAGAAAACAAGATTTGTTGTTATTTAACTTTCCTTTAAGCTGAAGGACCCAAACGTACCACTCTTTCAGTGACACATGAACGGAATCACATGATTCTTCATACATGAACAGTAAATCAAAAAACGCATCAATAACAACGCTCTGTAAATTAAATCATGAGTACTCCCAGTACAAACTAAATGAAATAACGGGAATTCTGCCTTAATCTTGTCATTATGAAATCAACAGCATCATATCTCATGACACCATCCTTCTCCATATGATATTATATTATTAATATCAAGAGTGCAGCTCGTCAGGATGACTGCATCCTCTTCTTCTCTCACCCATCACTCTTTTCTCAAGGGAGCTGTAGTAGACAAACAGACCAGAGAGGATCTGACCACTGGTATGTGGTTCTCATCAGCCCATTTCCTTGTCTTGGCTTTTCATGAGCTTGTTTCTCTCTCGTCTTTGTCTTTCTGTTTCCACCGGGCCCCTTTCCATTCCTCTCCTCTGCCACTGTATCCATAGGGACTGCAGATAAACTCATTCCTGCCAAGCTGGACATGATGTGAAGC
The DNA here is from genome assembly GCF_963514085.1 of Chelon labrosus. Taxonomy (NCBI): domain Eukaryota; kingdom Metazoa; phylum Chordata; class Actinopteri; order Mugiliformes; family Mugilidae; genus Chelon; species Chelon labrosus. Next base: position 8,936,179 of record NC_140348.1, read on the forward strand.
AATACAGAGAACTTAAACCGAATTTAGTGTCTTAAAGGAGAGGCAGAAGGAGAGGCTGGAAATCCTGTTTTACTTACTACTCTGCTGTTCTGAGTTCATCTTTGGGACAGAAACGTAGTACTTGGTCAATTATTAATTCAACTTTGCTCTTAATTCTCAATGTTAAGCTGCTGTTAATGAATTCCAACACTTCCTGCAGATGTTTCACAGCAAAAATCTTCCAGGGAACAGAAGGGATTATGTCCTCTGAGCCACTGAAGGACCACAAATGTTAACAGATGGAGGAAGTGTTGAGTTTACAATAACTGCAAATGCCTCCACCAGCAAATCAACACTGACAACTAAAGCAGAACAAAGATAAAGATATGTAAATAACAGCTCAATTGTGATGAGCTCATAGTCAAATGAACTTCAACACAACTGACAGGTTCATTTCCTGACCCAGAAATTAGAGATTGGGCTGCTTTAAACGTCAACTACTGTAAATGAGATCACAGTATTGTATTGCTAGGTCTGAGAAACTAAGTGGAAATGTGCGTCTAGAAACCTAAAACGGTCCCTGTGGGGTTAAACGTGTCCTTGGTTGTGAGGTTTTGAGCGCCTCACATTAACACAGCCTTGTTAAAGTTTCGTCCTCTCAAGGTCACAGCTGCCGTTTCCTGCTTAACATGATACACATCCTCCTGTCAGACAGACCCGGAATCGCATGACACACACATGATTACGGGAGTTGAGAGATTAATGTCCGACTTCACACAATGATGCAGAGGGCCGGACGCAACAGTCTACCAAAAGCAGTGGGGGAACCAAAACAGACTGACACCTCAGCAGCAGATCTGACTGCCTCCAGTCTCCACTCCAGCAGGAATCCCAGCTATGTCTGCCGTAACAAGCCTCAGAGAACGCCGACAAAGGCTTTACATGCTGCTCAAAAGAAAACAGAAGAGGGAAAGGAGGGAACGGGCCGGAGGGGTGAAGCACGGACAGAAAAGGAGACGAGGAGATGATGAAGACACCAGCGGGGAGAAGGATGGGGGAAAGAGGGAGACAAGAAGAGGGACAGTGGTAATGAGGGAGAAGAACAAGGTGAAAGAACAAGGTGAAAGGAGGAAGAGAGGTGAAAGGAGGAAGAGAGGAAAGATAAGGCCAGGCTTTGGGGAGGAAGTGTAATCCAATCTGGGACTAGATTAGCTAATATTTTAGTTTGGTCTAATAATACAGTTAATTTAGATGGAAAGAAAAAACAAATGAGAAGATAGTAAAGCCAGTCAATTGACATTTTTGCATAAAATTGGTACCAAAAATCTGATCAGCTATCACTGAAATGAGGAAGTGTGTGAACCATATTTCCTTTGCTTTCCATTCTGTATAAAACAGCATAATAAAAATCTTTCATAGTTTTTATTTTCATCACTCATGTCTTCCATGGATGAAAAGTTTAGCTTTTTTATTTCTACATTTCCCACTCTGTTATCACCTAAACCTCAACACACGCGGGAGTTCTTTCCAGTGCAACATGTTGAAAGCAGCATTCAAAGCGAAGGTAGAGACGAGCTGACTCATATGTTTCTTTGTATGTGGCTTCTTCTTCATTCTAGATAAAACACTGCCAGATGGTTGCGAGACCTCAGAATATTCTACTAGAACAACAATGGCTTTCAAAGCCTGGTTATGAGCATAATGTGGACTCCATATGGTTGCATAAAAGTTACCGGATAATCAAACGGAGCATTCAGCAACAATAGAGAGCCACCTTCAACAACAGCCCTGGGTTTAAATTAGTGTATGAATAATGCATTGAAAAGGCTAAATCTCTCATAAAATGACCACGACTTGCGTAAGTGGTTTGAGTCAGAAATGGCCTTCAGAGAAGAAAAAGCTTTTTCAGTCTTCCGTATTTACAGATCCACATCCACTGACTCATAGGTTTACCTATTCCGTATGTTCCCTGCAGAAAAATATGCAGATACAAATCTTGACAAGTGATAGTTACGCTCGCTTTATTCATGCTCTCTCCCCGTGTGTGAAACTATTCGGGCAGATTCACAGACATGCACGGATCTGTCTAAATCTTCAAGCCGACAGAACCATTAACCCGCAGAGCATGTGTAACCACATTCTTTTCACAATCTTGATATGCTTTACTACTCTACACTTGTACTTTCTTCTGCCAAATTAGCAAAGAATGCATTTTTTGACCAATGCTTGGGGTTGAATATGGGTCATACAAGTATACAGTGTAAAAGTGCATAGAAGTACTTAAAAATAAGACAAATTAGACATGATAAATATTATGTAAGTCTGTTTTCTTTTTTGATTCTTCTTCACTCGCATAACTGTCTCAACCGCCTCTAAAGGAAGGACTGACAGGTTGACCCAACAGGCCAATGGAGCACTTCAGCAGAACTGGCGGTTCAGCAGAGAAGTCAACCGGACAGTTGTCACTCAGACAAAAACTTAATTGGCGCCTTCTCTCTGAGCGGGAAAACTAATTGGTTTGACAGCAGTATGGAGGCAATCTAATTGGCTAGGTAATGTCAGTCAGAAGAGGGCGGGGGGAGGGGACACGGTGCCATCTGGGTGTCTGTCAGCAAACCGTTAGATAATCCTGGGGTCTCTCTCAGCGCTCTCCCATGCTGTCCTCATGACAACTGCTGCCAGTCAGTCTGCCATGTCTCTCGCTTACTGCTAGATAGAGACATTGAGACAGCAACACTACAGCTTTCACCAGGGGTGTAACAATGCACCAACCCAAACGGTTCGGTTCAGTTTGACTACGGGGATGGGGATCATGGCAAGGCGTCACCGATGCAAAGAACACCAGATTAATTTCTAATAATAAACATTATAACAACAATAGATTGAATTAACATGTTAACTGTACAACATTTAGAGTTTTTATTCACTACAATTTATTTCAAACTATCAGGACGAAGGGGGTGAGGAGAAAACTAAATGAGTAACTGAGGGCATAAGTGCATTTGTGGGAGACCAACAATTGTAACAAATGCAGACCCTGTTAATTATCGCCTACGGTTCTTTGAGGAAGTCGGAAAACTCACCTGTGGTTTTTAAGCTACTTTTAATGAGAGAGGGAGGGGAAAGAGGCTTTACTAAGCACCGGTGTCCACTTTCAACAACATTACTGTTTTTAATTATTGAAAAGATTTCCTTTTAGCTCATTTTATTTTTGTTTGCCGAGTCTACCAGTCTTGAGTAGTAAAGCAGCAGAGGCAGACAAAGAGCGGTCTCACTAACACAGGATCTGACCAGCACTGTAGGTCTTTTGTGTGAGAGGGTGCCTGGACAAGATGACTACCAACAGCTGCCTCAGTCCAAAACCAAATGCACAGTTTTAAAAAAAAAAAAAAAAAAAAAGAGAACTCAGAGACACACACAGACTCCCACGCAGACACAGAAGCCCTGCAGAAAAGCACATAAACATAAACACACAGAGCTGGCTGTCTCCAGCCGGCAATCCCCGACATTCTGTGAGCCAGACACAGTTCAGTTTAGCAGGATGTTCTCTACAGGAGCACTCACAAACCCACAGACGATTACTGAATCTTTCAGAGTACCTGGTCTTAATCTTAATGAAGAAGTTGAAGAATCGCCAAACTGGGATTTGATTTTGTTTTTTTTGTGAGTCACCCACTTACTCTGACTTTGCAAATTATCCCCGTCACGTGATGGGGTTTAAATTTTGGTTTCTGTCAAATCATTTTTTGTCTTGTACATTCCTCTATCCCTTCCCCCAAATATCCTTCCGGTTGCTCTACACTATACAATGTCCCACAGGGAAAAAGCTCTGAAAATACCACTGACTGGTTCACTATTTTGAAAAAGGCTAAGTCTGGAAGAGGAAAAAAAAAACAACCTTGTCTAACTGAACCTGAAGCGGCCTCCATAAACACACTTCTGTTTGGGTACAGAAACAGCCTGGAGGAGAAGGGAAAACAATCATGGGAAAGAACGGTGGAAGAGGTTGTTTAAATCTGAAGATTGGCAGCTTAGTGGCGTGATGGAGCGGCAAGAGGTCGAGGACAGTGGAAGAAGGCAGGGCAGGAAGAAGAGGACACAGGAAACGGTTGGTGGAGTTAATCAGCTCCTCATGCAACGCAGCAGCCACAGCTTAATGCTTCCAAAACACTTTGTGCCGGGTAACTAAAACGAAAATCTGCACAGAAAGATCTCTAATCCCGACAAAGCTAACCTTCGGTGCTGATGTGAGGTGACACAAGAAACTGGCCTACGAAAGTGCAACACATAATTTCCTGTGATGTGAAAATCAATTCCAGTGGGAGCAGACTTGGTTGAATGCTCCTTAGACAGGCAAGCAGTGGGAGAAATGCTGACAGCGTAGAGTGTAGCATTAGTGGAAAATATGAAAAATGGTCTCGCTAGCGGGAAGTAGCAGCCTAGAGCCAGACAAAGGAGTGGAAAGCTGTCTCCTGGCATGCTATATATATATATGTGTGTAATAGCAGGTGACTGGAAAGACAGACAGGTTTGACATGTAATGCCTCAGCCTCCTCCAGTATCCAACAGAGATTTTATAAAGGATCCACTTCCTTTTTGAATTCAATAAAAACAAAAATATACGCTGGCCTGCTACAGCTACATCCTGATTCTGTCCTTCTACCAGTGCGTCTCTGTTCAAGGCTTCTATTCATGGCTCGCGCATGCTATACCATTACTACAGCACAGCAGGAAGCGCGAGTGCTGCAGCTTCCAGGGGCGGGGTGTCTTCCAGTCGGCTGCAGATGACAGTGCATGCAGTGTGAATGGAAAAACAACTGGAAGTTACGGAGCGGCGTGCTGCAATCTGTGCACCACGGGCGCCGGCAGAAAATCTGCAGAGATTTCTCACAGTGCAAACCAGTCACTGCCCCCAATACAGGGTCCCTTTGTGCGTAGCCTACATTCACTCCAGCAGACAATCTCAACTGCTGGACTGAGGCTGCAGTTGCTTAATTTGCTCATGAGGGGATGACCCCACTAAAAGCCCCAGGGTGAGTATCATTTTAACCCTCCTCCTGCACACTTATAGACCCTGTACACTGAGCCAAACTGCATTTATAATCATGTAATTGTTGGAAATTGCTCCTATTTTATGCACATCTAACACTATTAATAAGGCTTGCATGCCCTAATTAGGATAAACCAGTTGCACTATGGAGGCCAGTGCAAAGGGAAGATGGATTGTTCTGCAGTGTTTCTTTATGTGTGTGAAAGTACTCACATCTCGAGCATGATCTCGTTCAGGTAAATCCCATCCACTAATTCAATATATTCCGATAATTTGGTGGCATCAGTCACTGTCGCCTGCCCCACGGTCTTCACCTGACAAAGAAAAAGACAAATAGGTGTTAAGGTAATCAATAAACTATTTAAACAAATGCAGTGGGTGATTAATTAGGGAGCTCAAGCCACATTTGAATATTTGATTAGGGAGCTTACCCAGCAGACCAGAGGCGTGAGCATGAACTGCTCCAGCAGAGGGGTGAAAACCTCGCTTTCCATATTTCCCTGGCGCCGTTTAATTCAGCAGATATTTGGGGGGGAATTAACGGCAGGTACGTGCGTTCGTTCAGACTCCACTCATGTAGTTATTTCAATAAAACAGGCGCACATTTTTTGTCTGCAGGCCACCGAGAGACGCGTAAAAACGAGACGTTAATCCACAGTCTTCTCGACACGACCCAGCTGTTTCAGATGCCAGCGACGGGGCTTGGCTGCCGCATGGAACAGGCAAGGAATCACATGTTTTTGTCACCCAAACGTGTCCTGTAATTTGGCTTCAATCGGCTTAGCTATCTCTCTACAAAAGCGATTAAAGGTAGACTACATGAGACCTGTGCCAGGTATGGTTTTAAGCTGAAGGACCGTTATTGGCTGAGTGCGTACGCTCAGGAGGAATATCCCTCCAGCACGACTAAATAAAAGAAAATATCCAGAAAAATCCAAGGGTGCTTAAGGTCCCGGGTTTAAAATCCTCGCATTTATTGTAAAGTCATTTGTGGTGAGTGATTCCTCTTCCTCCGGGTCTGCCTCCGTTTGAACGCCAGTGTGCGCAGGAGTTGAGAGGATGACTGGAGGACGCATAGTACCGCCTCCCTCCCTGCCTCTCCTCTGCATCTCCCTCCGCCCTCTTCTCCCCTAACAGAAAAGTAGGGCATTGATCAAAGCATCCCCCTTTTCTGTCCACATTTCCTATGAGTCAGTGATATTTCCCATGATCAAATGCGTTTGGTCATCCAGTGCAGCTAAATTAACTGAAGATCAAAGAGAAGAAGAGGCAGAACTGGAATTTTAATGAAATAAGTTTGTTTGCAGCTTTAGTGATTTTTTTTTTAGTGAATTTAAACTATGTTGTGGCACTCTGACTATTTTTATTTAATTTATTGCCAGGAAGGAATGCTGGTGAGCTATGCATACCTTTGTCTGCCGTTACAGCATGCAGCACATTAGAGGTAGAAAGGCAAGTTGGCTACTGACACCTGGTGGGTGATGTATTCAAAGAGACAACTTAAAGTTGAAGTAAAGCACTCTTAAAGAATCTCTGTCCGGTCAAAGAAATGATTTTAATCAGAATGATATCAGACTCTTGTCTTTTGCGCAAAAGGCCGCTGCTCTATTAAACATCATAAAACAGTGAAAATATCCATCACACAACTTAAAATTCCATGTACTATCGGCCCAACAATTGAAACACCAAAATATAGAACTTACATAAGAAGACAATAACAACTATTTTTGTCTTTTGTGTTTAAAAATGACTTCCTAAATGATTATTAATATAGATAACTGATTGTTACAACTCTTGAGGAATAATCTGACACAACAAAGTCATTTGTCAAATGAAAAGACCAGAAGCTGCAACTTCTCTGCTTTGCTGCTTTTACGCTGTTGTATTTTCGTGGAAACTGACTATCTGACATAAGGCATTGAAGATGTTGTTTGGATTTCAGGAACCTGTGATGTGATATTTTCAATATTGTCCGTCATTTTAGCAATGAATTAATTAAAATAACTGGCATATTTATTGTGTGAAAAAAACAACAACTTGACTGTTGCTTTGCCAAGATTTCAAAGATATACAATCCAAATGAACGCCAAGTTTAACCACCATGTTTAACTGAATAAAATGGCCAAAGTGAATATGTTTTACACCACAAATTTGAAATATGGAATGCATATCCGTATTTTGTACACACTGCATTTCTTTTAGCTGCATCAGCGACTGGTTAATGACTGAAAGATAAGCCCAGACCTACAGTCATTCACTATAGAGGTCGGAGACACCTAATCAACAATTGATGAATGGCTCTGACGGTGTGCATGGCGAGCAGAGGCCGTGCAGCCAGATAGCCAATTAAAACACAATCACTGATTTGGGAACTGGGGACCTGGATCACTTCTCTGGAAACCAGGTTCGAATGAATGGATTGTTGTGTGTTCCCCTAAAACCTTTACTAAACACATTCCAGCAGCTCTCTTGGCTCACATTTGCATTTAGAATAACGGTCGCTGCTGTTGGTGCATTAGCTTGAGGCCAGTGTGTACAGTTTGAGGTCCTGACTAGACCTGTTGTGTCTTGTTTCCTGCAGAACGTGTTTGACTGGAGGGATGTGAACCCTGCTTGTCTGCAACCGACGGAAGTAGACATTAAATTAGTTGCTTTTCTGTTTATTGTACAAGGAGATGCTCATTAGCATAAAGAACAAACTGGGTGAAAGTCTGAAGTGTCTCACATACAGTAGGTACATCTAACTGAACATTAGCCACCAAACACCAGTGGTCATGAGAGACTGAGTGAGGTTGCAGGATAATGCTTCCTCTTTGTAAAGTTACTTATTACTGCTTTTTCCACATCTCTATAAATAATTAGATACTAAACTTTGGGTTTGTAATCATTACAGTATAGAGAAGTTTAATCTTCTCTAAGGAACACATCTATTTAATCAGCTTGTGTTAATTCGGTATGGTTTTGCTTGACAATAGTTTGGCAAGCAAACAGCTCCACATCTCAACCCACTGTCATCAGATGTGTCTAAATTGAGATTAGTGATACAGGTAAACAAGAGCTCACTTTCAACCAGTGATCGGAGCACATATTTCACGACATATTTCACGTATTATTTAACTAATTGGATCAAATTTGTCAGAAAATGTTGAGTTCACATCGTTTAGGTTCGTTAGGTTTTTGTATCTTATTATTACTTATATTAACTGTGTAGAATAAAAATCTGAATTTGCTTCAGAGTCTAGGCAAATCAAATCTTTTCTGCGGCAAGCAACCCACACACATCCCCGCTAACCTCATCACCTCAGCAGACAATTAAACACTGACGCAGATAATAAAAACCTTTCAGGGTTCGTGTAGTGCCTGCTTATCCACACAGCAACCTGAACACAATTATTTTCTGCTCACTTACTGTGGGGGATTGGATGGATATGGATATTTGTATTGCTCAGCGTGTTTGTGAGAATGTGTTAGCATTTATTAGCATCAGTGTGGGATTCATTAACCTTGGTTTGAACATGTCTCATCAAATCTATTATTCATGATGCTTTTAAGAAGTTTCGTCACATAGCGGCATCCTCCTCCTCCTATTGACTCAGTGATTGTAGGAGCATTCCTCACACACACTCAGCTATGAAAACGGGTAAAGCTACACAGTGGAAACCCACCAGTCGTCTCTTTTGGCTCAGGCACTGCAGAAGCAGAGTACTCGCATGGAAAATTTCCTCCTGCTGGTGTTAATCTAGTGAAGGGATTAAAAAAATAAATAAATCATGAAGCAGCATTGCTCTGTCTCCATGAACAGCCGCATGACTTTGCATCTTCTGTCTCGGGTAAAATTCTCTTAGGCGACTACAGTTTCCTGTTAGTTAGTCCAAAGGAATTTACAAGTCACCACAAACATTTTGATTTGGAGCTGAGCTCATCTCCTGTGGGCTTAAATGGAGAGTGGGCTTACTAATGCTTGAAAGAATTTTCTCTCCATTCATGTGATATATCACCTGCAGTGGCTTCCCCTAATAAAACAATATGACTAACACTACTGGAAAGTGTGGTTAAGTGAGTGTTGAAGCCTCATAAAACAGGCCACACACACAAGTCTAAAACAAACAGTATATTCTAAATAAAAGTATATGTTTAAGATTTTTTAAATTGAATTTTGTCTGTAATTAGGATTACAAAGTCAAAAACCTGACATTGCCAACATTAGGATTTATCAGTGAATATTAGTGTAATGTTTATTTGTATATGGGCAAGTATAGCAGGAACAAATGCTACACGCCACAGTATTCACAGCCTACTACAGTAAGATAATCTGCAATGTTCATCTTTAGATTGGCCTGTAAAATCCATAGGACACAACAATAAATGCTTACTGATACAAACAAAAACATGACTAATGCAAACATTAAAAAAACTCAACAAGAAAACTTGAGAGAGCATTATGCAAGACAAAACGTGTCGGCTAAAATAGCACCTTCTGGTTAGGTAGCTTTAAGGACAGGATTGTGCACGAACATATACAAAAAGCGCCATCAAAAACATGACAATAATAGTATGTTGTTGTGGAAACGACAGCATAAAAACCCAAACATGTTGCATACAGTGGATTATCCTACATTACTTGTGCATTTCCAGATGATTCAAAGGTCTGACCTCCATCTCAGTAGAGGTCACTCTGATCATTTACTCTGTCACTGTTAGTCTCATAGAAATGCTGCCATGGGAAATCAATGCTGACCAATCAGATCTGTAGCTGAACTGATTTAGACCCCTGTGGTATAGTCAAAATGTATGGGTCAACAAAGACATACAGTATGTGTCAGAACCCTTTCCTTCAGATCTGTCCAACTTAAAGAGAGTAAGTAAGTGTTTTATTTAAGATAGATATAGAGATATATCGCCAATCTGGTGACTTTTGTTTTGATCTGTTTTCCACATCATTTAGGCCACCATGAGCAATGAAGCATCTCATGTTCTCAAGATTAGACTTAACTACTTGGCTTGTGAACAAAAAGTATTCATCTCGCTGCAGTCCAGGCCTCAAGGCTTTAAATCACTCAGTCCATCATCTAAGAAGTTTTTAAGCTCGGCAATGCTTCGGGAAGCCAATATTTAGGAACGCTGGGATGAGAGTTTGAATAAAAAAAGCTTTGTTGCACCTCACAGAAATGAAGTACACATTCACAAGTACACATGTTTTTTTGGCAGGAGCGTTTGAGTGTTTGTAGATTATTGCTGACTTTACATAGGACTTGTCTTGGGTATACAAGCACTGGTATGTGCCAAGTGCTTAAATAAATGTGGTTTTATCCTGACTTGTGCGTCATCAAACATGATAAACAATAGTATTATTGAGAAACTCAGGTAATAAAATTTTAAAAAAAATCACTCAAACTCTCATGGACACACACACACATTGGGGGTAGAGGCTCTAATCTGCATCCAGTCAATAAATTGATCCTCTAAGGTTAATTTATTTCACTGACAAACCATAACAAGCACACGGTGGTCTCTGGATAAATATGTTCTCATCAACCATGAAGTAAAGTGGACGGTTAAAGGTAGAAAAAAAGAATATGGGCACCACTGCAGAGGCTTGAGGCATCAACTTCCTCCAACAATCTACAAATCTGCAAAGAGGACCTTGAATGTGTTTGCAATGTAATGTAATTACATTTACTCGATTGCTGTACATTTTAAATATACTATTTCACTTGCACTCTGCTTTATTCTTTTACAGCATATATAAATCAACTATTTGGGGTTTTGGATTTTTACAAAGACAAACACACAAACTTAACAAAATAATGATATTCTGGTGTGGATGTGTTTATGCGTTTGATTCTGGTAATGGGGATTTATGTGTGTTGGCATTTCTTACTATTATATATGGTTTTGCGTCAATCAACTGATTGATTGCTCTGAATAGTTAAAGCAGCTCTAATTAATCCAAATACAACAATAATATATATAATAATAATCTAATAATACTTATACTTGAGTGACATTTTCAATTAACATCTCTAATCCTAATGGAGCAGTTTTATTTTTTTATTACTTTTAGGTAAATCCTGGCCCTGCCAAGGCATTAGACTTTTCCAGAAGTCATCCCTAAATTGTTTACAGGGAGTTGAACCTCAGTGTGTGGAACTTTGCCATGTGCCATAATCTAATTATCACACTTCTGACAAAGAAATTTACGCCCTGCCAGTTCAAGTTGCCAAGAACTGTTAACACTGTGGTTCCTTCAAGATTATGGATGCCCACTTCAGTCAGATCAATTACTGAGTTTTCATCAACAGAAAAAAAGCAATCCTGAGGTATTTTTAACCACTGATTAACCAAAAACCATCAATTTTGACTGAGATCAGAAAAGCCAGAGCTGCAGTTTCTCAGAAAAACTCCAGTAAGGGAGTCTGTGCCATTTCACAGCAGCCTTTGTCAATTAAATGTCCCTCCTCTATTGACATCTCATACTCTACGTGGTTTTATTTGTTGCTCTGAGTGGTCTTAACATTTTAGAATTTTATTTTTATTTTATTGTGCAAATTTATCCCTTTCCCCTGTTTCAAAACATTGCTTGTCAACAATAAATATGCATTGCACTTTTCCTGTTCAGTGAATCTGTCGTTGGATGTTTCGGATGAGAGATAATCTCCTTTTAAATACATGCCCACGTTCATGTCCGGTTGCTATAGATTCAGAAAGGCCTCAACTCTCACCCCGGCTGAAAATCCTGTGGATTTTGCATGTGCATGTGTGTTTATATCACATGTGTATTACAGGGATCAGTGCAGAGCTCATACAGGCTGTCCTGTTGATCACACCTTGAAACACCACAGTGTGCAAAACGCTAAAATACTTAAAGCTCTTGAGTCCTGAAGTAACTGAACCACGCCCTGCTTGATTATCACCTATGGGTCATCAGCCGATGATCAGTCAAATTAAATCGATGTCTTGTCTCTTTACAAAATCATTTTAAGGGTCACAGAAGTATCTGTAAGATGACTAAGCGATGGCTTAAAAGTGGATTGATATATCGGTTGACAGTTGACAGATGACCAATCGTTTCTGTCCTGGTCAATGGACATTTACATTTATAACATTCTCAAAAAAGCAAATCGTCTTCAAGATAAAGCAACATAACAACCTCCACTGATCCTTGCACGTCCACCACAAAGCACTGACTGGTCCATTACAAGCTAATAATCCGTGGCTCTGCTTGGCATTAATGAGATCTCAGTGTGTCCTGGAGCCATGGAAACAAGATAATACTGGTAGCAACCATGGTAATAATGGGAATGTGCTCTGGTGTGAAATCCTGCTATTCTCCCCTGCAATTAGCTGCTGTGCGTTTGTGCAAGTATGTGTATGCGTGAAAGCAATCCAGAGAGTGTTACAGATGCTGTTAATGCTCATCTGTTGCCATAACAACTGCAGCAGCCCCGCTGTTAGTGAGCTGGCTCACTAACTGACTGGAGGCCTATGTGCTGGTAAACTAACTTCCGGACTGACTTTCTGATTTCCAAGCAAGGTCAGGGATGTAATGAGTGATGTACTGATAGATGTCTGGGCTGGATGTTTTAAGAAATTCTTCAAACGCAGTTTTTGACCAAAGCAGAAAAAAACAGACACGCAATCTTTTGTACCTGTTCTAGTGGTGTTTATGTCAGCAAAATGCTCTGTGTTAATCTGAGCCTACTAAATGTTACTGAACTAAATGTTATTTAAATCTTAATTTCAACAGTGATATTCGCAAATGGGCTGTGTTATTGTCATGTCATATTGTCATTGTCAGTTTATTTAGTGAAACGTTATCTTTGTAATCCTGACACCTAGTGGTGGCATCGTCAAATAGCATTAGCAGAACAACACGAACACAACAAAAATGCCGCAATATTAATTCCAGTCAGCGACCTATGGGTGTTATAAATTATTTCTTTTAATAATTTATGGCAGTACTGTTTACAATATCTCCAGAAACGTCATAAAACCTTTACGAAATATATGTATGCGTATCCACAAACAGAACAGCTAAAATACAATGATCAAATTAAATACATTATAGGTAAATAATGCATAAATACACTCACTTGCCAATTCAAGAAGACAAATGCCTTCTAAGATAAACAGCCTCCAGAATGAAAACATATTGAACCGCCCACTGTTATTTCATACAAATGCTGATTACCACAGCTTTCATGAGCTGTTTTCGTACCATTGTTTTATTCGTTACCTAATGAACTTTGAGTGATGAGTTATAAATAAATGTCGATACACGCAGGTAAACATATAATTGCAGAATGTGTAGTATTCATATCCACATTAAAGACATAGATATTCTCAGACATAATGTTTGCGCAACAGGTGAAGTGGAACTGTTGTCTGTCGGATGGTAGGAGCGTAGGACTCATTTTCTGTTACACACTGACTGAAGTTTGTCCAATCAGAAGACGCGGTGTCACTACGTAACTCCGTACATGCGAGGTACTGTCATGGAAGCCCCCACGCGAACAGCTAAACTGTAAAGGTTCCGACTGTACCCAGATATTGGTCTTGTTTTGTTTCGCGGCCTTTCAATATGAGGTATTTGCTGCAACTGGGCCGCTCGTTTGCCCGCCTCCATGTCCGTTTATGTCACCAGAGTGTGTACAGCAGCCACGCAAACCCACAAAGTGTTGCAGTGGACCTTGGAGAAAAGTGAGTTGACTTTCCTAGCTTCAGTTATCTGCCATTAACCGTACCAACAGGGCATGGTTTTTACTTTCTGTCCCCCACTATCAAAATGCACGAGTGTCTTTGGTATCCTCACTTTTACTCGAACATGTTTTATTTACTGTCCGATCAGACTGGTATCAGAATACCTGATAATATACTCACTGCATTCATCGACAGAGGGTTCATATCTGAGTCCCTTCATGATGTGTTGTGGTGTTGTTGTTGTTTTTATAGGAAACTTGAAATCTCTTCAGGAAGGTTTGCCAGATTTGCTGATGGATCTGCTGTTGTACAGGTACAGAAATCATTTAATGTGTTACCAAAGATGCCCGCTGCCTTTTTTCCCAATTTATATACCCATTATTATTATGTTACATATATATATTTTTTTTTTGTTACACATCTTTTTGTGGTGGCTAATTTCACTTGTGTCTCTCTATATACTATAAACATATACCACAAAGTAAGTAAGTAAGTAAGTTAATGTAAATGTTTTTCCTTAATGATGGAGGATATGGTATAATTACAGCTGTTGACACATTGTCTTGCTAAAATATTTGCTAGAATAAAATGATGAGCGGATTGTGATAAGCGTCAAAGCTTTTTATAACCAAATATATCAGATTTACAATGATAAATGACAAAACATGAGAATTTATTCTCTTTTGTGACAGTGAAACCTGCAAATGTGATTTTTTCTAACTGTTAGGTCTTAAAAAGTTAGCAATGTAATGTGATTTATCTGACGCATCTTAATGCTATTCTTGAAACAGGGTGTTTTACTGTAAAATGTACATGTCTTACAAGTTAATTTAAGCTCACTTGCCTCATTAGTTAAAGTAGTGAAATTACTTGTGAATATGCCAGTCCTGCACTGAATCCCCATTCATGTTTCTTACAATGTTATCTCTATATTGAAACAGCGCACGAAAGGTGGTCATTCAACTGTATGATCATTTTGGAGAAAACACAAGACAGAACAATAGAATCCAACATGAAAACACAGTTGAATCAACAGCTCTCTCTCAGTTATTATTATATAATGTTGAATACCATAACGTTCATGTAGCTAAGATTTAGTGCAGGGCTGTTATATGAACAAATCCTGAATGGATTTGTTATTACTAGTGCATCTAATGAGCTGGCAAGTGAGTGTATATACTGCACCATAAGTACTGCATTAAAAATGATGTAGGGAAAAAGTTACTATTTAACATTTATTTGTCGTGGTTTAGCTAAACATTAATTAATTTGAGAATATGAATTGTTTAAAAGAACTTGTCAATTAATTTTTTTTTAGTAACACATGTGTGCTTCTGATTCTGATATATTCATCTTATTTAAAAGAGTTTGCTCTTTTTGGTTAAATGGTAACCTCTTCATCTTCTCCTCTTCCTCCTGCAGCTGGGAGATACCTCCGTGATGGTGACAGCCGTGAGCAAAACCAAGCCATCTCCATCTCAGTTTATGCCACTTGTGGTACGTATTGATGTTCTGTTACATCAACATGCAATCTAAGTGAAGTATTTCTGGCTACTGTAGTGGATAAATATATACTTTGATGGACAGGTGGACTACAGACAGAAAGCAGCTGCTGCAGGTCGAATCCCCACCAACTATCTGAGGCGAGAGATGGGCACCACTGACAATGAGATCCTCACCAGCAGACTCATTGGTGAGCTGAGAAGAATGTGTCTTTGTTATCTCTGCACCTTTGACGAAACACATCTTTGTACTAATATTGTGCTGTGGGTGGGTAACTAACTCGTTCATGTTTCTGTTTCTCAGACCGGTCGATTAGACCGCTTTTCCCTGCTGGTTACTTTTATGACACTCAGGTGAGTTCAGTGTTAAACACCAATATGTGATAATACTGTTTCCCTTCTTAGCTTCAGGAGCAAAGATGATCGTAATATGTATCTGTTTTTAACTCCTTCTGTGTGTTTTAATCTCCTGAAGATCCTTTGTAACCTGCTAGCAGTTGATGGTGTAAATGATCCGGATGTGCTGGCTATTAATGCAGGTGAGGTAAATCTCAGCCACTCATGTTATACACAGGTTATTTAGATTCCTTATTCTAAAACAAAATGTCTTTCACTAAAGCTTCTGCTGCCCTGGCCCTTTCCGACATCCCATGGAACGGACCCATTGGTGAGGATCAGACTTATTTTGGTTTATTAATCTAATCTCTTTTTTTTTTTTCCTGTTGTTTCAGTTCATGTGATATTATGGTGCATTTATTTGAATACAGCTTAGTTGTGTTTTTGTGTGTTTGCAGGTGCCGTACGTGTGGGCATGGTAAATGGAGAGTTGCTGGTCAACCCCACAAGGGCAGAGATGGCTTCTAGCACTCTTAACATGATTATAGCTGGAGCTCCCTGCAGTCAAGTAGGTAAGTTGGAAACCATTATAACTCTCCCAGAAGTATTTTACCATACATTTCCAGTATGTTACAAGCCAAGACATTTCTGACTCTAATATTTGTTTAATGCACTCACTTCTTCGCACTACATGATAGGAGCAGTGTGACCAGCTATTTCAGCTATGTATATATCTGTTTGCGTGTAAACCGTTGGGTCCATATATTTTTGGACACACAGAAACAGTTCTTGATATTATATCGTTTTACCAAGAATAAATTTTAATCTGAAGCATACAGCATCATCTATAAAACATGGTGGTTCAGATGGCCCGAGTGTTTATTGATGATGTGACAGAAGCGGCCAGATGAATTTTGAAGCATATAGGGATATACTTTCTGCTCAGATTCAGCTAAATGAAGCAAAGCTGACTGGGTCAAGACAAAGACAAAACAAAGACAAAACTTTGGTGACGGCCATGGGTTCCAGACTTCAGACATTCATTGTCTGCAAAGGATTCTGGATAAAGCATTAAAATAGCATTTTATTCATGATTAGGTGTATTTGGAGAATCTCTCTCTGAGCCCAAGAAAATAGGAGATGGAGATGGAAAATCCGTTCAAATGCAATGAACAAGTTCTCAGCATCACAAGTTATTGAGCAGCCTCTCTCCAGCCTTGCCTCATGATGGCATATTACAGCTCCCGTATCTCATGTGACTCTGTGTCTGCCAGTGATGATTGAGGCATCGGCTGAAAACGTGCTGCAACAGGACTTCTGCCACGCCGTGAAGGTGGGGGTCAAACACTCCCAGCAGATCATTCATGCCATCCAGCAGCTGGTGCGAGAGCAGAAAGTCGCCAAGCGCACCCCGATGAGGATGTTCTCAACCCCGGCTGACATGGTGGATCACGTTCGGAAGTAAGAGCAGCGATCACACTGTTTTCTTTAAGAGTGATGAAGGAGGAATGCAAGCAGTAAGATATACATTTCAGAATAAAACAAAATAACTTTCACGGATGGATTTACCTTTTGTGCCGGAGAACCTGATGGAGCAATATTGCTGCATCATTTGTCAAAAGTGAAGGACAAAATCAGGACTGCTGTCATAAATGTCGGTAATGAGTGTTTTTCTTTCTTTTTTTTCCACTGCAGATTATATTCTGAGAAGATCTATGCTGTTTTCACAGATTACACTCATGATAAGGTAAAGTTTGATGTCTATCCACATGTCGACTCACAACTTGTTTCATAGCTGCCTCTCTGCATTTTGTGATAATTTAGAGCCGAATTTTGTTCACTATTCAGTTCAATCTTTCAGCCACAATCTTTCTCTTCTCTATGATAGGGGATGTGTATATTCCTGTCTACTGATTTCATTTCAGATGACTATTTTATCTCTTTATAAAGTAATAATCTTCCTGTCTTAGATTTCAAGAGATGAAGCTATTAACAAGATTCGACTGGAAGCTGAACAGGACGTAAAAGGTAGCTTTCCCACTATTAATGCTGCACAGAAATACTTTTAAGTCAGCTGTTTCATTGTATTTGTGTTTGTTCAGTTAGCTGAATATTGTCAATTGATTCCATATGTAGATAAATTCCCTCAGGCTGAGCCTTTCGAAGTCATTGAGTCCTTCAACACCGTGAGCAAAGAAATCTTCCGGGGTTTAGTGCTCAATGAGTACAGAAGGTAACCAGGCTGAACGTATATTCTCATTCCACATCATTTTGGTTTGTAAATAATGCAAAGATTGTCTGTTTTCTTCTGTGTGCCTTCAGGTGTGATGGGAGGGAGTTGACTGCTCTAAGGAACATTTCTTGCGACATAAACCTCTTTAAGCCGCTCCATGGCTCAGCTCTGTTCCAGAGAGGACAAACACAGGTATGAGAAGAACATTAAAAACAACACAAAACTAAAACGCTTAACTGGAAAACTAAGCTATTTTATATAAGAAATCTTCTATGGGCATAAATCCAGTTTTAGATAGATGCTTTAACATTTTGAAAGATAAAATATTGCAGTTTTTGACAAGCTGATACTGCTTTTACTCCAGAATGAATAAAAAGAATTGTCTTTTAACACAGATAACTTGACGCCTGTTCTGCTCCGTTCTTCTTGTAGGTGCTGTGCAGTGTCACATTTGATTCCCTGGAATCCAGTATCAAAGCAGATATTATCACCACAGCTTTGAGGTACAGCTTTTTTTTTCATTCATGTGTTTATTTATTCAGAGGCTATGAAATATTAATCATGACCAGATGTTAAGTTGACCAGATGTTATGTTAGCCACGCAAACAAGAATAAAGCTATAACCATATTAGAACAGAAGAAATATTCTTTACATACTCATAGACTACGCTAAATCTCAGTGCATTACTGGTCTGATGCTTATTTCTTTTCTACAGTGGCATCAAAGACAAAAACTTCATGCTTCATTATGAAGTGAGTAAAATATAGATATATATATCACATAGATCAATAAATACGATTCTGTTTCTTTAAGTTTTCAATTTAAAATTGCCTTTTATTTCAGTTCCCTCCATATGCAACCAATGAGGTGGGAAAGATGGGGGGCCTCAACAGGAGAGAGCTTGGACACGGTTTGTCTATATCCTATGCTCGTGTTAAGTGTCTGCTAGCTACATGTCCCAGTCAAGAATCTTTTATGCATTGCTTGTGTGTTTGCAGGGGCTCTGGCGGAGAAGGCTCTGAGGCCAGTCATTCCTAAAAACTTCCCTTTCACTATCCGAGTCACAGCTGAGGTGCTCGAGTCAAACGGTGAGCGCAGTGAGACAGAAACGAGGGGTTACAATGCCTTGTTGGCTTTTCATTACTATGGTTATTATTTTTTTTAATTTCCACTGCTTTCTCTCCTCTCAGGATCCTCATCGATGGCCTCAGCCTGTGCAGGCAGCCTTGCTCTCATGGATGCAGGTAATAGATTCAGAAAGTATACACCTAATATTGTCATTAATGTAATGAGGGATCAGAATAACTTTTCACTTAAACTGGCAATTAGATTTTTATTTAGTGTTAAAAAAAACACATCTTTTATTTCCAAAATGATGATGTCTGTGAAGGTTCTCAGACATCCAGGTCATGGTGAACAAGGTCCACTTGCCTTTTTTAAACCTTTTTTGGATATCAAAATTATTATAAATAAATGAAATGCATCATATGCTATATAAACTCATGCCATACTGTGGCAGTTTGACAATATTTTATTAGTGCATTTCTATTCATTTCCAATGTCAGTATTAGTGAACCCATTTTACAAAAAGCCCCAACTAGATGTGGTGGGATCTTTTTTGCTTTAGTGCTTCTGTTCTCATGTATGATATGTCCAAATCTTTTCTTCCAGGTGTGCCCATCTCCTCTGCTGTGGCAGGTGTAGCTGTCGGCCTCATCTCCAAGGCAAACCCAGAGAAGCCTGCTGAGATAGAAGACTACAGACTACTAACTGATATTCTGGTACATATAGCACCACTGTCAATTCTGTGTGAGCAATTATCTGTTACGGACAAGTGTAAGAAAGAGCGTAGTCCTCTGCTTAAATATATGAATGGTTTATTAATAATATAATAATTGTTTCTGAAAAGGGAATAGAGGATTACCTCGGCGACATGGACTTCAAATTGGCAGGAACAAACAAGGGTATCACCGCTTTACAGGTACTTGGTTTGAAGCGTCTGTTAGTCTATGTCTGTGGCTGAGAGAGGCAGGAAAAGCAAATACATATATCTGCAAATAGCTTATGTCTTATCACATCCTGTAAATGTTTCACCGGTTGGTATTTCAGTATTTAAGTGCAAATGTGAAAAGATGAATAAAAAATCAGTGAAGGTTGTTTTCAATAGGTCATTATTTATCATAATAAGGATTAATTATGATTAAAGCCTTACAGTAAAATGAACATTGTTTTGCTAGGAAGTCAGCATATTGTACACCATGATTGTTAAAATGTATATTGGTCTTTTTGGTTTCATTTTCAATTTATTAAACCTCCAGGCTGATGTGAAGATTCCAGGTTTGCCTCTGAAGGTGGTCATGGAGGCGATCCAGCAGGCCACAGGTAATTCCCAAATGAAACATTTTACACTAAAGATTAAAGTGGAGTGTTTTATGTTGTTTTTAATGATCTGTTCTTTAATATTATTGTGTTTCAGTTGCAAAGAGGGAAATCTTGGGCATCATGAACAAATGTATAGGAAAACCCAGAGAAAGCAGAAAAGATAGTGGACCAGTTGTTGGTAGGTTTTATGTTTGGCTATACTTAAATATGTGCATCTAGGGTTTTAAATAAGGGATATTCTTGGTTCCTTTTCAACATGATCTGTTCTAATATGACAGAAAATGTGCGGGTGCCTGTGTCCAGACGAGCTCGCTTCGTCGGTCCTGGAGGATACAACCTTCGCAGGCTTCAGGCTCAAACAGGTAACACTCAAGTAGTAAAGCCCAAGTTCACTGAGTCAGAAAAGCAACCTGGACTGTCTTTGCTAGCTTTAGGCAAGATATAGAAAAGTTCAACACATTTTGTTTTCCTTCTTAAGGTGTGACGATAAATCAGGTGGACGAGGAGACATTTTCTGTGTTCGCTCCAACGCCGGGAGCCATGAACGAAGCCCAAGAATTCATCAGTGAGATCTGCAAAGATGATGTGAGTCATTACACTTGACGCTGCATATTTCATATTTCTTTCTCTTTCGTACACTTTATCCACTAGAAAATATTGTGAAAATATCACACTTGTGTGCATTTTCTTTTATTTGTTAACTCATTTTCTTCCTACATTTAGTCAGTTTATTGACAAATTTTAAATTTTGATACAGACATAGAAAATAAGTATGTAATCCAGTAAAAACACTGGACACATATACATTTGTACAGCACATGCTTTAACATTTTCTATATTGTGTTTTTCAGCAACAAATGCAGCTAGAGTTTGGTGCTGTCTACACTGCCACAATTACAGAAATAAGGTAATTTAATATTCTGCATTATCTTCTAATAAGTTTTATATATATATGTCATTTTTCCACACATTTAATTATTCATTAAACTCCTTTTTGTCCTGCTTCAGGGACATTGGTGTGATGGTGAAACTTTATCCCAACATGACTCCTGTCCTGCTGCACAACTCACAACTGGACCACAAACGGGTTAGTATATTTAAGGATGCTCTGTAAACAGTCTGCCTTTGTGTCCATGTTTTTATGAGTGTTAGAAAATAGAAAGTGTAATTACTACATAACGGCCTCTGCTTTATGTTTTCTTCTTTTAGATCAAACATCCAAGTGCTTTAGGTTTAGAGGTGGGCCAGGAGATACAGGTATGTGTCAGTTACTACACTGTCAAAATTAGCTTCCTGTGTTTACATTCGGGGACGCTTCTCTCTGACTGGTGTTCTGCTTATAGGTCAAGTACTTCGGACGAGACCCAACAGACGGTAGAATGAGACTCTCGCGGAAGGTGCTCCAGTCTCCTGCTGCGACGCTTGTCAAGACACTAAGTGAGAAGCAGAGCATCTCCATGGGTTCAAGCAATGGCCACACAAGCAGCACTGACTCGTGACACTTCAACATGGTGGCCTTATTGCAGGCTTTTCTGCCACAGTAGATTCAAACTGACTAGGTTTTTTTTTCTATGAGAGAGTCATGTCGAGAAACCTACAGAAACCAAGAGCTGCAGATCCTGAAACAACGAAAAAGTGCTGTACATGGAGAACATTAATCAGCTGTTGAGAGCATGGACATGACTGAAATGCAGCAACTGAGAGACAAAGAATAATGAAGAGGAGGCAAACTTATAAATGTGTTGCATTTTCAAGTCTACACTTTTCATGTTTTTTCTGACTGCATTAAGCAGTTAAAGGTTTCGTTTCCTTCATCGCGGCACAACAAGGGTTCTGTTATTCACATATGTGATAAATACAATACAAACACAATACCATATTCCACTGAAGCAGCGTGTCCTCTACAAACAACAAAGTGGGAGAGGAATTATTTTTATATTATTTCCTGTATCTTGTGTCAGGGCATATGAATTGCCTGTGAAAATAAAACGATAACTGATGCACTTATAAAGAAGGAGATTTTGCTTGACGCAACGTTCTAAAAATCCCAATAAAGAAATTTTAAACAAATTCTATTCATGGGTATAAACCAGTAAATCACCTTTAGACAGTCAGTTTGTAGTTGAAGAAATAAAGCCATAAATGGCAATTTGTGGGTCCTCACCCTTTTTCGCACTACTTAAGGAAGTAAATATTAAACCACAAGCAGAATTGAACAGCTTGTAGACCCAAACCCTAAGCTGACTCATTTTAGTCTCACTGGTGGCTGCTGCCCTTCATGCAACAAACACCATTTAAAGGCATTCAAACAGCACAGCAGCCTGTGCATGTGCAGCCGTGGCTGACTCAATAGCAGTGAGAAAGTTGTAAAAGCACCACCTCAGTCCCAGTTAGATGAAGTTTCAGAAGTTCAAGCATGTCAACACAACACCAATGACACACAATCCAAACAACAAGTAACAAGCTGAAAAAAAAATCCTCCTTTCCCTGTTTGCTGTAGATTAGGAGATAAAGTTTCTCCATTTGGAATAACTGGTTGCTTCCTGCCTTACGCGCCATTTTTAGTTCAGGAAAACTGGCATGACTAAAATTCTGGCCTTACAGAGATTTAAAAAATAGATTATTAGTTATTATCAGTTCACCTACATGCCCCACCTCTAAATTCAGTTCTGGGAAATACTGGAAATAAGACGAGGCTTGCACATAGACTGTATAATTTAACAGACTGTGTGTGCAGAATGAAGCCGGTTGCTGGAACAGTGTTGCCATACTAGATAAGAGACTTGATGGTAGGTATCCATAGTTAGCGCTATAAATGATTTATCAACACTAGCTTGCACAGACACATTAAAGACCCAGATTTGAAAATGATTCTTTCTTTCAATTCCTAGTTCAGCTCACATCCACCTGAGATACCTCCATCATGTTTGCTATTCATCCACAGTAAAAACTGTATGAACCAGTTTTGACAGCTGATATTATGTTTTCTTAATTGCACAAAATGTATTTCAAGAGTGACATTTATATTTCATTCATTTTATCCCACAGATGTAACATTACATTACCAATTATATTGAATTTATTATACTCTTTTAATTGCATCCCATATTTATAGTGTAGATGATGTTATGTCTAACACACATTAAAATGTAAAAAAAAAAAAAAAAGGTATACAGTAATAAAGTTCATTTACAACTTCCAATATAACACCCGTGTTTGCTGGTTTATTTTAATTCAAAATTATGTTTTCAATGTCAATTTCTGTTTTCAGAAGGTATCAACATTTATTGTTACCCAATACTGCTGCTATTACTTTTTTTACCCATAGATGGCGTGTTAACCTCCTGGCGCTGCCATTGGACAATGCCGCCTGGAGGAGGAGACCCCGCGGCAGTTAGCGCTTGATTGACGTCGAAGAAGAAAAAGAACACAAGATCGGATTACAAGATGGCGGTCTGTGGACGTTAGCAAGGAGGCCGTTGGAGTTGTTGTGCTCTCTCTGAATTTTACTGTTTGATATTAGGCCTCCTGTTGAGTTTATCCACGCCGTAAACGTAATATGTTTTTGAAGTAGCTACCGATATACTTTACCGCTATCGTGAACTTCCCTCAGACGTGCATGTTTTATAACATGCAGGTGGAAACAAAGTTAACAGGTCGAGGAAAACACTAGACGGGGTGAGGTGATAGCTAGTTAGCAGCCAGCTAGCCTGCTAGCTCCGACTCGGTTAACCATGTCGGACACTCGGCGGCGAGTGAAAGTATATACGCTGAATGATGAACGACAATGGGACGATCGGGGCACTGGGCACGTTTCGTCTACGTTTGTTGAACGACTGAGGGGGATATCGTTATTAGTTCGGGCCGAGTCGGACGGTAAGTTACCCCGTTAGCATATCCGCGGTTGCGTTACGTTGGCTAATATTAGCATGCTAACTCCTGGTTGTTAGGACAGGACACTTCAGTTGGCTACTGTCCATACTATTTTTACTTGCTTACTCTATTGGACTCGTTTTTATAAATTTACATCAGCCTTTTGTGTGTGGGATTTTAACAATTCGCATTGGGGTCCTCCCTCGGTAAAAAACAATTTCTTGATTAGCTGGTGGTAGCATGCTCGTTACTTTAACAAACGACGTGATCTCAATAGCATGGTGGCCCCTCAAAGTGAAGTCAGAAGTGAACAAACTTATTTCTCGTTAAACGAAATCCTTTACCTGTTCACATACATGAGACAAAGTAAATAATACTGGAATAATACGTCTGATATAGATATGGTAATAAATGAGTCTTTCTGTTAAAATTAGTTTTACTTTGTATTTTTGCTACATTATTTCAGTCAGGTCTAAGCCATGTCCCCTCACATCCAGGTGGATGAATTGACTTTATCCGTAAAGGATTGGTAAGAATTTGTTCACCTTTCTCTCTAGCTCTAGGTTAACATTATCTCTGCGTTTCAGGATCACTATTGTTGGAATCGAAGATAAGCCCGAATACTGCATATCAGAAACAACAGGCAAGTATTGATCATCAGAGTCTGGATTAGTCACAAAAAAACCCACTAACATACTTCACGGTCGTATCCAAACTGATCAACGTTTTGAAGAATTAAGTCTTAAATGTCCAGCATTTTAACACTTGTTGCTGGTGACTTGAGGTGCAATAATGCCGTGCAGACAATGGAAACTGAGTATTTGTCAGATTGCCCTGGAAACAAGAAAATATTCCATCGTGAATTAAAATGATTTCGGGCAAGGAATTAGAATTTCAGTTTTATACATTTACAGGCATTCGGGGGCTTCTGTGTTTATTTATTATGTGAGCTCTAACTCTTTTGAAGCATGTCTTGATTATGTAACCCTTGTGTGTGAATAGTCGCATGTGTCCTGCAAGTGAGATAAGGATTTCTTTGTGGCTAATGTTTGGTTGTTTTCCTTCCAGGACACACTGATTGTCTGGTCAGAAGCCGATAACTATGACCTTGCCCTAAGTTTCCAGGAAAAGGCCGGCTGTGATGAGATCTGGGAGAAGATTTGTCAGGTAATGTCAAACCAACAACCCGTACTGACACTTTTGCTGCTGCTAAAATATTATTGACCCTGCTACGAGGGGGAAGAGTCAGTGCACTGGTATTTCCAGTTTAATTCTTAATTTAATTTTTCCTTATATTGGGCAGGTTCAAGGCAAGGACCCTGCTCTGGACATCACCCAGGACCCCATTGATGAGTCTGAGGAGGAACGATTCGAGGAGATTCCAGAGACAAGTCACCTGGTAGAGCTGCCTCCTTGCGAGCTAAGCCGACTGGAGGAAATTGCTGACCTGGTTACCTCTGTTTTGTCCTCACCCATCCGAAGGGAAAAACTTGCTCTGGCCCTGATGAGTGAGGGCTACATCAAGAAACTCCTGGGTCTCTTCAGAGTATGTGAGGACCTGGACAACCGGGAAGGCCTACATCACCTCTATGAGATTGTCCGGGGTGTCTTGTTCCTAAATAAAGCAGCTCTCTTTGAGGTGATGTTCTCTGACGACTGTATCATGGATGTGGTAGGTTGCCTCGAGTATGATCCAGCACTGGTTCAGCCTAAACGACACAGAGAGTTCTTGACCAAGACAGCAAAGTTTAAGGAGGTGATCCCTATCACAGACTCTGAGCTGAGGCAGAAAATCCATCAAACCTACCGGGTTCAGTACATCCAGGACATCATCCTGCCCACACCATCACTCTTTGAAGATAACTTCCTTTCCACACTCAACTCCTTCATCTTCTTCAATAAGGTGGAGATTGTCAGTATGTTACAGGTAAGGATCCAAAATTTATAAGGCTCAATCATAAAAAATAGTTTTTTTCGGGACCAAATTTCATGCTGTTTTTAATCTTATAGCATTTTCTTAAACCTGCAATGGAGTTTGACTTGTGTTACATTTTCCAGTGTAGTGTGACGGACTCTGAAAGCCGATAAATTTTCCCCTTTAAATGTATTGATTTCTAATGGGGACTGTGAGATGATGTCAAAACATGTGAAAATCTCAAATGGAAGATTTTAACAGATTGAGGGATTGTATTGATCTGCTTGACAGCTTGTGGTTATATTTGTATATTTGTCCACAAGTGCAAGATATGTCTGTATTAAGTTTTGTAATGTGATGAGTGACCAGTTAAAAATAAAATCAGAAAACTCCTTACAAAGGTCATCTAAGTCTATTTTAGTGTGGAGCCTATGTGAAACATGCATTATTATATCAATAAGTTGTATCACACATTTATTTTCATGATGAAAATGGTACTTACTGTGTGTGGTAACAATTAATCGTATTTGTCTGTATCATAGGTTTCTCTGTGTTGTTGGAAGTTGTTTTTTTCATATAAATCTTGTTGAACTTATCCAAAACTTGGATACAGACTTCACAAGAATGGGTAGCGTATCATTCTTTTCTTTTTATTGTTTTAATTTCTCATCCGTGTTTCGACTTTGCACAGGAGGATGAAAAGTTCCTAACAGAGGTCTTTGCACAGCTCACAGATGAAGCCACAGAAGACAGTAAAAGAAGAGAGCTTGTAAGTTCCTAACCCAAGTGTTTTTCTGACATGATAGTAATACTACAGTTTAGTCGACCTTCATTGCTGTAATGATTGATGATGTACGATTTACGCAATGCCACCTCTTCCACGCAGTTAAAATTTTCAGATTTTTTATAATGATTTTGTTGTAAATATCTCCTTCGCCCTTTGGCATGTGTTACTTGTGTCTTTACGGACCTGTAATTCCTTTTAAAGGTTGTTACGTTGTCATTTATGAAACCTAGAACTGACAAAACAATTGTTTATCAAGTCTCTTTTCTCTCTGCTCCTCAGGTGAACTTTGTCAAGGAATTTTGTGCTTTCTCACAAACGCTGCAGCCACAAAACAGGGACGCCTTCTTCAAAACCCTGGCAAATCTAGGAATTTTACCTGCTCTTGAAATAGTCATGGTATGTTCTGGGTATTGCATGAATGTGAATATCTTAAGTCAGTGTTGATGAGCCAGGTCATTGATCCCCTTTACATCCTTTTTTTTTTAAACTTATGAATGCTCAGTTGGGAAAATGTTTGCGTGTAGAAGTCTCTCTCTGTCTTTGTCATCAACTCATATTGTTTTGTTTGTCTTCTTTTCAGGGGATGGATGATCTTCAGGTGAGGGCAGCAGCTACTGACATCTTCTCTTACCTGGTGGAATTCAGCCCCTCCATGGTCAGGGAGTTTGTCATGCAGGAACCACAGACAGACGGCGTAAGTATCTAAATATCACCACAAACAAGTGTGGTTGTGCTCTTTGAAGCCAGTAAACTCCTGCACATCATAAAAATAAGAATTGTATTGTGCACAGTATTGCTGTGACAGAAGCATATTTGAACTTTATATCTAAATTATGTACTGTCCTTAAGTTAGTTCATCCTTTTATGTGTAAAAAAAAAAAAAAAACAGTCATGATGTTTCTCTCATTTTAGTGCATCAGTTCTCAGTTCTTCAGCCTTTAGAGGGCCCAAGCACTATAAATTAAATTGACTCTACATCCATATCGTTTGAGGATTTTGTTTGCGATGCAAAATAAGTTGCCTTTTGTGCATATTCCTGTAATTCACGTTTTTTTTTTTTAAAATGTATTTGCTTGGTGTGACACCACTGTCTAACAAGTTGGACCCATGACAACTGATTGCTGGTCCATATCAAGTTCAGGACCTAAAGAGTTTCGCAAAGGCACAATATTTTCTGTTGAACTTAAAATGTCATAAGTAAGTATAATAAGTGTCATCACTTTGCTAAACTTATTTGAAAGGCTAGTTTGAGCTACTGGTTCTTGTTTAGGTAATTCTACACAAAAAAGGAAGGGTTTACAAACCATTTACTTTGGAATCATTTTTTATTCTGGTAGGATTAGTTTACAACAACTTTATTTGTTCCCAGGAGGCAATTTAAGGCACGTGTGAGCAGCATGACGTGCAAGAACAAGACACTTGTAAGGGACAGAAAAAATAGAACAATGCACAATATATACAAGAAACTATCCCATAAATGTTTGAAACTTTCAAACCGTCCATGGAGGATGTAAACATGAATGTAAGAGTAAAGTGAATGAGTAATGTTGATCTTCTCCGCTTTTTCTGTATGTGTTCCAGGATGTTCTGCTGATAAATGTCGTGATCAAGCAGATGATTTGTGACTCTGACCCAGAGTTGGGAGGGGCGGTTCAGCTGATGGGCCTGCTGAGGACTCTAATTGACCCTGAGAACATGCTGGCTTCAACCAATGTAAGCAAAACCAACTAGGTTTGTTTATGGCTGAAAGACAAAAATGCATATTGTCTTCATCGTTGATCACCGCCACAGAGTCAGATCTCTGTTGTCCACATCTTGGCTCTTTCCCTCCTCCACTATCTTTACATGTAGGGTATATTAGTGCCAGGCTGGAATGTGTTTTGCAGTAAATGCCTGTGCTTATTGCCAGATCACTTTGTCTTAAGAGCAGAACTAGTGTTTGTAGGTTCTGAAAATGAGTAAGGAGAGCGAAAGCAAAACAACATTAAAATGGCAACAACACTTCTAAAGGTTTCTTGTTGTGTGTTTACTTTTAGAAAACGGAGAAGACAGAATTTCTGAGTTTCTTCTACAAGTACTGCATGCATGTGCTCACTGCTCCTCTGCTGGCAAATACTGCACATGACAAGAAAGGTAAGCTGGAGAAGTTGAACCGAAGTATTTCAGACGGTAAGATAAAACATTTACTGATGATTCTCTTGTGGCGTTTTAGAGCTGCAAGAGGGATCAACGAAGATCAACCCAGTCTGTCCAGGTGGGTGTCGGGCATCTCATCAAACATTAACAGTCAAGTCATTTGTGTGTCAGTTTGTTGTGATTTATTACATTGCATTTCACTTGAGTTGTACAAATTAGTTTCAATGGTAAGATTGTAAGGTGTAGTCTGCAGTTTCGGTGTGAATTTTGTAAGTGTTTCATTGCATATTTGTAACGTCCTGACATGAACTGGCTTTGTTTGTGTAGACAACTTCCAGACAGCTCAACTGCTGGCGCTGATCCTGGAACTTCTGACCTTTTGTGTGGAGCACCACACCTATCACATCAAGACATACATCATGAACAAAGACCTGCTCAGGAGAGTGTTGGTGCTCATGAACTCAAAACACACTTTCCTTGCCCTTTGTAAGTCACCAAATTCAAGCACACCTTTCTGCAGTTTTGTTTTTCTTTCTGAGAATCATCTGTAACGGCTTAGTAGTGATTAAACCGTAACCAAGTATGCACGACTAAAAAAACTATACCTGAGCCATGGATCTGCTATGTGTCAGAGCTAACACCAACCACATCTTTATTTTTACACACTTATACATAAGTGAACTATTATTTCAATAAAGTTGTGCTCTGTTTTTGTCCAAGGTGCCCTGCGTTTTATGCGCAGGATCATTGGTCTGAAAGATGAATACTACAACCGTTACATCATCAAAGGGAACCTGTTTGAGCCTGTCATTAATGCCCTGCTGGACAATGGCACCAGATACAACCTCCTCAACTCAGCCATCATAGAGCTCTTTGAGTTCATTAAAGTGGTGCGTGAACACAATTTCTGCCTTAATGAAAAGTGTTTTGGTTTGCATTGTGTTGGCACAAGATGTTCATTTCCCACTTTCCGTTTCTAGGAGGACATCAAATCTCTCATAGCTCACATTGTGGATAACTTCTACAAAGCGCTAGAATCCATTGAGTACGTCCAGACTTTCAAGGGCCTGAAAGGCAGGTATGAGCAGGAAAAAGACAGACAGAGTCAGAGACTCAACAGGTCAGTAGCCTGAGTGGATACAAATGTCAAGACACATATTTTCATCTGATTTTCTATGGGTAACTGTACTTAATGAAGCACTTTCATCCCTGTAGATATCGCAGAGATGCACGGTCATTGGACGAAGACGAAGATTTGTGGTTCAACGACGACGACGACGACGACGACGGAGAGGCAGTGGAGAAGAGGATGGAGGATGACTTCTCTGATAGCTACGGCAAGTACATGGAAGCCAAAAAAGGTAAGCAGCCCCAGTATAATTGTGTGCCTTTTCATGCAAACTTTTTTTCCTTGAGATTCTAACATAACGGTCTCTGTCACTGCAGGAGCTGCCAACGGAGCTAATGGTGCCAACAACAATGGGAAAGCTGCTGTGATCCCACCTGCCTCACCAACCGCCACTCCCAACAACAGTTCAGCTTCCTCCGTCAAAACAGTTGCTCTTCCTGCCACACCAATAGTGAAGGTATTATGTCTTTACAGATAGTACTGACAGATTGAGATCTGAGTCTAGGAACGCTTTAACATCATTATCACTGTCAACATGTATGGGACAGACATTTTGAATGTTCACGCCATGTCTTCTGTGTTATCTCACAGCTCTGCAGACAGAAGTTACATAACCCACCAATTCATTGTTGATGTTATTAATCATATTAATGCTCAGTATGAGATGATGTCTGAGGCTGGGTTCAGAATTTCCTCCTTCCTCAGCACTGAGGAATTGTTTTAAGTGTTTAACTTGCTTGTGTTTGGCATTTTTATCAATGATTGTTTTCTCTTCCTGTTGCTTTCAGCCTGCTCTGGTTGGTTTGGTGGACTACCCTGATGATGAGGATGAGGAGGAAGAAGATGAGGAGGAAGAACAGTCTCCAAGGAAGCGACCCCGTTTGAGTTCTTAAGGCTAACTGTCCTCCCTTCAGTCGTGGTGGATGGACACTGAGTCCCTCCTATCAACCCTCCTCTGGTCGTCTCATTGGTCCCTGGCCTGACTGTGCCACCTGTCGGTCTCTCTGAGGAGACAGGCAAAGATGAGCTCCACCATCACTCAGTCACTTCTCCTGTCTGCTCCTCTTCCCTCCCTCCCTCTTTAGAAGGAGATGAAAAGTTTCCCTTTTGGAAAGAAAGACAAATCAGTCTGTTCTCTCAGCCTGTTGATTTTCCCTCTTCCTTTTGCCTCCAAATCTCCTTTCTTCCTGCCAAGGAGACCCTTGGCAAACTCATCCCTGCTCTTCTTGGTCTCACTTCTTTCCGAACTAGTTTCCACCATCCTACGTACCAATCAGAGGATGAAAATCAGAGTCCTGAGGTGTTTCCCAACTTTTTCTCTGTTGCTGCTGCTCCAACAGTAGTAACTCTCCCTACCATTCTCCCGTTCATCCTTTCTTGAACCTGAACCAATGTGCTCCAGAGACTGGGAAAGCCAGAACACAACCAGCCAGTATACGAACTGCTCAGCAGGCCAGTCAGGCTAGCAGGACTAGCCACGATAGTTATAGAAAGCTTGACTGGCTGAAGCCGCGTGTGCCGCCCTGCCACAGAACTTTTGCTGGGGGATAGAGGGATCTAGGAGACGTAGAAAAATCATTCAAAAATTCTGAGAGACAAGGGAGCTGACAAATCAGCCAGGATGGAAACTCAGCAGTAACGATGCTTAGATCCAGAGAAGCAGGACTCAAACTTTCAAAAGCCATGGCGTCAATTTGGTCAAGGCACACGCAAAACACAACACACACACAGCGTATTACGCACAGGACTGCATCAGCCAGAAATCCTGTATTTCACGAAATGTTAAAGTACTGTACAGATGTTTTTTTTCTTTTTAATCATTTGCCCCGATGTGATTTTTGAAAGGGGAGAGAGATACCTACTTGCTTGTGTATTTTTTTTGTTGTTACACAAAAAAAGTGGGGGTCACTGTTCACCCTTTCAGTCCAGTTCATTTGATTTAATGTAAAATGCAGAGAAGTCGCAAATGCTGGTTTTAAAAATAACATATTAAAACTGCAGTAAAGTCATTTTTGCAGCCAACATTTTGAGGATGTCTGGAGTTTTGTATTTTAGTCTGTTTTAAGAATTTAGCAGCCTCGTTGCAATGCACCGGACTCGTCATAAGCCCAGCATCAGTTTTAACTGGGTGGTAGACCTGAACTGTTGGTGTGCTTGGAGCACGTTTGTTTCAAGAGGTGCAGGTATTGACACGCCCCTCCCAGACAGATCTCGGGTTCAGAGTTTAATTTGCATCAGCAACACCAACATACCCACCTTGTCTGTCACACTGCTAGCTGGTGTAGTGTCTAATTTATTTCTGAGTGAGTCGAGGTGCTCGGAGGCTTTTGTCCCAGTTTGAAGGTCCAGGATGTTCAGCTCCAGTTGAGATCAGTTTAGTCTCACAGTGTGTGGCTTATTTCAAGTTTTCTTTGGCCAATAAAAACTCTGCAGATCAATTTTAAGTGGAAGGAAAACATTTTTTTTTTTTTTCATTTTTTTTTTTTTACTGTTTTTAATCGAATGAATGGATATTTTATTAGTTATGATGAAGATGATTGAACCCTGCAGTGTTGTTCAAGAGGAGTATTTCTGACACAACACAGGTTTGACGATGTCAGAAGGCAGCAGGACATTTCAGGTTGGAATATAGCTTCTCTCCTGATCTCACAACAAGCACACTGAGAGGCAGATGAAGGGAATCGAGGCTGACTGAGAAAATGCTAGATCACACCATTATCTTCAACTGTCTGAGTTACACCACGAGCAGCAGGGTAGGAGCACAAGGAAAATGATTGCCAATGTGCTTTTCAGGAATTCAACAGCACCTGAGCAGTGAAATCGTCTTTCCTCCTGTCTGTTAGCGTCACCCAACAATATGACTGTTTCTGCTCTCCCTTGATGAATTTGTACCAAGTGCATTTACTACCACTATCCATTCTTAACATTTGTATGAATTTATTTGACAAGTTTTCAAATTAAATGTGACCCTGACATTGAACTTGTGAATCCAGCTTTGTTTGAACTAGAAATAAGTATTTGTGATATTTTCTTTCAAGATGCTGGCATCATAACTAGCTCGGGAAAATGAAACGCCAAAGTCTCTGATTAAGACAGAAGCTCAAACGTCAGACCAGCTCCCACTGACTGACCCCTACTCACCTATCTACAGATTCAAGCTTCAGTTTTTATACACTCAGTCGAAGTCCATTTCTAGAAAATGTGATTTATTTAACAGCATACATGATAACAATATTACACAGAAATCGGTGCATTGTGATTTCTTGAAGTGAAGATAAATACTGCACTCCTTGTAGAAACGGTTCTCTTGGCGCCTTCATGAACACGTGATCAGCTCATCTTGACAACATCCACTGGGTTTCTTTAACTAGCATGAGCCGCTACAGTGGCTAATATTACATTCACCTTAGCATAAGACCTCCCAGACAAGTCTCCCACCATCAATAATGCTCGACCCCCTGATTCTCACAGACCAGCAGTGCCCAACACGGACTCTGAATCATCTCACGCCTCATAGCATTTTTAACCGTCGTGTACAGAGGAATGAGCCCGGGGCTGTATCCAGAATCCCTCCACCAATTAAACTGGATTTCAGACACAATCCACCTCACTGACTGACTGACTGACTGATGTAGTGTTGCATAATAATCATTTTCACATCTACTCAAAGCGCAGCATCGTAGTGTGACACTTCTGCGGCGACAGACTATTTGATTATCACCTCTGACGGTCACTTTCTTGATTTATCATCAATAAAATGGAAGAAATTTGAAAGATTCCATACAGCTTATTTTATTCCATCAACAGTTACGTGTCAAAATAATATTTTTAATGTGCACTTTTGCTGGAAAATGAAAAAAACAGCTAACTGTCGATTGATCAGTCAGTGAATTGTTGCAGAGATTTCGAGCAGGTAGTGTACATACTGAGAACACAAATCATGTAGGATTTTTTAAGGGAAGTACATAGAGCATGAAATAGCCAGTAACTTTATAGAGACTCTAAAGCATCATTAAAGTAAATATAGTGCACTTAGTGGTAACTGAAGGGTGATTTTGGACACAGGTCAGGTATATCTACTCATTTGAAGTTTAAGTGAAATAAAAACCAGTTCCTAATAACCTTGGCAGCAGGCAGCATATTGCCTGACTAACGTGTGTGCTTTTCAGTTGGCCTGACATTTCTCACTAAAAGAAATCTTGGAATACTTGTGTGGTTTGTTATGAGTAGAGACGGTCTGCCTGTATAATCAAAAACTAAGACGCATATTTTTTGCTCTGTAGACAGCAGTGAAAACTCGGAAGAAGGAAGATTCTTTGGAGAAAAACGGCGATGTAAAGTGGATTGTGTGGCAGCGTTAAGGAAGCCATTTGAATATCAGAGTAAAGAGACAGAACAGAAACATGATTATAGCACTAGGAGGGGAAGTTATTTCTTGATAACTTCCTCTTTCAGCTTGTCAGCCAGATGTTTTCTCTTCTGGAGCTTCTTCCTCTCTTCTGCAGATATCTCCTGTGTAATGAGACCAGATCGGGAAGTAGGGTTAATAATCACCAGCGATGGCTTCAGATGTTATGGGAGTGAAAAAGCAGCAGGAAAGACTACTTAAATGCCACCAAACAAGTTTACATTTATTAGCAAGAAAACTAAAAAGAAATCAGCTGCTATTGGGAATCCTGATATCCTACGCTCACATTTTCAAGGTTCTCAAAGTAGTAGCAAATGATCATTTGTAGAAAACATCCAAGGTTTTATGGTGAATAAATATTCTTTAAATTCCAACACCTTGAAATATGGAGGCAGAGGATTTCCAGTCAGTTTGACAAAGTTTGGACAGAGAAAAAGGGGAGAGCACTACACGGCAAAACCAAATCAACACACGAGGCATGAATGACAACACGGGTTCACATCTGGCAGTGGCAGCTGACGGATCACCTTCTGTTTGGAGGAGTTAGCAGCGTGTTGTGCTGTAGGAGGAGCAGGAGCAAGAGGAGGAGGAGGAGGGGAACAAGCCCCATTCCTCTGGGGCTGCCCCACTGCCTCCTGACAGACCAGACCAGAAACAGGGAGGAGGAAATTAAGAAAACGAACCAAACAAATAAGTCAGGAGAAAAAAAAGAATAAAAAGCAAAGAGTAAAATGTGGGTTACATCAAGAGGACTCAGATAAATTCGTGGGTCATGATAAA
This sequence comes from Chelon labrosus, assembly GCF_963514085.1. Lineage (NCBI taxonomy): Eukaryota > Metazoa > Chordata > Actinopteri > Mugiliformes > Mugilidae > Chelon > Chelon labrosus. Next base: position 8,971,390 of record NC_140348.1, read on the forward strand.
AATAAAAGAACCGTGGATACTGACTGTTCTGGATTCTGTAGCGTTTACAGATACAGAGACTTTCATTTACTTGAACGAGCCAATATGAGGGATAATCAAATTTTTTTTTCTATGACTTGAGCCATTAGATCCTGACCTCCTTAGAGGGGGCTGTATTTACCGGTGTTGTGCTGGTGGGCGCTGGTGTGGGTTTGGTGGGTGCCTCCTCTGGTGGGGTCATCTGCCTGGTTTTCTGCTGTTCTTTTCTGAGTGCGTGCAGCTTGTCTCGCTGCTGACGGAGATACGCTGCCCTCTCCTGGAGCTGCTCCTGCTGTGACGCTGACAACTCCTGGAGGGAGGAGGAGGTGAGGGTCAGACAGGAGGAAGAGAAGTGCATCTCAGACCATTCCAACTTTGTGTATTATTTTTGTCTATAAAAACAGGCAATAATCTGGTTGGATCCAACATCTAGTCATGACTGGGATGTCCAAATTTAGAACTTACAGTATATTTCACTCTGTGAGATGCAGCATGCTTCATGCTATTCACTCAACTGATGACGAACTTTCAGCAGCAAACACACTGACTCACTTTATATGGCTTAGAGAAACCAGCCTCCCTGTGTGCCTCCTCCAGACACGCCTCAGCTGAAGTCTGGCTGCTGCTGCTGCTGCTGCTGCTCTGCTCCTTGGTGTGAGGACTGACACAGATGGACGGCTCACTGGACTTTACAGGAGCTCTCACTGCTGGAAGTACTCTGGACTCTACACCTGTACACATAATCAGTTTGGTAGGCTGCAGCTGGTTGTTTATTGGAATAATACCTTTAACAGGTCGTACTTCATTAGTAATATTAGCAGGACTATTGATCATCTATGAGTCAATAAGAAAAAGTTATCTGCATTTAACATATGAAATCTGTAATCCACGTTGTCTTTGTGTGGTTAAAATAGTTTTGAAAATGATTCTTTGCATTTATTCAATGATTTCTTAAGTTAGAAATAAGACCAGTAAACCACCTCTGTGTGTTTCAGATTTGTTGGTGACGTGCTCACTCTTCCTGAGTTACCTGGTGTGGATTTAGAGGAGGAGCTGCTCTTTGCCGCACTTCTCTGTTCTCCACCTCCTGTGGAAGGCGTCTTGCTGCCTTCTCTCCTGGAATGGCTCACCTGGATGGAGTGAGTCACAGCCATTAATAATATTTATTCATTTATTATTAAGTTCTGCCTACCATTGCAACAAACCAGTGCTGGAATTATTTGAAGCTGGTGAATCAAATCAATTTGTCAATAGTGTGTCAACACTGCAGTCAGAAAATGTTTGAGCATATGAGTGACCTGATGTATGACTACAAAGCTACTACATGACGTATCTACTGTACAGGCTGACTGAGAAGTGTGCCCTCAGGATGCAGCGATACCAAGGTTGGATATCATGCCAGTACAAGTGTAGCACACAGTGCATGTTGGACCATATCCCTGATTCACATCTGTAACTAAGAGCAGGACTACCACACCCAAACTCTAACCAATTGAATTAAAACAGTATTAACAAATCCTTAGATTGGACAGTAAGCTGTGGTTGAGTCACTGATTCAAACATGGGTAGTTCAGTTACCAGAGGAACCTCAGTGGCGGTGTTTCCGTTCTCTAGTGGGGTGTGGTGACCACAACTGGTGCTGTTGTCACTATCCCCCTCAGGTTTGGCCTTAGCATGGAATGAATAGCACATTGGAGACAGTGTGAAGTTACAAATGACAGATGAGGCTTTACTTTATAGCATTTAAAATAATTACAGTTAAACTAAAGGCAGGTGTTTCACCGATGCTGCAGGTTTGGAGAAATCAGAACTGTCGTCTTTTATACCAGAGGGTAGGTTCTGTTTGGGTGTCTTGCAAAAGAAGCCTCACAGGGATTACTAGAGGTTCCAGTGTTTGGCTGGTCTACAGGTCTTATTGGCTCATGCGGCTCATGATTCTTTACCTTGACAGTGTTGCTCTGTTGGCTGGGAATCTTGGCCTCATCAATCTCTGCCACAGGCTTATCAGAACATCTGCTGGAGGTGGAACCGACCTCTTCCTCCAAAAGCAACCTCCTGGACATTTCCTCATCGTACTCCTCTTTTGACTTTCTAAGGAAAAATTAGCAGGGGGGAAAAAGTACAGGCATTAGCCAATATTAGTTTCATGTTTTGCTCATCTTTTGAATTCCCACTATGCATAAATTTAAGAAAGTAAACAAATGTATGAAATGTCTGAACGTGATCTTACTACTGAGCATCCAAGAGATTTGGACTATGGGCAGAGTATGTTTAGTAGCTAAGGTGTGATAAGAGTCTTTAAGAGGTAAGCCGGTTCTATCAACCATTTGACCCTTGGCTCACAACACACAGCAGATCTAGAATAAGCAAGCTATGTCAGGGATTTCCATGTGATAACTACGCTATTACCAAACTCGGTCCACAGATCCTTTAATTTGATTTATTTAATAGCTTAAACTGCCCTAGCGGAAGCTTCTGCAAAGCATTTAATAGTAGGTATACAGGTACACTAAGAGATGTTAGTACTGGGGCTGGGACTCGTCAAAAACTCTGCAAAGATGCATTCCAAAGGATTCACCGAGATATTGACAGCACAATACATTTGAACTGCAAATCAAGCATAAATGAATTACTCTAAAAGTTGTCCTTAAACAAAGTGAAAATCTTTCAGTGAATTTGATTTAACTCCCAAATCCACAGGGCTCACGTCACGTCAGTGCAGAATGAAAGTCAATTTGCAGACCTGAAATGTCTTGATATTTGTAATTCATCTACATCACGGTAAACATTTAGTTATACGATATCATAGCATGGTAATGCAGCTGCAACGAGAGACTAAGGAATTCCCTCATGGTGCATTCAAAGCCAGCTGCAGAAAATCTTTGTATCAGCAGGTTTTTACATGAAATGCAGAGACAATGGAAATTCTTTTAAAAGAAAATTTGGTGGTCTAAATTTGTTGTTTCAATTTCTCTCCAAGATGATTTTCAGTCCACACTGTAACCAGTTTCGTTCCTTCCCATGTACTAACATGTGTCGTAATGACAATAAAGAATCCTTGAATCCTTGAATATGAACTACCAACTACCACAACTAACTTCAGTTAGGCTGCTGTAACACCTAACACGGTCACAGCTGCTATTAGTTCCTCATATAGAGGCTAATTGGTTTGAACCACTGTCGTTCTGCCACGAGTGCATAGCTTGAATACTGGCAATATAGATAGTGGTGTGATCCTGTGACTCTCTCAGTAATCCGGTCGATTCAAAAGGAATCATCTACACTGAAATCAGCGGTGATGAAGACAACAAAAATCAAAATACAATTTTTCTTAGCTCAGCTGCTGAGTGTCAGTCCCTCAAACCTAAATTAGCTGGAGCATAATGAGCTTAGCTGCAGTCCCATTACACTCTGTGTGTTCTACTTGGCCTGGCTGTCACCAGCAAAATCCCATAAGACAGCAGGGATAGGAGCTTCTAGACGCCTGGGCACATACGAGCAGGGGGCATGAAGAAAATCTGGAAACTACTTTAATACAGAACTAATAACTAAGAGTGTCTGAGTGACAGCTACATGGGGACAAGACATAAAAGTGTAACTGTCAATTTGAGGATTATAATATTTCTTTGATTCTACCTCTCAAAATATCTTTTTGCAGAAAACCTTTTTTTCTACTGGGGATTTTGATTTTATTCTGATACTGCAAGCAATTTAAATGTTAAAGAAAACCCTTTAAAAAGCGAAAAGGGGAAAGATCAACCTGTATGTGCGTGTAAACTAAAAAGCTAAAACGCAATGGAGTTGAAGTGACTTACCTAAGAACCTCCTGCAAGATTTTCATCTCTTGCTGCTGCAACTCTGTCATCACGTCCACACCATCAGTCAGGCACTCTGGGAGGGCTCCTACACACACAAAGGCATTTTACATGCAGCATTCACTCTGCATGGAGTGTCCACACTCTGCAAGTATGGACGTTTGGACATATACAGTATGTATGCATAAATGCAGCCTACCGTTCGTTTCTTTAATGACCCTGAGGGCTTGAAGCTGCATCTCCATGTTTTTCTGGACCATCAGGGAGCGAAACATCTGGAAGTCGTCTGTAGCCAGAACTGGCTGGAACACCGTCTGAACAACAGAAATAGAAACTGTGTATGTATGCTGAAACCACACGGTAATGACGACTGAATGGCACTGATATTTGTGAGACACAGTGCTTTAATGCCAGTCATTTCAGAGTATGTTTAGATAAAGGTTAACACAAGTGTTACATACCGCTAAAACAAAGGCAGCTGCAGCTGTATGAGCTTTCTAGGAGATGTTTTTCACCAATCATCTAAATTGCCTCTCTCTGAGGTCTCAGGACATTTCAAACTATTAAGAGGCTGACACATTTGAAAAGCTTAGGCATTTAATAAGTTTGATAAGTTCTCTATTGCAGGACGATCATTGCTCTCAAGATTCTTGCCCTGTTAACCCACTGAGGATCAGGACAGGATGTACTTCCTGGATGGTAGGCACTCAACTCAAGCCTCTGAAAATTAAGCTGTGTTTACAAACAGCCGTGCTTAGGCCTAATCTTTCACATTGGCTTCCTGTCTCTACCGAAAGGTCTGCCCCACATCTAATGCTAACTAATGCGAGGCAAGTCTTTCTGGCCAACCTTTAATAAATGTTCAGAGCTCTTAATACATTGAAACTGGGTTACAAACACTTTTTTGGTCACAATTTAATGTCAATTCAATGTCTCTTATGCAATAGTGCTTCTTCCTGATGCCAGAACCTACATAAGGTTAGGTAAACAGAAGACAAAATCTCAGCATACAGCAAACTTCACCTTCTGCTGCTCTTAATCTTTCTTTAAGGAGAACTCGACTCTCCTTGAGGACATTAATTATTTATCTTAGAAGTAATTAATGGCATCCAAATCCCTTGAGGATTGCAGTGAAATCCAGAACTCCATTGCTGCCAACCTGGCACAGCCGTGCTACACCTATTGATTGGTGCCAAAGAAAATCCATAGACACACTGTAAGATTTTAAACACCAGCTAAAATGTAATCTCTATATTCTTATTCAGACGATATGATACGCTTTTAAAACCTTACGTTAACTTGGAATACAAATACACACTACACACATGTGCGATGTGGCTTCTGTCCATAGCAGTGCTATTTAGCACCAAATCTATTCAGTTTTTTTTTCTAGATCTAGATACTGAAGAGGAGGTAGATCTTTCATGGTTTTGGCTTTAAATAAAAGCACCTGTCAGTTTCACAAAAACCGTTACATGTCATAATGACTCCTAAACAAAAATACTGGTCAGACATGTCACATGGGACTGCAACATTTAACTTGAATATTCAAAAGAGACAACAACATTTCTGAGACTATGCAAGTATATTGTTCCAAGTTGTAGGTATACTTATGAAATGACATAAGAGATTCCTTCCACATACATATTGTGTCCTTTACTTGATCCCAAGGCATTTGTTCTCTGCATTTAACCCATCTATTTGTAAAAACAATTGCTTATTTTTTGCTGCTTTGTCGGGAAAACACATTTGCACAGAAGGGGAAAACAGTTATATTTGGCACCAGGTAAAACAGCACTGGAGTTATTTAAGCAAACCCCATCTTTAAGTCTCCCTAGCAGGCCCGACAGCGCAAGCAACAACCTTAAAGTACCTGCAGAGCTCTGGACTTGGCAAAGGGAGAGGTGCACGCATCCAGAAACTGCTGCTCGTTGATGCCAACCTCCTGCATGTAATTCTCCAACAGCTTCTCCACCTACAAAACCAAAGCAGCTTACACCAGTCCAGTTTGACAAGTCAGCAATATAAAACACCCAATGCTGATGTAAGAATACATAGGTTTCAAACATCCTGAAAATGTGTACTCACCAGTTTCTTGTACTGCTGATGGATTTCGGTGTATGATAACTTGTTTTCATCTTCATCGTCGAAAACTGAGCAAGGGTCAAATAAAGATATAATTTAGCATTTATTCTGAGCCTACAAGAGATGCTTGATTAACACTTCCTAAAGGATTTTTGTTTACATAAATCTTTACAGTGCCTTTAACAGTTTTGAAGCGTCAAGTGCACACAGAAGTTAGTATTGTGGAATGATTTGCCTCTACACATTAGACAAGAATCTTCTCTGTTTCAAAATCACTTCTTAAGTCTCTTCTCCTTGGCCTTTGACACCCTGTAAGATGTTGACTTTATTTTATTTAATTGTATTGTTTTTACTGCATGGCTGCTGTCTTTATACTGATGCTTTATGTTTTTTTATGTTATTTATGTCTTTTATTTATTTATTCTGTAGAGAACTTTGGTTCTCTTTGGTGGTTTTTAAAGTGTTTTAACAAAGTTGAATTGGACTGGATTACATTGGATTGCCTTCACGAACTGTTTGATAGCTAGGTTTAGCTAACTTGTCGACGGTATGTTTACTGTTGTATAATTTGCTACTTCTATCCTCAGCTATGTCAGGGCAAAGAAGGCGACTTCTTAAAAGCATATGATTCTAGTTCATAGCGAAGCATGCATTAAGTGAAGCGAAAAAAAAATATCATGCGGTTAAATTATTAGACATTACTAACAGAACCAGACACGTAAACACAACATCGGAGTCACAAGTTAGCTTAGCCACCGAGCTAACGGTGCACACCTCCAGAAAAGCTTTGTTTACTTCAAGACTGAAATGAACTCGTTCTACCTGTGCATTTGTTTTCCATAAAGTCCGTGACAGGAATGACCCACTCGGGACTTCCTAGATAGCCAACGATGCTCTCTATGACCCATTCACTGTCATCCTCAGCCATGTTGGCCGCCGCTTGGTAACGTTAGCGACAACGGTTCGGGCACAGCGATGATGTTGTTCAGGTCGGGACGTCCAGCTTCGCTCGCAGCACGAACATGCACAACACAACCCGAACAGATTGGGCGGAAAGACATCTGGTTTATTGTTCTTCATACACTATCCTCCATGATTCCTCCGTGGATGTTGTTTTATTTTTTTTTCCTCACTCGAAGAGACGGGAGTATCTCCGAGAAGAAATGCGCAGTCATGAATTTCAGAGTCGAGAATGGTGACGCCTAATCGGTTGCTGGGGTAACCGTTACGTCAGTGCGCTTCTTCTCGAGCCCAGCCAGGTAGCTGCAACAGGAAGTGCCACTGCTGTCTGTCTGATAGCTCACGTTTTAAAGGTATTAATACAGGTCTCTTTATCAACATGCAGCCAGTCACACTCTAAACAAAAACATAGACACCCATTTTATTTATTTATTATTTATACATTGTGTACAAGATTGCACTGCAAAATACCTTGATGCACTTCTTTTTTGCATTGATTGTGCAACCGCCTAGACATGTTAGAATTCGGAATGCATCCCCATCCAAGTCATGTGGTTGGTGATCGTAAATTATACACCTACTTGAGGAAAAGCTTTCTGAGAAATGGAGAAAAATAAGAAAGAAGCACAAATGTTACCGACCTGGGCTGTAAACTGCTCTGTGACTTGAAGTGAGTACCAGCTTTGAGCATGTTTGATTTGACTGTTGGTAATGCAGTAATGCATCTAAAGGCTTACAAGAAAAGATCTAAAAGAAAATCATGTATGCTCTGGCAATCTTGTGCCTACAGTTCTGTACAGTTGTATACATCAATAACGATGTTTATCCATTCTGTAATTAGACCTTTTTACTTACAGATGTACATTTCAACGACAGTATTCATTTATCGTATATTTAGATTTTGTACTTTTATCATGTGTAGTTGTAAACATCAATAACAGTGTACAGTGACTGTACAGTTAAAGTTCCATTTGTAGCTTCCTTGATTCCTCCTCTATATCTTGTGTTTTTATATTCCTTTATTCCTTTTGTATTCTGTGTTGTAATATATTTTAGAGGAAGCAGTTAAGAGTAGTGACAGTAGTTCAGCAGCAGTTCCAGTAGTAGTAGTAGATGTTGTCTGTGTCTTGTCTTGTCAGCATACTGTATACTGTATGTAACACAGCCGGACTAGGAGAAACAGTATTTCACAACTCTGTATGTTTGTAATCTTTCAGTAGTGATCCAAAATGCAATGGAGCTTAAGGCGGATTGTAGGCAGATGCTAATGCATAGAAATGTTTGAAATTTAAGTTCTCGTACATTCACATTTGCATGCATTGTTCTTTTTTCTTCAATCAGCTGGTTTATTTCTCTTGTAACCTTGGCTTAGCAAGAGGCCTTTGATTCAGGCTACATACAGGATCCGACTGACATCAGTGAACTTCTCAGGTAAGCCACTTTGCTTTAGTAAACAGTCTTTGTGTTAAGAAAAGCCAAATCCCTTACTGCACACCTAAACAGACAAAGAAACACAGTCAAATGCATGTGCACTCGGAAAGCTTAGATATTTATTTTTTTATTAAGAGTAAAAACTGAGTGATCATATAATTCAGTAGTGTGCATTAACACGGATATTCAATAAATATACATTCCTTCTGTATTTTTAAAGGTATACAAGATTTCATCATTAGCATCATCTCTAGAAAGGCTCATAGCTATTGTGCACATTTCATAAAGGCAAGGCATGCAAGCAGCAGTCATGCCGAAACAATTCAACAGAATAAAGGTAGGCGACATTAAAAGCTATAAGAGTAAGCATTTCCAATGAACCATTCAGTGACAGTGCTACGTTCTGCGGCTCCTTCCAGACTGATAAACCCTTCTGACCTCAAGAAAAATGGTATCTTTTACAGATTTCTCACTTAAAATGACTTGGGTTTTTTTTCAGTCTCACTGAAGTAACACAGACAATGCACAGCATGTGTTATAGAACCATTCCTGTGTTTTAGTTTTTGCTTGAACTTTGTAATTTGCATGTTGCAGATTGTAAACCAGTGCAGAGGTTAATCCTTGGCATCTGTGTTCTCTGTTTTCAGAGCTAAAATAATCTTCTCTGAAAAAATATCATTAAAAACGTAGTCGTGGTCCCTACTGATACGAAATTAGTCACTGTTGTTAAAAACCCAAATAGTCTGAAAACAAGTCAATAGGTAATATACATTAAGCAGCATTCCTTCTTCAGTGTGACAGTTATAGATAATAGCAGCGTAAAGTAGTGGATCTGACTCCAGGCAATACAGTTTAACAATACAGTGTGGTAATATAGTGCTTTACAAGAAAATATGTGATGCTATTATTGAGGTTATACTGTACGATTGTGTGGGTGAATGAATTATTAATAATGGATGAATTAGTGTGTTGCACACAGAAATGGAGAAAATGTAGGGGCACATACAGCAGTAATGCAAGTTTTTTTTTTGTTGTTGTTGTTTTTGCATGTTAAAATTAATATGTCAATGTTTTAAAATGAAATTACCATTATTATTCATATATTATGTTATCTGATATTTTGAAGTAGCATCAATAAGAACACTTTCAGTTCAGAGTTTTGCAGATAAACAGCAACATTCACATTACACTGCATTTTTATACATTTTGCATGAAGTGACATATAATTAGCAGTCAGTGAACCAATGCATACTCAAGCAAGGCTGATTTTTATAATGTCAAATTGCAGAAGCAAGAAGAAATGTCCTTTCTTATGACATCCTCTAGATGGCAGAATTTATCCATAATAACAAGTCTACAATTCTTAACTGATGTGTTTTTGATGACAAATGCTTGGTCATATCTTTGCATTTTTGAAACAAGACATAGCTTTTTTTGGACTTGTAACATAAACAGAGCAGACACAAAGTCTGCACATGTAAATCCTCTGAAAAACCATAAAGCCCTCAATTGTTTCTACCAATTATCACATTGTTCAAGGTCTGCAACCAAGGATTTATTTTCAAGAAGAAAAAAAAAAAAGTTAAAAATGTCCATCATTATTCCTAAAAGTTAGATCCAAAACTGCAGACATGTGGTTTAATATCATAAAAAGTTAAAAACACTAGCAAATATTCACATTGACAAACCAGAACCAGGAAATTGTTGGCAATTTGTTTGAAAAAATGACTGATTAGTCAATTATCAGAATCATTTGCTGATGAATTTTCTCTCAACCACACTGAAGTCTTTCTGTTTACAGCTCAGCTTTCTGCAAGTTTAGCTCCACTTTTTTTCCAAATGTTCGTCCTGCTAAACAAATTCAGACAAAAGGCTGATTACACACAGTTGTTTGCTCAGTTAATGGCTTTGAAAGTTAAAAAATACGTCCACGTTATTATAAACTCCACAAGCATTGTTGTTAAAAGTTGCACTCATAGCAAAGAGTGTGTAAACTGACATGCAGTCATTCAAAAAGCAAATGAAAGTTGCTACATGATAAATGGAACACATATTCAGTCACAGGCATGACATTATAGGCCACCATGTCCTTCAGGTTAAACGGAAACTGTCAGGCTTTGTTAAAAATTCATTGTATTGATTTGGCCGACAGCAGAGACCCTCTGGCATCTCCTTCTTACAGCCCCTTCAGTATTTGTTCAATAAGTCACAACACTGCAATTCACTTCCTCTTCTTTCCTTAGGATTTCCTTAAGGAAACACCAATGATTATATGTTCAGATCAATAGAGTTCTTCCTCTGGGGAAAATATCCCTATCTTCATTTGACTTAAAGCAATGAAGGTTGTAGTTTTCCAATAGAAGTGACTGATGTTAGGCCCTATCTAAAAGATGCGTAATTAAATTTAATCACAACCTCCATAAAATGAAACATTTTGCTATCCGGCCGTCTTTGTTCTTGCGGACATGATTTGATCAATCCCTCTGGAGCCCCAGTTCCTAAAATCTGGGTCAGCCCACAGCATGAGTTATGGGGTTCTTTCTTTTACCAGACTAATAGCAGTGTTCAGAGTTTATTAAATTATTTCGTAGATGTAACTGGTGTGTATTAAACTGGTCGTTTCTTTTTGGTTTGAAGATCTGATATTACTGGTTGTACTTAATAAATATATTTTTTGATTAGAATACTATTGGAGATGTACAAGGCTATTTACAAGAGGCCAAAGTGTCCACTATGAATCTGAGGACAGAGGCAATGACAGATCCACAACAACCGAAGCTGTGCGGTAAATCTTTCATCGTTTTGGAGTGTATCTTGAATACTAGATGTAGCTAGCTTAGCTAAACCTGGTGCATTGCATTCTGTCTCTGCATAGGCATGCAGGTGTTATTCTCCCTTTTAAAGGGTGATAAATTATGACTGCCTCAAACAGCTTAACTGACATCCAGTGTTCTGGCAATCAATACAAACACAGTTCCTTTAGCTTGAGAGACCTCAACAAGGACACAAACGATTAAATAAGTATCAAGGTTTTAAGATAATATTATTATTATTATTAATATTGTATTATTCAGTATTTCTTAGAAACCAAAATGTTTTGGTTTCTCTCTCAAAGTATCCGTCAAAAGTGCCAGACTCCAGTGGAGAGTTGCTTTCCTTCCTGAGTTCTTCCCTGTACATTATCATGTCCTGCAAACCAGAAAATACCTCTAAACTAAACAGAGTTATAGTTTTCTACAAAATGATAATAACAAAATGCTACAAAGACCCAGTGGTAGAAGACCATTGTCACTGGAAGAAGGGAGTTCACCAGAATATCGCTCAGGGCGACCAAACCCATCATGCTTTGAAGTCACAGGGGTCCGTTGGAGATCTCTCTGAAGCCGCTGCTCTCTGCTGACTGACCGGGTAGATCCACTGGATTGTCATGGTTCTTCCCTTTGATTTGTGTCTGCCTGCTGTCAGAGTGACTCATTTTGATTCGACCCCACTCTTGGTGGCTCTCCATGAGGGGTACCAGAGGCACCATTTGTTGGTGACTACCTTTACTGAGTCTGTCGTCATGGGGCCTTGTTTTGTCAGCTGTCTGTCCGTCAACTTTGTGGTGGTTTCTCATCGGTGCAGGTCCGTTATCATGCTGGCCTTTTCTGATAGGCACTGGCCCGTTGTCTAGGTGGCTGGCTTTGATCGACACCAGCCTGTTGATGTGGTGCTTGTTGCAAACTGGGATTTTATCAGCCTGTAGTGAGTGGGTGTAACGGGAAAACCAGTCCCGCTCAAACGCAGCCTGTAACTGCTCCACCACCGTGGAGTTCCTCTCCTCGATGCCTTCTGACTGAGTGATCACAAGGCCTGCTCCTGCGTTAGAGGTGAACTCATTCCCCATCCAGTCAAGGTTACCTGTCAGGAAACAGACAGAAGTGAGAAACTTAAGATACACATCAGTTTTGAGGACTCTGTAGAAGCAAGACAAAATCACAACGACCATGGAGGCCCAGCCCAGAGATGCATTTAGCTCAGCATGAAGGTCAAATAATAAGAATACCAACACATTTGAAGCCCACGTATTAACATGTAATATCATATTTATGTCCATAAATTTCCTCATTGCTCTAGATCCCTACACAAGAATAATATTGATCTTCTAATCTCATTCTTGGAGAAAAAAACTAATGTGGACCTGTTCCTTTAAGCACACTGAAAATTAAATCTGCATGGAGCAAGTAGAGACGCATAGGCCACAGCCATAAAGTCTAGTCGATGAGCTCACCTAAATAAATGGCGCTGTCTGTAACCATAAACCTGTTGTGGTTTATTCCCTGGAGACTGCCATCCCTCTGCACTCGGGGGCTGAAGAACTTCTGCACACAAAGACACACATACAGTGGTGCAGTGAGCATTGACAAGTGCATGTGTAGAGGAAAAATAGTACACGGCGGCCTTGAACTTACAGCTTCCAGTGAGCAGTTGGCCTGCTCCATACACAGACTCCTCAGGGACCAGATGAAGTTGAAAGTGAGTGGATGAGTCTTTTCCCAGCAGCTTATCAGCAGACGGACTCGCACCTTCCTCAGGATCAGAGCCTCTCTTATAAGACCGTCGATACGAGACCAGTACCTTGGCACGGATACAGACACACACAGACACGGGCAACGAGCCAGATGGACACAGAAGCATACACATGGTTTACTCACTTGAATGAAAACATGGCTTTTGATGACAAACGGCTGCCAAATCACTGCAGAGGTAGCAGAGTGGCTCTAACCTGTGGCTGCTGCGGCCGAAGAGGGGCAGGTAATCAGTGATGGAGATGTAGATGAAATGGCGGGCCTCTTGGATGACCCGGGAAATGGCTTCCAGGTCATTGCTACGATCTTTGGGGATTAAAACATCTGGCGAGCTCTGTCAGAGGAAGAGAGGAGGCATTAAGGAAGTGTCAGTGTTGAAAAACGAGAGGATGCACAACTGCTGACTGTGCACAGAAATACACAGGAATGATTCAGAGCGTTGTGTAAATACCACAGTGACTCAGAAATGACAATTATACATTGATTGTTAACAATGTTAACATTAAAACAACAGACTCAGCTCATCATTATCGTTCACCCAAATGATCATTAGGTCTTCCTTTGTTTACAAGGGTGCCATAATCTGTGTGCATTGAAGTTTCAGTGCTGACTTCTTGTTGACTTTCACTGCCCTCTGTGATTGATAAACGCATGTGCTCGCACGTGGTTTATGTGTCGAAATAAATCTTGTGGAGATAGACAGCACAGCCGGATCAACCTTTTTTTTTTCTGCCGCAGGTAGGGGACATCACCATCACTCACGTCCAGGAAGAAAATTACACTGAAAGACGCAGCGTCTTGACGAAACTCTCTCCATGAAAAATTCAGTTTTCCTGTACCTACAGTAGATGTCATCTTCAGTGTGGATGGCTTCCAGACATTTAGAGTAGACACATTTTAAATGAGCAGCCCCAGTTACGAAACTTGAGTACTAATATGTGCAGTAATGTAGATTTTGAGTTGCAGTAGCAGGAGAAGGTTCTCACTTAACGGAACAAATGAAGATTTATTATACTTTATTATACTCAGTAATGAACTAACAAATAAAATTCGTCATCGTCTTATCAAACTCATCCAGTGTCAATGCTGTGTTCACGCAATGTGAGATATGTGTTATAAATGGGAAAGAGACCAGGACGTTGCCATTCAAGGATTAAAATATTGGGCACTGACAATACAACGCCACATCAGTTTTTGGTTGGTGTGGGTCTTTCATGTCTTCTCGGTTTTCACAACATTATTAATAAGCTCAAAGAAGGATATTGAAGCGCTCCGAAAATTCCAGATATAATATTACCTTGGATTTTGATGTGAATTCTATTTACAAGATGGAAGCTCATAATTACAATGACTTCAGTATGCCTTGAATGCAGCATGGGTCTAGTCAATCAGAATAACTGTAGACACCTGTGTTTGGATCTCAGCCTCTGTCTTCATCTCTCCCTCTGGACTACGTCGAGAAAGGTACACTGCCAAAAAAATACGTCGCCACCTGGATTTAACTAAGCAAATAGGTACAAGCCTCCTATTGGATAATTACTGCATGGGTGATTATCTTTCAGCTGGCAACAAGTTATTTAACCCCAGCTGATGTAATGAGTAGCTTCTCATTTCTTAAATAACCATGTTGAAAGACGTGTTCTGTGGTCATGGAAAAGATGTTAGTCTGTTTGAGAAGGGTCAGATCACTGGCATGCATCAAGCAGAGAAAACATCTAAGGAGATGGAAGAAACTACTAAAATTGGGTTAAGAACTGTCCAATGCATTATTAAATACTGGAAGGGGAGTGGGGAACCAGCGCATCAGGGTAAGAAGAGAGGCAGTGATGCACCCATCATGCCTAGTGCCTACTGTACAAGCCTGTGGGGGCAGTGCTATGATCTGGGGTTGCGCAGTTGGTCAGGTCTAGGTTCAGCAACATTATGTGCCCAAAGAATGAGGTCAGCTGACTACCTGAATATACTGAATGACCAGGTTATTCCATCAATGGATTTTTTCTTCCCTGATGGCACGGGCATATTCCAAGATGACAATGCCAGGATTGATGGGGCTCAAATTGTGAAAGAGTGGTTCAGGGAGCATGAGACATCATATTCACACATGGATTGGCCACCACAGAGTCCAGACCTTAACCCCATTGAGAATCTTTGGGATGTGCTGGAGAAGGCTTTGTGCAGTGGTCAGACTCTCCCATCATCAATACAAGAGCTTGGTGGAAAATGAATGCAATACTGGATGGAAATAAATCTTGTGACATTGCAGAAGCTTATCGAAACAATGCCACAGTGAATGTGTGCTGAAATCAAAGCTAAAGGCGGTCCAACGAAATATTAGTGTGTGACCTTTTTTTTTTTTTTGGTGACAGCTTTTTTTTTTTTTGGCCAGGCACTGTGTTTTGCATTTGCTAATTAAGTAATACCCTCAGCAGCTCAGACAATAAAAATCAAAGTGTCTGTAAAGTATGAAATTAAACTCAAGACGGAGAGTCTAAAACTCAAAATGTCAGATCAGTTTAAACGCATTTTTTGGAGGGACTTTCAGAGCCTAACCCTCTTTTTACATGCTCCCTTCCACCAATAATTCCAACATTATGAAAGCATTTCTATGATTAAATACATGTTTTCTCTGGGCTGATGTGCAATACAGAGTAACACAATGACTGCCACTTACAGAGATGTAGGCCTGAGCTTTTGTGCTGTTCAACGTCAGCTGCAGCGGCGAGTCCCTGTTGAAAAGGGCAAAGAGGCGTTTGGACCAGAAAGAGGGGATGAAGTCTTTGTACAGCAGCCCCCAGTAGAGGCTGAACACTTTGTGGAGGTCCAGAGCCAGACAGCTGCAGTTGTACACCAACACACCCAGCTCCTTCCTCTGGAGGGCAAACAAAAACCTATTAGAGCACCACAAGCCTGGGGACAAGCAACATTTAATCCAGCATGTTTGTAGTTATTCTCGTCATTGTCACTGGTTAAAAAAAAAAAAAAAAGGGGGGTAGGCCATCATCTCTATCACCTGTTTCAACACCTATACACACCTTCCCATTATCAGGCCATGTTGTTCACAAGTCTCATCCTTTTCCAAGCAGAACAAATAGACACTACAGTGGCTAATCTCTTTGTTCTCATTTTTCTCTTTCCTCTCCACAGCACTTAAAAAGTCACTTGTCAGTTTCAGCACCTCAGCCTGTAAATTGCCTTCTCTTTTTCTCTTTGTTTCCACGCGTTCATTCTGTCCCTGCACTGTTAGTCACTGTTGTTTGATGCAAGCTACCTTCTACCTCCATCAAAACATACACACACTCCTCTGGCTAAAAATACATCACTTAACTTGTCATATCTCACAGAGACAATAAAGACAAAGATATTCTGTTCAGTACAACTTCAGTATCTGCTGCTGGGTTCTTCCTGAGGACTAAGTAAGTTCCAGTTGCGGTTCATTATTTTAAATGATATTTTGGATGTTCAAGGATAAAATGAAAGTCACTAACAAAAGGCTTCACACTTTAATGAACCATCCCAGGCATCCAGCTTTGAACTCGGCAATCAAAGAATGTGCACTTTCTATTTTTGTATACCACACACTAAAGACCCTCAACAACCTCAAAACGTATAGTGTGTTCAAATGCATACATACTCACTGTCTATCTACACAATATTAGGAAGGTGGTCATAATGTTATGCCTGATAGGTGTATACAGTACTTTCCAGACCCTTATACAAGCACTTTCCTTTCTGTCTGGTGATTAAATGACAACAGAGAGGCTAACTGATAATTTTCAGAATTTTGTGTGCGCTGTAAATTATAGTGAGTCTACGATACAGTGGCCAGGGATCTCCAGTCCATGCTGCCACTGCCGATGTAGAAATGCTTCCTGTCGACCACCCAGAAGGAGGAGTGGAGGTTGCCTTTGGTCAGTGCTGTCATGTTTATATAGTGAACCTCTGCTTCTAGAAATGGAGAGTGAGAGACAGTCAAAGAGAGAAGGCAGTAAGAAAATGAAACATGAAGACAGATGAACGGAAATATGGAAAAGACATGAGAGATTAAAAACTAAGCAGAAGAAAAATGGGCGGACGGACTAAACGGGCAGAGCAAAGCTGCAGCACATTTGGATACAAACAGGCAGAATGTATGAAACAGTGAGAGTGAGAGCTGACCGTGTTTGGCGAGTGTCCTGAGCTCAGCCGAGTCGATCATCCCGCTGGAGATCTTCAGCTGGACTCTTTTCGCTTTCAGCCCCTGCAGCTTTGACAGCAGAGCTCTGCCCTGAGGGAAACACACCAACAAACCATTGATGTCTCATGACATTCACATGCATTGTGTATTCAGATAACCAGAATTAGAGGTTTGATTTTCTTTTGGTGGGTACATCAGAAGTCCTTTGTGTGCTATTTTTGTGTTACATTTCTAAGGGAGTTTTATTTTGATCATACTTTTAGGTGGCACACTTTTCTTTGCTTTTTGGCTCACATGGTAGCCGTGACTACCTTCTGCTCAGTGTGACTACCTGGTAACGTTGTTCCTGGTGTATCTGCAAAACAATACATTTTTAAAACTGTGGATAGTGAGTCACTGTTGTCTTATATCACAAGCTGAGTTTAGCAGTGACACAATACCCTTCACTTAAATGATGAAAAATAGGAAGGACTTTAAAACTGTGAGATGCAAACTGGGTAAAATGGGTTTCATTTTGACATCCAGAAGACACATCTTGTACTGCCAGTGCAGATCACTTTACACAAAACCCGCTAGAGGAGACGCCGTTGACAGTGTGTCGTTTGCAATTTCATAAAAAGTTGAGATGTTAGAGAGTAACTGTTATAGCTGTTTTGAATTACTGACAACTGATTTTACAAGTTAAGTTTATGCATCACAGAGGACTCAAAGCCTGTGGTGCATACTACGCCAAGAATCATAATGGAATATGTGTTTAAGTTGCATAGGTGAGTGTAAAGGCTAGAAGCATAATCCAGCTGTATAAAGACTCTTCAAGACTATTCCAAGAGCTTCTTACATTTGGCGATATTTGCAAGTTTTATTCCAGGCTCTTGCACTGATAGCAGAATCAGAGATGAAAGAAGTCTCAGCAAATGTAAAATCTGCGCGGAGGGCGAGCAGCCATATCACCATTCATGCAGCGGTGACAATTTCCTGAAACAAACTCTTAAACATCTTAATTTAATCTTTTCCATTTTTAATGATCCGAGGTCATACAAACACAGCCTTTAGTCAACATTTACTGTATATGTGAGAAAATGTTAACTATGGCATGGAGTGTTAGTCTCAGTAAAGGTTCACAAATGATGCAAACTGAGTCTGCAAACTGAACTTGGATGAAACGGAGAAACGACTTCAAGAAAAATCAAAAGTCCAGTTGCCTTTGTTTTGGCTTAAAAACATTGTGACCTGGAAACTGAGAATCTTCACAGGCAATTGATATTCACAAAATGAACAGGACAAAAACACACTTAGATATTTTAGCCTCTACCACTTTTAACTTTGCCTCAACAGTGCATTGCATTTTAAATTTAATCCACTCTATATTTTCTAGATTGCTGCAGGTTGAAAGGACCTAAGCTCTTCTCTGGCCAGAGGCCTCTAAAATAAGTAATTACTATTCGGTCAGGAGGTTCAGGCTGTCATTAATTCTGATACAGTGTCCTCTACGCTTTAAAAATGCACTGTGTTGTGTGTGCACAGCCTGGCCAAACCCTTCAGGCAATGTTCAATAAAACACATCCAGTTCAGATCCAAAATAAATACCTTGCTTCAAGGAACTTGAAAATAGCCAACACTACTGCCTTACTACTACCTTACCAGAAACTCTGAAAGAACAGACATTGATTTTCGTCAGTGGGGGTCATTTGTACTGTCAGTGGGTCTTGCGTTGACATTACAGACTGACTGGAATGAAGCTGAACATCTTTTTGTTCAATAATCTTTCTGATAAATATGAGATGTGAGTCCTTCTACTACACTACTCCTACTTAAACAATGATCAAATACTTTAGTCTAAAAGGAGATAAAAAAAAAAAGTAAAGCAACCTCAAAATGTAAATGAAAGTAGAGTTTGTATAGTTCAGTCTCTGTTGGCTTGCTCTGGTTTTACCTGTCTGGCAGCAGGCTGGAAGCTGGATTCATAATCAGAGGAGTTGAGGAGCCACAGCGGGGAAACTATCTCCACAACCCGGATGGCTTGGTCCAGTAAGTTGTACAGCCCCACTGAAAGAGGGAGGTAGGACGTGCCATTGTCTGAGAAGGAGATGTCTTCTGGGATGTTTTCCACGAGCACTATTCTGTGGAAAATAATGAGAAAAAACAGAATAAAGGCAAAAACTAATGATGCAAAAAAAAAACAAAACAAAAAAAACATTCACATGTAAGAACTGCCTGAAAAAAAGAACAGAGACCAGTTAATGGAAGTTCAGGAAGACTTAATGCCAGGTTTATGGTCTTTCTCAAAGCAATTATCTGTTCGCATTAGTGGTGGAATTATTATGAGATCTGGTGCTATGGAAAGTAGCTAACGGTACCCTTCTTCCCCCTTTTTTCAGGGTCGTTACATTAATGGCAGAAATCAAGATCTCGAGGCTACACATGCCCTTAAATGCATCATTAAGCCTTGCCTCAGGGAAGGGCTCGGAATAATTGAAGACTGATGTGCAGAGTTGTCAGCTTTGAGGATGAAATTACATGTAGTCAGGGAAAACACAATTCCCATATTATTTTTTCCTACGTTCTATTCTGGTTTCTCACATACACACTCACATACTACTCGCTACGGTATCACATGGTGCATTTTAATGGAACCATCAGCCATCTGAGGCAATATACTGTATGATAAGCACCATATAATGAAATCATATACAGGCACAATACAAATCTGCTGTGTGTCAGATTAATTGCATGGCATGAAATATAATATAGCTGTATCTTTAAGAGCTTCTGCTTAAGTGGTGCCTGGCAGCTAAAAGTCCAATGGTGGGGCAAATGTTCTCACAGATAGTTGTTTAGCATTTTAATGTTTTGTATGCATCGCTGTAAAAACCCAGTTTGTACAGTATATTACCTGGTTGACTGAAAATGGCAGGGGCAGCACCGGAGTCAACGGACTAAATTAACTGTGGCAGGCCTAGATGTGCAGCCACTCAGAACCATTATCAAGCTCCCCACATTCTCTGTGCATCTGGCTTAGACGTCAGTTTCTAACAATATAAAGCAGGGCGAGGCTCTTTGGTGAGGGTGAACAGCTTAGATATAAATACTACTGCACTTCTGCTGTTGATCAAGTCTCTGGATAAAATGCTGTCCAAGAAGCTACCAGAATCACATCAGAACAAGGATTTACTGGCGCATATGAGAAGGAATAGATTAAAGTAAGAAATATTATGATAAACGTAGAGCAGATTGGTTTTGGGAGCAGGGGAAGCAGAGGGCATGCACTTCAGCTTGGTGTTATTTTAATTAGCTCAACATCACACTACAACGCAATAACACATCCATTAATGTTATTAGAGAAGAAATGGAGAGGATGTCCTCATGATTGAGTGTGTTATTAAATTTGCTGGTTGGTCATATGAGATCTTATTTTATTTCTAAATAAGGATGCATCACAACACTACTACAGCATAAATACAAATTAACAATGACAAATGATTTTCATGACACAGTTTGAAGTAATTCTTTACATTTATTACATGCAGTCAGATATCTTATCTTATCTTATCTCGAAGGGGTAACATAGATAGGTTAATATATTACTGTGACAGCATTATTGGATAAATCAGGGTTCAACAGAACAAACTACAAATAAATATTAAGATTGTTTAAAGTAGTATGTATATTCATTTGGAGTTAAATAGAGCTCCATTATTCATTCTCTTTATCATACCAGACTGGTAACGCACTATTGAGATTTTTATTACGGGGTGTTTTTCAACCAATATAGGAAAAAAATAAAAAAAATAAAAAACTCTGCAGGCATATAGTCCTACAGTATAGTTACGGTCCTAACTATTAATTATTTCACTGTTACTCCTCTGTCCATCACCACATAAAGCCGACCCAAATGATTTAATTGGCCTGGCAGATCTGTGCGGGCGCATAATCAACGCCCAAAGTCTCGAGTCACATGATCATAGTAGTTTCATCAGTCCAAGCAACTCCTTTCACGTTACACATAACGTTTAAGCCAGGGGGTTCAAACGTACGGCCCGCGGGCCAGATTGGACCCTCTGGGCCATACATTTGAACCACCTGCAGATTTCGATGAAATTGCACTGTGTGCATAGCCTGGCTGACGCGACTGCACATCTCAATGAGATGCTGGTCTGGAAACTACGTGTTTATTTTCTCGTATTTGAGGCGTGGTTTTACAAATGCCTAGAGCCGTTTATTGGGCGCTACGAATGTCTATCAAATGCGCCTGGTAATTCCCATGCTGCCTTGCGCGCGATTCATAGCCAAAGCCTGTTGGTAGCAGAGCAAACACATCCTTCTTGGCAATGAAGTCTTTCAACGCCAAACGTTGCTCTTTTTTTAAAATAAACTTGCGTTCTAAGCTACTTAAAACACTGTCTAAGGCTGCATCGAACGGTAACGTTAGGTCCGCTGCCATGTTGGATTAACACACTACAAGCTTCGGTGTCGCGCATAGACGTCGTCATCGTCTTGCTGCCCCCCCCGTTCTGTGATTGGTTCCCTATCTCAGGAGAAAATATGGGCGATGGTTTCCAGACTGCTTTTGCAGCGAGAATGAAATCGCGCGCAAAGCAGTATGGGAACACCCAGGCTACTGTGTGCAAGTTACATCAAGACATTATCTGCACTTTAAGACTGGCACCTATTCCTAATTTGTCCACTAAGGGCCGTACTGTTTTAGTAAGTGTTAGTAAGAGTTGCAGACATAACACAACACTGAGAGCCAGAACTAAATAGCAGATGGCAGCAATGCTCTGAAATTGTACTTATTTTTCTTAAGAAATTGCAGGTTGTTCGTAAAATGTTTTGTAAAAGGATAGTTCATTGAATGTAAACATTTTCATGACATACTTGCACTTCTTTGCACTAAAACAAAAGGAACTTAAATGAGTTTGAAAGTATGAAGTTCATATTAAGGTCAATCAAGAAGAGTATGTCGAGCCTCACTCTTTGTTAATTCTTCCATCTTCCCTAATCAGCAGCTGACTAGAAGCTTCAAGCTAAACTATTCAGGTTTTGTCACGATCTCAGCCAATTATATTATTGCTGTTCTCATCTTCTGTTGCCGGCAGTCATTTCATTCGAAGTTATTGCTGCGGCCCTCCTCTAACTCGTGCACTTCCAGTCTTCAAATCCAGGTTGAGCTCATCAGAGTCCACGCCTCATCCCGTTCAGATTTCCAGTGCTGTTCTCCTCACCACCACCAGAGTCTAGACCTGGGGGGGTTCCTGTGCTAAACCCGGCCTTACTCTCTCCCGACTCGAATATGGTGATGTCATGACTGGGTCTAATCTCAAGACTTCTCTTATTGTTTCACTTATTGGACTCATTATTCAATGAAATATTTACAGTTTATTAAAAAAAATTCTGCCCTGATTAAAATAATAGTTGATATAAACTCATTGTGTAGTGCTGGGCTGTTTTATTTGATTGTTCCTCTTAGCCTCAAGATAAATTCAATTCTTCAAGCTGTTTTTCATATGTATGTAGCTCCATTTTTTTGGCTGCCCTCTGAATAGTCTGAGCACAGGGTCAGCCAACGTTTGACAGTTCAGGGCCTCTTGAGGACTCGGCTCAAGGGCACACTGGCGCGAGCATGTGCCGCCGGTGATAATGTAATGGAATCACATTGAGAAGCCGGTTGCCAGCTCACAGCTTGAAAATGTATTCCCGGCTAAAGTAAAGCTAATTCAGCTTTTGGAACGTCGCCACGGGTCAAACTGTAGGACTTAGACCCTCTGTGATCACAACATGCTGATATCTCCTCATGGAAATGTCAGTCAATATATTTGAGTTTGGGATAATCACGAGTACAGCTGGCAGATATGTTGCTGAGGGTTTCATTTCAGTGGGTATTCTCCCATCTGTCAGTCACAGAGGGAGAGTAAAATGAAAAGCCACAAAGAAACTAATTTAGCGAGCAGTGATGAAATTATAGAGAAGATTTACGTTTACGCCACACAGCGTGGAGGATCATTCTATGTTCTGAATAGACAGCAAAAAACTAGGACAGCTGCAGTAAACACCTCACGACGAGGAACAGCAAGGAAGGATAGAAAACAGACTGAAGGGACAGAGAGGGAGGGTTATTATTCTGAAAGGAATCCTCTCAGTCCGCTCTCATGGCTGTGCGGTATGATGAATAGTGATTCTGACTAGTTCAAACAGCCGGACAAGCCTCACATTAAAACTGGAGAAAGCAGAAAGGCATTGGTTGTTTCTTCCTGCAGAGGATTCATTGATTTAAGCATTGTCCACGTCTGGTTCCTTATCCATCTGCTCACTCAGGGGTATGATTCAGTCTCAGCAGCCAATACGTAATTGGTGTAAACTTCACGGTGTGTGTGTGCATACATGAGGCAGTGACACGAATCGAGAAAGGGAGCGTGTGTGAATGTAAGACCTCTCACTCTGAATGACAATGGATTTCCGTCTTTGCAGGGTGGCAACAGAGCACGGCTGAATCACTTAAATGCATTCTCTTGAAACTGAGCAGGAACATAAACCTTTAGCAGTCAAGACTAAAATAAACAACATAAAAATCACAGCAGTGGGCTTGTCATACTGTGCGCCTGCCCAAGCACCACAGAACAACAGCATGGGATCATGCTGAAACCACAGTGTGCCCGAGTCAGTTCCTGACACCTGATATAAATTATCAACCTCTCACGAGCTGCCCAGAGCTCCGGGTGTTCAGCAGCGAGGAAATTAATATGGGTGTCACAGTAGCTGCTGCTGTTCAGCTCCCTGCATACTTCATTTTAGTTTCATCCCGTACAACCACAAGGCTGTCACTGTAAACACACTTAGGATGTAAATTTCAGTCCACGACCCGTCGTGTTTAATGCAAATGAAACTGAACTGTAAGTACTTATTTTATTATGTTGTTTTGTGTCAGACGAGCTTAGAGTAGGAAAGCACCCCTCGGGCCAGACACTGGTGGAGATGGTAAGAGGAAAAAAGGAAAAGGCTAGAGCTCTGGATGAGATCAGGAATAGACCTAGGCCATAAATGAGACAATAGCAACAGCGGAGGAGAAGTTCAACATTGAGATTGTGGAAGAATCTCAATGGGCTGAAACCCCTACAGTCAGCTGACTGAGAAACCTGAACGGAGGCTAAAGATAGCCTTACTGATTGAGCTTCGTGTGTTCCTTTACATATTGACTGACAGCCAATAGTTTGCTTAAAGTAGTCTTATCAATATTGTATAACCTTCTTGTTCCGGTATTGAAAACTGATTATTTCATTAGTTCGGTGTCTAATGTTGACGCCTTATCACAGCGGTTTTCTCCATCTGTTTTAGCAGTAGGTTACATCTTTTGAGGCCGCCTGTGCAAATATCTATTTGATGTTTCAGAAGTCTTATATTGCATGTGTGCTCTCATTAGCTGCAGCTCTTTTTAAGTTTAGTCTAGTTGTAAGTTTTTATTAAATGGAGATTTATGCATCACTGGATTAAGTTGCACCACACAAATGAGTTCTTACACTCAGACTGTAGGGGGTAGGGGTAATATAACGAACTGCTACTAGATTAATTTACCAGACTAATATTAGCTTCCCAGTACAATAATATACCAGACTCAGTGCTGGGGAGTGTGCAAACAAACCTTCAAATATCATTTGTAACCACAACTAAATATCCAGCCTTGAATCACTAAGTCTTTGTCAACACTGTATTGTTCACTTTTTTTGCAGCAAGTCAAAGAAAATAATTACTTTAGACTTTGAACTTTATGCAAATCCAAAAACAAAACAAAACAAACGAAAACAACAAATATGAATGAGAGGGTTTGGGAGCAAAATTCAGCCATGCTCTCTTCCTCTGGCTCAGTCCCATTTTTCCTCAACAAATGTACACACAGTAATATCCCTTAGTATATATACAATGGACTAGGCAGCCGCAGCCGATAGAAAGTTGGCAGTGCCATCACAGTTCAGATTATACAACGTAATTATGAGGATTAATGCATACATTAGTTATGATGGATGTATATTAAACTGAAACACAGACACAAATCTCTAAATCATGTAACTGGCCGCAGCACACCAAAGACTATTTAACCATGGTAGAAGCACAAAAACTATTGAGGAGCTATAACAAATCAAAAAGTGAACAAAAGGGCAGACAAAACACTTCACCTCTAAAATGCTCCATGGAACATTTCCATGATGGAACAAAACAGCTAAAGCACAACATAGCCACCCTCGCTATGTCCTGTTTGCAACCATGTAACCGTAAAGTCAGGTGGACTGGGCCGCAACCAGCAGCTTGAGTTTTTTTTTTTCTGCGTTGTTGGTGACCAATGGTTCAGGACCTCAGGAATTTTGCCTGTCAGTGACAAAAACCTTCACGTTTCATCTGGTTCAAATTTGTTCTCCTGGGCCTTTTTTGTTGTTATTGATTGAGTGCCACAGTTGCCACATGGTATTGCAACTAGCAGCAGTCCAAAATAGGGCATCTAGTTCTACTAAAATACATCCCCTTATAATACCATTGCTGCAATAGCGTTGCGATTGTCTTCATGGGAGCTGTGATGTTTAACTTTGGTAAGGATTCACAGTAACTACTGTTCAGGGGATTGTACTGGGTTACAAAAACCAGTGGACATGTACTAAACCTGGTCTCCAGTTCTCTCAAGTCTTTGATGTGATATTTATTCAATTTAAAAGGTTAATACCAAATCACTAATTGCTTACTCTGAAAAGAGAGAATGCACTAATGGATAGCAGTTAGTAATCCCTTTAAGCAGCGTATTTCAGCATTTTTACGCAAGAATGCATCATAAATCTGAAACATCATGTAACTTGTAATATATAAAACCTGTAAACATGTCCTAGTAGGGGTTAGAGTGCAGTCTGTTCAAGGAGCTTTTTAGTTTCATCTCAAAAGATTTTAAGGTTGAGGCAAGTCTCCCTCTCTGAGCATCATTTCTTCCCTTCCACAAAGTAGCAGCAGATCAATACTAACCATCTTATCAGCTGTCTGACACAAGGCAATTACACATGCACACCGAGGATACATCAGGCTGGCACTGGTAGACGATCAGATGGGAGGGTATAAACTGCTGCCACTCTGCTCCAACACACGTCGCTGCGAGAGGACTCATGTATGCTGCAGTCACAGATTATGTTGTTCACAAAGAGAGATCAAGGTATACCTCAAGTTAATTATGTGTCTGAGTGTACCGCCAGGCAAAAACACGAAGCAGCTATCTGCATCAGTGGGAGAAGTGTTTGATTTTTTTATGCATCTCAGGTCTCCTGTGCGGTACAAGAATTAGTGTCATTCATCATGCAGGCAAAAACAGATAAAAAGGAAATCTACATAACAAAGCAGCCTGGTGACTAAATTACAACATCACAAACAAAAAGCTGCTGACTCATTATTTGGGAAGCTAAAAGCCTCAGAAGGTTTTTTTTTTTTTCAGTGAAAGGGGACTAATGGCTTCAAAGGGAGAGAGAGGCGGGTCTGCCCCTGTTTGGCTTGAATTACATCTACACGTTAATCACTGGATCATTTTCACAGTGTGAACACTACTAAATGCCAATGACTAAAAAATGAAAAGGGCATTACATGCATTTGCTTTGATGAATTACACGGATTTAGGTGAGCGAGCAAGCCTCAGCGAACCCCTATTACAAATGTGTCAGCTCATAGTAATCTATCACTTTTCCTATTTTGCAGTGGAACTTTTTTTTACTGAGCAAAATGCTTCATCAAACCATTAATCACACACCTTATAGATCCTTAAAGTAAAAACATAATTATCAAGCGTATAAATACCAGCGCACACGTGAATCTCTCATCTTTTCCAACCCCAAATCTAGCTCGATGTCCTCAACCCCATCCCTCCATCTGGTTCACCCTCCCTCAGTGATCCCTCGCATTTATCACCCATTCTACCCCCGAGCTTCAGGGGTCCTTTATAGGAGAAGAGAGGTCCAATTCAGCTTTACAAGTTGGGATTGCACTTTCAGCCTAAAGTGGAAGAGGAGGATGCCCGTTAGAGACCTCTGAAAGGTTGTTAAATGGCTGATTTGAGGAAGTAGATGGAAGCAGACATAAAGAAAGAGAGAGAGACGTGGGAAGTAATTCAAGGCTGAATGTTAAATTGAATGATATAAGAGTCTAATGGTGGGGAACCAGTAGGAAATGGAGAGAAGGAGAACAGGACTGCTGTATCAGCTTGAAAGACTTTCACTCTATACCACCAGGACATACTGCAGTACTTTATAGACTTTGTATCTGAGCATCCATATTTTTTAAACTTAAAACAGACTTTAGGAACTTGCTGGAGTAACTTTCAGAACAGCCTACTAATCATTTCAGAGCCTACACTAGAACCAGGTTCAGGGAGAACAGAATTTTATGCATTTGTGCAGCTTTTACTTTTTTAATACGGTCAGACCTGCTGGGATTAATGAACAGCTAGAAATTCAAAACTGCACTCAAACAAGGTGCAAATAAAATAACTCACAGATCCAAATTTCCCAAATCATGTCACCAAAAATCATTTTGTTCCACTGCTTTGCTGTACACTTGCTGTGCACTCACACTTCAATAATTAAACAAACCAGAAGAACATCCTCTGCTGACAATGTCTCCTGGGTGCTTCCCATTTGAGGTTTACTGGAAATGGACAGCTGGTAGGAGACCCAGGGCAAGGCCCAGAATTTGCTGGAGGTATTACATATCTCGCCTGGCCTGGGAACAGGCAACTTCATTAGAGTCCTTAATGAAGAACTAGGAGGTGTTGCTAAAGTGAGGGACGTCTCGATTACCGTGTTTTGCTTGTTGCCACTGGGACACAATTTTGGATCACTGTATGAAAATGAATTGATGGGGATCGGTGGTAATTTCATATCTTGCTTTAAATGAACTTCTATTAGTTCAAACCAAACTTCCTACCTGATTTTGACTAATGGGGATGTGACATTTCAGCAGTGCGCCCCAAAGCCAAGTGGGACAAAACAAATATAATAAATAACACTTAACATGACATAATGGATAATAGTTCTTACTACTAAAGGAGAACAGAAATAAATTTAAAGAGTCACTGAGTCATTAAAAGTGGAAGAGATAGAGAAGAATGGTTTATATTAAGCAAAACTGGTTGTATTGCAACTTTTATTTTGGCTTTATTGTCAGCCTTAGATGAAATATTACTGCAAGGAAAGCACCCGTTCGCTGAATTGTCCGTACACATAAGATGAGGTTACATGACATTGTTCTCACCTGCAGTCCCTGCTGCAGTTCTCCTCTGTGATCCCGTCCTCATCTTCGCCCCAGACGTCCACAGCTGAGAAAATCAGCGCCACCAGAACAGCGAAGCAGCACACCAAGGCAAAGATTACAATGCACTTCTGCTGAGACTGCAAGAAAGACAAGGAAAACAACATCGATTACAGAGGTGCATTTCTTGCTCTTTGCCGTAGAAAGAAGGCCAAAGTTCCCCAACCTTGATTCCCATTAGCTGGCTGGCTGACAGAACTGATTTAATGCACAGCTCAGCAGGTCATAACATGATATGAGAACTGAACACAAACGTGGACGGTATGACCTCACAAGTTCACTCCTTCATAGAAAAATGAAGCAGGTATGAGAAGGAGAGGAAGAGGGATGGAATTGAGCAGAAACCGAAAACAAAGCAGTTATTCAAGACATTTTATGGATTTGTTTTTATTTTTATCCTGAATGTGGCATGTTGTTGTGAAGTCCTAATCATCCCATATGACTAACAAGGAAGTAAGGGTCACCGTGTTCTGTGAGAGGGAAGATGTGAAGGAGACTGAGGTCCAGCTGTTACTGCTTCAGTCCATCTGTTTTTAGAGGATGTGGTCCACAAGATCACCAGCTGTGTTATTTTTACTGGCACATCTCAGTACCATTGTTCCTTTCTTTCTGTTCAAAAAAATCAAGGGTAAATATTCTGGTGATGTTAACATTGTATGGAGTTAATGTTTCTTTGGTTTGTTTGCATATTAATCTTCCCTTTGCACAGATTGCCAACACCAAATGTGGTTCAGGCTCATGTCTCCCGTATTGGTGACCAATTATACGAAAGAAAGTGCAAAATCTGGAACTCATCAGCCAGAAAACCCCTCTGGGTGCAAAGCTACTCTGAAAAAAGAACACTATCCATTATTGTTGACAAGAGGTGGGAAAGTGTTCCTGGTTCTCACTACGAATATTTCCTGGGGGATTTGAGGATCTTTGGAGGAACTGGTGGCAAAGACAGAAAATATCTGTGAAAAAGTTCTGTTACAACTGCAGGCTACAGCAAATAAAGGAAGTTTTGCATTTACTGCAGTTTTAACTTATATGCTGTAAAATGCACAAACTTTACAAAAGTACAGGAAACTAAGTGGTACCAGTTCAGTGTTTCTGAATGACATTTAAAACAATTGCATCTGTGCTCAAGTTTGTTATAGAATATACTTCAATATACTTCAGTGGGCTTGAGTATATGAGTAACAGCACAAAAATAAAGCTAAAATAATGCACATTTGCTACTTGTGTAGGACAGCTACAAATAAATACAGTAGTTCTAATCAACCCTCTTCTGCATTAGTGCACAATGTCATTTACATCAAACCTTATGTTCTCTCCTGAAATAAACCTGTGCACGAGGGAGCCATCCCTTTCAATCGTCTCCAGATTCTGTAGGTGTCCAGACATGTTTCATTATTTACATCCAAGATGACGTCTGATCATGTTGCTGGTGGTCATAAACATTCCACCTCCTCCTCTTTAAGCATGAACTGTGATGGGCAGTTAGCCACTCAGTGAATTAAATGCCTCATACAACCAAATCTGTCTGAACAGCATGGCCCAGTTCTGCCCAATTGGAAGAAATAGTCGATCATATTAAGATGGGTAGCTTAAAGAATGTAAAATGTGCTGATTCTGTCATGTTTGCCCATCAGGCTATGTGGCAAGTTTCCAGGAGGGTCATTGAAAACGTTGGTCTGTTTCTGTCATCTTTTTCTGTTTAATGAAGTTGGGAAAAAATGACTTCCTCTGTTATATTTAGGATAGCATAAATAATCCTTTTTTCATCCCACAGTGGGAAAATGTCCAGTGTTGCAGCAGCAGACAGTTTAAAGGACGATACACACAAGAGATAAAAAAGTAAACATTAAATAAATACAAAAAATAGAAAAGTAAATACAGCAGAGGTTATACGTATGTGGTTTACTGAGATGAGGCTTGGTTATACAGCTTCACAGCAGCAGGACGGAAGAACCTGCAGTGATGCTCCTTCATGTAGCGCGGGTGAAGCAGTCGGCTGCTGAAGGCGCTGGCCGGTGCTGTTATAGCAACATGGAGGGGCTCGGACTGGTTTTCCACCAGGGGTTACAGCTTAGTTATCATCCTCTGATCACCCACCACCTCCACAGGCTCAAGAGGGCAGCCCTGAACGAAGCTGGCCTTCTTCACCAGTTTGTTCATTTCCTTTTTGTCTGCCGCTAAGAGGCTGCCTCTCCAGCAGACCACTCCATAGTGGCTCCGTCATAGCCACAGACTCATAAAAGGTCACTCCTGAGGACCTAAGTGTACTCAGCAGATAGAGTCTGCAGATTCAACTCTCCATAGCAGGCAGAGCAGCTATACACACGAAAGGTTTGGGTCGTGTAAACACATACAGTCTATCTTGTTAGATAATTTTATTTAGGGTCCATGTAAACAGAACAGCTAGAATCTCTACTCACTTTAGTTATTATTAAGTAGTTATTTGTAGTAGTTATTTCTGGGTCAGGTTGATGAAATATTGCCAACGTAAAAGTAGTTGGTACAGAGAAATATGTGTTATAAAATATCTGCAGTGAAAAATGTCTGTTAAACACCTCTGCTGGTGATTTGTATATTGATTTCTACCTGATACTGTTGTCATTACTATAGTATAATGGCCATCTACGCTTTCACATTGTTTACGTGATAACACAACTTATAATTCAGTTTTACTGATCAATGTCTTATAATTTTATAGTGTTTTATTGTTTCATTAAAGTTTTTTAATCCAATCTAACACTCAGAGCTAACAAGGCAGTGCAGTTAGTGTACACTCATGTGCCAGTTAATTAGGCACACTAGTGAAAATGAATGCATTCTAATATAACCATCTTGCTCTAAATATCACTTCACAACTGTTACAATGTTCAGTTTATGTTGAAACAGTATAAAAAAAGGTGGGAATTCAACTTATGACTATTTTGGAGGATGTAGTCCGTGGTGCTGTTAAACTGTTTTGATTTAAACTCAAAAGAGTTTCTGTTATTCAGCATAGACCACACTGATTAAAAGTATGATTGTCAGAATAATAGAAACATGTGTTGATAAGACACAATACGATTCAATAGTACTGCAGCTCTCTCAGTTATTTTAAACAAATCCTGAACACCATAGCCTTCATGAAGCTAAGATTCAGTGCAGGAGTGTTACATTAGATTGCATTCATTTTCACTTGTGTACCAGAAGAACAGGGAAGTGAGTGTATATGTTGTAGCCTCAGGGTCTCCTCGCCCTTTCCTTCAATCCAGTGAGCTACTGATGTACAGCAGATTTGATCCGGTTACTGGGAAACGCCCTAACTATTTGTAAAACAAAAACAACTGTATCATGATCCCTGTACAATCTGCACGAAGAGGCAAAGCTAATTATCTTTGAACACAGCAGATCATTAGCGCAGTCAGCTAAACTCATTATCCTCGGAGACAAATCTCATATCATACCTCACTGACCTCTGAAAGCCGCACAAACAAAAAAAAGCCTTGGTTGTTTTAGTGTTTATTTTAGCTAAAGAGATTTATGCCCATAGGTCCTCATGTGGGAATTAAATTAATCTTCTAGCCAGTCAATGGAGTTTCCCCAGTGAACCAAAGAGACATTAGTAGCGATATTCAGCTTCACACTTTCATGATCACACAACCCTCTGTCTAAGTCGATGTCTGACACGGGAATAGTGTTTTCTGTTTCCTTACAGAGCTACTGGGTGGGAATATAATACCTATCTAATATATACAGCCACAGTTTGCTCAACCATGACTCAATCCTTTGTTTACAACAGCTATACACAAGTAGCATGAATTTAAAGTAAATGTCCTCTTTATGGCAAATGGTTCTCAACCAGAATTGAAAAGGGAAGCTGGAAAAAAAGAACCATCCATCTGTACCTCTGCACTTAACGAAAGCAAGCTCAGCCCACACTCACAGGGTAAATGGAGGTTAAATCAAAATGTCACTCATCTGTTGGACCTTATTCCAGACAAATAGAAGGAATTACAAATAAAGGAGGCTCAGGCTCTGCACGCCTCTCATGTTTCCAGCATTTGCACCCCAGCTGCTGCGTAGACATTTGGCCGGATACATATGTGCATGATGGTGGATATGTGAAGAGGTCAAACTCAATGTGTGCACCGGGGATGGTGTTACCTGATACTGGGGCACGGCTAGGGATCAATATACCGTCAATTACAGGAAGAAGTCGGCAACACAGCAACCGTTTAGAAATAATAGATAAGAGTCTGTGTGAAATGGCACTCTTTAAGATTTTCATATAAATAAATAAATGGACATAATGGTGCCTGGGATAATGGCCATTACGTGCCAGGCAGGGGCTATGTGTTTACAGGTTGTTTCTCTCTCTCTCCCCCAGCTCGCTTTATGTTTGTGTAGATGTTGATTGCACAATTGGTTTCCACCTGTGAACTATGGTAGTGCCTGCCTATTGGTTGATTCAACCCCAATAGGGGGTCAAGCCTTCATGAAAAGGGAGTCAGCCGGGGTGCTTGGTGCCACTCATGTATTTTTTACGCCTTTTTGCAAATACAACAGTTAGGCCTTTTGTTTGTTGTTTTTAGCTTGGAGAAGTACATTAGTCAGAACTTGTTTTGTTAATTGCTTTCAATCGTTCCCCTGCATGTGTGCCTAAAGCCTATTTCAGTTACTTTTTTTGGCTATAAATAAATCGGTTAAGTCTGACTCAACTTCCTTGGCTGTCGTGTG
The DNA here is from genome assembly GCF_963514085.1 of Chelon labrosus. Lineage (NCBI taxonomy): Eukaryota > Metazoa > Chordata > Actinopteri > Mugiliformes > Mugilidae > Chelon > Chelon labrosus. The sequence continues at coordinate 9,004,473 of NC_140348.1, forward strand.
TTTGCCCCTAAATTCCAAGTGCCACCTAGAGACGTAACAATGGCCCACTGATGAAATTTTTACAATATTTATATATGTTCATTATTAGGAATTGAGTGTCTGTGGTGAAGTTCGTGGTAAAAAAACTCCGTATTAGTTACTGTTGATGTAATTTAAACCTAAATCTAATATCTAAATTGATATCTGGAAATGATGCATAACTTGTTATCGGATGATGCCTGATCACATTTCCCACTGCTGCAGCCTTAATTTTAAATGCACAAGAAGGAGCAGCCCCATTAGATGACGAGCTGCAGGCTGACAGGAATAATTCTCCTAAGCAAGGTATTCAACTCCTGTCACTGTGGTTGTCTGTTTGCAGAAAAATATCAGATCACAGTTGCTCGCAGAACGATGGAAAAGGACCAATGATTGTCTGATATTAAAATGACAATGGTCAGAATTAGCTGAAGTATTAAATAGCATTTGCTGTTATCACCTGTAACTAGCTGAGGTGTTATCAAATCAACCTGGACTGCAATGTTTAAGATTTCTACTTTAAATGTAATAAACAACAAAGAAGAACATAAATTTGACTTGTGCCTCACTTGTTTTAAAAGGTAAACTCACAAAAAAAAAAAAATATATATATATATATTATTTGAGATACAACAGTTTGATCAGATGACTGAGTAGCCACTGCAATACAAGGGAGGTCAGCTGAATTTTGATTGTCATCCTCAAAGCACCAAAACTTACACCAATCAGGCATAACATTATGACCACCTTCCTAATATTGTGTAGGTCTCCCTTGTGCCTCCAAAACAGTTGTGACTCATCAGAGGATGGACATGGGCCTTCTGAGAGTGTCCTGTGGTGTCCAGGTCAGCACCTTGTGCTGTTTTTCTTGTTTTTTGAGTTGTTCCTAAACCGTTTTTGTGTACGTGCCTGTGCCTGGGGATGGCTGCTGCCATCAAGGAGTGTCATTGCTATGGGGTGGGGGTGCCTGGTCTGGTCTAGGTGGCTTGTACATGTCTCAGTAACATCCACATGAATGCCAGGTCCAAGTGTTTCCCAGCAGAACATTGTATTGTCACAAGATGGTCAACGTTATTTGCTTTTCCTGTCAGTTGTTTTAATGTTGTGGCTGATCGGTGTATATTGAAGAAAACCAAGAATTCTCTAGAATTGTTTCTTTTTATGAACAACCACAGTCCTGTCAACAGATTTTGGATTGTTTACTTTGTAGAATTTGGCTGCACACATTTCATGTGCGGTCTGTTGATTATCCAGAGAAAACTGGTTTTCAGTGCTGTGAGCAACACAGACAAGGATTAAGCTCTATTGTATGCAGAAAATGCACCATGAAGAGCAAATTAAACTCACAAGCAGTATGCAATCCTGTCTGATATTGCGTTCAGGGGGCATTTTGGTTTACATTTTCAGTTATTTCTTGTGGCTAAAAAAACAAATAAGTAACCCACTCTTCTACCAGGACCAAGGTTAGCCTTAAGTGACTTTCACGATTTAGTGAAACTGCACACTGGCTCTTTTAAAAAGCTCCCCGTAGTCCATCTAAAAAGAGAAGTGCAAGCTGGATGGCACAGAGCCAGACTCAGTAACACCCACACAAACTACAACTGTCCTTTTCTTTGCACTCAAACGCACACAGACAGGCAGAGGTGAAGGCCAGACCAGAGAAGGTGGATGTTTACATGCTCAGACCAGAGGCTGGCTGCCCTTCTCTGTCAAAACTTTAAATTACTTAGCTCTGCCCTTTACTGTGCATTTAGGATTGACTCATTCTAATCATGCATGAGTAAGATGAAAACTCTCTCCTCTGCAGAAGTTTAGAACAGACAGAGGGTGACTGTCTAAAGTAGAATCTATTTCCAGTCCGTCCAGCCGCCGTAGCATGTGCTGAAGTAAAGCAGGATGACACCAGAAACATTGCAGTGAGCTGACAGTCTGTGAGCGCGATATAGAAGGCACATGGCCCCTGTGGCTTTGGAAGCACATTTAAGGAAATCTTTAAGTGCGCCTACCGAAAAAGAAGAATGACTTTCTCCACAGTACAGCCTGAGAAAAGTGTCAGGGGCCCAATTATCCTCTTATGAGTGCTTCTTCCTAGCCAAGGCATGGTGACAACAAGGACTCACACTGCTTCGGGGGAAAGAGAACTTTACACGACCACACCAAGAGCAAAACAACAGAAATATGGTATAACAATGAACAACACATCCCAGTCTAATTTGTCTAATGAGTGCTCCGAGCGGTCCTGTGAATTTAAGGAGGGTGTAGCAGAAGCTCAGCAGAAGGCTGGTGACAGGGTGAGTTTTGCTTTTCAAGAGATGTGCAGGCAAGTTTCCATGACATGAAAATAGAGTGAAAATAGAACGAAGAGGACGAAGTGAAGGAGCAATAGAGGGGGCACTTGAGACTTTTGTTATTATATGGGTGGGAGAGTGAGCAAGACACTGGCGGCTCATCAAAGACTTTAGAAGATTATAGCAGCTGATACCGCTGCACAGGTGGATAACCATGCATCTACAAAAACCTAGTCTAAGCAAAGTCCTCAAGAAGTTCCTCACTCTACAACAACACATAAGTTGTAGTCAGGGGATTAGTGAGGCAGGTTTTTTTTTTTAAAATATTTTCTTGAACACAGTGAAACATCTGTTTGATGATACTGCTGCAAACTCACAGCTTGTCATTAGTATTTATTTGGTAAAATCCTGATCTGATAAGAAACCAGAAGTACCGCTGTCAAAAAAGTGTAGTGGAGTAAATTATAGCAATTTACACTAATTTGCCAGTTCACTGACAACAAATGCATTCTAATATAATATATTCACGAAGGTTATTGTATTCAGCATTTGTCTAATAAAACTGGGAGAGCTGTTCATTCAACCGTGTTTTCATTTTGACGGCTATGGTTTGTAGTTTTATTAAAATGTGCCGTGTTGTACCATTTCTGTTATTTTGTCCACCTTGTTTAGTCACAAGCTGTGTGTTAGTTGTGTTTGGTTCAATCCAGTTTAACAGCAGCACAAACTATGCCCCCGACCATGATCATACAGTTGAATTACCACCTTTCTGACACTGTTTCATCATAATCATAATCTGAGCATTGTAACAGTCATGAAGGGGGATTTAGTGCAGGACTGTTACATCTATAATATATTTGTTGTCACCAATGAACTGGTAAGTGAGAGTGGTTCTCTCAAAACTACCTAAATACAATAAAATATTGCATGTTGAACAAACTGTTAAATTAACAAATCATTTATTTTATTTTACATGTTGTAGTGACACACACACATATCTTCAGCATACCTGGCATATTGATTAGGAGAAATCTTTACAATTTATGTGTGAAGTGGTAAAAGCTCACCAGCTCGTCTGTATGCACATCACTGGTGTCTTTGCTATCTTGACATTTATGGGGCTCTTTTGTTAGCTTTCCATCTCTCTCTCTGCGGCTGTTTCCTCCTCTGTGCTGTGTCCGTCCCTAGTTTAATCACATCTGAGATGAGCAAAGTGTCCTGGGGGGGGGGGGGGGGGGGGGGGGGGGGAGCACGTGCCGAGCTGGTTTTGGTTTGTCTTGTGTGAACAAGCAGATGGCTCACACAGATGATGGCAACTTATCATGCAAATGGTGTCAGTAAGCGCACCTAGTGCATTTCAGTGGGTATGTGGAAATAAAGTGGGATTACTTTTTTGACCCTGAACTGTTTTAAATTTTGTGCTGTCAAGCTAAATTGTATAAACTGTATTGGACTCAGATGGTTGACCATACTGTGTCGTCATCAGTAAATAGAACAAGAGATAATGTTATGCATATTTGCTCAAGTTATGCATCCAATTGAATAAATGAATCCAACTGAGGCGTTCGGTGTGTTCCACTCTACATGAAACCAGCATCTCATAACCTTTATGTTGCACCAGAATACCACAGCATTAATTTCCAAACAACAAGACTCTGTGCATATACTGTATGTATCAATGTAAATCCAGGATGTAAAGGAAAAACAAATCTACCCATAGGAACTAAACTGATTGTGAGCAGTGTAGTGTAGTGGATGTCACGGTGAAATCCAACTCTTTTGTTAGAGAAAACCTTTCATCTGTGCAAAACATCTGCAGTACTGTAGATGTCAGGCTTTGGTGTCAGTCCGTCTGTATCAAAGAACAATGACTTCTTTATAAGCGCTTCTTTTTTTATAGCAAAGAAGGACATTTATTTTGACGAAGCAGAGACACAGAGCTCTCTACCAAACAACACATCTAAACTGATCTCAGTGCAATAAAGTCACCCTGCATCTTTAATAAAGCAAGTCAGCATTGCACCTTGAGACAGGTACTGCAGTATCCCTGTTTGACCGTGACTTAGGAGCCTTGTGTTGTGTTCACTGACAGATTCATCATAAGTAATGCATTTACATTTTTACTGAAAAGAAGAACAATACTGTGTCTTTATTCATTTTGTTCCATGTTGTCTCTTGCATTAAACAGTTTCTTGAATTCTTAAATTCAGCGTAATACAGCACGTTTCTTGTATTAGTGTAGTTCAGTTTAGAACGGAGTGTGCGTTTGGATGAGTGGTGAAACAGCTTCAAGAAAACTTGAGCAAATCCAGCTGTCTTTGTTTCTTTGTTTGAGGACGACAGTGGTGAGCTTCCATGTCTGAGTTTGGAATAATACAGCTCATCCTTGATTTAAATCTGGTCTGAAAACTCGATCGGCTCAAAACAGCAGCAACGACTGAACTTATAACTGGTTTGTGAGTATTGTTTCGAATGTGAATTTATATTTATATGCACACACAGCACACAAAGCTACTGAAGCTTTAAGTGTTTTTATTTTCCTTATTTTGTGAGTCTGTGCTCATATTTATGTACAGTAGTTTTGGATGCCAGAGGTGCAGAATGACAGACAGCTAGTGAGCTGTATCAGACAGTATACTGTCATGCTCTCTGAGTAACTGCTGACAATGCAAGTTTATTCGTATGTGTCTGTGTGTGTGTGTGTGTCTTGATGCTTTGAGCGAAATGCTGGGAACGCAGTTCATTTCCAATAAGCTGTCCGCACAAAGCTCTGTGCGTTGATTGTTGAGAAAAGCCAGACTTCATATAGTTATGCCCTTGATTATGCAGTGTTTACCATCTCAGCCGGTGTCTGACTCCCTTATCGTTGTCCCAGTTTCTCCTCTCTCCTTTTAGTGTGTTCACTATAAAAACAGAACAAAAGCAAAGACAGTGGCTTGTTCTTTCTCAGTGTAAGTCCTCTGTCAGTGATGTCTGGACAGCTTCACTAGAGAAGTGGATTTATGCATTTCCTGCTTAAAGCAAAAGGAGATGAGATCAATATCACTCTCATATCTGTGCGGTAAATATTATCCTGCGGCCAGCAGCCGGTTAGCTTAGGTTAGCAAAAATGCCGGAGAAACATCCTGGCTCCATCCAAAGTTAACAAAACCTCTTTGTGTTTTTGCGTACTCCATGCCAAATGTTTGATATGAAGTTAGTTCAGTCATGCTAGAGACTCTTCACGTTCAATCAAAGCGACACTGTTGAATGTGTAAGGTGGAGGCGACTTCAGATTCAGTTATTCAGAAAGCTGCCCACTGTATGTGTCAAAGAGTAAAGAAAATGCTTTAGCTACACCTGTCATGTACACGACAGTACATGACATGCAGACGGTACATCTAGCTCTTTGCTTTTGCCACAACTAATATGGCACATAGTACCGCCCAAGGTCTCATCTGATCTGTTACATATATACATAATTGTTTCTGTAAACACGGGTTCACACATAACTGCATTTGTGACGAGATTTTGAACAGTGTTTATACTGTTATGTTTTCCTGATCCACCCATAAAGCTGTACTGCTACAAGATCGTAAACTTGTGCAGCTTAGATGTGGATGTGCAACTTCGCCAGGTTTCCTTAGTGTTTTGTGTCTTGTTTTAAGGCTCAAGGTGACGCTGATGTTTCACACCAGGCTGTGGGGAAAAAACGCCGCTCTGCTGGAAACTCATCAAAGCTGAAAACTGACGGGACATTTAAAGACATTAACTTAGGTGTGTCGACTTTCTCCGTACGGATAGTGAAACTATTTTGTTCATTAGAACAAGAGGTTCAGAATATAACTGAGAAACAGACACGTGAGACAGTGATGACGTTGGCCACTCTGCTTCTGAAGGGCTGAGCATGCACATAGGTGATAGACGCAGAAAGCGATGTGGACTGACAAGGCAGTGACAGCTAGAATGAATCGTTGGCTTCATGTGTGCAGATTTACTTACATTCTTTGACTGTTAAATATATTAAAAATATATTATATAACAAAATTAAAAATGGTAACTTGCATTATTGTGTTGCATTAGTTTGAGCATTGCAATTTTATTCTAAGCCTGTTAGCAGTGGTTCAGTGTTTCATGTCATTTCACCTTTCATCATCACGTAATGACCGTGGTGTATCGTCCACTGGGAGAAAGATGTTGTGCTTTGTACTCCGAGTGAGCTACTGTGGAGAAGGTGAACAATTATTCTGGTTTTCTGTGTTTTAGAAATGACAGTGGGCTGCTCCGTTTTTTCTGTCGCAGCTTGTCACCTCTGAGCCTCAGCCTTCTCTTGCCTTATGGAAAGTGACATCGAGTGCTCCCCTCCGGAGAGACAGCGTGCTCTTAGTTCAGCTCAGACTGTCTGTTTGGGTCTCCTGAGCAAACCCAGGGTGCCAAGTGCTCTGCCATTCAGATGAAGAGTCAAACAGCTCCGGAAGCTTTTAAAAGATGTGACTTCGTAATAATAGGGCCTCACCTTCGCAGGGGAAGAGGCTTGTGTTTACGAAGATTCCTTGTTCTCCAGGTCATGGGACTTTGAGTGAGATAAATGAGACTGGCTTTGCAAAGCTGCGCAGAGGGTTTCGGATGACGAACCGCTGACGATGAAGCCTTGTGGATGAGTAGGAAATATCTTCAAGACTACAAAGTAAATCGAGTTAACTTTGAATTATTGAGTGCAGTCGCCAGTTGGCCTCGGGCCCCTTTTCCATCTCTGCTTTATTTGAAGAAGTAGCGATCGCCTCAGCTTGACACCACTGGTCAAATCAAAGAAAGGAATGGATGACCAGATTCTTGGTGCTTGGTTTGTGATGGCAGGAAGCCCAGAGCTACACGTCTTTGAAGATTTTCCACTATCAGTCTGTTTGACAGCTCTGTCAGGTCTTGTGCATTTATGGGCCTGCTCACTTTTGTGTTGATAACTGTGCAACAGGAACTGTTTCTCGAAACCACTGTAGCAAAATAATTTACACTAGTGAGCTATACATATACAATACAGACCCATGCACACGTTTTGGGTGCTATAGATGTTTAGATTTCTCTCCATCCTGCTAAACATAGAGCGACTCTTAAAGAACTATCATCAGTGGAGCTGTGCAACAGATGGTACGGCCCCACCACATTCATTCATACGCACATTACTTTCAGTCGTTTGCGCAGTAGGCCACTATAAAACATACTTGTATACAAGATCCCCAGTGTAATCCTATTAAAGATTATCACATGCTCACGTGAAAAAAAACAGCTGCCGTACTTTCACACTAACAAAGCAAACACACTTATAATGCTTTGCGTGTCTCTTTACTAAACCATAAGACTGCAAGTAAAACTTTGTGTTAAAACATTTTGGCGAATATGCTTACAGTGTGTCTTCCTGCCAAGAGTTAAAAGATCAAGACCACTCTCATGTCTGTGCACTAAGACAGCAACAGAGCCCCATTAGCTTAGGTTAAGAAAACAAGAAAAGTAGCGGGGGGAAGCGTCTAGCTTGTCCCTGTCAAACTCACTGCGCAGAGACCAATGAGTTACTGCCCGCAGGCCAAGAAATAATCCAGCACATAACCACTCCATAAACACTTGTGTGGATTAAACAAACACGATTTAACATGTTAAATAATGAGCGTGAGAGATGATTGCAGGAAGATATTATTACATTTGGACAGAGCCTGAGATATCCTACAAACCTGCTGCTGGCTGTAGCTTCATGTTTATCATTATTTTCATTTAATTCTCAGCAAGGAACTGAATTTGCGTATTTCACAAAATATTAAACTCTCTAAATGACAATTAATGGTTTATGTGCGTCCCTGCACAGTCTTATGGGGGTTTCAGACAGTTGTGAAATGTAATTCGGAATTTGTATCCTTGGACACAAACTGTCCTTTCATGACCCGCCCAGTCAGCATGTGAAAGAGAGATAAAATAGCAACACAAAACGCAACTTCAGAAAACTTATTTGGTTTTCAAAGATTGAAACATTTACACAAGATCTGAAAAAAAAGTTTTACATTTTGTGACTATTTCACAGACCACACTCTGTATAGAAGCTTTTGCATCTGTCATATGACACACGTCCCTTAATTATGCCTCTATTATTGCTCTGCTTTGCTTTATGTTAATTACTCCGTGTCATGGTGTTTGAATGCATTTTGATGTTGCAAGCTCAGATGTGATTAAAAAACACTGCGATGCACCCAAGGGTCCAGATGGCCCTCTGCTTACATGGCATAAGAAAAAAACTGATAACTGGACTTTTATTCTTCTCTCTTCTGTAGCTTTGCAGGATTTTGTAGACACATTTTGATGGTCAAGACCTGATGTGGCCTTACTTACTTTACCTAAATAAACAATTTCTTGTATCCTCTTTAACTGCCTCCGCACAGCTGCATGGGCACAAATGGTCCTCTTCACTTTAAAGGAATAATAGTTCTTGAACTGTCAGTAGTGTCAAGTAGTTTGGATTTCGGATGCGATGGTTAAAAGTAGTGAAGTTGAGACGTATTAAGACAGAAATCACATTCTCAGAAAAATTAGACTAATTTCTTTTATTCCTTCTGAGCGAAGGCTGTCACATTGCAGTAATGCAGTTCCTCTTTGCTTTTGTCGCTGTCTTCCACTATACAGTAATACATTTATCTGCTATTACTGGCAAGAAATGACCACAGGGTTGAACTCGTGAACATTTTCGCCCTTTACTTATCTCGCTATGAGGGAAAACTGTGGTGCTTTCAAGTCTTCACCTAAAGGTTGAGGTCCAACTACAACTAACATCTATAAATTGAATTTGTAACGGCAACTCTAACACTTGCAAAGAGTGATTTCATGGCCACCTGAGGGGAAACACAGCAAGATGCAAACACTGGCACACTGTGTTATCACTGTTTGCTTCTCTGCAGCCCCACTGGGTCAATGCAAGTCTCTTTGGCTGGTGCATGTCCTAATTTTCTATACCTTGGAGAGGCCAAAGCTTACCTCGTTACTCTGCTAGGTTCATAATTTATCCCAATAAAGGTTTTATGTCTGTATTCCTGACTGAATCACAAATGTGTGATCAGTTCATTAGTTGTTTACAGTGTGGACCCAGGGCAACATTAGCAAACATTTCAAGTTGAGAAACTCCAATATTCACTCTTTGTCAAGGGTTAATCTTCAGTGGGATCATCACTATCAGCAGCTCTTTTTGATTTCCTTGTAGTCGCATCCAATGACTTTTGTTAATATAAAAATGGAGCTGTGAGACAGACCTCACAACTCCTTATTTATAGTGTCTAGAGATCAGTAATTTTCACGCTGCATATGTCCACGGTAAAAACGAATGCTCACTTACACACACGCTAATCCTATTTCGTTGGGTTGACACTGCTGATCCATGTCCCTTGATCTGAATGACTTTACAGATACACTCACTACTGGTACAAGCCCGTTTTCCCTGTGTTCTTCGTTTTCTTTTACCTAAGGGGCTTATAAATAAAGCTGTTCCAAATTGAACTGCGTCTGTGTCAGTTAAGACACAAAAGCTACGGCATCCATCACTTCTCAAGGCGGCCTGGGTACCAGTGAGCCGGAGCATTCGGCCCCAGCAGCTCCTATGTCTCCCAGATTTACTCTGACAGTCGTGCAGCCTCATTCCTACGCTCAATAGAGAAACTCATCAGTTCCTGCTCACCTGGGAACTGGGCTGCCGCCTCTCAATCTGTTAGTTCAATCTCTCTATGTGCACCCTTCATACCCGGATCTATACCCCTGTTGCCACTTGGGGTAGATGTTTAGCTCAATGGATTGTTCGGAGGCCTGCTGAAATGCCCCACCCCCAGTTTGATCCGCAATATCTCGCCTTCACAAGCGGAGTCTGAGATACAGAATACTTGTAGAAAAACATGCAACAGTGAAGAGTTAATTCTTTTATTTCAGTTGGAGTACACTGGCCTGATTGTAACCAGCTGGCAGTCAATTTGGACCTGAAAGTAATTCATGTCCAAGAAGCTGACAAGCATGAAAACAGGCACTGTGACAGATGCACCTTTCTGTCTGAAGAACACTAGAACTGACTGCTTTCTGTGTCGTAGCGAGATCTGCGAGATCAGCATGTGGATACTGGTGTGTCTCAGCCAATCAAACTAACCCAAGTGATGGCCTGCTCTTTATATTCATGTTTCAAATGTAAAAGAAAAATGATAAATCACAAATTTGAACACAGATGAGTTCTCATCTGGATTTTTATTTATTTTAAACTCCACTACAGAGAAAACTTTTTTTTTTCTCTCTGTCTATTTTGAAGGCTTGAAAACATTCGAGGCAATTCAATCTGTCCCAACCTCACCACAAGCCATTGGTTGGCCTTTTCCATAATCATCTTAACAGAAAAAGGTCATTGTCCATCTCTAAATACAAACGTCAGCACTGGCCTTAGATCTTGCCTGCAGAGGATGACATGTGCTCTTAAAAATACCTTGTCTGCGTGTGAAACAGAAAGACACACAAAGGTCGGGCAAAAAGAGAAGGAGAAATGAAGAAACTGACTCATGAAGAAAAGTACAAGGCCTGACAAGATTAAACATTTAAGGTTATATCTCATGGAAAAGTAGCAGTCCCTGTACAAATCTATTGTTCTTAAAGGAGAAGGACAAATTACAATTGGGTTCAGTCTGTGTAAATCTCCTCTGTGTCAGTTTAACACAGAGTGGAGTCTAATCAGTACTTGTGGGTCTGTTTGTTCTTGTGCCAAAGTGTGCTGTCTTTAAAGAGCCAAGAGTCTAGAGTTGGAAGTAAAATAAATCTCTATTTAGGGCACCTCTGCAGCAAGACACACTGAGACTTCTCCCGAGATTTCAACATCAGAGCATCAGCAGTGGCTAAGTGGCGTGAAAAACTAAAACCCTGTCCACCGGCTCGTCGAACTTTGGAGCAGACTTTTGAATGCCAGTGGACGCTCCAGGCTCTAGTTGCTTAATTTTCTTGCATATGGATCACCAAGAATTAGCTTTTCTTGTCAGCCTGTTATCAGTGTGGGGAATTTGAAGGTAGGAACCAAAGTTGCGGATGTTGTCTCTCTGTGTCATACATCAGTTGACTTTTTCATTTGCAGCCATTGGTCATTGAGATTCATTCTTCTTGGTACCTGTCCCCTTTGCAGTGACAAAGGTTTTTTCACTTATTATTACAATGACTTCCTGAATTTTATTAATATTCCATGGACTCTTGTTGCCGTATCAATGCCATATCTCTTTCTGTTTAGATAAGACACAATAGAACACGTGTAGACTGCATTTCTAAAGTCAGATTTCATGTTATCCATTTACCAGACACTCAGAAGAAGCATTTTGTCCTGTTTTCTGTTATGCTAGGAGACTGGCTTTGTGGAAGACATTTTAAATATTTGATGGAGAATCTGCAAAACTTTCGGCTTGAAAGGACAGAGGCGAGAATAGACTGTAGGTGTTTTCAACAAGACGACTTCTGAGGTGAGTTTTATGGATAGCAAATGAAACAAGGCCAGCTTGAGCGTGATGACATTACTTTTGCCTTTTTTAGGTTTCCTTTTGTCCACATCTTGTTGTGGCTATTTGTAGCATGTACCTCCACTGACTTAAGGTGGAGCCAATAATCTCAGAACCTGTTTCCAATAAATCTAAAACTATCTAAGTGTTTCAAAACGCAAGAAAATATGCTTTGTTGCAGATTTCAAAGAACTGCCTCCTGTTGTTTTTTTGTCCTGTTTTTGCAGCATAGACCCTTTTGAGCCTGAATGACCTTCACTTTGCCATGAAAGTGTCAGTTTGACCAAGGCTTTTATTTCCATCACAGGAAGTCCTTGTTCTTTGATGAGCAGTACATCTTACTTGTACGCACCAAGGACTTGAAGATGTCTGTGTGAACAATGCCTGCTTGTTACACATCATCTTTTCTAACCTGGGGATTATCTACAGCTCTGCCTAAAAGCATTCCAGCTGTAGACACTTTGAAAATCAACTTTCTTTCTCAGCACAGACTTGGTTGATAATAATTAAACACTTTGTTACTATCCTGATCACAGCTGTTACATCAGTCCTCAGCTCTGTTCTGCTCTTCAACTACTGTCTCCATCCCTTCACGTCTGCCTGTGTTGCAAAGCAGCTGTGCCCACTGATGTGGGCCGTGCTCTCAAAATCAATAAGTCAATTATAGTCCCATTAAAATGACATGAAATCACAATGGGACAGGAGCCCAACAGACCGCCTGTCTCCCCATCCACTCAGCTCTGGCCAAGTCCTTCTTCTTGACCAGTCAGCTGAGAGCACTTATTTGTGTAATACCAGAGACGATGCTCATCGTCTGAGTTAAGTTATGCCTTTGCGAGCTCTGATACAGTAAATATTTAGATGTATTCACAGCAGTGAGTTTCTTTTGGCCCTTTTGATTGTAGTCAGATTATACTTCTCTCTTATTATGTTCTCTAATCTTTGTCTTTTTGCCTGCATGCTGAAAAACCAGGAACTGAGAAAGAGCTATATTTTTCGTGGGGGAAAAAAAAATCTACACTTTACCCCCTATGTTTTCACTTTTAATTTCACTTTTTATATATTTTAACTGCGTATGACTCAGTTTTTATTTATTCTAATATTGCTAACATTAGGCTGCGTTCTTAATTCTTTCTTAAACCTGCAGTAACTATTTTGGCAACTCAGACGACAGAAATAAGTTGTGAACATATCACCTTTTAATTTGATTGATCTGCAGTAATATAAACTAACTCCTGGGGGAAACATCTGGCTTTTTTTGCTGATAAATGCTCCAATATGTTCACCAGCTGAACGTTAACTGGATCTGTATGCCCTTTCGTGGTTATGAGGCACAGGAGGAGCAGTAGCGATCCCGGTTTCTGGGAGGCAGCAGGCAAAGACAAACTGTACTCATGCTATCTCCTCTGTCTAAACTAGGGACAGATTAGGGGTGTTGTGGGGAATGGTTGATACACTGAAGGGTCTTCTTAAGTTTAAAGCGTTTATGGTCGTCAATGTTGGAAAATGTGCCAAAAGGGCAACTATTCTCGTTTTGTGAACAAACAATGAGCTAAAATGTGCTATAAAGCTCTGCAAAGACAAGAAAGAAGAGCTGCAGGGTGATTACTGGTGGCCTTTGTAGTCATCCCTCCACATGATTTAATTTTGTTACTGTAGAATATAAATTCTTACAACTCTAATAAGCATGTTTTTTTTTTTTTTGTTTGTTTTTTTGCATTGCCACCCCCTGTGATGACTTCTTAAGGTGCTGATTTAGAACATCATTTCTGATCGGGATTTGTGTACTTGTCTTCAACACATGTCTCTTTTTTTGCAAAGTTTATAAGACAGACTTTCCTAATATTTGATATGTTAAATCTACATAATTATAACTAATCTTAGAGTTTGTGGATTCCCCTTGCACTTGATAATTATTTCATATGACAAAATAAACATACTTTAATGATATTTTTCTGAAGAGTGAACATGGCCTTGTGCTGTCCTAAACATAAATAAACAAACCTCAAATCCCGCTTTCAGCTTATTTCATTACACCTTTATCTATATTTTATAACTACAACTGATACTCCAAGCTATATCTATATCACTCTTACAATTAGCTCCTGCTGGTGTAGCGATACATGAGATATGTGCTCTTGTCGACTGCAGTACTAACACGGCGTTCTCGTCTTACTAAAAAGTAGATGTTTTTGCAGATGCCTGCATTTTTCTCCACACTTCCGACCATCCTGTGGCATTTCCTGCCACTGCTCTCCTCTAATAGTCAGTGTATCCAATTGCCACTGGTCACATCGCTAGTAGCTATACTTCACTGCTCGTGAATGTGTTGCGATTCTATGTGTTTGTGGTGGAATCAGCAGGATGTTCAATTACACTGGCTCAGCTGGTGTGTATAGACAGAGAGGATGGTTCACTCGGTAGCCATACACACACACACATGCCCACTCAAGCACACGCATGCTTTACGAGCCAAAAGTGTTTCATTAAAGCTCTGCCAGTAGAGCTGCGCGGGCTTGAGCCCTTGACAAGCCACAGGCCTCGGCTAAATTACAGAGATGGCAAGGAACAAAGAAATGCAGAAGGAGAGGGAGCGGTGAGGAAGCCTGTCATGAATTGATTCACATTAAGTGCTCTGCTCTCTGTCTCCTCTTGTTTAATTCATCTGGGCTTTACTTGGCCGGGTGAGGATGTTATCGGCAGCTTGAAAATCAGGATATCAGCCGACCAGCAGTCACAGCAATGTGTCCATTTTCAGGGACAAATCATTTGTGTGGAGATAATCACAAAGCAAATCCAACACAACTCTGTGGATTAAACATAACTCAGGGCAGGAACCTTTTCTCTGCATCAAAGCTAGAGTTTATTTTTCAGCCTGATAAAGTTATCTCCTTGCCGAGAGATTAACTGCTTTCCAAAAAGCGTTGTGGCGGCATATCTGCAGTGCAGCTAAAATCCAGCTGAACAACAACTCCTCATTGTGACCTTTTTCCGTGACTTGTAGTCCCCGCAACTTTTCACAGTGCAGAAATTCATAGATCGCAGCATTTTGTTTGGTGTGCGTGTGTGCTTTGGGTGCCTGTGCAATTACAATAAATGAATAAGTAGCAGCTCTTTGACAGTGTGTTAGTTAACAGGAACAACGCCTGTGAATGTTTATTGGCCCCTGGTGTGAGTGACTTATATGTCTGGGTGCCTGCGTAGTGCTGTCAGCATGTCAAGTCTACGTGTTTGTGTCTGTGTGTGCGTACTTGATTACTCATGTTCTCAGGGCATGCATTTATCTTTTTCTAATGTCACATTGTGACTCAGTTTCCTTTAGTAGTTAAGTCACAATGACGTGGATGATTCCTTTTTAGTGTTTAAGTTTTCAGTTGAAGTTATTGTGTGTTTGTATGGTTGTGTATGAAACGATGGAGTGCCTCCAAATGGCTCTTCAGTTATTTGTTTTACAGTAGAAGATTTAAACCAAATGTTCTTACAGCAAGTTTTCACCGTTTAGTTCTTCTAATGATGACTTGGTGTTGATCTTTCAAAATGTCACACCCGTCTTGCCCAAGACTGGAACATCTCAACAGCTACTGAAATCTGGTACAGATATTCCTGGTGTCCAAAGGATGGATTGGAAAGACTTTGGCATAAGTCACTGCGACCAATAATATTGGTCCTAATATTGTATAGGTCTCCCTTGTTCTTCAGTTGTAACAGAATGTTGTTAGTGGGGGCCTTTGGGTCCTATGGGTTGAGAGGAGGGGCCTCTGTGGATCATCCCACAGATACTTGATCAGTTTGGGATCTAGTGAATTTGGAGGCCAGGTCAACACCTTGTGCTGTTTTTTATGTTTTTTGAGTTGTTCCTAAACCGTTTTTGTGTGTGTGCCTTTGTCAGGCTGCATCCTGCTGGGGATGGCTGCTGCCATCAAGGAGTGTCATTGCTATGGGGTGGGGGTGTCTGGTCTGGTCTAGGTGGGTGGTACATGTCTAAGTAACATCCACATGAATGCCAGGTCCAAAAGTTTCCCAGCAGAACATTGAATTGTCACAAGATGGTCAATATTATTTACTTCTTCTGTCAGTGCTTTTAATGTTGTTGCTGATTGGTGTATTTTCTGACTCACTCAAATTGTATTAAAGCTTATAGTTATAAGGGCATGACCGTTTTAAGCGACATGCAGGTGCTCTTATGCAGAGCTACCGTAGGTGACTGCCTCAACTCAACTTTGTCCATTTTTGAGCTGGCCAGACTTAGGTGTGAACATATATACATAAAGTGATTTAGTTGGCTCACAGGCAGTGGAAATATGCAGCTTACAAAACCTTTTATATATCTGCAAATTTAAAAGATTTGATGGTCTATATTTTAAGCTGAGGTCACTTCTTTTCCATAAATTAATCATAAATTAATTTGTTTAATGTTTGTTTCTTGTATAAACAAGTTGGAGCTGTAAGAAACTTGGTTAACTGTGGCTTAACCTGAGTCATTTGGCTCAAACTCACATAAGCATTTGTCTCCTGACACCACTGTGCCACACAGGCAGAATAATAACTCTTATTAATGTGTCACTATAAAATAAACAACCTAAGAGACATTTGGAACTTGGCTATCCTTTACTATACACCAGTACAGGATGTTAGACTGCTTTAGCCGCACGCCATCTTTTACCTCGAGCAGAGCGCATGACAGGAATTTTATTGAGCGTATGGCCTTGACAGTCTGTCAGCCTTTCTGTGTCTCTGGCCTTCGTTCCTTCATGCAGCCTCCAGAGATGCTGATGCTCACCGTAATGAGCTTGCACATCAGGAAGTTTAGTGACAGGGTTAACATGAGGACAGCGAGCTAACTTTAAAATCACTGAGTCTGCACACTTTTGCACAGATTAACAACACTGTCAGGGAAAACTGCACGACATCTGCAGTACTGCTTCATACTTTTCATCCTTAACTTTTTTTTTCATGCTGCTAGTCTGACATTTAACAGTTAAAGGTCAATATGTCCACTGTGAGAAAGTTCAGCTCCCTGGTTGTCTCCAGTCAGAGCTTTTGTCTTCACTTTACCTGTCTACACTTGACCGCTCATCACCAGTCAGTCAGTCAGTCAGTCAGTCAACGTTGGAAGCTGACCTTTGGTACCGGTTTGTTTCTATAAAAGCTGCTATACAAAGCTAACTCACCTGTTTCATTATAGTTCAGCGTCTTTTACCTTTTTTCGTGAAGCACTTTAATTTGCCTGTGTGTAGACATTATATGAACACACTTCATATCATTTTTATATAAGATCAGGAAAAAAAGCAAAATAAAGGACTTTTTTCTTTTACTGCAGATCTTTAGATGTAAAGCAGGACGCATATTCACCTTCCAACCCCTCTCTTAAGGTGCAGATGGCAGCAATGTGCCGACAGGAGACTGTGGAATCCCAATGAAAATCATCAAGCTGGAACCATAACAGACAAAAAAAAAACACCTTTGTCGAGAGGTTATGTTGAGCTTAGCTTTGAGGTAACGTCCAATGGAGGTGTTTGACACAGTTCATCGACAAGACGCAAACCTGCAACTTGGGTTCCTATTACCAGGTTCACCATGCTGATAGGGGGCTTGGAGCGCTGGGTGAACCCACGTGGAGCAGCCATATTGTTGAAGTTCTGTTGGAGAACACTGATGGCAATAACAACATTTTGAGTGGGGAGTATACAAGAGGGTTACCTTGAGAACCAAAGCTACATGGTGATGGGCGACAAGCAAATCACTTTATATGCGGACGAGGCTTCATTGTACATGAACCATAATCAAGGCTGTTAGTCCGACTTGTGCTTTTCCAGCTCTGAAAAGTCAAAATAGCTGTTGTTGAGTAAAAGGCCCCAAAATACAGAAAATACATTAATCATGTTCCTCAAGACAGTGGCACAAATTGATCATCTCTCCGCTTGCTGCGTCTCCCTTCGTTAGGGGAAGTGAAATGAATGTAGCTCCTAACTCAACAGCGACAGGAGCTTAATGAGAACTGATGCAGAGTGAAACGTCGCAGACACGAAATGGATGAGCTCTCGCGCGCTTGTTGCACAAAACCTGAACTCGCCGAGACAGGGACAAATATACACGTTGCAGACTTCAAGAAAATGCATCATTTAAGGCTCGGAAAGAGCAGCTAGAGAATGTCATGTGCCACAAAGAACGACTACAAAACTATATAGTTTAACTGATATTTCATTACTGTAGTGGAATTGAATCCGGCTCACTCTGCCTTGCCCCGTTAATGTAAATCACTGCATTCATTTATAAAATGTGTAGGGAGTATAAATATACAGTAAATATGTATCTACTGATATTAACGTCCTCTCTCCCCTCTCCTGTTCTTTGCATCGGGCCCATCCATAATTAATGCTTTGGTAAATCAGACTGTGCATTCCCTGCTTAGATCTTATAATGTCCTGAGAGGTGTCATTTATTTTCCCTGGTTAAACCCTTGTTAGAGCAGGATGACAAAGAACATGCCTATCCACAGAGCAGGGGCGATATACGAGATAGGAGGAACAATGGCCTCACTGCCTCTGCTTTTGGACACAAGATGCGAATCAGCACAGGGCTTGTTTGCTCAGCTTGTTGGAGAAAAATTGACAAATGATGAGCTGGCTTTGAACATTCAGACTTAAATAGCATCTGTGTCAGATCCAGAGTGACACGGGGCAGATATCTGTGACTCTTTTATCTGATACCTGAGGACAATTTTAGGGATGCTTTTAACCGAGTGTGCATCGCTGTCATCCTAATATCTTGCCAGTGAAATTACCGGGGGACTAACTGTCTTCAACATTACCCATGAGCCTCATCAGCCACTGTAGTTTATGAGATATCATGTTTACTGCTCAACTACAAAGTCTTGTCAGTGCTCCAGTTGTTCAAGTGCCAGCGAGTGTGAAGCTGTCTGCTCTCAGTCGTGACAAAGATAAGAGCACCGCGTACATTCTGAACAACAGAGGTGTGATGTTTTAATATAATAACACAAAATAATGATGTGGTTGAACTAGTGGGTTTGTTACCTATTTAGGTAAAGGCTTTAAATGTATATACACAAGAAGTGTTAATTAACTTTAATCTGAGGTATTACGTTTTTCTTGACTGTGGTTGAGTCAGATTTCTTGTCTGTAATTTTAAAGTGTAGATGAGATCATGCTGTTTGAATGTTAGTCAAAGAGCATATCAAAGTTTAAACAGATACAGCAGCGACGGCAAAGACAGCTCAGACCGCCGATCTATATGCATCTACTGCATCGTGTTTTTTCATATATTTCAGCTTTTTATCCATCCTCTTCTCCAGGTTCTTTGCACGAGTCAAGCCGAGCCAGTTTCTGACACCTCAAGCAACCTCAGCGCTGTCCTTCAGTAACAGGAGCAGAAAGAGACGTCATATTCGGCTTTACACTGGTCGTTATGCGGAACAGTCATGCATTCACCAACACACATCCTGAATAGAAACAGTAATACAGTAAGATCTCAGACACCTCATAACGCACAGTCCTTTAAATTTGTGGCAGTATTTCAGTATGCAATAATGTACGAGAAATGTATTTTGCATCGATCAGTGTTTTGTACTTTGTAAACAGCCATATGCAAACAACCTGTGCCATGAGCACTTCCTTGTGCACGGTTAAATATTTGCCGGGCGTTCATTATTAGTGTGCAGCTTTTTAGCTCGGTCTACCACTTCTTATTTCTGGCTGAGAATGGAGTCAAATAACGACGGAGTGGTGAAGCAGAAGGACACGACATACTTATTTCCACAGACAACATGCAGTGACTCAAACCGCTTTGACCCTGTAGTTCAACTAATTGAAACTCTAACCTTCAAGGCAGACATACCTAAAGAAGTCAGACCAGGGCGACCTGTCTTTGAAGAAATATCACACGCAGCAAATGCACCGACTCATCTGTCCCACTGTTTTTGACTATCATGCAGGAGCCAGTAGTTTGGTTGCCATGGATACCATTTCAGGTGTTTTACGCTCTACTGTCTGCCAGTGCTTTGCGCCACGGTCTGATGGCTTCTGGGTCTGTTTGTGTGTCTTTGCGTGCTGATATATGAGTGTGCACTGATGTGGGAATGTGTGTCTGTGTACCCAACATATTGATGCTGTCTGTGAGCAGAATTGCAAAAGTCTCCCTTTCCTCTCTGCCACGCTGCCTTTCTCTCTGCCTCTCTTTGCTGCTTGCCACCCCTCCTACACTTCCCCACTACACCCCCTCTTCCCTTCTCTTACTCGCCACAGAAGATAGACAGCCTGAGTGTAGTAGGTCAGACTTGCCCAGCCATTTTGGCTCAGCAGCCCACTTGTCAGACTGTGATCCGTGCATCCAGCCTGAAAGACTGATGGCACCAGGAGATGGAGAGGAAGAATCCAGAGGAGAACGAGGAGTAATAGTAAAGGGAAATCTTGTTATAGGGGTCTTGAGAGGTTATCTGGTTGCAGCCACTGGATACATTTACAGTAAAAGACAATAACAGCACTGCCTGATATCTGCTTGATGTGCACTGATCAGTGATTCACAGCCTGTGAGAGCTGGTCAAGTCACAGGGAGGTGAACCCTGCTGTTCTCCTTCATCATTTTTTGATTTGATTTGTGTTATGATGAAGTGTGCTCCAGGGATACTTGACTTTCTAGGAAACTGCGATTATGCAAAGTGACACAGCGTTATGGATAGTGACTGACAGATTTTAGTGCGAGAGTTTGAATTGAGACTAAGACATGTCCAGGTTGCAAAGTAACTCTCTCACTAATTCTAAATTACCTCAGAGATATTTTGGGATCTCTTTATGGCAATTTTTTTTAACTGTCAGCACAAATGCATCGATCAGGCATAACATTATGACCACCTTCCTAATATTGTGTAGGTCTCCCTTGTGCCTCCAAAACAGTTGTGACTCATCAGAGAATGGACATGGGTCTTCTGAGGGTGTCCTGTGGTGTCTGGTAACAGAATGTTTTTAGTGGGGGCCTTTGGGTCCTATGGGTTGAGGGGAGGGGCCTCTGTGGATCATCCCACAGATACTTGATCAGTTTGGGATCTAGTGAATTTGGAGGCAAGGTCAACACCTTGTGCTGTTCTTCATGTTTTTTTGAGTTGTTCCTAAACCGTTTTTGTGTGTGGGTCATAATGTTGTGGCTGATCGTTGTGTATATCAACATTGCACCCTTATTTAAATCTTCTACATGCAAGAAAAAAAATGTAAATCATCAAATATATCATATTCCATTAGCAATAATATTCTAACAAATAAATCCGTAACATTAATAATACACGATCGTGACAAAAGCTAAGAAATGCAAAGGTGAATGTATCCTTTACCTTTGTGTGGATTTGATACTTAGACACTAACATTATCATCCAACATAACTAACAAACTCAGTCATTACTCTGTCTCTGTTTAAGGCATTCAAAAAAAATAAAAACCTGAGCTGAAAATATCACAAGAAATATCTAAAAACTAACCAAGAAAGGTAGGGACCTAATGAATCGATAGATAAACAGATGAAAAATGAAAGCTCTGAATCCATTTACCTCCAGTTGCCAAGTAAAGCCCCTGCGTGTTGTCTCTGCTCAGCGTCACGCACTTCACAGGCTCTAAAAGTTCTAATGGAGCTGCGATGCTGCTTTAAAACAGTGTTAGATGGGCACGGTTTTACCCGCGTTGGGCACGTTTATCAGATGTGCGACAGTCGCAGGAAGACATGTCGGCCACTTGGATGAAATATACAAGTCATTAAAGCGCCTTGCTCTGAATGAGTATGTACAGGGCTAAAGGCGTACAAGAGGGGTACATATACAGCACATTGTACGACGACAGAGAGAGCAGAAAAGGCACACACCCCACAACTCAGAGTGTTTTCTAGGAAGAAAGTGCATACAGTATGTTCTACAGCAGCACCAGAACAACGTGCCTCCAGCACAACACTATATTCAAGACTCCCTCTGCACACATCCACACACACACACACTTTGAGCTAAGTGTGAAACACTTGGTGCCAAAGAACAGTCAGAACACCTGACACTTGCAGTGAGAAATGTTATCACTGTCTCATCTACAGCGCACAGGTCGAGAGCGAGAATATTCTCAGACACACAGGCATGGACAGATGTACTGAAAGATGCATAAATGAAAGATGTGTGAAATCTCTTAAATGTTTTAATAAAGACAGCTCACCTTCATGGCGCATCCCTCCGTTTCCAGTCCGCTGTGAAACACATGTGCCTCCCTGGGCTTTTATGTGATGAGAGAAGACTGTGTGTGTGTGTGTGTGTGAGCTGCAAAAGCTGCCGCTGCCCCTCTTCCCCCGGAGTCACAGGGGAGGGGAGTCCGTCCCTCTCCGCAGCGAAAATGTGTGTGTTGGTGTTTGGAAATGCACGTGCATGTGTGTGAGATTAGTGTATGAGGAGGGGAGGGAAAGTGCTGCTCCTCCTAGTCTCCCCCACGACTACATGAATGAAAACTGTAGCACAAGAGGACACACCTAAATCCTGACATCTATCTATCTATCTATCTATCTATCTATCTATCTATCTATCTATCTCCTCACACTTTTTCTTCCATCTTCCTCTCTTCTCTCTTTTATATTTTCTGTCCTTCCTTTCCCTTCTCCCCTCTGTCTCACTTTCCTCCTTTCTCTCATCTCAGCATATCGCATGTGTGTCCACCTCCTTCTAACTCTCCCTCCCTCCCTCCCTCCCTCCCTTCCGCCTCCTTCCTCACCACCACTCTCTCCCTCTAACAGGCAGCTCACATTTCACTCTTCTCCCATGTAGAAAGGGGTCGGATGAGATGGTCGGGTTCTCCTCTTGTGCCACCATCCATGCATTTGCCTGTCCTGCTCGTCCCGTCTCACTTTACTCTGCACAACAGCGAGGTCCTCTGCCCTTAATCTTGTGTAATTAATGTGCGTGATTCCACTACACATCCTGCACACCTGTTCTTCCGAGTACTCGTCGATTTGGTTCGGATGCTGAGGCTGAGGGCCAATAAATGGAACAAATAACATGTACAAAGCACTTGCAGCCAGCCCAATGTTATTATGCAACTCAGACGGAAAGATGAAGATGAAAGAGATGCTCCGTGGTTGTCTCGATGGATATCAAGTGAAGATATCACACAGAGAATTCACAGCTTTCAATGTGCACAGGTGATATTGGCGGCACATTGAAATGCAGAGCAGCTCCTGCTCAGATGGAGAGTATGGCTAGTTTACCTTTTAAAGTCGAGATGCCCTGCAGCTGTGTGATGACACAGCACAACCAACAGAGGGTGCTATTACACTTCACAAGTCAGAGCTCATCACGGAGGTGCAGCAGCAGGCATGAGAAACAGATTGGCAGGATGGAGTTTGAATAAATGGAGAGTCTGACTATAAAAATAGTCTTCTTTCTGCTTACCTTTATTCATTCTTACCTGTCAGTTGTCAGGGAATGTCATCATATTATGAAGCTACAGCTCTAATAGCGTGAAATAGCCCGAGGGCATGGCATAAGTAGGAAAGAGTTGGCGTAGTTGTAACATTTTTTAACTTTTATTCAGAGTCCTTTTTCCTACATATGCATTATTAAATCAAGATTTGCACTGGATAAAAAAAAACAAGTCATGATCAATTAACCTAAACGTGATTGCTGTCTGATGTTAAAAAGCATCTTTAAGCAAATATTTTTTCATTTTATTTTATTTTTTACCAATATCTCCGTAGTTTCAGTGTTGATTTCATACCAAGGCTGTTATCACATATTGTGTAGAACAGAATTATATAATTAAAACTTACCAGTTTCTTGCCGTGGTAGGTATCCCTGACAGGAAGTGTCTCCCTGAACAAATGTCACTACACAAATAATACTGAAAAGAAAATAGTTCTTTCATCGTACGGTAACTTAACAATAAAATAATGCACCATGTAGTGTTTTGAAGCTTTTGAAGCTATCCAAGCTATCCGTTGTCACTCAGCTTAAGATCTAGATCACTGGCAAGGGACACATTTCCTGTCAGGGATATCTATCTATATTTGCAAAACAGCTGATGTACAGGTTTATGTTTTGTGTCTTTCCTTGCAGGCAAATACACTGATTATACCGTAGTTGGCAAGCTGATGTAAAATACTACAGGCCTCTCAGAAGAAAATTTATTGTGCTCAGGGTTGGCCAACAAAGCACGTGTCAACAACAAACACACAGTCAATTTGAAGCCTGCTTGCCATTCTTACTGACAAGAAACAGAATAACAAGGCCCGAGCACTAACCCTCTCTTCCTCACCTTCCTCACAAAGGAGGGAAATGACTTAAGTTGGCAGCCTAGTAGCCAGTTACAACTGAGCCACCGACTGCACCCATGCTTTGACATTCTTTACAGACCAGAAGTAGCATGTATCACACGTTACAAATATGTTAACTGACAGAGGACAGACGGGTGGAAAGCAATGGAAAGCCTTGTCGATTTTATCTTCATAAAACATTATATTCAAATGTTATCTTGTATCTTAATTTTTACCGATTCAGGGATGTTTAGTACGTCACTGGCCACAGGCTGACATAATGATGACATAATGACGACGTGATTGCATTTAGGTAGCAAGAGATGACATGCAATCATTAAATTATGAAGAGCAGTGGAACAGGGCGCAGACAACAGTAAAAGACGCAGCGAATGTGTTATTCTTCAAGATTAAACCCCTCACAATACATTGTCTTTATGTCTTTTACAGGGCGCCTGTTGCTTAGAACAACTTTACTGCACTGGCAATAGAAGCCCATAAGCCAACACCATGCAGGCAACTTCCACAAATCACTTGCAAGATTACAAGGACGACCTTTAGCTGAAGAATGTTGCACTTGCTCATTAGTGCAATGGCACAACAACATTATCGGATGTTTTCCTTGTTTAATTGAAGAGAGGGTGACCCGAGCAAGTTATTTTGAAAGTGGAATGTTTTTTTTTTCTTTTCTTTTTTAGGTATTCAGATAAGCGCAATTTGATCCACTTTGAAACCGTGTTTATACGTATTGCTCTTTCAGATGACTGCTCTAACCACAACCATCCACAGGGGGATACATTAACCACTACTAACACAATATTCCTTGAACTGTTAGCAGTCGAGTTGCACCGAGACTAATGGCACCAGGCTCTGACAAAAAAGAACTGCATGTGGGGGGAAAATCAATATTTAGTGCTACTATGGTTATTTTGATCCTTGAAAAAGGGATCTTAATTTAAACTTTTTGTTTTAATACACCAACCATCTGTCAGTAACCAAAGTAATTCCACACTAATAAAAGCATTAGATTATTTTTTATCGTGTACGTGGCAACAATCCCGGGAAAGGAAGCCGTATTAAGTTACTGCTAATCTGCATTTGAAAGTAAACATGTCTTACTGCTGCAGCTTCTCATTAAACGCCTTCAACTGCCAGAACACAAGGAGATCATTATCACATAATAGAAGTGATTTTCTTTTTTCTTTTTTTTTTCTTTGTTTTTGCAGCGAAATGAAATGAGTCTACAAAACGCATTTTTGCAAGAAGACAGTCGTTTTTGTCATTTTCAGACGGCAGATCAGAAATGGACCAAATGGAGCGAGGACCAGAATATAATAAAAATTCAGGTTAATTCCACCTGCGCACAGCCACGTTAGCGCTTTTTGTCCTGCGCCACCATCAGTCTCTAAAATCTCAGTGAACACAGTAATGGCAAGCATAAATCTAAGAAGCCATCAGTCCTAAGCCATTAATCTCATCTGTGCTTATCTATTGGATTATATATATGCCTGCATGTCTCATTTAGAACCTAAGGGATCTATAAGCCATAAGTCAGCTCAATAGTCTCCTCTCTGAAGTTGATTAAGTGGCTGATATCAG
Organism: Chelon labrosus; assembly: GCF_963514085.1. NCBI lineage: Eukaryota > Metazoa > Chordata > Actinopteri > Mugiliformes > Mugilidae > Chelon > Chelon labrosus. The sequence continues at coordinate 9,030,172 of NC_140348.1, forward strand.
CGTTTGACTGCTTTTCTACTGACTGTTACTGACTCTGAAATCCTACTCTGTGTGAGTCTTTGTACTCCACACCAGCGTGGCTTTCATCCCTGAGGGCATGTTTGGGTCATTGCAGCAGCAAAGCACACATCAGCAATATTTCATAGACACAAAGGGCATACAGAAATAATGATTCCTGCTCCAGGAAAGGTGTCTGCTGACTGAGTGGTGTATCTGTCGTAGGTATTACGGATGCAGTGTTAGCACTCTCCCCTGCCATCCATCAGAAGCTGGGGTGTTTTTACTTTGCACTGCATGACTGAGTTTTTATCTGACATGGCACGGTGTGAGACTTTGTCTGACCCCGTCTTACATCGACAGTTTGGTGAGCCTGTCATGCCCTTTAGGGAGGCGGTGGGAAGCCATCAGATCATGACCCTTCATGAGCTTGATGAAGGATCAAGCTGCCCGTCTCCGGTCAGTGTCAGCCAGCACTGTTGAAAGCCAAGCAGGGTGCTGATGATTATGTGTGTGTGTTTAGTTGTTACATATTTATATTGCCATACTTGTATATTTGCACTTGTATCTGTGTCATATTTGCAGATGACTCTAAATCCTTCTCATGCCTCCAGCAGTCTACTGTCGACCATCCTGTCTCTTTGAATGATGAGTTGTATACTCCAGAACATATTAAGAACATAAATTGGCTCACTAGAGTGCATGCTTAAGAGTTGTGTGTGTGTTTAAAATGTCCCTAGAAGACATCTTTAACTCTTACTTGGCTTATATAGGTTGTTGTGGTATTAGATTTTTAGTTAATCACTTGGCTTCGAACATATGTGAGGGACTGATTTATTTAATTCGTCACCATTTTTATGATTAATATGGCCAAGACATGGCCATATCATGAACGATATGAGTTAAATAAATGTGTTGATGCATGTGTGCGTGTGTTACACAGTTCCTATGAGCCTCAGAATCAGAGAATCAGACTGTGACAGAGTGCAAAAGAGTGTCACTAACAACACTCTTCACACGCTTTTTAACATGATTTCACCAGATGAGTGACTTGTTGCAAGTGGCTCTACAGTTGTTACTGCAGTGTCTCAGGTGTGTGAAGATGAGATCTGGATTTTAATAGGAATGATGGGACAGATGCGCAGGTTCCACAGATGCTAATCACAAAATGCTTAAGAAGTGGTAACATCGGTTGTAAGTGTAAGACTAGTACACACGACTAACAGTTTAGCAAGCTAACATACGGGTGAATTCATGCAGGAATTCCAAAGGCAAAATAAAAGGCCATATGAGGCCATATCAATATTTTTCTCAGACATACAAAGTTACATAGAAACCTCTCTACAACTAACTCACAGCATACGAACTTACCACCATTTCTGGAAATGATGGCTGACACAAAGCGTGGACCGTGACCTTAACAAAGATTTCCGCCAACGAGATCAAGAGTGCCACAAGAGGGCGCCATTCATGTGGACTTTTCTCACGAGCACGGTCAACACCGCTCCATCTGAAGGCATCACTTTCACACAAGAACCTTGAGTAAATTACAGACTGTGTTTAAGAAATGTCATGAAGGTAAACAATCATATTCAGTAAAAGGCCAACTTATACATCTATACGATGTGAACAGCTTTTCAGTTGCTTTCCATCAGACAAACCGCCATATTACATGACCAAGGAGCTTGAACCTCCAAGCTAATCATTTCTCTGTCTACCACCTCGTCAAGCGTCACTGAGTCCCTCTTGGTATATTTATAATATTATAAAAACATGAAATATATATTGCACTGCCTTCAGGCAGAAAGTAATCTTATATATAGCATCAGGGATTCCATAACTTGACTAGATTTCATAACTGTCACACAGCCAGCGTTGAAATTAAATACCTGTAGATGTTATAGAGACGTCACTCTGTAAGAAAGATGTAAGTGATAAACCATGAAATAATTCCTGCAAAGATATTGCACTTCAGCGTGTCTCTGCTCTGCTTTATTGAAACAACCAAAGCAATACAAAACATTTATTTCTACAAATCAAAACATTAGAGAGGGATAGAGGGAATGATGAGTGTCCTATTTCATCTCCGTTATGAGCTCACTTCTGCTCCAAAGAGCCTCTTAATAAGAGATGTGGAGGAGATAGCACACAGGTTTAAATATTCCTGACCTGTTGAGAGCACAAATCACTGAGGACGCCATCATCGTGTAACATTTTAGATAGAATAATTTGTATTTATGTGAATAATTACTGAGTCTAATGCCTAATTAGCTCCCTACCTCATTAAAAAGCACGTGTTTGGCTTCCAGTGGATCTGCCCCATTAATTTGCCTCAGCATGCGGTTGCAAGTGTGTGTGCGCAAAGACAAGCAAGATGTTTGGGTCTGAAAGACAAGACAGAAAAAAAAAAACATGGAAGATAAATAAATAAATAAATTAAAGTTGGGGAAAAAAGCAGCCAATTAGAGTAATGAAGGAAACTGACAGGCAGCATTCTTAACAGCCTCACATCCTGGAGAGACTTTCATTTAGTCGGTGCTGAAACTGATGGTGTTCATTCTGTACACCTGTTCACAGAAAGCCAGGTATGTGCTCTGAGACGCACATAAACTAAAATCTTTACAACAGAATAATTTATATATTTTCCCACATGAGGCAATAGCGCCCTCTATTGTCCCTACAGTCTCAATAGTGTAGATTAAATCGTTGCAGTAATGATGACTACTTTGATTTATCGAGTGATCATCTAAACAATAAGCAGGTAAAGCTAATGGATGAAAGGATGAATTAAGCCTTTTTACACTGATCTTTTATAAATCATTTGTTTTCTTGTTTTTCTTCATTTTTGTTTTTAACTCAGTGTAGTTTAGGTAGACAGCGGGGATAGGCTCCAAATCACGATTAACATGGACATGTCCTAATCTGAATTGAACTGAAATAATAACAACAACAATAATGTTTCATGTATTGTATGCTCAGTGAAAGGACACAAAGAAATTTGCATTTTCTTAACTGCATTTCTGTAAGCACTGTCACGATCTATGTTTCTTTTTGGATTGCTTCTGTCTGTTTCTCTCTGGAGCTGGGCGGAGCTGGAGCCACCTGCAAACACACCTGCAAGCAATGGAGCCTCATCAGCCACCTCCTCTCCTTGTCAATATAATCCTGGTTCAGTCCTCCACTCGTCGCCAGATCGTCTGCTTATCTCAGTGGTACAGTGCCTTGGCTTATGCTCTAACTATTCCTTCTAGTGTAGCATACTCATTTTTGTCTCTTTGTCTTCAGCTCCCGGACCGACCCACTCACCAGTTCTTTCGCCATCTCCTTGAGATCCTCACCAGCTCCACCAGTTCGCCTGCCATCTTCCCTGCACCTCTTCCCCTGTTCTCCCTGGAAACCTCACAACCTGCTTCAGATCTGCCAGCATCTTGTTTCTACAATAAACCGGTTTTATCACCACTACAACTGGCTTTGGGTTTGTGTTTGAGATTTGTGTCCAAATTAAATCGGCAAACGTGACAAGCACACATTTATGGCTCCTGTAATTGAGTGTTATAAATCACTATAATTTGCATATAGACTGCAAGTGAATTATCAGTTCAAATATTTCTCCAGCAGCTGCAGCATAACACAGTTTTAGCAGCCACCAGACGAGAGGAAAACTTTAATTAAAGCAAGAAGCCTGCCCCACTGTTAAGCTGCTGGAGAGAAGAGAAGCTGAACTAGTGCCAAGGTGTCGACGAAGGAGCCAAACGGCCTCACACCAACACAAGCATGAGAGTGTGTGATTGATGATAGTACACTTCTGGCATCCACCTTAATGTATATATCATTCTTTATAGATTTTTTTTTGGACTATAAAATCTGATTGCATTTACACCAGCAGCTCAGTTTCGAAGACGTCTTTCTCCTTGACCCCACCTCTGCTAAAAGAATCATAACTTTGGGGAAGAAAACTAAAAGGTATCCTGTCTAATGACTGTGAGAAAACACCTCTAATTAACCACTCACACTCTATAAAGAAACATTTTCACCGTACTTGCTTGACAGGAGAAAGTGAGACGTATGAAGAACAAGCGGTGACACTGGAACATCTTAAAGATCAAAGCCATCTAACAGCACAATATGAAGGCTGCTTTATGTATGAAAGTGGTGCCAAACAGTTACTGCACAGAGCTCATGGTGAGTCTTTTCACCTGTCGGGTAAAGCTCGCCGATTAAAAATGAAAAGCTTGAAAATATGTCCGTTTGTAACTGAAGATATCAGATTAGAAAGTGGAGACAAAGCCTGAGGTCGTCTGGGCACGAGCTGCAGAGTTTTGTTGAGCTTTAATGAAGCTCACCTTTCCCCACTAATCACCTTTTTTTTAGAGAGATCTGTGAAGATTAAAAGCAACGACAGGAAGTCTTTAAAGATCTCTAAAATGTAAAGTAGCGTGACTGAGCTCAAGTGCCTACTGTGTTTCTGTGAACAGTTTAATGTCTTTTAATATATGATTATTGTAGTTATTATTGAAACTGCTGACAGTGTGGATCATCCAGAACTGGGATGCTGTTACTGTGGAAATGTGTAAAGTACTACCAATAAAACCTTGTTCAGCTCTGTTACGGTTGGATGATGTGATGCTATAAACCACACTGTTAATAAAAGTGCACCTGAGACTAATTCTGCCAAGCCTTCCTAAAATATACCATATTATTCTGTTAGCACTTAACATGATTTATAAACTGACATCAATACACGTATAGTTTTGTTTCGGTAGTTTAGGCACTGGTGTGTTTAACCATTTCAATTTAACCTCTGAAGGGTGGCAGGGGTGCTGGAGCCTATCCCAGCTGTCATCGGGTGAGAGACGGGGCACACCCTGGACAGGTCTTCAGTCTATCACAGGGTTAGCACAGAGAGACAGACAACCATTCACACTCACACTCACACTCACACTCAATTTAGAATCACCAATTAACCTAACCAGTATGTCTTTGGATAGTGGGAGGACATGCAAACTCCACACAGAAAGGCCCCAGTCAGCTGATTCAAACCGAGAACCTTCTTACTGTGAGGCATCAGTGCTAACCACCCAACCACTGTGCCGCCCCCAAAGAAAAAGTTGCTTTATGGAAATATTGGATTTTAACATGAATTATTTATTTTTTCTAAAATGCAAAGAAGTAACTTGATTTGTCTGCTTTTTTAATTTATCCAAAAATGTTCCCCAACTGATTTTCCAGAAACTTTAATGCTCATAGCAGAAATCTCAGAGATGAACCTGAGCAAAGAAGCCTGAAGAACTTAAGAGCCTCTTTTAGAGGAGGTCATGAGTGAGTGTCAACCATGCAGCCACCTCCATGCGGCATACCCAGTTAGACGTGAAGAAGCATCAGCTGAATGTCATGGGCCTGGTACAGGTATTGGTGATGTGTTTCACTAAGGTTTTCTAGAGATTTTGAGCTGCCACTGCGTCATCACAAAGGGATATTTAAATCTGCAGCAACAAATGAATCCCTTTTGTTTCAGATCAAACTGAGTACCTCCTTGCAGTCTTTGCCATCGTGACCGTCTGTCTACCACATCATGAAATAAACCTTCAAGTTCTCTTAGTCAAGTCTGAATCAAGGAGAGAAGTCCTCTGGGCTCTGTAAAGCTTGACCAATATTACCTCAGACTCGGGACTATATATAAGCACAGTCGCCATGAAACTGAAAATGTAATCAGAGTGGGGGGGGCAGCTCTACTTCAAGCTGCCAATCTTTAAAATTCTTCTGGTGGATTTCAGCGTCTTTGATCCAGAGTTAGCCTCCCAACCTGGCTGTCAGTTGCTGATTCATCTCCTTAAGAGCATACACTGAACACAGGATCCAGCGGCTGCAGAGACCACAAGGCTCAGAACAATGCTGGGATAAAATGATGGTGCCATTAACCAAGCCTTCCTAATGGAATCCGGTAAATGCACTCACGTAGCTGTAGAAGAGCAATCGCCGTAACCCCACTGGATATGAGATGAATCAGTTAATATAAAGTCATGTACCAGGAAACAGAGGAGAGTGAGACATGTGCGAGGCTGCTGCCTAATAACGCTAACAGGATGTTTGTCCAGAATACAGACAGTCTGATGATGCCTTAAGACTGAAGAGTAACAATCTTGCAAGTTCACTGCATGTCATGTTACTTGAGTTGGGTCTAATGAAGTCAGTTTGGAGGAATTTCAGATGGTGTGCTGTGCAGTTGCTCTGCTCTACTGCTTTCATGTAGCTAAGAGTCAAACTGGCTTTGACCACATTGCTTGCACAGACCACTGAAGCTCTTTAAAAGACGAGCAGGACATTATAAGACCAGTGATGGACAGGAAAAAATAGAGACATGGATTTTGTTTCATGTCCTCCTGTCACATTCTGATTGGTTAGCATTTAAAGTCACTTATAGATCTTCTGTTTATATGTTCTTTTGTGTAATATATTGTAGTAGAAGTAGTAGTCTGCATGTAGCACAGTGGGACTACATATTTCACACCTCTGAGTTTCAAGTTTCCCTATTGTGGAAGTTGTTACGTGCCAAGCAGGGGGCAACGTATTTCAGTGTTTCTCTCTCTCTCCCCCTCCCCTGTTTGTTTTCCAGGTGTTGATTGGTGTAGTCTGGTGGTGCCTGCTGATTGGTTGGTTCAACCCCAGACCGTCCAATCACTTCCCCGGGCCTTCATGAAAAGGGACACAGCTGGTGGATCCGGTCTCTGCTGTGCTGCTTACTCTGATTACTGTTCTCCTGCCTTGTTAGATATTAAGATGTGTGGTCATATGTGCTCTGTTAACACTGATAGATGTGGTGGAAGGTGTGGACTGTAGGTGAGATTGGGGTACCCTCTACACCTTTAATCACACATGTGACTTTTTGTTATATACACTAGGATTATTGGTTGGTGCCACCTATGCACTTTTGACTGCACCTTCTTTTGCAGACACGATAGTTAGGCCTTTTGTTTGTTGTTTCAGTCAAGTCTTGTGATATCGCTTTCGTTTATTTGGCAGAACCACGTGGTCCAGTCCTTCCCCAGTGTATGTGCATCAAGCGGTTTTCAGTTACTTTTTTTGTGCTGAAATAAATCTTTTAAGTTTGCCTTCCACCCTGACTCAGCGTCCTTGGTTGTCATGTGTTCGTCCTGTTCTGTATGACTTGAAAGTTTGATCTAAGAGCACACAGTTGTGGGAGAAATGTGGTCAAAGTCAAACACGGTGGATGTTTGACTTTGACCACATTTCTCCCACAACTGTGTGCTTATATCTGAGGATAGGTCAGTCATAGAGAACCAAATGACCTAATAAGGCTCAGTATTTTACCAATTGGTTGCTCCTTCTATAGTCACAGTCGTAAATAGCTAAAGGAACGTCATGGTTGGTTAGATCATCATGTTTGTTTTAATCAAATCCTAAATAATACACATTTTAGTTATTCACACTTGTCTCATGTGACACTAAAGAGGTAAATGACATTTTTAACTGAAGTAAAAGCAACTAAAAGTTACTTTAGTTAGGACATTGTGACATTAATTGTCTTAGCCAACTGTAGCAAACCATTATGCAGTAATAGACATTCAGTGAATCCATGTGTTGTTTTTGTCATACCGAAAGTAAGCTGCTAAATAATTCATCATCATTACCAAATACACTTGTTTATATCGAATATTTCCTCATTTCTGAAAAGCCGTGGTTACTTTAATATGTGTGAAATGTTCACATTCAAGCTGAAAACAGACTTGACAGGTGAAAGCAGGCAAGGTTGGCTGCTCCTGGCTGCTCGTGACTTCACTCACTTTGACAAGTCAATGCCGAACTTGTAACTTGAATGGTGCTGCTATATCAGTGGGACTCAATGCGCCTTAATCACTCTGCATCCCACTTCTTATCTGATTCTCCTCCTCCTCCTTACTCCTCATTTATCATCGCTGTCCGCAGGCTAAGGCTTGCTTTTTTGTTAAATGGACTGCTGTGTTTGTTTAATCGTGAGGGTTTTCGTGACTAGAATGACAAACATGATCCACTAGATTGTACCAACACATCCGGGATATTAAATGCCACTGAAACTTTTTTTTTTTTTTTTTAAATAAACAACAGACTTGACACTAATGCAGATTTTTTAATAAGATTTGTCCTTTATAATTTGTGTTAAATATCGCATATAGTTAGCGAGTGTGTGTGTGTCTGTGTGTCAGGCGGGGTGTTAGGTGTTGCAGGGTTCTCTTAAGAAAATCTCTTGATGAGTCTGATGTCTGTAAAAAATAATGACAGCATTTCTGTGTATGTGTGTTTAAGAGTCTCCGTAAAGTGCTGCTGTGTGTGCAGGTCTGCAGTGAGGGGACAGGCTGCTTCATCATCCTAGTTGGTTATGCAGGCAGACTTAGAAGCGGCTCTCTTGACGTGGCACCGTTCTCCTCCGACATCAAATATTCAGCACACACCTTTTCCTCCCCTTTCCCTGACGCTAAATCTCTACCCCTAGAAAGCCTCTGAAGAATGTTTATACTGATTACCTGCAAGCGGCGAGTTTCTTTGTAATGCAAGACACAAGCTGAATCACAGACATAAAAGCTGTAGTGCTGCGAAGTATAAAATATAAACCACATGTTCCTTCAGTTATAACAAGGGATCCCTCACAACATAAAAAATTTAGAAACTTGTACAATATGTCTTATTCAAACAAGGTTTACAGTGGAAGTTCTACAATAGAGTTTGAACAGGACTTTCTTATTATTATATGTTAATATCCCAGAGCTTAAAATTACACATTTGAATGCCTTGTTTGTTGCTAATGAACAAAAATAAATATACAATCAATTCCCAGTGGGGGAAAAAAAATGAGAAAAGCTGTAAATCCCTTCAGTAGAGATGCAGGCATCAGCAAGTACTTGACATTTTTATTTTGAAAAATGATTTAAAGCTGATTAAATCCCCATCAATGACTGAATCAATTAATCTCCTCTAAAGTGCCCAAGCTCCACATGAAGCTCTGAGAGCTGCCTCTGAATTAGAGCCCACACATCACACAGCCTTAAAATTTAATATCAGACCTTATTTTTTCAAACATCAGCTGCATGCTAAAATCACACTGCTCCATCTCCTTGCGCAATGCCAGCCTCCTCCTTCCAGTACCCAGATTGTGCAATCACCAGAACCAATTTCTTCTCAGATATGATCATATTTTAATGGCAACACCATGATGTTATCAGTCTCATACAACGGTTAAACACCTGAAGCCAAACATTCTGGCACCAGCATACTTCTCTAAGTGTCTAAACTCCAAGTGAGTATTCAAATTGAGAAATATTCCCCAAGCACAACATCATTTTAACCACGGCAGAATAGCTTGTGAACCATTTCTCATCTTTTGAACGTTCATACTTTCATTTACTGACTCAGGCTGCAGCGTTTCAGCTCCCTGCCTCTTGTCTCAGCATCTCATCCCCCTACCATCTGCTTCTCAGACCTGCGCTCCAATACCGAAAACTCACGTGTTCCAGTTTATCCCTCCTGCGAAGCCAGACGCTGGCTGAGTAGTCCTGCTGCTGCACTGCTGTTATTATGGGGCTGGCCGGAATCCCGGTGGCGGTAAAGCCAAAGCCTAACCCCTGACCCTTCAGTTCCTGGCCGCCCATCGGCCCGCGGATCCCACGCATCTCCATGGTGCGATGGTCTCGGTCTTGATGAAGTAATCAGTTAGCTGGTTGGCCTCCTGTTGATGGCTGGAGTAAACTTTTTTGAATGCAATGAGGAAATTTTGCACTTTTTAATTCCTTTGCACATCGTACAAAAAAATATACTTGTTTGACTATAATTATTAACAGTTGGGTTTGTTTGCTGAAAGCATCCAGTGGGTTCTCTTCTGACGGGATCAAATATCCAATCAATGCATTTGACAAAGCTTTGCAAATGCATCAACCAGTCGTCATAAAGTGGGAGCATCCATCTCTTCTCCACTGCTGGCAAATATCCACAGGCTGTTCAGAAACCCCCTTCCAGTGTGCCTCCTCCTGCGTGGCTTCACCTTCTCATGATAGTGCAGAGATCCTCAGTATTTGCTGAGCTAGTATGAACTGAGTTTAGCTGAGCACCGACCTGTTAGGCTCAGCTCTCAGCAGAACAGGGACTGAACGGGGCTTCCACCGATTCAGGCATCCCCGGTGAGGCTGTGGGTGTGTGAGAGTAAACGGAGGGGAGTCGGGAAGGGAGGGGTGGAGAAACTCGGAGAAAGAGGTAGAAAGAGAGAAGGTACAGGCAGAGTTGTGGTGATGCTGGTGCAGCGTCACAAAGGAAGGAGAGACCCCCGTGTGAAACGCCAGCACGCTCTCTCCTCACTCTGTTTCTGATTTCCTTTCCTCTCTGTAACCCCTTCTTTGTCACTATATCACTCTTTTCTTCCTAGATCATGTCAACTCTCTCCGCCTTTCATGGTCTGTCATTTCTGCCCACATGTACAGTCATGTTTTGTCATTTCCCTTCCTTCGCACTCAACTCAGAACCGACCGACTGATGTTTTTTTTTTTTGTCATTCTGTTGTTTTCCTTTTCTTTTACACACATGCACCTGTGACTACACTGACACACACACACAGACACACACACATATGCCTTGGCACATCACAGCAGAGTGGTGCAGTGAGGCTGCAGTACCTCTCTTCCCTTCGCTTACCTCGCCTCATCGTGCCAGAGAAGCAACAGAGCTTAAAACCCTTAATTGGCTTATAGCTGGCATCTGGGGAAGCTCATACAGTACATGCTGTACATGCACACACACACGCGGTTGTTTCCGTTTCCAAGGAGGGGACATTGGCTTCCTTTTATCCTCCTTTTATCTATCCCTTAATCTATGACTAACTTTTAAGACAAGTCTTCATCCTGAGATTTAAGAGTTTACATTACGAGGACCCCAAAATAACTCCGTGAGCAGCTTTATGTCCCCATAACATAATAGTGATACGTGTTCTCTCTCAAACGCAAACACGCTAAATCTAAACGCTGAAACCATTAGTGGCTGAAATGATTAAGCCACGGAAATGGAAACAATCCATTTTAATTGCTTGCCTTAGCTCCCAGCTGAGAAAATGCTCTCTGCCTGCCACAGAAGGACAACACATGCTTATTATATGGAACATACACCAATCAGGCATAACATTATGACCACCTTCCTAATATTGCATAGGTCTCCTTTGTGCCTACAGAACAGTTGTGACTCATCAGAGAATGGACATGGACCTTCTGAGGGTGTCCTGTGGTACCTGGAAACAGAATGTTGTTAGTGGGGGCCTTTGGGTCCCATGGGTTGAGGGGAGGGGCCTCTGTGGATCATCCCACTGATACTTGATCAGTTTGGGATCTAGTAAATTTGGAGGCCAGGTCAACACCTTGTGCTGTTTGTCATGTCATTTGAGTTGTTCCTAAACTGTTTTTGTGTGTGTGTCTGCGTTAGGCTGCATCCTGCTGGGGATGGCTGCTGCCTTCAAGGAGTGTCATTGCTATGGGGTGGGGGTGCCTGGTCTGGTCTAGGTGGGTGGTACATGTCTAAGTAACTTAACCTGTCAGTAGTTTTAATGTTGTGGCTAATCGGTGTATAACTGGTGAGCCAATTAAAGAGCGAGCAAAAGAAAAGGACGACATTACAATTTCTGTAATGTGGGTATTGTTTAGATTTTCCTTTTAAATATGAATTCAAGTTGTCGTCAGTGCTGTGCATGTTTATTTTCAGGCGGGGTGTGAATCGATCTGCATGGAGTTCAGCCTCCGTGTGGCTCAGTTCATTAGTCAACAGCATTAGTCATGGAAAACAATGAATAGGCAACGCTGCACCATTTGCCGTCCACAAATATCAGATTTAATTCATTGCACTGAATGTTTCCAGCTTTGTGTAACAATCAGGAGAGAGCGCATAAACGGATATTTATTTGGAAAGAGCACCAGCTGCTCAATTACTCCCACGCCTTAGTGCTGCAACTAACTTCATACTAAAATTGAATTCCTATTTGCCGCATAGTTTGTTTTGTTTGCTGTTAAACAGGCAGGCGCAATCATTTCCGATTACTGATCTTCTGTTAAAGGGTTGTGACAAATAAGATCACAGCTTAACTCCTGAAGAGTCTGGTCTACTCATTTAAATGATCCTTGACCAAGGCTGACATCCATTCTATAAAATTGTTGGCGTATATTACATCAATTGCCCCTCAATCAATACAGTTTGACCTTCCCCTCTCTTATCTCAAAGGTCAGGGAACATTTATCTGATAACACATTTGTCTATTCAACAAGACAAAGAATCCATATTCCTATCAACGTGGAGCTCCTTCTCATTTTTTCGAGAGACAGATCTTTTTTTTTTTGTGGCTTCCATCTCAACAGTGCTGAGTCATTCTTGAGGAAAGTTTGCACCTCAAACTATCTAGATCCTTCTACACTCTCACTTCTCCCTGCTGGTGGCGAGTACTGTATCACTGGGCATCATTGGAGACGCGTGCTGAATACTGATCGCTGAGGTTAACAAGGGAAGTTATCTGAACAGAGGCCAGCTCAGCTCACAAACACTCTGCACTTTCCTTGAAGGCTTTTAGGTTTAAGCCAGCAAGGAATGAATCACATTATCTGGCGCGCAATGAAGGATTGATGAAACACTTTCATTTCACTCAGCTGGATTAGCAGAGATTGACAAGATTGAAAAATATAGCTATTTAAGCACAAAACACTCTTAACGCTCTGCGTGTTATGTACATCATTGTTTTTAACATGAGAATTTATACACAGGGATTATCTTGTCTGTAAAAACACAACATTACACAACATCCAACGTGGTGCAGTGGAGCCAAACACAGCAGAACAGAGCCAGCAGCACGTTGTTTAAAAGACAACACTCCAGAGGCGGCACACGGGTTATGAAACTATAACTCAGTGATTTTGACACCAGAGGCAGCAGAGGGTAATTCCTACATACAGTACGCCCAGTCATTAACTTGTATTCTTTGCTGTGCACTTCCTTTCTTCTAAGAAGAAAACATGTGTATTGCCACACAAATATTGTCTCAAGTGGACATTTAAAAGGGAATTTCTACCACAAAAGCTGCACGGGTGATAACGTGACATAAAGGATGCAGAGGTAACGCTGCTGAGATGCTCTTAGTGACACACGTTTGGTGATGCGGTAATTAGACAAGCCGATGACGTCCCATTTGAGGAACACATGAACAGCTCCACATCACAGTATTCATATTGTTTATAGAAGGATTCACTCAAATCCCTGAAACTCATATTGTACAAATTAAAACCACTTGCTTGCTTGTATTATCAGAGGTTCGTGTCTTGTGCTTTACTGCCTCTAAAGTAAATAATAACTGAAAGACATAGAGATAGTGCACTGGCAGTAGAGAAACATTTTGAATTATTCCTTAAAGCTTGCTTGACTACCTTTATGTGCTGAACTTGATGCACACAGGGCTTTCTTTTGCACAAACTTTCAATCAGAATAGCAGTATCTGCTCCAGCAATCCTATCAATTGCTCACTGGGGCATTAATACAACCAGCTTTTATTACGTAAGAGAAAAATTCAGCTGTAGGCTTGCTGAATAATTGATGAAGCTTTAGTCAAGTTTTTGGTATTCGCTGAATATGAACAATTATATGATTATTTTCCACCTTTTCAAGATTTCTACATCTTGTGACATCATGACAGATTGTTAAGCCACTTCTCAACTTAACAGCTGACAGTTTCAACATGAATCCGTCTCCTGCCCCTGACGTTAATGGTACATGAATACACATTTCTCCAAAGCACATCACTATAATGCTGGCACTGTAAGCTTCCATGACCTTTCCTTTACAGAGGCGTCCAAAGATTAGTCAGCCAGTATGCCTCAGCCAAAATCAATACAACTATCAACAGCACTGAAGATCAGAGACACCTTACCTCCATCCCTCCGTCCGGCTTTTAAACTCCTGCAGTCCAGAGAAGAGTGTGTGACCACTGTTTCATCTCATTTAAAAGTATGCAGAGTGTTTCATTCCAGCGTTAAATACTATCGTCCATATCACGTAACCCTGCATAATAAAAGGTTAATGGAGTTTCTTTTCTGCCAAGTGCGAGGATTAAATACTGAGTGACAGAAGAAACCACCAAGTACAGTCTAAAAAGTCATCATTCATGTTGTGGCAAGATGAATCTTTTAAGATGAAAGCAGAGACCTTTACAGATTGTTCCCTCATGCAGTTTCTGTCTCTTCATATCCCTCTATCAGATGAAAATAACTCTGTTAAGTCTTTAGAGTTTCCTCTCTCCATCTGTCTCAGTCTCCTTCACAGTCCTTGTGACTCCAGGCTCTGCCATTCACCCTCACTTTCACAGCCCCTGCAAATCACATTTGTGACCAATCATCCAGGCTCTCAGCACTTGCGGGAAATGAACTAACACAGAGTTCTGACTGCAAAGTTCATGCAGTCACCCTAAATTGTGTTACTTGTATTTCTGTGGGAAAAATGTTTGTTTTATTCCTCACAATCTTTATTCTTTCTCTAGGCTGCGCGATGCAACAATGGTAAGAAACCAGTGCACACTTAACAGCTTGGATTAATGAGCATCTTGTAGCTTCTGTGATCCTCTATCTCTCTGCCTCTCTAATTACTTACTCACATTTTCTCCCTCTCCCTCAGACTCTCCGCATCTGTGCTCTACAGGGCTGTACAGAAGAGAGTTAATTAAACAGATTCTTTGCAGCTTCCTCTCAGCTACGTACGAGTGAGAACAAGAGGGATATTTGCAAACAACATTGTAAATTAAAACGCTTGTAAAGAATATCCCTTGAAAGATACATAACTATTTGAATGTGGCACACGGTGCAGCATAAAGGACGTGATCAGATTCATTAGGATGTAAGAAAACATTTTTTATACATATTGTTATAGTAATGATGCCTTTGTGTGTCCATTTATCTTTACTCTTACACATTAGCCATGCTCCTTTTTTTTGTCTTTGAGTAAACTTAATCTTTATGTCACATCACTTAAAGTTACTTGAGAGTGGTTATGGTGGTGTCCGTGAGTGACCGCTAGATGGCAGTAAGCGCCCTTTACTACCGTCGGCCATAGTGAATAACACGAAGAAGAAAGAAGTCAACACTGTGTGAAGTCTGCACAGAGTAGCTATGGGTAATGACAAGGTCGGTGCTCAACTTTTTAACATAACTTTGTATGTATATGAGACATTAATATCAGCTTAATCGCCAATTAACATTACCGTTAATGTTAACATTAGCTTACGATGTATAAAATGTAGGCTATGGAATCCCAGCGTTCGTTAGCTTAACTGTTAGCTTATTTTTTAGTTATTTTTTTTGGCTAACTAGCTTAACCACATGAATGTAATTAACTGTAAATGTTGCTGTGGCATTTTCAGAAGAAATTCACAATACTGCCGCTACCTCAACATGAACCAAGCCGTGAATATATCAAGTTATTGCTTGCTGCTAACCCAGCGCTGACGGATTTAAATTACTAGCTAGCCTCGTAGGAACTTAAAAAAAGTTTGTCCATTAGTTTGTTTACCTAGATAATAATACTTCCACTTTGCACTTTATTCAAATATCACATAAAATTCACAATTAAATCGTCTTCAATCGTTTGACTTTCACACAAAAATGACCGAGGCTTGTTAGATGTGGGGAAAATGCATCACATGCTTTATAATATGTTTTTATAATGTGTTAATCATCAACAGCAACAACAGTGCTCACTTAATGAACCGTTTTAATTGGACTTGGACTTGGACTGCTTTCGTTTATAATAAATCAAGTTTATGCCACGAACGAGTTGCTCTAAATGTGAGCATGCATGGTTTACACTAAGAAATGGGAAAGACAATGATAAAAGGTGATAAAAGGTCAATAGTTTGCAACCATGTTTATCCCAGGTACAAGGCTGTTGTTGTGAATAATTTGTTCTGTACAGTTGCTCGTGTTTTAGGAAATCTGGTCATCTTCATTAACCTGTTACAGGCATGCAAACTGGTCAGGGGTCAAAAAGGTGAGAAGAGTGTGAAGAGGGAAATGGCCACGAACACCCCCCCCCCCCCCCCCTTGGTAAACAGAGATTTACAAAGACAACAGACTACAAATTCACTAATTTTTACCAAAAAAAAAACTTTTGAGCCATTGAGCCTGAACAGCTCAATGGCTGTTTTTCCTCGGGCCTGAAGGGCATATTTCACTGCCGGGCCTTTATTTTACTCAAGCACATCGCGGTCCAGGCCTTTATTGGAAGGAGGCCAGAATTAGAGGCAGGCCTTAATTTCTATTTGAGCAAAACGAACTACGAGTAGAATGAATAAAAACAAGATTTTGTGTCTATTTGAACCTATAAAATACTAGGTTCATTTATTGAAAACGTACCGTTACCATAACATGGTATGCATACAGAACATTAACAACAAATGAGCGGCGCGACGCGGTCGGAGCGCACTGAGGACAGTGAGTCCGCTGCCGGTCGGCAGTCGCGCCGGGAGCGAGTGGGACCCGTCCCTCCCCGCACGGAGAGAGGGCGCAGTGAGCACTGATTCCACGACCCCAGGGACCCCAAGTGAGATGCGGGGGGTCGCTGTAAAGCTCGCGGCCGGAGCCGACGAGCCACCTTCGCCCCGAGCACTTCCAGGTCGACCCAGAGCCGGTCGCGGCGCACCGCCACGGAGGAAATGCGCCCGGCGGGGGCCGGCCGACGCCGGGGAGAGGTCCCGCTGAGGGGATCCTCCCACACCGTGCCGCCGAAACCCTGACCCGCCGAGATGACCGGCCTTTATTTACCTCCGCTGACAGCGAGACCGGCAAATGTTGGAGACCCGGCCGCTAATGGAATACAGGCCAATATTAGAGGATTTACGGTATATAGAACATTATATTATTATATTATTAAAATATATTAAAATAAAAGTCAACGAGTAGGCTACCCCCCCCCCCCCCCCAAATATTTTCTCCTCGGATTTGCACGAATCACATAAGTCACCCAATTTGGATTGAAAACGGCGAATTTCGCCGAAAGGTGAGGAGTTTGCATGCCTGTGTTACCTTGTGTGTGCGCATGTGTGTGCAGGATCCCCTGGGACAGCTCAAGGACCTGGTGGAGCTGAAAGATCAGCTGGAGGATATTCAGAGACGGGTGGAAGATGAGATACAGGCTGGGGTTCCTCCAGTAAGCTTCGCACAGACATATAAGAATATATACATGCTCATGCTACCTCGCCTTGTCTTTGTCCACAGGTGACAATTTTCAGTGTGCAGATGTAGATATAAAACCACTGGAAACACTACCAAGTACCAAGTCTAATCTCTCTTCTCCTCTCCTCCAGGGAGGCAGTCTGCTGGCTTCTCCGTTCTTGAAGGGATTTCTGGCTGGGTACGTTGTTGCTAGGCTACGCTCTTCAGCTTTGCTGGGTGTTGCCATAGGAACATGTACAGGAATGTATGCAGCACAAAATTACGCTGTTCCCAACATTGAAAACACCGTCAAAGACTACATAAACAACCTGAAAGGAGGACGCAAATAATTAGAGAGGAAGAAAACTGGAAACCGATATCTACGCGAAGCGGATGTCGGGAGAGCTGCCTATGGGAACAGATGTATTTTAAAAAGTTTAAAACTTCTCAGAAGTTAATATTTTCACCTTCCACATGGATGTATGAATAGGAACAGTCTAATGTAGAAAACTCGATATTGGATAAGCTTAAGCAGTGGTTAATGTCCCCTTTTTGTATTTGTTTAAATCAGCTGAATCACGTTCACCTGAACCTATTCAACTTTAGTATGTAGAAAGGAAGAAGCAGTTTGAATTTGATTTGAGTCTGTTAACATGCATGTGGAAAGCCTTAGAAATTTAAACACAGCAAATCTCACTCATCTCATTTGTTTTCTATATGTTTAATGATTTCTGTAGATATACGAATACTATCCTAAATACCTTATAGCTGCTGTAGTTGATTTTCTGAACCCAAATCTATCATGTCTGAAGCTGCATGTGCTGTTGACGTGACAACACTGCGTATTGTTTCAAAATTTGAAAGTTCGGTTTTGAGTTGGACTAATTCTTCTGTTTTGCTGAAGAATTAGTCCAATATAGTGTTTGCATTTGCTGTCTGATTAGGTGTCTTCTACCCTTTAGTGTTCGGAAAGCAATTATAGCAGCTTTAACTAATTCAGTTTTTTGCTCAGGGTTTAGAAATTGCCACACTTCCCATCCTCAAGGTGCTGAAAAACCTGACGAAACTCAACATGGTTCTTATTAGTTTTCACTTTTTTTGCCAAGTGTTAAATCAAAGTCTATAGTGTGAAGAGATGTGTCTCTGAAGGTACTAGATCCCTCCATTTCCTTTTAGACTCATTTCTGAGGAAATTCTTAGACTTTTCAGAAACTCATACTTTTCATGAATGACTCCAAAGTATTCCGGATGAACAAATTTTTCTATAAATTCCAACTCGCATTGCTCAACAAAATAATTCATATTCAAATTTGCAAGACCTTGGGAACAGTGAAGGCAATCAGATGAAAATGCCAAAGCGCACGTGTTATTTAAAGATAAAGTTGTGATTGCCTCTTGGGACTTTTAGCAAAATAGGGAAGTAATGAGTATTTTATGTAAAATATACTTTACATTAAGAGTGCCTACTGCGGTCTGGACTTGATATTATTACTTTATGCCATGAGTGCAATAGCCTTTGCCTGATGAGATCTGGTGGCCCATTTCATATGCTGGAAATTAGCTGATCTTTTGCACTTATATCGATTATTGGGATCTAAAGCTGTTACTTTTTTTCTTGAGGGTTTGTCAAAATCCATCCAAAAAAATAACATATTGTTGTTGTTATTTAAAATGTGGCTTCTTCACTGTGTGTTATTGAGTTTTTTCTGCCTCATGACAATAGAGAAACTATAGTAGCACACTTGAGAAACAAACAAAACACGAATTCTTGTTTGAATTCTCATTTTGCTGGCTAGATATTTAATTCACATCTCAGACCAAGAATGAATAATTGTTGTCATGTATTTCACAGTTAAGTTTCTGATTCAAACTATTAAACAAGGAAACTCTCAATCCATACAGTGATTAAAGCCTTGTTGCTGCAACTTATATAGCAACAGTATAAACACATTCTTAAATAAGAACTGCAAAACTGCACAAAGATGGTTTACTTGCCCTATTGATACTGTATATGTCTGTGTGTAAAGTTTGCTGTATTGGACAAAACAAGCCATGAAGCCGAAACATCTGAGTTGTAAGTTTAATATGTGTACTGTATGTTTGGGAACTGGAACCCAGACACAACTTGTGCCTAAATATTGTGTTGCTGCCTTTGTATTGCATGTCCTTAGGTCCTTTGTTTCCTGTCAGTTATTATGCTTTGAATGTGTTTTTGTTGTAACCTCCCTGTGAATTAAGACACTTAATGGTGATTTATTTGACTTCCTGTATTTTTTTTTTTCTCATGCAATCATCATCAATCATCATTACAGAAATAATCAACATAAAGAAAACCATGGAAACTGTCTTTTAACAGGTTTATTTGGGTTATTTCAATAAATTGGGAATATTCAGTTTGTAATTGTCTCAAGTGTTTATTCCAATTGTGTCCCTGTCTGTCACAGTACTTTTAATAACAATTTTGTTTTTTAAAACCTGAGCCAAATGTTTGACATTTCAAATTTGAGTCAAGGAGTGGAAAGTCTTGTTTTTCGTCTACTCGTAAAGTTACTTAGTCATTTAAAATCAGATTCTGTTGAATAATTGATGTTTCCACTCTATTTTTTACAAACTTTCACAAGTTAAAGCTATTGTTTATCAAATTAACAGGGGATACATTCTGATTAACACAACATTTATGTCAGAAATAGATTAAAATATATAATTAATCATATTTAAAACTGAAGTCAAATTCAAAAGGCTCTGATGTAAATATATTAGCTGAAGATGAAGTAGACTTGTAAGATGATAGCAAGCGGATGAATGATTATCATGTAATTTATCAGCAATATATGAAACCCCTTTTTCTTTATTAAGTACTGCAAGTATAGAGCTGAAGCGATGTTGGTTTCAGGTGATTCAATAAGCTTCCATTACCTACAAAACAGAAAACAGATTGAAAAACATCTTACACACAACACTGCAGTGCACAATTACACATGACTGCATACATGTTGAGGCTGAGCAACATGATAAGATACCTTTACTAAGAATCACTGCAACTTCAGGGCTCAGGAGTGGCCAGAGCCATCATGTTCAGTCTGCCTGCAAAGACAGATGTTTGAATGTCAGTGACAATGTACCACACATTTGTTGTCTAACTAGTTACAATTTTAATAATAGAAATGCTTTAGAATTTATAATCAGTATGTAAATCCAGTCATCAAAGACCTATCAAATAACAAAGGCAGATTGCGAAATCAACTTATGTCATGTGTGTCTGGAACAAAAAGCTGCAATTGAACATACCGCAAAGACCTTAACAAACGGCTCATATGGGGAGTTTTTCAATAAAAAGTAGTTAAGACTTAACAAGTTCAACTCTGAAGCACAGACTGCAGAGTGTACTTAATTATCAAAACAGTTTATTTATTCTAGATGATCGTGTTGTTGTAAAAATATTTGTGTATTTGAATCTTCAGATGAGTTTTGTCATTTTGTTCAGCACTGGCTCACTAAGTTGAACAGCCAATCAGGAGCCAGTACCAGTACCATGGAACAATGTACTGATTGTTCAAATAAATCTTGACTTGAACTATAGGGTTTTTATTTAAACCACATTAACTAAAAACAGAAAAAAAAGCTGTTTTTTAGCACTGCAATGATTCCCCCATTCTACTCTCAGTCGGACTTCATAAGCAGTTATCTTGTCTCACCAGGCATGGCAGCGTTGACGCAACCGGCTCGTCCTTGGCGTAAGGTTCCAGGGATCTCAATCCCAGTGACTGGGTTCACACACCAGCAGTACTGCGCCATGCACTGCTGGGTCTGATAGAGACCATTGCTGTCGCAGGTTGGGCGAAAACCTGGCACCTGCGTCTTCTTGTTACCGGCGGCCTCCAGCTGGCAGTTGGTGAGGGGAGTGTCTGGAAGAAATGAGGAGGAGATGGGTCTGACTCAAGTTTTACCCAAGCTATTTCAGGAAAATTCACGGCTTTTCTGGAAAAAAAAGCTGTGAATAATAACTTTGAAAGAACAGGGCAGAAACAGGGAATGTGTCATTGTAATCACAAACTGTATGTTTTTGTAAATAAAAGGGATTAATTATTCCATACATTGTACACATTCAGTACATGTACAAACTCAGTAAATATACACAGAACATACCTGGTTTGGGCTCTCCAGTAGATGCCTCCTACAATACAATCAGTTAAACAACACAGAAGTGAGAAAACAATAAAGACAATGTCATTTACAAGAATATGGCTGGATCTATTATTGATCTTATCATTAGAATTACCTGCATCTCTATCCTTTTAAGGTCTTGTGTTACAACATAAAGTCAGGGGACTTTTAAACCTTGTTGTTAATGTGATTTTGTAAATAAAATGAAAAAACAAAACAAAAAAAAAAACGTGTACATTCCTAATCTCTCTTCTTGAAACATTTGAAACTCAAATACTGATATCAGCATCAGCAAAAAGTCCAGTGTCTTACCACATCCATAGTGTTATCCATCAGCTCGGGCATGACGTTCATGGGAATGTGCACAGAAACTACAGACAGAGAGAGAAACAGCATGTGTAAGAGAGGTTATAAAACGTATGAAAAATGAGAGACCAGCAGAAGTCCAAGAGAGATGAATGGAAGTTAATTCCACTTCACTTGACATGTCCTGACCTGTCACTCTCCATCGTTAAAAGACACATGAGAATAAATTATTTTCCTTTAATCTATCCCTCAGATTCAGATTCAAAAGTGCCATATTGTCTCTATTTGTACCCAGCATTGATGGGGTATCATAAATCTTGGTAATATTACAGGTTACAGTAAATTCTGTGGACAATTTCTCTTCTGTTTTTGCATTTTACTTGATTGTTTAGTTGCTCATTAGATGGTCTTTCTTCTTTTGTTTACAGCATAAGATAGCCAGTTAAATACCAGCAGTTTATAGTATGTTTCTCCTAACCTGAACCGAACTTGGCCTCCTCACCAGATTGCCCCTTCGTCATGTCTGTCTTCAGTTGGTTGCTTTGCTTCTCCAGAGCTTTGATGTCACTCCTCTGGCTGAGGACGAAGTAGGCAGTCAAGGCCTGGCCCACAATCAGCACAGAGGCCAAAAGGACCAGTCCGGTTACCTTATAGGCCCGGGAGGAGGAGCGGCCACTGGGAAACAAAGAGAGAAAAAAGACACATTTCTTGAATAATGGTTGTCTGATTAAAATGATGATAACTGATACCTGCTGCAGGTGGTCATGGGACTTCAATCATTTTCCATAACAAAAGGATAAATAGTAGAGTAGACTGATGAAATGTGTCTGAGCGGAGGAAGTAAAAATATGAGGAACTAATTATAAAGGTTGAAGGTTTGCTCAGAATAAGGGAAATTTAAATACACTGAAACTACGACCAAGGTACCTTAAACGTCACAGCCAAATGAGGAATGAATCAGATGTTGCTAAGCAGACGAAGTTTAGGAAATTTTTACCTTTTCACCAAGGACGACTTTGGACATTCCCTTTAATTTAACTTATGTGTCCTCTGTGACACCTCATTTTAATCTCTGAACTACTAAACTCCTTAAAAACATTTCTGTGACATCTACAGACTTTCAGTAGAATTACAATAAAGACGTTGTTTTTAAATGTGTTTTTTGCAAATAATGAAGTATCTAGTTTCTGTTTCACAAAGCCATTACTTTCCTTTTTTCTTTTCTTTTTTTTTTTTTTTTGAAAATGAAAAACAATTATCAGACCCCCAAAGCTTAGTTCATATTATCTTTGTGTGGTAATGTTTTTTATTTTTTTTGAAGTCCTAACTGATGTGAAAATTTGTATTAGGCCTACTTGTTCAGTGTGATAAACTAGTCAAAAAATTTAAAAAAATATGTGCTGCTCTGATTTATAAAATGCTTACCTGCAATATAACTATTTAAAATACGAATAGTCAAAATCTAATTTTAGTACAGTCCAATTTCAGGGGGACATATTAACTTTTTATTATCTTATTCTGACAAAAAAATATCACAATAAACTCACATTCTCTCTCTGACATACAGCTGTGTTCGTATAAGTGACTTAAATTAATTTCCTCATCATAACGACTGCTTGTCTTTCCTGTGTTATCTAAAATTAATTATGAATTGATTATTAATTATTAATTATAAGATATAACAAGTTAGACTAGGAGAACTTGATTTCTGACACTACATATAAGGAAAGTCCCCACAGTGTGACTGTGTAAACAGATTTATGTCCCCACAATGTAAATAACACAAGCATATACACACACACACAACAAAAAGACAAATTGGAATTGCCCCTTCCATTTTAGTTGGGGAATTTTATCAAAAGTCACCACACATGTCTGAAAAGACAATAAAAGTATTTTTTCTTTCCAACTTTGTTGGGGAGCAGCATTTTAGCACTGACCCCACTTTTATAGCTTGTGTCCCAATAAGACACAAAAATAAGTACACACACAATCCTTACCCCTGTGGCTGTGCTTCCACATTGACGGCTGTATGGTGGTTGAGGAGAGGCTGGTTTGGGGTGTCTGGGTCCGACATCTTCACAAAAACACAAACCTGAAAACACACACATAACACAATCACAGCATTGTTTAAATAGAGGGAATATTAAAAAAGAAGTAGTAATGACTCAGCACTGAAACAGTCACTATACCTTCTTTTAAGTCAGGCTGCGACCTCTTTCTCAATAGTAATGACCGAATTCTCTGCAATTTTGTCTTTAAGGCTGCTGTGAGACAGAAGGAACTGAAACCAATCAGCAGGGAAATCCCACAAAGACAGCGCAGAGCGGACAACTAAAAGGTGTGCTTGTGTGTATTTTACCAAGCTGAATTTCTGATTGGTTGCTCGTGTATTCATCATGTGTTACCAGGGGAAGAGAGTATAGCAATATTCAGCCATTCAAATAGTCTAAGATATCTGTATTTAAATGTTTTTAGTAAAACGCAAAATAAAATAAGATTGAATTAGAGACAGATTAAATGTGTCAAAATACTAAAATATATGTATATATGACATTTCTATTTTATTGGTGTTCTTGTGTTCATGTTGTTATTATTTGCCTAAAGAGACAGTAATGAATAGGATTTAAAATTTCTAGGTTTAGCAACTGATTATGAACGTGCTGAAATCTCTTTGCCTGTATTACCCCGTGTTTTATCCCTTTCCAAATCACTGACAGTGTGCAGTGCTTATGTGTCACAGACAGCCTAGAAAGTTGTAATGGTAAGTCTGTGTCATCATAATGAATTTAATATAGAGGTGTTGTGAAAGGGATAATACAGTAATAAGGATACAATAGATGTCTATATTTTTTATACACATTTCCAATAAATATTGACATGTTCTGTTTTAGGAATCTGCAGTGATCATGTCATTTTCTCCCTTTATTTCACATTTGACCCAGACAGATTTATGACATCTGATTAATATACCCTGCTATTATGCCAATTGTAATGAAAACAATCAATTTTGAATTATGAAGAATAAAAAACATTTTTAACAAATGGAGACAAATTGAACTGAGTAAAGGAAGTGAGTGCAGTTGGCACAATCCAGTCCAGTGGGTGCTAGTAAGATAACCAGCTTCTAAAAAAGAAGAAGTAGAAGAAGCTTCATTATGAATAGGATTTCAAATTTCTAGCAATTGATTATGAACGTGCTGAAATCTCTTTGCCTCTATTATTAGTCTGTGTTTATTAATCCTTTTCCAAATCACTGACTGTGTGTTGTTCTAATGTGTCACAGACAGCTGAGAAAGATGTAATGGTAAGTTTGCGTCATTATAATGAATTTAATATAGAGGTGTTGTGAAAGGGATAATATGATATTTAGACAGTTTTATTGACAGATTTATGGCATCTGATTAATATACCCTGCTATTATGCCAGTTATAATGAAAACAGTCAATTTTGAATTTTGAATAACAAAAAAACATTTTTAACAAATGGAGACAAATTGAAATGAGTGAAGGAAGTGAGTGCAGTTGGGACCGCAGGGGACAATCCATTCCAGTGGGTGCTAGTAAGGTAACCAGCTTCTGAAGAAGAAGAAAAACAAGAAGTTTTACTTTCATTGTCCGGTGAAAAACAACGAAATACAGTTTAGCAGCTCTTTAGTTCGGAAGCAATAAATATAGAAACTATAGCACCATAAAGATAACAAAACTGTGGCAGCTATACACAATAAAATGCAATACCTCACAGTGCCTTCTGAGAGTAGGTGGACTGGGGGATAAGTAATGGGGTTATTGCACAACAGTGAAGGAGAGGTTGAAAGTGAGAGGGATTTGACAGCTTGACGGTAGAAGCTGTTTGTTAGTCTATTAGTTCTGGTTTTGATGCCGCACTCACCACTCGCTGCAGGTCCTTCCTGTTCTCCAATGTGCAGCAGGTCGGTAGGTCAGGATGTTCTCTATAGCCCTCTATGTCCCCCATCCTGATGTTCCGGGGTCTATTGCTTAAGAAGTCCAGAATCCAGCAGTATAGTGGTACTGCCTAAGCCTGCGTTACTCAGTTTTTGAACCAGTGTGTGGGGGGGAAATCCACAAACAGCAACCTGACATAGATGCTGGCGTGAAAGAGCTGTGTGGAGAGCTGTGGAAAAGAAGAAGAAGACCAAGCAATGGATTGTTGTGAACAGTGTAACACTTATAAAGATCCCACACATATCACAATATCATAACATATTGCTGAAAATATAACTAAGAGGAAACTCTGGTGTCTTCATTTTGTCATTATATAGTCTGTTGGACTCTCTTACACTTGGACAGGGGGAATCCTGCTGTGTGGATCGTGTTGTTTGACTTCTCCGGCGCATTCAACACCATATAGCCCTTGCTGCTAAGAGATAAACTAACAGAGATGAGAGTGGACTTGCACCTCACTTCCTGGATAACGGACTATCTGACTGGGAGACCACAGTATGTCAGGCTGGGGAACTGCGGGACTCGGGACTGGGGGAACTGGGGACTATTGTCAGCAGCACTGGAGCACCGTAGGGGAATGTGCTCTCCCCTGTCCTCAAGTCCTTCAAGTACAACACAGAGTCATGTCACCTGCAGAAGTTCTCAGATGACACTGCAATTGTGGGGTGTATCAGGGATGGACAGGAGCAGGAGTACAAGAGTCTAGTGAACAACTTCGGACAACTAGAGGTGGTTTAGACGTATAAGTACCTGTGTCTACAGCTACAACTTAAATATCTTTCATACCTTCATCTATCTATCTATCTATCTATCTATCTATCTATCTATCTATCTATCTATCTATCTATCTATCTATCCATCCAGTTGATTATTAAATGCTATGTATCAACCGATACAGCAGGTGGCAGCATGCACTTTGCGATGCGCCAATAAAAACGAGGAAGAAGAGGGTTTGCTGTAATTGGTTGAACTATTCTGTTGCAGGAAGAAGACGTTCAGGCTTCACTAACAGCGATTCTAACAGGATACGCACTAACTATTGAAGCATTTTCAGCGGTATAAAGGTATGACTACATAGACACGGTTTAAATCGTGTGGGGTAATTAATATACCATGTTGTAGTGTCATTAGCCGGCTAACTTGACTGGCGTCATCGTAAAGCGCCAAATTTGAAACCCGCTAGCTAGCAGCGCTGCTGTTTCTGAACCTGCATTCACGTGAACCTGCAAATGTTTGCTAGCTAACCCTAGCAGTGTTTATGCTAAAGTAAGCATATATCAATGTTTTCTTGCGCGTCGTTTAACCGACATAGCCACGTTCAGTTACTTTGGTAAATGTTACTCTTTCCACAGTTTTATTAAGACAGGTAATGTTGGTTAAATCATGTGATAATGACGCTAGCTAACTAAATACATTTTCTAACAGATGACGCGAAGACCCCGAACAACAACTGCCAAGACTGTAGTGTACAAAGATATGGACTCCGACATGTAAGTAGCACATCCCCAGACTGCCAGTATACTAACGTTGTAAGCGTATACACATGGCAATAGTGTTATAATGTACAGTCCCTGTCCCTTTTCCACCATAAGGTCGTTTTGCCAGTCACAGAGTAGTGATGAGGATGGTGAGGAATGGAAGCCACCAGAGCCAAAAGCTCCCACCACGACGACCAGAGCTGCCACAACGGGGGAGAGGAAAGCAGCTGCCAAGAGACCGGCAAAACCAAAAGAGCCCAAAGGCCCCAAAGAGCCCAAAGTGCCTAAAGCCCCCAAACCCCCTAAAGCCCCCAAAGTGCCTAAAGAGCCTAAGCCAAGAGCACCACGCAAACCTGCAGCAGGACGAAAAACACCAGTATCTAGAAATCTGAAGGATTCTGAGTTATCTGGATTGACTGAAACCACGAAGAAAGCAAAGGATGACAGTGTTGGAGAAGCACCACACGGTTGTCTAGAGGAAGAGAGGGTAGAAGAGATTGGTACAAGTATCAGAACGAAGGAAGAGGTAGGGATGATTGCCATTTAAGTAAGATTATATGCTATACACAAACAGGTGTACCTGAAAGAAGAAGAAATACATTTGTCAGTTATCTTAAGTGTACATTTGTTAACATATTTTACAAAACTAGTTTAAGATGTAAGTATCTGAATGTTCTTGCATTGTGCACACCAAAATTGAGGAGTTGCAAAGTTCTATTTTGTGTATCACTAATGTTATGTTCTTATAAAGCTCATATCTGATCACTAGTCTTTCTTATTTTCACTTTTGACCTTAACTCTTTCCCTTGTTTTTCTTCTTTGTAGAGAGTGTCATTTATTGTGTCAGAAGCCCAGCAGGCTAACACATGGGCAGGTGAGGGGTCATCGCTATTTGCTCTGAAAGCAAAGAAAGAGGAGGTGAAAGAAGAGGATTTCACTTTTGATGAGCCTTGTCTAAAGAAACAGAAGACCAGTGGTACCTGCCTGGGACAACCAACTGCTTTACCTGCATCAGAGGCACAGTCTCTGAGAAATGAACTCAACATGAACTGGGACTTGATAGAGGTGCTGGAGGCTCTATTGCCAAGTTAATCATTTATATGATGTTGTCTTACTCCCTAACTGCGTGTATAGGTGCAGAGTTTTAATAACTGTGTGTCATTCTCCTTAGCTACTGTCCAAGATGACCTGTGTGGAGCGCTGGGTGTGTGTAAATATCATTGTTCTGCTTCGTGAGGAGAACACGGTGCCGTTTATGGTGCGCTACCGCAAAGAAATGATTAACCACATGGATGCCGATGCCGTCCGAGACGTCCAGATGGTGTATGAGGAATTATGGTAGGCAAATGTAACCCTTTATCACTTGCTCATGTTCTCATTGACACTCATTAAATACACAGACAGGCACATTTAGATACAGAGATACACTCTATACAGCTGCATTCTTGAAATGGTTATTAATATGAGCTCAGCAGAACTGGGTTTATTTCCAGTGCATATTTGACTTTGACCACTAGATGGTGCTAGTGACCAAGCTTTGAGGGATTAAACTGTATCAGTTGTGAATGTTACACAGTTCAAAATCTTTTTTGTTTAGATTTGTGTATGTATCTATTTTTGTTTCAGCTGTCTGGCCAAGAAGACCCAGTCTGTAATTCAGACCCTGAAGAAGGATGGGGTTTTGACGTCTGAGCTGGAACAAAACTTGAGGAGCTGCCAATCAGCGGACGAACTGGATCATGTGGTCAGAATCACCTTTTTTTATGCTAAATTAATATCAATCATTTAACTGTGATTTACAGTTCTCATTCTTGGGTTTGGGTAATATTATTTATCCACACCTGGAAGGGTCTCTCACACATTACCTGCCAGCCTGCTCAGTCAAGCGCTTGTGTTTTTATCTGCAGTATTCTCCCTATAAGAAAGGCAGCAAGCTGACAAAAGCTCGCAGGGCCAAAGCACTTGGCCTTGAGGTGGCTGCCTCTGCACTGATAGAATCACCACACTCTCTGGATTTAAAGGCATGGGTAAAAGATGGTGCTGAAGGTAAGAAATAAACATGTGATACATAATCAAACATCAGTGAAGGTTAACATGATGCTTGGACAAGAACTTCTTAGATGTGTTGGGCTTTCCTTGAGTCAGACTCACGAAGATATTATTTTAGTACAGAGGTACAGATTGACACATAAACATATACAATCATATTTCTAGTGTTTGCTCTTACAAATGTATAAATCTCACTGAAAACCCACAATTGTATTTTTTTTTTTTAATATACAGTGTGGTTGTGTGTTTGTGTGTGACAGGTCTGTCATCGGTGGAAGAAGTAGCCACAGGTGTGGAGCATATCTTGGCTGATATAATATCAAAAGACCCTGACACACTCACCTACTTGAAGACATTGTGAGTGTACATCACGTGCACATTTCTTGTCATTGTTTTGTCTTTGATGACCTCTGTCTACTTAATTTAATGGCACTGTGTGTTTAATTTTTCCAAAATTTATTTTTTTTCCGTGTCTTTCTTTTTGTCAGATGTGAGAACAGCTTTGTGACCATCCAGTCCTCTGTTTCTAAGTCAGCACTAAAGGAAAAAGAAGAAAATAAGTCATTGCAAGGCCACAAAAGACCAGGACCTGAGCAAAACAAAATCAAAGATATTGACAAGTTCCACCTCTACTTTGACTTCACCTGCAACGTCCAGCGCATCCAGCCTCATCAGGTACCTGACAGACAAGTTTAGCATTCTCACAGCATATCCACTGATCACGCCTACCCTTCCCCCTGTCCTTCTTTCCTCTTAAACACTGAGTGCTTGGGCACTTGGGCAGCAGTCTGGAGGGCGGAATGCATAGTTTTGTGATACCATTACAATTTTGTAGGTGCACTGTAGCAGTCTGGATTACAAGGTCTGGCCAGAGGGTTAGCTCTTCTGGCTTTTTGTAACTATATAGTCACTGGAAAACTAAACAATTAAAATACTAATTCTATAAAGCTTTTATTCTTTTACTGTGGGGAGTTTATGGATTATTCAGTATAGCTATTCTCACTCCAAGTTGGAACAAATACAGCACAAATAAAGAGCCGAAGAAGAAAATCAAAAACAGAAATTGATAGTCAGATGATTTACCCTCATAGTCCTATTGTAGCATCCACAGTTAAAACAATTTCACTGGTTGTCATAAGTTTTATTGATGATACACAGCGCTGTACCTTCAGCAACATGTGAACACATCACAAATGCACTGTAGCAATTAAGACCAACCATCCTTTAGCATTAAAGCCTTACAAATTGACCATGATTCTAGGACCATTGTTTTAAACCTCAGAAAATATGTCAATGTTGATATTTATACACTCTTACTAGCTACCACCTTTAACCCCTATTGTTTTTATTTGTTTAGCTATGGTTAAGATTCATTATCCAAAAATGAATAAAAAAATACAAAATTTAAACAAAGGCAAATTGACTTGTTGAGTTTCCTTGAGGACATTTTTATCATTTATTCAAGTGCTTTCTTCAGTACTTTTGGATGAGTGGTGAAATGTTTTCAAGGAAACACAACAAGTCCAGTTGTTTTTGCTTTTTTGTTTTTGGATACGTTTTTGGGTACCATGACCTGGATTGCTGAGAATCTGTACAGACATAAAAACTTAAATAGCAAGCGTAAGTTAATCAAAGGATGCTGTCTGATTGATTAGTCTGACAGAGTTGCCATGCATTAGTCTAATATAGCTTATAGTCTTTTTTTATTACCAACTGTCCACGCTCATTTTCAAACAACAATAAAATAAAAAAAAATTTAATTTTATTTAAAATTACACATTATGTAAAACTAAATATTGACAGATTTTAGGTTCCTAGTAGCCAAGTCCTAAAACAAAAAGTGACCATTTACTTTGACCTGAAGGCACCTTTACTAGCCTTAGGAAAGTAAATATGAAGCAAATAAAGTAGAAAGTCTGCTGGACCATACTGATGGTCATTTACACCTGTATCGTGTGCTGTGACTTAACTGATGCTCACAAGCACACATGCACATGAACAAATGCACACCATCTGCTTGTGTAATTCCCGTCTGCTTCATGCGTGCCGCTTCTGAATGCTAGCCCCGTCAGTCGCAGTTAGTCTTGTCTGTGCCTTCATATTTACCCCTCCTGTGCCCTGCTCTGCTCCCCCTCCGTCCCTCTAGTGACTGGTGGGTTACTCAGAGTTGGTCCTGGGCCTCATGTGTCACCACAGCTTCCATCACCCGCTGTCTCTGCCACACCACACTCTCTGGCAACCGCACTCTGCCCTACAGTCATTTAGTCACATACACACACACACAGGCAGACACACACTTGCTCACACACAAGCACACCCTGCAAGTCCCCTCATTCTCTCCTCTTAACATATGTGACATGTCCCCTGCCGACATGCCATTGGATTAGGAAGCCCTGATTGACAGGCGCCCTCCTGTAGTGACAGCTACTGCTGCTGGGCCCACGGGCAGTCGAAAGGGTGGGGAGGGGGGATTGGGGGCAGTAAAAGGAGGGGGAGCTTGAATAGATGAGCGGCGTTGAGGTGGGTCCCTCACTTATCTCTCTTGCTCTCCTTTCATCTGTCTCCCTCCCTCTTTTTCTGACTAAGCCCTCCAATCCACTCCCCACCTCCCCTTTCTCCCCTCTCCTCTCCTGTGTATGCAAGGCCTTTAATTCGATGACTCGTCTTTGTCACGGAGCGTTAATCCACAGGCTGCTGTGACCCTGCTAGCTGTCAGATTCCGGCTAAAATGAACCTTTTCTAGCCGTCAACTTGGCAGGACGGGGTAGCAGGTGGGAGATGTGTTTTGACAGGAGGCATGTGTGTGAGCACAAACTTGCCCGTTTGCTTTAGCACATTTTATCAAGCGCCGGCTCTGGTGGTTTGTTAAAGGCGAAGGACAGGGCACTGAATGGAGGCAGTGATGTAAGAGTGAACGTGGAAGTTCAAGTGTAGGTGGCAAATAAACCCCTGTGGTGGAAAACAAAATTACATATTGACGAAATTACATTCCTAAGGTTTATATTTTACAAATTGACAGGACAAAGGATTAAATTCAAATTGAATTTAAATGTGGCTAAGATTTAAGTTAACATACAATGACAAATACATTGGGTAAAACCAATACTATAGACTTGGCTAAGATTTTTATCAAATTAAACATTTCCTGCCTGTTTCACTTTGCAACAAATGCTAATTTTCATTTTCTTCATTAGTCTTACAGTTTCATTTCTGTATTACTTGTCTAGTATTGTGTTACCACAATTGCTGGTATTACTGATTTTTGTAACATTCTAAACCTGAGAACGAAAAGAGAACCCCAGAAAATCATTAGATTAATTGATTTCAGCCTTAAAAGTATTTTCTATTGCAAATGTTATCTAATGTAAAGAAGAAAGTGAACGTTACCCCAGTGTATTCCTTTATAAAATTATCTAACCTTGTTATAAATTTATCTAGCATTAGTCTAAGTGTATAGAAAGCTCTGATATTCACTTTGTCTTGAAGCATAATGCTCAGATTTAATTCCATCAGCTCTGATTTGATTTGAGGTCTTCTTCGAAGGGTACACATTTACCTTATAGCTATTATCAGCTGGTACGCGCTCGCGTATGCCAGGGTAGATTTGTTGAATGTGTAGTGGACTTCTTTTTTTTTTTTTTTTTTAATGCGATTTGTGTTGCGATCAAATGGTAGTTTAGCGCTCCAGTCAGAGGCTTGCCTGCAGAGAGGCTTTGGTAAATGGAGCTGTTTCATCAATTAACGGCTCCTTTTTGATGGACAGGTGGAGAAAAACAAGTGTCTTTTTCATTTGTGGCATGTGTTTATTTGAACTGTTCAAAAGTTAACTTTGTGCTCCTTCTAGTGGTATTTAGGTTGCAATACATATCGTATATATTTACCTTACATGCACAGATAACATTTGTACATTTTTCAAACTTAACAGTAAAATAGAGTTTACAACAAAATACAATATGTTGCACATTGAGAAAACCTTTATTAGTCCCGCAATGGGGAAATTGCACATCACACTGTCAATGAACTCTTTTCCATTTTACACTAAGGCCCTCACCCTAAAATGTATTATTTGTAGCATGGTTTAATGCCCTTCTGTCTTTCTTGTACTGTTGGTAAGATTTAATATTCATTACCAAGATAATAAAAATGTTCTTGTTTCTGATTAAGATTAAGTTTAAATGAAACTGAGCTAGTTTCCTTAAGCAGCTATTAGATTCCTGTAACAAATCTGTTTCTTGCTGGACTGTCATCCCTTGTGGAATTGTACCTTCTAAAGAATGCTTTTCTCATTACTTCATTCTTTATCCATCGCTCTATTTTGCATTTAACCTCTCTTGGATGAGTAAAACATTGGTGTAGCTCATATCGTTGGAATATAAGCCAGTCTACTGTTACACAACCACATTCAGCAGACTTACACAGTGTGTGCGTGCTATGTGTGTCAGCCATTTCACAAAGTGTTTGTTTATCCTCGATATGGCGGATGGTTGGATGTGTTGATGACAGTATTCCTCTAAAGAAACAGTGAGAGAGAGGAGGAGACAGATAGAGAGAGGATAGTTGCTGGCTGACTGCCCTCGCTCGGGGCGCTGGTGGAAGGATTAAGGGGCATCTAGGAGAGACAGTGTGTCCGGTCTTGTCAGAGTTTGGCGAGTACTTGGCTACCTGTCACTACCATCTTGCACACAAATACAGTTCTCTGTCTGTCTTATATCACCCTTCTCTTCAGATCTGTCTCCCACCAGTGACCCAACCCCGACAGAAACTCAGTGATGTACAGGCATACGCTATGTTGTTTATCATCAGTTTGGAGATTGCTACAGAGAAAAATGGAGCATGGACATTTTAAGTTTATGTTTGTTTTGTTTCCTGGTGAAATTACAGGATTCTAACAACCAACAGCTGCTTTGGGTTAAATGGATTGCAGCTTTTTTATAGTGTAGTCTATTTGGTGCAGTCATTCCATAGTTTTTTCTAAGATTGACTAAGAGGATCTAAATAGCATGTTGTCCATCATAGGGTTGTGTATAGAACATCCAAGTTTTTTATTTATATGTTTTAACTTTTGTTTCCTTGATTTTCTTTATCAGTCATTTCCTGCTTTGTAAATACTTGTTCATCCCTGCATTTTACCGACAGCAGTGCAGGAATTGGCCAATAATGCTTGACGACCCTTTAAAGACTAAGTGTCATCCTTCATTATACAAAATGATTTTAAAAAGCTTAAACACCAAACCCTCAGAACACAGATTTAGCAAGGCTGTTTTCTATTCACTACTTTAATTTGACAGTGTTTTGCTTGCTTGACATCATGTTAAACTTCAGCGCTTTGATGGAGATTGCTTGAGAAATCTCGTCGCAGTCAGTGAGGCAGCCCGAGGTCGAAACATGCCAACAGAAGAGAAATCTAACTTTCATCATTATTCAAGCAAACCCGCTGCATTAATCCTTATTTTACCATGCCATTAGCGGTTTTGTATATTTTTATTTTTGTACGTGTGTGGTACATATGGGTGCACTACAGCCAAGGGTGCTGCTGAATGGTTGTGGCACCACGTGTGGGTGTGGGTGGGGGTTTGGCCTTGCGGTCTCAGCGCTGATGGTGGCATAGTGGTGGCATTTGTCAGCTTGCTTCTTCCGCTTGGGCTCCAGATTGATGTCTTGTTTCTTGGCCCTGTTCTGTGGCAGGCTAAAGGTTCCCCACTGAAAAGGTCAGACACTTACTACTGTTTGCTTAACAGCATGTAACAGTTCCTCTGAGGGGGAACCAGCGCACAACACAACAGGCCTGGCCACTGGATGTACTCCTAGGCTCATCACTTTTTTTTCCAAGCGTGTGGAGAGTTAAAAGATTTTATTCTTTTTTTTAAGGTTGTGAGTTGTAATTTAGGTGCCTGGGTTTGTTATACATACCACAGTACTTGTGCTTATGTGTGTATTACAACTAAACATTAAGTGTAAAATTATACAAATTACAAGCTAATACTGTTAGAAACAGAAACCTTGATTGGCAAAACTGTATAGAAATCACTGCAGGGTGGATTTAATCCGTTGCTTCTCAGTATATTTTAAATATCTATCTGTTCCAACAGTCTATTTCATTCTATTAACTGGCGAAAATGTGTGCATTTCATCTATGCATGTGTACAGACGCTGGCCATTAACCGAGGTGAGAGTCTGAAGATTTTGACAGTGAAGGTGAACATTCCCGACAGGGTGAAGAGCGACTTCATGAGGTGGTGCATAAACAACAGGTTAGCACCACAGTAATACACAACCGCCTTTACACACACTTTCATTTGTGTCTTTTAACAAGATAGTAGTATATATGATGCAGAACAGAAGTATGTTACCAATTTCTCTACTGTGATCTACTGTGTTTTGTTTTTTTTTTTTATGTGGGGATATGAAGTGGAGGAGTTTAACAATACAGTATGACTGCAGATTAAAAAAAATAAATAAAAAACATTTCTTTCAACTAAGTAGGTATCTGGTATTAAATAAGTTTTCTTATAAATAGGCACCTTATTAGTGCCGAAATATTGAACATTAAATTGCTTTTCAGTGAGACAGATATGAAGGTTTGTCATTATTAGTTATTCATTTGCATTTATTGGCCAAGGTCTCTTTAGAGGAGTCTTACCTTGAGAAATAATTGAATTGAGAGGAAAAAGAAAGCAGGACCTCAGACTTTTTTTCCCCTGTGAAGAGCAATTTAAAGGGCTAAAAAAAATTATTTTTTTGGATAAGACTTTATTTTGTAACATTTTATTTAGTTTTAAGCACACTCGCATATTATAAGCTTTTCTGTTTTGAATACAATAAAATATGAGAAATAGGACTCTGGCTTTTATTGAATGTCTCCCCATTCAGCTCATGTTATACAAATAAAGGTGAAAGAAATAAGATATATTTCATATGGAGTCATGACGCTGCTATTTGTAAAATGGTACACTACAGTTGAATTAAAAAACAATTACAAATATTGTTTTGTTTAGATTGTGCTGAGGGTGTAATATGTGTGGCATATTTTCTCCTGCTTTGATAGATCGACTTTAAAAACAAAAATCTTCCACTGTTTTAATGCAGGTGGAGGCCGAAGACATTTGCAAGAGAAGAACTTCGTACAATCATCAAGAAGGCAGTAGAGGACTCTTATAAAAGGCTTATTCTGCCTTTCCTCACTAGGAGTTACAGGTATTTTAAGCGTGTTTGTTTGTTTTTTCTAAACATTTTCCCCTTGTCTTCCATTTATTTATTTCCACTCCCTCCATCTTTCCATCTCTTTTTTTACCTCTGAAAAATCACCTTCAATGCCCTCTGCTCCTCTTTCTGACATTCGTCTTTATTCACTTCTTCTCCCGTCTTTCTCTTTCCCCATCTATTTTCTCCCCTCTTTAGGACTAAGCTGACAAACACAGCACAGAAGGAGTCAATCGCAATGTTTGTCCGCAACCTCCGCCAACGCCTGTTGGTATGTCCAGTCAGGGGCTGTGTCATCATGGGGGTGGACCCTGGCTTCAGACATGGCTGTAAACTGGCTATCCTGTCCCCCACTGGTAAGTGTACTGGATTATTTATGCATTTAGTATCACTTACTTTTGCATTCAGAATAATTTGAGAAATGGCACTCATGTGGCCTTTTCTTCTTCTATCCTTAAGATACAATGATAAGAAACCTTTAATATTACGTGCATGTTTCAGCTAAAAGCCTACTTCTAGCAGTATAGATACTGTGATCTCTGTAGCCCTGTCTGGAGACAGAAATGATAATGGCGCTGCTTAAAATGTAAGTCAGAAAAAACAAACTGACTATGAGATCCAATAAAAATGAAGAATGCCTCCACAACACAAAATAAAATAATGCGCATCTAAAAAAAAATGAGTAAATAGATTCATTATAACCTGGGAACTGGGCCCAAGATTAACATCTGCCAAGCTCCAAATGAAGGTAGATTTTCCAGTTGGCTAGAAACACCATCTGACACATGATAAAAAATTTTTTTTTAATGGCAAATGGTGAGCACTTACATAATGCTTTTCTTCCTCAGTTGTACTTAAAGCACGCTACAGTGTTCCTCATTCACACATAAATGACTGAAGCTGTGATGCAAGGTGCCCACCTGCCAGCCTTGCAATTAGTGGATTAGCAGCTCTGCCACCTGAGCCATAGCCACCCAAAATTACTATTGGCTATCAATAAACTGTACTGAAAGTACTGACTGCCTCTTTGTGCCATTTATAGATCCGCAGCTTCTGTGTTTTGCTTGCTTTTCGTCAGCAAAGGGGCTGTGGTAAAGCAAACCCAGGTTAAGGGAAGGATTACGATTTACTCAAGTTAACAGCTCAAGTAACAAAGCTTTTATGTGTAAAAAGCCATCAAGAATCCTTATCTGAGAGGCTAAAACAGATGCCACCCCCGTCCCTCAGCAACGATAACTGTAGGCACTGAATCATATCAGCAGCAGAGGTCTGTGGATGAGATGACCAAACTAATGTTAGATTTTATTTGCACTTGGTGCTTGTTTTAAAATAATGGCAACAATTTTTTTATTAATGAAACTAGGCCTTATTAATATTATGATTAATAATGTAAAGGTTAAGAATATTCCTAAAGTGGTTTCACTCATGAACACGTACGCAGACAATGTGCCGACCTGATTGTTGGACAGAGTTGCCCTTCTACAGGTTATTTTATCACACCATGTGTCCCCACACATTCATGACAAATGGGTTTCTTTCTTATCTGTTTCTCTCTCATTGATGCCAAACCCACACTTGTTATTTATGCTGCTATTTATAATTCAAACCTAATAGTGAAAGTACTGAATAGGCAGACTATATTATGCCATATTGAGATGAAGCCTAAAATATAAGAGAAGATGCTATTTTACTAGGCCCCACTACATCTGTTATCACCACCAAGGTGTGTGTGCATGTTAGAGACTAGATAGTAGTTGGCACGGCCCTGGCGAGTGAATAATGTGTCCATGCTTTTGCGTGTGTGCTCATTTTTGTGTCTACTTTACTGTATGTCCTGGCACGTTTCTCAATGGGTGTGGCTTCACACTGCGCAAGGGAATATCCCACCCTCTGGGTGACTGATTGTGTGGCCACAAGTCATGCTGACACACTGACAATAGGTACCACAGGCATATATCAGGTGTCAGGCCCAGCATGATGTGGTCACTGGTTTGGTGGCTTCTAGCTCACTTCACTTCCCGTCAGTGCTGTCCATTCATATCTTCACTGTGCCTCTGAAGAAGCAGTGAAGTGGCAGGAACTGGACTTCCTGTGGTGGCTTACACAGAGCAAATGAAGAGTTCATAACTTATTTAATTTACTAAGGGCATTGCTGCCTCATTAAACAACATACTGTGGAGAGTCATGAGCTGTTTATTATATAACTTCAACTATTGATCATTGTAATGATTTTTTGGCAGCATTTTATTTTCTCTCTCTTTCTCTTTCTGTTTGTCTCTAAGGTCAGATTCTCCATACTGATGTTGTATACCTGCATAATTCAGGCCAGCAAAGAGAGGCTGACAAACTGCGCCACCTCATGATCAAATACAGGTATTACTGAAGCGAATAATATCAACCAGGAAAGGGTTTTGTGGACCTAACCATATTTTAGAAATGTTTAGTTGCTTTGTTAATATTCACTGTCCTTCTCTTCATCTTGTCCAAACCAGCTGTAGCAAGGTTGTCATTGGCAATGGGACAGCGTGTCGTGAGACAGAGTCCTTCTTCGCTGACCTCATCTCCAGATGTTACTTCCACCCACTGGATGTGTCCTACTGGTAGGTCTTAATCCAGTCATTACCTTGCAGTAACAGCA
This sequence comes from Chelon labrosus, assembly GCF_963514085.1. Lineage (NCBI taxonomy): Eukaryota > Metazoa > Chordata > Actinopteri > Mugiliformes > Mugilidae > Chelon > Chelon labrosus. The sequence goes on from NC_140348.1 coordinate 9,069,170, forward strand.
GTAAGAGCACATAGAAGATTGATGGATGACAGAAGGCCGACTTCCATTGTATAGTTTTATATTTACTGACTCCACACGATTCAATGTATCGCACATCTTAAATGGAGATACTATAACTTTAAGAAGTGATGCTACAGCATTAGTACGTATTTGCTAATATCAGTAAATGAAAGGCTACTTGTTCTGAAAGGAAGGTTGAAAAATAAGAAGTTGCACACAGGGCTGATCAGCATTTATAACTTGAAGTCTCCCACATTAACACATCGTTGATAGTCAGAGTAATAGCACTGCGTCAGTGTCAGATTTGTACATAGCTTGCTTCAGAGGGTTCCTGAGATTCAGTGAAAGAAAGCAGAACTTTTGATGCAGCATAAAGGCGATGTGGACCACAGTTACTCTAAGAATAACTTTTATTAATTTATAGAAATAGAAGTTCTGACATTCCAGTTTATAACACAATAATTATTTTATTTTTATTCATCTGATGGCTTTGATTTAACTGCGTAACAGTTTAGAGGGCACCCTATGAACTGAAGCTACACTCCTCACTGCAGTTGTCTCCTCTCCTCTCTCACCCCATCACTTACTGTCTCTCTCCACTGAAGCCCATCAAATATAAATAAATAAAAGCTTGAAAGACCAACAAAAACCTCTCTTCCCACCTGTGTGTACTCAGCATCAAAATACCACAGAGCTGTTTAAAGCAGATTTCATGGCCAGGAAACTGTCAGTGCTGTTTTCAGTGGTTGTTGCACCACCCCCAGAATAGGTCCCATTATGTATTATATGTTGATATTGTAAAGTACATTTGATATATTTCAGTAAAACAATCTTCATTTGATATTTCTCACTGTCTGGAAAAATCCTCAATTATGTTTCTTGGGGATGAATTAAGGGTGCCACTGAGATCAGGAATGATGATAATGACGAATAAGAAATGTTGATCTTGGTATAAAAATAAAGAAAAGTGTTGAGGACAGAGGGGTGAGGGAGTAAAAAACTGATGAGAAATATGTGTGGGAGTGAGAAAGCGGGACAGAGATGGAGAGAAAGACAAATTGGAATGTGTCCTCAAGTGAATATTTTCTATTAAAGCCATCTGGACTTCGTTTCACTTTAGTCCAATTAAAGAGACGCTTTGTGGCCCACGTCGTGTCTGTACGTAGGCCCAGTCCAAACTTCAGAATACAACAGCGCAGATCCTCCATCCAAGCATAATAACCAGTGGCCTCTCCTTGCTCCATCTCTTTCACGCTCTTCTTAGTTCCATGTGTGTTTGTTGACTTGAGGTTTGCAGTGGGACCTCAGCCTAAAATGATTCAGAGCTGTATATGAATGTGTGTGTGTATAGTTCTCTCAGTATCTTTAAGTTCACACTCATGAACACTTCAGAGGTCATACTTTTGGTGTAATAGTCCACATTTCTTCTCTAAAGTTCCATTTTCAAGAACAGAAACAGACAGAGTGAGGCGTTTATTAAGTTAACGTCCACTTGATTATTTTCGTGACAGACATTTTTTCTTTTGAGCACCTCCAGAGCAGCTACATTTCACATCTTGATATAATGTCTCTCTTGTTCATTCTGTTGCTGCAGCTATTGGCATTCATGCTTTTCACAACACATAAGAAACTCAGACTTCTCTTTGATGTGGTGCTAGCTGAATGTCCTATATCACCCAATATGATCAACTACATTTTTGCACACATGTGTAAATAGTCTGCCTTTGCCTTGGTATGGTTTGTTAAATAAAAGCTTTTTCAAGTGCATGAACTCTGGAAGAGCCGAAAGATGTTGTTTTGACATTAGCCATCGCAATATGGTTGCTGTTATCCAGATGATATCGCTCTGGAGTCGTCTGGTCTTATGCCCCACTTTGTTTTTTTTGGACTGTGGCTGATTTTGGTTCATAAATGGAAAATATATGTAAAAGCTGAATCTTTTTGTCTCGCTTAAAATTTACACACATGCCACTCTTGCTACTCTTTTCTCTGCCCTCCTTCTCTCTCTATCTTCTGTCTCATTCTTCTTGTTCCTATTTACACTCCCCTTCTCTCTGTTCTCTCCATCATCATCATCTGTTCTCAACTAGAACGAGAATCTAGATTGTCCTTATGTCTGTACACATTAGAAACTAGTTTTCTTCATTTAACTCGTGGATTTGTACACATGTGAGCACACACAGAGCAGTTTGGGGGGGGCGGGTTTGGTGCCTTGCACAAAGGTTCATCAGACTTTGATATTGAGGGGGAAGTGCTGCTAATACACTCGACCCAGCTAAGCCTGCTTCCCTTCCCTTTGAGGCGGGATCTCCTCGACATGGGTCTAAACTCTGGGGAATTGTCTACCTACACAGACAGTATGATATACAGTACATTGATCAGCCATAACATTATGACCACCTTCCTAATATTGTGTAGGTCTCCCTTGTGCCTCCAAAACAGTTGAGACTCATCAGATAATGGACATGGTCCTTCTGAGGGTGTCCTGTGGTGTCTGGCAACAGAATGTTTTTAGGGGGGGGGCTTTGGGTCCTATGGGTTGAGGGGAAGGGGCCTCTGTGGATCATTCCACAGATACTTGATCAGTTTGGGATCTAGTGAATTTGGAGGCCAGGTCAACACCCTGTGCTGTTTTTTTGAGTTGTTCTTAAACGATTTTTGTGTGTGTGTCTGTGTCAGGCTGCATCCTGCTGGGGATGGCTGCTGCCATCAAGGAGCGTCATTGCTATGAGGCGGGGGTGCCTGGTCTGGTCTAGGTGGATGGTACATGGCTAAGTAACATCCACAAGAATGCCAGGTCCAAAAGTTTCCCAGGAGAACATTGAATAGTCGCAAGATAGTTGTCAGTGGTCATAAAGTTATGCCTGATCGAAGTTTGTCTCGGGTTCTTGGGTAACCTCAGATTGCCTATATACTCACTGACCTCTTTAGTAGTTACACAAGTGAAAAGAAATGAATTCTGATATAACTAATGTTATATCTAAAGTCCTGCACCCCCCCCCCCCCCCCCCCCCCCCCACACACACACACAGGTTGAATTAAACACACGTGTTTCTGTTTTTTAACCCCCTGACTAAAATAGTGTTGTCATAATAAGAGAAAGATGTGTCTATTCAACACAATACAATTTAATAGTAGTACAGACCACAGCCTCCAAAATGAATCACAGTTGAATCAACAGCTCTCTAATTTTAAACAAATGCTAAATACCATAAGTTTCATACCTACTGGCCGGGGAGTTATTTTGAATATATAATTAATATTAATTTATTCCTTTAAAAAGTGACACATTTTTTACTCCTCCTCGTGGTTATGTAATATACAGAAGCAGCTTTGAAGGTGGTAATCATTCTGTTTTACTTAATTTGTCCTTAATCAGCTTTACTGTTGAGGTACTAATGCTTGTTTATTTTTCTGATATATTTACGGCCTCTAATGTGTCAACTCTAACCAAAATATCCCTTAAATGAAAATGATGGTTGGAGGGCAGGGAAGGATGACTGGCCTCAAGAAGTTCTAACTATAAGGCTCTCACTCCCCTGCTGCCTGACCCACAGCTGACCTTCAGTTGCCATACAGAAAACCTCATTACCCCGACAACAAGGGTGATGGTAATGGCGGGGCATGGCAGTGTAGCATAAGAAACAGCGAGGGGTCTTAGTGCTTGCTGTGAATGTCCGCAGTATAATTAATTGACCCAGTTTCTAGTTTTCTTTGCTGCCAAGTGTGTTTCTATATGTGTGAGCCTTTGTGGGCTGACGTTAAACGCAAGTAGGTCCCAGCAGGTTTTGATCGACAGGTGTAGAAAAGTCTTTCAAGCAGTCCATGCATCCGTAGCTGGCTCAGTCACGGTGGTGGAAAACCACCAAAACCTACGGACACCTTAAATAGACAAACTATTCTAGAAGTGGAAAGAGTCAGCCAGTCTTTCCATCTCTGCCTTAGGGGCCACGTTCCTTTGGCTTCGCTTCTGGTTTTTTTCTTTGACATCTGCTGCTACAAATAGCAACTATCCTCTTGGAAAGATGCTTTCTGTTTCCAAAGGAAAGTCCGCAATAATGTTTGTGTGTGAAATAGACAGTAAGAGCAAGGGGGAGGTTATATTCTGGGGATTTTAAACATCATTAACTTGTTTAGTGATGTCAGCCAGTAAAAGTGCAAATTTGCCAGTGTTAAAACCCTCTCTTTTCCAGGTTGTATATTATTGGAATTTATATGCAGTTAGGTGTGTTATATAGATTTGGTCATTTGTATATCCATAATCTGTGTGCACCCATGCAAACACATGTGTATGTATGTACAGGTATTTAAGCCTCCATCTCTTCTGCTTTCCTCTGCACTCCTGTCAGCCTTGACTGTGCAGTAGTTCATTAAAGTCCTCAGCCTCATTTGCACCGTCTGCTTCCTGTCTCCCTGTGAGCCTTCATTGTGTCACCACCCCCACCCTCCTCCACCCTTTCTTTTCCACCCGCCTGTCTCCCTCTCTCTCGCTGCCCTTCTGCCTCAGTGCTCAGCTGGAATGACAGCCAGAAATGGCAGCCTGCAGGACATCCTTACTTGTGTCTTGTGTGTGTGCGTGTGTGCAGTTTTTATTGCCTTAGTCCTGTTTGAGTAGACTCATCGGACTCATAGCGTCACCTCTTCCATCGTTTTTAGAAGCGTGGCCTTTTCTAACGACAGCCAAAAAAGGGCACAGATTTGTGTGTCTGTGTGTGTGTTTGTGTGCGTGTGTGTGTGTTGAAGTACTGCCATTTTGGACGGATAGGTGTGAATATGTATACAGCTGTATAAGTGGGATCATTTCTGGATTACAGCAGTTTTGAGAACAATCACACCACTCATGTAATTTAATTTTGTTCTGACGAACAAGTTAATCTGTAATTTGAGTTTTTACAATTGTTTTTAAATTTTTCGTAAACTTTACTAAATGTGAAATTACCCCATACCAACTTGTTCTTGATTCCTATAACTCAGTAAACTGTCAGAAACCCAGAGATTCATTATGGAAAAGCAGCAAATCCTCACATTTAAAAAGCTTGAAACCACAAATATCTGTCCTTGATTAAAGTTGTTGAATCATTTTCTCACTTGCAGCACTAATTCACATTCAGCTCCAGTAAAACCGGGTCCGTTCACAATTTTTTCATCTTACACTCAAATGATGGCTTACTTTAGTGTTGAGTGTTTTACTAAAAATCACATATATTATAATATATAATATTTGGGCAGGTTGCCATTATCGTTACTGAAATTAATGAGGTTAAATGATATTTCATAAATTGCCTTTGTTATGTGTGCTTGTCTTAGATTTTAATAATATTGAGCATTATTGTACAGGCCCAAATTCACTTGTTATTTTCTCTCAAATTAACTTTATTTAAATTCAGTACGCTCGGGCGTCCTTGCTAATTAATTTAATATCCCATATTACATGAATAATTAAATGAAAACTACATAAAAGCTTTTATACTGGAAAGAAACTAATGCAAACTACAAAAGTGTAAGTAACAAGTAGAGTAATTCAAAGCCAGTCAGACAAGACTACTTAATAGAAAGTAAACACTATTTTTTACATGGCTTTTGTTGTAGTTTAGTGCCTGTATGTATTGCAACTGCATAATATAGATCTTTACATTTAGAATGGTGAGTATAGTCTGTATGAGACTGTCAAGTGGCTCAGACGTAGCTGTGCTTTATCTCAGTTTTCTGTTTAATCACCCGATTTGCCTCTCGGTCCCCTCATTAGTTTTACAACGAAGTAACTTTACATGATTAAGCTTGAACAATGCCTCTATGGATAACCAGCGTCCTGCAGGACATTATACAGCATGAGGTATTATTAAGCTGACAAGGTTTGTCTGTGCCTGTGATGACCCTCTCTGAATGCACATTAGGTTACTTGCCATACAGCTGTGCCCCGATAATTTAAAGACCTCCTGCTGCACATCAGTTTGTGACACATTAATTCAGGAAAAAAACTCCACGCTCTACTTCCGTAAATAATTTTATAAGGTTGCAGGTGGCTTAAACCCACCAGTGTATATAAATGTGAGTGAAGTGTTTGTCCGTTCTCATTAACACATGCTCGTGGTTAGCTCAAATGCCCACTGTTTGTGTCTTTCTTTCTTTCTGGCTCTTTGGCAGGCTAGTGCAGCACGACCTTGGCTGTCATTGTGTTTTAACACAGACAGAGCATGCAGGCTTTGTCAAAGCTCATAAGAGCGCTCTGCACTGGTCAGACAGATGCCTGCGTGTGCATCTGTGGTTTGCAGTGGAGCGTTTTGTCACGCAGTGTTCTGTGTCACCTCGTCAGATGGTGGTGATTTGGGATTTTTTTTTTTGAGGGGTGCGGATTGCTCAGACAGGCACACATACACACATACACGCTCCTGATCTAGTGACATGTAATACATAACTTGTACTTTTGGGAAGATGTGAAAATTGGAAGTAATACAGAGATCAACTGGTCATTGGTAGTGATGTCCTGATCAGTTTATTTAATTTAATTTATTTTTTTGATCAGATACCTATCATTTTGTGTTGAGTATCAGCTGAGCTGAGTCCTAATTGTAATAGTGATTTTTTTTGCAAATTTTCCTCTTTCCTGGCTGTTCTTATCTTAATTGTAGTCATCTAGATTGTGTGTGTACTGGGCAACTGCATTAATTACAATAAACTTCAGCAGACGTGTTTAGTCAAAAACCTTCTCTGTACAATCGAATCATTTTTAAAATGCCTTGATACCCCCTATACCAGTCTTTGATATTGATCGAGACATTGGTCTCATTTCTTTACTGCCTCCCTCAGATAACATTTCTAGAGTGGGTTGAGTTAGCTTGAATTTTCAGTTAAACACTTTTCCAGTACAATGTATCGCCCTCTGTCAACTAATGTATTGTAGCTGGCTCCTAAGTGATTTAAGAAAGATTTGGGGATAAAAGTAGCTTGACTTTTGAGTAAAATAAATATTTCCATAATTGTTTTGAGAAACATGTTGCAGGCAAAAAATAATGTCTGGTTGATGTCTGTGGTCTGAGGTTGGTCTGTGGCTCTCGTGTTGAATTTGACTGAGATGTACAAATGAGAAAAAAAGCTTTGCATTTAAAAAAAAAAAAACAGAGCATCACTATCCTAATGTTTTATTTTTTGACTTGATTCCCTTTTGGCTGAGGTATGTGATGGTCACTTTGCTTGTTGTACTAAACTTAATACACCATTTGCTCTCACAGTGTTGGCGTTGAGTCATATTTTGAATTTTTGTTACGCGTGCTTCGGGTTGTGTGCATGACAGATGACAAGTTGACAGTGTTTGGCCGTAACAGGCAAGAATATGTGGGCTAAGGTTAGGGAGATCTTTGGGCAATGGTGATGATACACATACACACACTGTGACCACAGCTAAAGGCAATCGGAAACGACATCCAATTTCTTGACCACTTGCTCAGTCGCTCCTGAAGGCTATGAAATGACCGACCCTCTTACTCCTTTTCATAAACACACAATCAGATTCTTGAGGGCCTTGAAGTTACCAGTCCTATTTGTTTTGAATTAATTATTGGATAAAATACAATGTATGGATATGAACCCAATGAACAAAACACTCTAGCCATCTTAACTTCCTCCCAGTTTATTTGGGCTTCTTTACATGCACCTTGTAGCTGATAAGAGTGGAAGGTCATCTGTCGTTCTAGTAGTAGTCATAGCTTTTCCCTTGGTTTGTTCATAGTTAGAAGTGTCTGATAGCAATACAAGCCATTGCAGCAGAAACCATGCTCATAGCTAACACTGTCCGCCTGCTCTGACACAGACACGCTAACGATAAGTCCTTGACTGTCTTGCCCTCTAGCTCACTCCTGGATGAGATCATTATTACTGGCTAGCTGATGGACCTGGAGGACGGCGGTGGAGACTGTATTTATGACTCTATGTGGGTGCGGGTATGTGTATCCCCTGTCATGTCCTGTGTCCAGGCATGCCCCCTAGGGCCAGGCCGAGTGAGTGATGAACATACAGTGGCAGGGCGAGCGATGACTGAGCGAGATCCAGGCACTCGGCCCTCACTGAAGGTTTGAAGGTTGGGTAGAAGTAGGTGCAGAGGGACAGATGAATTTAGTGGCATGGAAAGGTCTCAGTGTGGCCATAGGAAATTAAAAGGTTGTGTCTTAATTCTGGGTCAGAAAGGGTAGAATATTACTACTGTTTATCATTTACCATGCATACTTGAGGAAGACACATATAATTAAGTGTGCCACTATAAACATATAGACAATTATTATTTAGTTTGGTTGGAAAAAGTTGAGCTATGAGGATAGACTGTTGATCGGTATATATCTGTAGTTCAAAGACTGTGTCCATTGGTGGGTTAAAGCTGTCAATGTAAGGTTAGAATTGCAGAGGGAAAAATGGGCCACTCCTTCACACAGGAACCATATTTGTAAGATGAAACTAAAAATGAAGAATGAGATGTGAAAATAAGTGTTATGGGGGGGGGGGGGGGGGGGATTGGGCAGATATAGGAAGAAAAGGGTGATCCGGCCTGGTTTATTGCCTTCATGACCTGTATTTAGGACAAATGATTAATGGAAATAATAAATAAAGTTGCAACACAGTCTTGTTTTACAGCTGTTAGTAAAACAAGATTTTTATTTTAGGTCTATATTTGACATGGTGGGATGGAGTTTTACGCTGAGGACTTGGTATTTACAGGTGGTGGACACTGAATATCTGCCTGTCCCATCCATATCACGCACACCCTCCTCTTTTCTCCCACCATGCCTCACTGGTGGTCAGCGTCTGTCCCTTCTTCTTCCCTTCCCTTCACCAGCCATCCTTCCCTCGGGCTACAGTGTTCCCTGCGATGGTCTTGCGTGTTACAAACATGTGTGATGAGTCTGTGCAACATGCCATGTGTGTATTTGTCATTTGGGAGGGTGTGTTTACATGTGGTGTGTGTGTATGCTTTTGTGTGTGACACAAGTGCAGGGCTTTTCTGCTACAAGATTGACATGAGTGTCTGTGAGGTTTTGCTCTTTTCAGACGTGCCTTGCACTGGCAGTTGGAGTTTGTGTGTGTGTGTGTGTGTGTGTGTGTGTGTGTGTGTGTGTGCGTGTGTGTGCCTGCCTGCCTTCTAGCGCCTCAATGGAGACTGACGGCCCCTGACACCTGCCATTTGGACGCTTTTCTCTGTGAAAAATGTCATCGTCTTCGGACATGACGTGTGTGTGTGTGTGTGTGTGTGTGTGTGTGTGTGTCTTTGTGTGTATGAGAGAGAGCGAGAGAGAGCGAGAGAGAGAGAGATGGCACATCCCTCAATTTGTCTCCCTGAGGTCAAGCTTTGCAGCTGACTGAACAATGGTCTCAAGCTGTTTGAGCAGCCGGGACAGAGAAACTTACTGTGCTGTGTATGTGTGTGTTTTTTATATGAAAACATTTTGGGGTGGGAACATCTCACATTACTGCTTCTAAGGCAGTGAATTGAGGCCAGTCACAAAGTTGTGGGAAAGATTTAGCTATTACAGAACATACAGTCATGAGCATGACCATGTTTATTTGGATCCCAAAACAAGTTTAATTTAAGTAGATTTACATCAATATGTAAATAATGGACATGCACCAATCAGCCACAACATTAAAACCGCAGACAGCAGAAGTAAATAACACTGACAATTGTGACAATTCAGTGTTCTCCTGGGAAACCTTTGGACCTGTCATTCATGTGGATGTTACTTAGACATGTACCACCCACCTAGACCAGACCAGGCACCCCCAAACCATAGCAATGACGCTCCTTGATGGCAGCAGCCATCCCCAAGAGGATGCAACCTGACACAGACAAACACGTGGCCCATGTCCATTCTCTGATGTGCCACAGCTGTTTTGGAGGCACAAGGGAGACCTACACAATATTAGGAAGGTGGTCATAATGTTACGCCTTTTATATTATTTCATATGTATAATATTTTGTAGATGATCTTTTGCAGTCCCAGGGACATCAGCAAATATTTCGTAGCTTACCTTGTGATTCTCTCCCAGAGTCTTTAGTGCACTTACCTTCATTTCTAGCTATTTTTGCTGAAAGACCAACTGCATCCAGTGAGTTTTGGTGCGCTGTGCTGTATCTGAGCACACATAAGCCCACCTTATTAATATTTCTGCATTCACCCTTTTGCTTTGTTAGCATCAAAATTAGTAAATGTTGGTGTGCCAGTTTCATTAGCAGCCATACAAGAGACGAAGTACTATGCTTTGGGTCATGATCTACCAGGTCTTTGGTAGATCATTTTATTGTTGTTTGCAAGGGTTGTTGATTTCTTTTTTTCCCCTCAGTTTTCACTTATGGGCCCTTCTTTACTGTTCATACTGAGAGACAACTCCACCTCCCTCCACTCTCAACTCCACTTGTGAACTCTTTTGTGCATGACCTACTGTTGAAATTTCATTTAGAAGCCAAGTGTCAAGTTTCTTTTTAATCCTTGGATTTTGGGCACTATTTGTTAAACGGCTTAGAACTCATACTTTTTACAATATTGATTTAAAACCCATGTAAACCGTGTATGAGTAACAGTTTGTAAATCTTATTGCTTGCTAGACGCAGAGTAAACTCAGTAACACCTGTTCTTAGCCATAACCTGAACCATCCTGTGAGCTGTTTAATGCTGTAGAAGGTTTTTAGGGCCTTTAAAGAATGATTTCAGCTAACATGTTCACTTATTGTATTTGTCCATTGGCCTAGAATACTTTAAAATACATCTGTCACACATATGCAGATATATCTGTATTTTTGAAATGTTGAATAACTAATATATTATATGCACGGATTTTCACTGCTCTACCACTGACATGCTATCATATAATCCTTCATATAGCTTGGTATACAGCTAATCTCTTATCATAATTTTGTCTCCTTACGGTGTTTCCCCCTTTCAGGCGCCCTCTAACTTTTTATCCCATACATCAGATCAGTTGTTGATATTATTGCCCCTATTCTTTTTATGAGTGATCTGATGAGATGTTTTTAATTTAGATTGGCGGCAAGAGGGCCAGAAGGCTTTAACAAGGTATCAAAGTGTGTATCTATCTCCCCCAATGTTAGGCTTTGTTGATGGCCGACAGGAGGCCAGTCATGATGTGTGTGTCAACCCCAAGGGTGCGTCTTAAACACAACCAGTAGGGGAACAGATTGAGTAGCCAGTTTATGACTTTGCCCTGGGAAGGGACAGTGCTAAAGGCAGGCCTCTGTTATACAGTATGAATGTATGCATGTGTGTGTGTGTACAATTAAGAGAGCAAATTAAAGTGCGAATAAATGATAACCCTACAGGGCCAGAAGTCATTGCTTTACACCAAGAGGCGACTACTGACTTTGTGTCTTTAAGTGTGTGTGTGTGTGTGTGTGTCTGTCCACACATTGCGACCTTCTGTTGGCTGCCAGGGTGATGCCCTCGCTATGGCGACAGCCATGGACGCTGTGGTGATGAGGGCTCAGAGCTGTATCCATGACAGTGCTGTTACCCAGATGCCCCAGCAGTAGCCTTAATTAAGTTAGACGTGATAGGGGCTTGTGGCCACGCTTTCTTTTCTGTCCATATTCTCCTGTCCTATATCTCCTGTGTGTTCTTAATGATAACTTTTTACTTCAATTTTTACTGCTGTCTGTCCCGTCTCTCCTGCTCTTTCTTCCTTGAGCACAACATAGTGTGGTACTGGCAGTCTTTCGTTGGACCTCTGTTGTTCTATCTTTGAATGAGGGTAAAGAGGGAGGTCAATGGTGTGTTAGGTGTGTGTGTTTTTTTTTCATGACAGTATATTGCATCATTGAAAGCCTTGTTTCTGTGTCTATATAAAGTTGGAACATGGAACGTGTTGTAGGATTGGGACATTTATGTGTATTATATATTATATATTGATAGTATCTTCTGTCTCTTCCTCTTTGTGTGCCTCAGTGCGTGTGCCTCTGTGCATGTGCGTGTGTGTGTGTCAGGCTAATGACCAGCTTTGCTCTGACCTCCTTGAAGGTCATGTGCCAGTGCTCGTTAGTGGCGTCACCATGGCGATATGTCAGCTGTCAGCACGATGGACAGAGAGCTGACAAAAAGAACAGTGGGGCAGAGGAAGGGATGAATAGAGAAGATGGGAAAGAGAAAGAAAAGGAGGGAGGGAGCGACGAGTTCATTTAAATGTGATTCTCATCAGAAGGCCTCTGCCACTCCTCATTAACAAGATACTTATAATTGGCAAGGTTGTCGTGGCAAGGTCCAGGCCTCTGGGATATTATGTCTGTTTGTGTGTGTCCACCGCAGAAGGCCTTACGTTTGGACATAGGAGAGGTCCTGACCCCCTCGTCATATTGGTTAGCCCTGAGGAAACTCCCCCTTCTTTCTTTTCTTCTAATTTGCCCTCCCTCTTTCTCCATCCACCCGAGAGAATAGATGGACTGAACAACATGACAGGTTCAGTTGTGTGTCACCGGCATTAACACGGGTATCCGTGTCTTTGTTGCACCACCGTCCTGTCTGTGTGGTGACGGATGATAAGCAGTCTACTTTAGACTGAATACATTAACACAGGCATTTGTATCTTTAGTTTAGAATCAATGTATCGTCACAGAAATATTGAAATAGAGTGTAATTTCATCTGAAATAATTACTTATTTGCAAGTTAATTAATTAAATCTGTAAAACATTTGTATTAAGTTGCTTTAAAATGTTAGTGAATACATTTTTTACACTGTTTATTCTAATTTATAACTTGTCATCTTTTCACAAGAATATCCCTTGTATAAATTTAAATATTTTTTTCAATGTAATACCTAAATAGATTACTTAAATAATATACAGTGTATGTGAATGTAAGTAATGCAATAACTACAATAGTAACAGGATTTTGTTTCACACTATCTATTTAAAAAAAATCTATTTAACTGATAAGATTGATTCTGACAAATAGCAGTTCAGCACTGTAGCCTCTGGATGGCAGTCATGTCACACAAATTGCAAGAAAGGGTTGTGTTGACTTTATCTACTGTACTTGACCAATCACACCTACACACAAACGCATCACACTGCCTTTCATTAAAGTGTCAGTCATTACAACGTGAAAAGGTGGCCATACTCTAAGTTAAAGTGAGAGAGAGAGAGAGAGATAAAGTTGGGGAATCTGTACTTACGCGTGTGTACCATACTGGGGGCAAATTACCTCAATTTACCTCAGTTCTCTATTCTGAACATGTATTCAGCCAATGGCTTACATATATGCATACGGAGTGCATGTCATTCTATGAAACTGCTGCTAAGTGTCAGAAAGCATCAGAAAGCCTAAAGGTATTTGAAAGATTGTAATTGTGCTGTTAATGTTAAGGCAGGAGGACTACTCACGATGCTATTTTAGCCATCATGCCAGTGATGGTGTGAAGGGGGCGACTAGAGTCAAATGAAGAGTCAGTTTAAGACGTTGTCAGGTACATTATATATAGTTGAAGGCAGTGGTGACTTTCCTTAACAGCGCTACCATTATTTCTTTCAGTCACGAAAAGCTGCCCCACTGTTGTTTTTTCCTGTCTCTTCTCACCCCCTGGTATAACCTGTTCCTGTAGGTCTCTTGCTTTTTTTTTTTTTTTTTTTATACTGTCAATCTTTGATTTTTTTTTTTCTTCCCTTTCTTTTCCTAGTATAACCAATGAGGCTGGAGCTTCCATCTACAGTGTGAGCCCTGAGGCGGTCAAAGAGATGCCAGATTTGGACCCTAACCTTAGAAGTGCAGGTATGCCAAGTAATTTTTATCTAATCTACCATGAAATATTTTTTTTTTACTGTACTTTTAAACTTTTGTATGACATCGTGTTTACGGCCACAGATCATGATTATTTTGTCAGTCGGGTAATAGTTTTGTCAATGAAATGTAAGAATAAAATTAACATGCCATGGGGACATTTTATGAGGACACGGGGACATGGGGATCGTCACGGCAGATAAAAATTACAGTGCCAAAATGAATGTGCCTATGCGATTAATTGAAACGAGCCAAAAGGTTTATACACATATAATTCGAGATCGGTGCAATCAAACCAGTGCCACATTGCCGTACTTTGACACTTTCCTGTTACTCAACACTTAATATTTTGTTTTGTTCTGTAATCTGAGCAGTCAGAAAATATACACAAGAATTTAACGTAAATTTTATTTCACCAGATTTTCCAGCCACACGTTGCTGTCATATTATCAGTGAATTTCTGGCATTGCTATCCGCTTCTCTTATGTCTCTCCTGCTATGCTTTGCCTCTCTCGCTCCCTTGCCAATTCCTTCTAACTCACTCCACATAGTACATCATTGAAAAACACAGTGGAATAAAAAAGAATCACAGTTTTGAAGAACAAATGTTTCCAGCAGACTTCCTCTATAAAATCCATAAATCAAGCATGGCTGGATTATTCCTTACTAGTTTCCTGTGGTCAGCAGCACAGAGAGCTGCAAAGAGACATATTTTATACCCCTAACGAAAGTAATGAGGAATCTACCACACTTGACTTTAGATGGGGTGGGGAAAATAATGGTGTTCTGAGCCATGACACTATGACACACATTACCCATTGGGGGTATATATTTTTATGTCTCTGTCTATGTGAGTAACCATGCGTGCATTGGGAATTGTAAGTTGTGTGATTAGGGACACCTAGTGGTGATAGACGAGTTTCTGTTCCTCTTATCTCCGCTCTCTCCTCTCATCTGAGGACTGGTCACTCAATTCTTTCTTTAATGACAGCTGAGCTACGCTGACACTCTTTTATAGCTCATGCCCTGCAACAAAAACCATGCAGCCTCATTATCGCTGTCTCACCAGAATGCCACGCTTCTCATTCCAGAGCAAAATGTCTGAAGAGGGCTTTCATCTCCCCCTGCTTTCTCCATTCCTTCCCTTTTTTTGTAGTACTGTATTTGGCTCATAAACTTTTAATAAGTGCTGGAGAACTTTGCTGAACTCCATTTACAAATCATCTCCCCCTCAGAGAGAGATAGAGGGAGAGAGAGAGAGATACAGAGAGAAGGGGGAGAGTCATTGACAGGATAGATGGAAAGTGTATTGGAGAGTTTTGGTGGTGCAGAGAGCAAGGCGAGGGTTGAAACTCCATCCCTGTCTAAATATTATCTCAGGCAGCAGCCTCCTGCCGCAGCCAGAGAAGAGAGAGGAGAGCCATTGATTCCAGACATACTCCCTCTATTACATCCCATCCTTCTCTTTCTCTTTGTCTGTTCGTTCCGCCTCAAAGATCTAAATCTGATGCATCTCATGCCGCACACTGCATCCACGCTGTTCAGTGAAATTTAACCATGTGTATAGGGTCTACATACAAAACAGCTGGAAGCACAAGGACAAAGGAAGGGACACACTTTGGACTGTAGCTTGTATTTTCCTTGATAATTATTAAACCATTATGCAAATAAATACCTCAACGCAGAAAACTGTTTTAGTTTTTGATGTTATTTTCTGAAATATTCAGCTAGACAATTTTGAAGAAAATTAACTAAATAACAACAGACACAGCTTACACAGAGAGCTGGTGCGTCCTTTGTCTTTTGCTGGGAGGTGAAAGTGAACAGTTGTTTGGTTGCGTTATTCTCCCCCTCTCTGTGTGTGTTCGGAGGTGATGTCATGTGTATGTGAGGCGAGTTGTTTGTAATTTTTCTCCTTGTCACTGGGCCCTGCCAGCACAATCATGGAAAAGACATTTGACTTCATCAACAATAGCAGGCTGAAGCCTTAACACACTCCATCATTAAAAGCAATCCCACATTGGTCAATACAGACTGTGTTTATTATCTGTGTGCTGCATTTAACTGTGTGTGCCAGTGGGCATGAGGCTGGATAAATTAGTTGTTTTAAAGGTTCACGGCTCCAGCATCTATCAGGAAGCTAAATGACAGGTGCAGAGACTTCAGTTGAATGCCAGCTTTAATTATTATAACTGGGGGTGGAGGAATGACAATTAGGTTTGGCCTGCCCTCAGGCCGCCGTTATTATATGCAGACAATTAGCATATTCAGTAATTATAAATAATATGAATTTGCATATTCAATAACTGAAATAGCAAGTTCATGAAAATACAAATCATAGATTCTCATGAGACGTCTCATGTTCTTCTGTATGTGTGTGTTTGTGTGTGCGCATGTTGACAGTGTCCATTGGAAGACGTGTCCAAGATCCAATGGCTGAGCTGGTGAAGATCGATCCCAAACACATAGGCATTGGTACATACCAGGTAAGATTTCGTTGTGTTAACATTAACATTTTTGCTTTATAATTAAGTGTACGCGTATCTTTATTTTGTTATTTATGTTTTTTTATGGTGTTTACTCCATTTATTTAGCCAGGACTGTTAGAGGAGTCCTAACTTATCAGAAAAAAACTATTAGACTAAGCTTTGCACTGGGCCATGTCAAACCTCCTAACACTTTTGTGTTTAAACACATGTAACGTGACAGCCACAATCTTTTCCTTCTAAGCAGTGTATATTCTGCTAAGCTGTTATTTCTTCTCGTATGCCTTGCTGAGTGTGACTTCTACATTTCAGGCAACTGGATGTATATAGGGAATTTGAGTGGGGGATAGAAAATGTGACAAATGAGAACAAATGAGGGAAAATAGTCAAACAGGTTGAGAGGCAAGCAGGAAAGAAGATAAACTTGTCTGAGGGCTGTGTCAACAGATGATGCCGAGGATGACTAATTTAATTAATGGAGATCAGGCATGACGTATGTTTGGACATTTGTGTTTGCTTGTGTGATTGCAGCTCTTTATCCGTGTGTGTGTGTGTGTGTGTGTGTGTATGTGTGCGTGTGTGTGCAGATGAAGCAATAGTTCGCTCAGTGTTGATTTTGTGCATTGCCAGCGTGTATGTCATTTTGTGAGGAAGGCAAGATAAGCATTAGGTCAGAGCTTGTGTTTTCACATCAGCTATACATGCAATGTTATTCTCCATGTATGGTAGGTCCTGGAAGAAAAAGCGCATGAGGGAATGGAAATAGGAAGACATAGGAAGGGACTGATAGTGACACAGTCCAAGATGGTGAAAGTATCAGGCTGACATCTGTACCTGATGGAACCAATATGGAGTAATTCATTGGACAGAATGCAGAGGGTATATCTTAAAAAAAAAAGTTAAAGGCTTCATCAGATATAACTAAATAAGATATAACAGCTTGTCTAAGTTATTGTGTCACACTGGTAGAATTCTTGTTACTGTGGCTGTATTGCTTCATAAACAGTGATAATTTATCAGTTATTGCATCTGCTGTAAATTAATTTTCACTGATCAACTGACGGATTCATTTACAATCTGCTAGAGCTGTAGTGAGATCGAGATGTTGAGTCAGAAGAAGATATAAGAAGCATAACAAGAATGGTGCAAAGAAAGAAGCTCAGTTGGCAAGCACTCTAGATGCGAGGGGGGTGGGGGGTTAAAAAGGACAGCAGAGGGTGACAAAAGTCAAAGGAAAAGGAACGATGGGGATTCAGATGTGAAGGGGAAACTGGACATTTGAGAGTGAAAGGAGCAGGTCATATGTGCCTGTGTGTTTGTGTGTGTGTGTGTGTGTGGCTGAGTGTGTTAGGTCACAGGCCCGTGTCTCTCATCACCTCCTGACTGGGATCCCTGGGGTGCCTGGGGTTCTGCACCTCCTGCTCTCAGATCATGTGACTAGATCAACAAATGATAATATAACCGGGTAAATAAACTCTGTGTGCTGACAGATATGAGAAGGGACATCATTTTGACCTGTGTGTGTGTGAGAGCTCACAGCAACACCCTTTCTCAAGTCAATAGGGCGATGTGTATGCGGTTGCATGTGTGCGTATACACTGGTATTGGCGTATGCATGACTGTGTATGTGTGAGAAAAGTGCACTCATGCATATGTGTGTTTTCTAGCAAGTTCTTTTGTGTGATTCATGGCATTTTGAGCTTTCTGAAAGTTTATTGCCATTAGACCCAAAAAGCATAAAGGCAGATGTAACTCTAGACAACTGGCAAAGCATGCGCTCTCTTTCTCTCTCCCTCTGCTGACCCAGTGAGTGACAGCTCTGAGAGAAAGGCGGAAATGAGCTGAGGGCTAAAAAAGTGAGGCCCATTAAAATCAGATTGAACCTAAGTATTGGTGTGGGAACACCGTTTTTCACGACGGCTCCACTGGCTGACAGGTTTTTACTGCATAGTGATTTTGCCAGCTACATGTTTGAATGGAGAGACAACGTTATTAGTTGTTACGGCACTTAGAACACCAAACAAATTTCTAGATAAATTGTCACGGTTCAGAGCATTTGCATAGAAAAACATTAGGCATCTTGTGTCCTCCATAATTAGGCACTTAGAAGGTGTGGCCTTTGAACAAGTCCTTCCTCTGTCAATCAGCTCTTTATGTTGCTATGGTCTGTTGACAGCTGGGTATTCCCCAGGGCTGTGAAACTAACTGCTACTGGAAAATACACACGTAGACACACACTGCTGTGTAAGAAAACATTGCCCGCCAGCCGGATATTAAAGAAACTGTCACTCTTCTCCTCACCTCTTTCAACCGTTCTCCTTTCCTCCATTCCAACTTTTTTTTTTGCTTGAATTTTCCTGCTCCTGTCCCAATGTCTCCCCTTCATTTGTCTTCGTTTCAGGTCATGTTTTCCTCTCAACATGTCTACGTGTTGTGGGCCTAGACTTTTTTTTTCAATCTGTTGTGTGGTAGCGTCAGATTCAGCTGAAGGAATCTTAACGTTTAGGTTGGCGTCTTGCCATCACATTGACAGTTGTTTGAACCAGAGTTTGGATTAGAATGAGGTTGTGCAAGGAAGCAGAAACCACAGATCAGTGTAGGCATTTACCAGTACACAATAATGATGATGAATCAGCTTCTAAAACAGGGCTCTATACTTTATCCACACCTGATAGACCTGTTTGTCTAGCAAAACATGTCATTAGAGTGAATGAAAAAGGGTATTTAGACCTTATGGAAAAAATAAGTAATTGCTCTTTCCCTCTGCCAGTAATGAGATTCTTTCCCAAGCCAGGTCAGTAGAAAAGTGCATCTTCAGGCACGACTGACTTAAAAATTTATTTGACTGATTTTGAGGTTTCTGCCTGCAGCCAGTTCAAGTGATGTCACTTTCACACCAAGGCCACTAATCCTATAGCGCTTCATGTGTGTACGACTGTGCATGTGTGTGTATGTGCTTGAGCATACTATCTTTCCCTCTTGAATGGTAGTGCCTACAGGGGAGACAGGAGCAGACAGAGCAGAGGGAAGGAAGAAGAGTGAGAAATGGAGGCCTGACAGTGATTGATGGCTTTTGCCTCGACATTTTGAGGCGTGGGAAAGAAAAACAGGCTCTTAAAAGCTTCATCAGAGGCTGGAGCTGCCAAATATTATCTGATACTTTTTTTAATTATTTCCTTTCGATTTGTCCCGGCATGTTTTTGGGAGTTTATGTGTGAGGTTGTGAGATGAGTGAATCTTGTATCTTTGCTTGTTCTGTAATGGATTTACACAGGCTCATGGCAATTCTCTTCTTATTCTACTGGCTGTTGTCTTTTGAAATAATCCCAGCGGCTAAAAATCAAACACACTAACATCAGAGTACTAGACTTTCTGAAATAAGAAATCAAAACTTAGATGTTGACAAGTAAAAGTGAAGTTTTTATTGTTTGTAATCAACTGATTGGAGCTCTTACAGCAAGGAATGCTATTCCTTAATTTCTTGACCACAGAAATGCATAAATTGCTTCCATCCCTGTCCAATTTATATATTGTAAGACATGTTGTCCAAATATCACAAACTCATTTTAGTAAAACCCCTGTTCAAATCATTTTGAATTCCTGCGCCTGTCGTTAGACTTATTTTGTTCCGATTTTCTCATGTTCACTTTTTGGTCCCTCTGGGAAGATGTGTGTGTGTTTGTGTGTTTGTGTGTGGTTGTGTGAATTCATGCATAGTTAAATTGTTAAATATCAGTCATAAATCAACAGCTGAAAGCGATATGACGACAAGGAGATGGTTTTATGTTTTTCCAACACCTTTCATGAAAGCCTAATGGCTGTTTCTCAACTTCCTGCATAACAATCGCACGCACACGCACACGCACACACACATACTCAGCCAACCCTACGTGCCTAAAATCCTGTGCTTTACTCTCATAAAAAAGTTCTCATAGGCCTTAAAGAGGCTGTCAGTCAAGGAGTTCGTGACCTTCAGATAACCCCAGGCACCTTGTATGTTTCTACATAGTTCACTGATTATCTGACAGTGACGGGAGTGTGAGGTAGTTTCACTGCATTGTCACATAAACAGAGCACACATTTAAACTGAGTACACTCCCAAGTTAATTGTTTCCTATGAGCAGTTGTGTACTCCTATGTTTGTGGCGGCGTTACGCCTCAAGACAGTTTGGCGTATACTTCTTTATCTACCCAGCTGGGTCATAATTTGGTGCCAAGTAGCAGTGGTAAACCATGCACACCTCGAAGAAGATGTAAACAGGTGGGAGTTGGGTTGAAAGATGCCTCTTTCTGAACAAGATCCCTCTGCAGTAGTGATTTTTATCAACAAGCGTGTGTTTGTGTATTTATTAATTGTTGCTCACTGCTCTGTATTCCCCTTTAAAGAGCTCTTTTGCACTTCGCACTGCTGCATATACACTGTATGAGCTGTAAGGGCAAGTGTGCTTGGAGACGCCCATACAGTATACCCAAGGCCTGCTTTGTTGCATCTGTCACTGATCCATCAAACTAGGCACCTACTGTTTCTTAGAATGATCATGGCTTCTGGTCTTTCTCCTCTTGAAGCTGATATAGGTACAAGCAGCTCCTCACATGCACCTCTTCATCTGTCTCTACTTGTTAAAACTTCCCTGCAGCCACATACACCCCACTTTTTTTTCCTCAAATCTTTGTGCTGGCTATTTCTTGGATTCTCAAATTAGCAACCTTTTGCGAACTTGAATGTTCAACAGAAAATAGTTTTTCAAGCCACTGATATAGGACTTACTATGCTCACAATAGTCTTACAGTAACTTATATGAGCCTGTTTCCATGGAAATGTTTGGGTACCGAGTCTCATCGTCTGGTTGCCCCACACATGAAAAGAATGGACACACGAGCCTAATTTGCAAGACAGGAAAATAAGCTCCTCGTGTACCAATTTGAATGCAACAAAAAGAGCGTACCTTCCATTATTACTTTCCTTAGGCTCTTGGTACATGTCGCCATTCTGGCACCAGCAAGGCTCTCGTTGCCAAGCTCTCAGTGGCATCATTCATAGACGGTATTTCAGTCTGCGTTCAGCCCATAGACCTCTGTCATCGTTGCCAGTCAACACCTCAACTTTTAGCAGTTGCTTTACCTCCCCTTTTCCCCTCTCACTCTCACCCTCGCTGGCTCTCTGTAATTAGTGCCTTTGATTATTCTTCATGGTATGAAACCTCTATGTGTGTATATCAGAGAAAATACAATGGTGTTTTTCAGTTTTCCCAGTAAAAAAACCACACAAAAGTTTTGATTTCAAATTTCCTTCCCGGGTTTTTCACCACTGTCTTTTTTGCTTCTCCCTCCCTCTCTGATTGACATGTGGTAACTCGGCAGCATTTAAGTACTCAAGGTGCAGACAGAAGCACTTTGTTCAAGCGTATTGGTTGGCTGGCTTTAGTTGGTATCCGGCCAATCCAAACATGACCTTCACACATAGGGATCCAGTCCATTGGTTCTGGATGATTTTGAGGTTTGGGGTCTGGAAGTTGGGACCAAGGAATGTGGGAGTGAAGGTGATTTGGATAATAGAGTATCCATCTTTCTTTTCTTGCTAATCTGGTTCTCTGTGCCCCCACACAGCTGAATAATGGCAGTAGTAGTAGAGAGCAGAGAAGGAGTTGAGATGAAATAATCAAAAAAGACGGCAGGTTTCTTCTATAAATGGATGCTCAGCACTTTTTTGAAGTTGCATATGTGATTTCTAAGAATAGGACACAGGATTAAGAGATACTAAGATGCAGGACATCATGCTCCACTGGCGTCTTCAGTGGAGTGGGAAAACCGTGAGGGCCTCTGCTGTCTAGGTGTAAGGGCAGACACACATACTGTGAGTTTAACAGAGCAGAACTTGCTTGTTTTCAGTAACTGTTACTATCTTCCACTTCAACTTTTGCATATCTCAAATGCCAGAGACTCACTTCTTTAAGGATATGTCTGTGTTTTGTCAGATTTCTTCTTCATATGAGTTTTTCAAGTTATGGCCTTCAAGAGTTTTATCATGCTTTACTTTGTGTGTGTTTGAGCTGCTTGTCTGGTCTCAAGATATATGGGATCAATTTTTAACATGTGGCAGTAACTCAGGGACCACCTTAGTTGTGCCTATTTGTTAGGCAAGAAACCGTTCCTACTAATATTAAGCAATGTCAGAGAACTTTGTGTATATATATATATTAAATTCTCAGTTTATATGTAATCATCATTAATGTTTTGTTTACCTATTTTTGAAATCCAACCACACGTTACTGAGGTTAAATTAGAAATCCGATATATTGTATACTGTACTGCTTTTGTTTTTGCGCAATGATGGTGACGCGGTGTTTATCACCTATGTCCCCTTATATTTTTATGTTTTTCACCATTGCATTTCTATGTGATCTGATTGGAATCAATACTCATTAAAGTTGAGTTCCAGTTTTCCCATCCCTAATTGAGCAGCTACGTAGTGATGCACATGCACCTCGGCTACAATACCTCTGATATCCTTGTGCTGCTCTCACCTCTAAGGTTTCAGTAAGAATGTGAGAACACATTGACTGGGGTTTAACTGCAGGTTTGCACACCTCCACCTTTCTCGTGTGAAAACATTCTTTTGTGGTGTGACATTACAGGTGATTTCCTCTCTGACTATTTCTGACCCTCTTCACTTTCTGTAGCCACTCACCAGAAATCATAAATCTTTCAATACCATGTTTATGGGAACTTCTTCCTTCTTGGAAAGTTATTTTTATTATCTCCAAAATGCCTCTGGCTGCAGTAAAACAACATTCTCACGAAGAACCAGACTGAAGGGCATTAAATGAGTCATCAGGGGTGCTGTGCTGTGCGGGATTTGGATCAGTAGTTAGTTAATTACTAAAATGCAGTTTTAAAGGGAACATTCACTAATACATGCATCCAATTGTAAACAGTG
This sequence comes from Chelon labrosus, assembly GCF_963514085.1. Taxonomy (NCBI): domain Eukaryota; kingdom Metazoa; phylum Chordata; class Actinopteri; order Mugiliformes; family Mugilidae; genus Chelon; species Chelon labrosus. Next base: position 9,092,360 of record NC_140348.1, read on the forward strand.
ATAAGATATGTAATTCTAGTCATTAATTTAATTTGAAGTATCAGTGCCGCAAGCTTAAAAAGGGGTTAGTAATTCTTGGAGGTGATTCATATTGTTTTTTACTTTTATACCCTCCAGCGTATTATGACTAAACGGACTTTATTGGCATAGAATGAAGGGTTATGAAGCACTGAGAGGAGCATATTGTTTTTTATTGAATTAAAGAAGTGCTACTCTCCTGTGCTACAGATATTAATAATAAAATACCAACTATTATAATCAAAACGTGGATGTGTTGTTTATAATAAAGGATTGCATTGAGTGGGTTGTATGTCAGTCGCATGTGTTCTCTTGCTCATAGATGCCCTCCCTCTCTGTCCTCATCTGTCCTGTTATTGCTGACGGATGAGGGTGTGTTTGGTAGCTGGCCTTGTTGTTATCTGTTTACAAGTCAGTGTTTGTTCAGAGCTTGATCGTGTTACAGGACAAACCATGCTAGTCTCAGTCACGCTCATACACATGACTCCCTCTGTCAGACACACATACACAGAGACACAGTAGTCTAGTTTAGAGTGTCAGCTAATCCTCAGGCAGTTGCTGAGACATCAGTCTCCAGCTGAACTCCTTGGTTTCTGGCCTTGTACCACAGCCCGTCGCTTCTTTTTCTCTGGAGACAACTGCTAGAGCTCATTGAATTTCTTTAATCACACTTGACTGCTTTGTTTTGATTAATTTAATATCTGAATTTTTGTCATTTACCAAAAAAATCTCTTCTCTTCTCATATATGTCTTAATTGAGATTTGATTGGCTGGCGTTTGAGGAGTGTGAAGGGTTCATTTGGAGGATCTGTACCGACAGAGAGCCACTCTAACAAGAACACTGTATTAGCGAGATAGATTGCTGACAAGCCAAACTAAACATTCTCCCGTCTCTTTTCACATCTGCTCTTTCTCCATCTGTCAATCTGTTCTCTCTCTCTTGACGTACTACCTGCCATTCAAAGTGGCCTCCTCTCGTGTTTTATTGCCAACATGTTTATCTCTAGAAGAATGAAATTTTACTAATCCGACTGGGGAAATTGTGCTAACACAGGACCAAATAGTAGCGTATGGAATAACACTGTGACTGCATGTAGTGCATGGGGATTATCCAAACAGAGTGTGATTATGTAAAGTCCATTAAAACCATATAATCAGACATACTGCATGCACATTCATTGTTACGTGTCTCTGTTTTAGTTTAATTTTTTTGTGAGCAATAGACAAAAGCAGTGATTTCACGTTATTCCCTCTGCTGAGACAGTCGAGTATGTTTGTGTGTGTGTGTATTAAAATGTTTGTTTAATGTGTTTTTATAGCATGATGTGTCGGCTGGAGCTCTGAAGGCAGCGCTGGACGGAGTGGTGCAGGAGTGTGTGAGCTTCGTGGGGGTGGACATCAACATCTGCTCCGAGATGCTAATGAGGTAGATGGCACAGAGAGACACATACATCATTGTGTAAATTAAAAACACTGCTGACATGAGTGGTTTTCATTTCTCAGTTCAACTTGTACAAAGTGAAGCACACAGGAAAAATATTTGGCGTGACCACCGTTTACTTTTAAAGCTGCACCAATTTTCCTTGGTGCACAACATTTCAACATACCTGTCAGGTAGTTTTTTTTTGTGTGATTTTTATTTTTTTATTTATTTATTTATTTTTCAAGCATTTTGTAGCACTTCCCACAGTGCTTCTATTTGGGTTGTTTCATTTGCTTATGATTCTTCATGTAACCCAGCACCAACCAGAGATCTTGAGAACCTTGGACCAAGCCATCTGTTGTGGCGTTTCATGTTCATCTTGTCATTGAAGATAGTTGCCTCCCTGAAGTTACTGTATGATGGATAACAAATGAAACATCTGAAGTGCCTAAAGTTTATGCAGAACTATGTATAAATGTGTGTACACAAGCACTCTGACCCGCACACACACACACACATTCAGACACCCATACAAATTTTGGAAAAGAGATGAAGTGGGGCTCAGACCCCTGACATACTTTCCCTTAACAGTCACATCATGGCAAAGCTTCATTCACACCCAGACGCATGCTTGACACACACACACACACACACACACACACACACACACACACACACACACACACACACACACACAAATACACAGATGGTCCGCCAGATTTCTGTTTAGACTAATGCTTCACACCCTGGCCCCACTTACTGGGCTGACTGGAATCAAGAGAGAGGATTAGGCAAGGTTGACAGTGTTACACACAGTTACACACACACGGAAACATGCATGTAGCGAATGAAGCATTTATATAAATATGAACACAAACTGTAGTACCAAAAGCATTGGTATAATCCTACATTGCACACACATGTACTTACGTTCCGTGGCTTGTGCGGTGCATGCACAAAGTCTAGGAAGTGCGCAAATCTGATATACACACCATTTTTTCCCCTTATGAAATGAGCTGGCATTAGCTGTAGGGCAGGCATCAGGTCATCTGTTTACCTGTCTGCTCTGAGAGTGAGCTTTTTCCATTTCTGCCAGAAGTTATGCTACACACACATTAAACACACAGACGTGTTGATGACTGAGGTATTATGTGGAGTGTTGACATAGCAGTATGTTTTAGCGTGAGTGAGTCACTGTGGGCATTAACAGCGCTCACCTAATTGAGTTTCAAATCACCTCTCTTCTCGGCCAAAATTGGACAAATATACAAAATATTGGCCCATGTGTGTCTCTTGTGTTTCCAATGCGTGGTTAAATGCCAGGCCATGGCCAAAGGATCTGATCTGTTTGTTGGCGTATTATAGAAATTGGGTCTGGACCACGTTTAAGGAGAAATTTCTTCAGTTGAGATCAGACACCCCAAAATTAAGCAAAGGCATCTCAGCAAACTTCTAGACATTATTTCAGTCAAAAGATGATGGCATGATCTCTGTTTCATCTGCTGTTTTATCTCCTAGGCATGTAGCAGGCCTAAATGCGGGCAGGGCACGGAACATCGCCGAGTGGAGAGAGCAGAAAGGTCCCTTCAGCAACAGGGAGCAACTCAAGCTCGTCAAAGGCATGGGCCCCAAGACCTACCAGCAGTGTGCTGGCTTCATAAGAATCAACCCTCAAACCCTACACAGGTACACCCACGACTGCATCCTGTATATACAGACACAGAGACCCATGCAGGCACACGAGGCTGACTGTTGCTGTTTCACAATACTTTCTTACCTATTTAACATAGTGATATCTAACCATGCAGAGAGTCTTGGTTTACAGTTACCAGGTGTTTAAAGAAATGTAACAAGGAGTAATATGTCGATGTGCATAAATGCATATAATGTAGAACAGAGATGGGTGATAGGAGTCATTGATTAATGGTGACATAAGGAAGATGAGTTTGAGCACAGCAGTTTCTTCAGAAACGGTGCCTCAGCTACTCAAGTTAAACCACATGATGTATCAACCACCACTCTGCTTCTATTTTGTTGAACAGTGTGCCTGTTTTCTTTAACGTTTTATATGCCACATTTGCTTCTGCTTCTGTCTACGCATATGTGCTGATCTGTATGTTGTATGTGTGTGTGAGTTTTAAATACCTTTTATGAACCACTAACATGCCAAAGAGTGCAGGTGAATACTGTTATCACACATGGATCACGCATGTGCTCATGTTTGTTGTGCCTTGTGTCAAATTAAACAAATGTTTCATGTGCATGTGAACCAACAAAATAAAATGTAACCAGCATACATGGCTAAATACCACGAGATTTAGAAAGTACACAGTTAGGTAAGACTTGGATCACTCATGAATTTTAAAAAAAACATTTCTTTCTTGTCAAAACAGTGCCAAATCATCACCTCTCCCTACATCGGCAGTGCCAGACAAACCAGCGGCTAAGAAGTGCAAAGGAAAGACTGGTGTCAACATATCGTCCTCATTTAACCCCCTTGACCAGACCTGTATACACCCAGAGTCCTACCACGTGGCACAGAGGTACTCAAACATCTAAACACACACACACACACACACACACACCAACTGGTGCAGCATGTTGCCCCCACTGGCCAAAACATGTTCAGACTATGATGGAGCTGATTTTGACACCATCTCATATGGGGTTGGTTATAGAGGTGGAGGCTGTGATTTGATTTACGCAGACATGGGATACAAGAGAGGAGGCGTTGGCTTTGTCTATGTGTGTGTGGATGTGTGTGTGTACGTCCATGTGTGAGAAGTGATTGTTCGTGCTCCTGATGCTGATATCAAAACCACATTGAACATGTGCCCAAGACTTCTGCATCCTGTGTGTGTATGTGCGTGTGTGTGAAAGAGAGAGAGAGACAGAAAGACAGAGACACAGATGGACAGACAAATAGAGAGAGTGTCCTCTCTCCTGCAGCTGTAGTCACTCAACTGTGTTTAGTCTACATAAGTTCTGACACTAGTGGCTTTGAGCATTGCTCCCCTCATGTTGATGTGCCTTTAATGGCCTCTGTTCATGTGTGTGTTGGGGCATGTATTTCTATGCTTGTATGAAACTTTTTCGTCTTTGTGGGTTTATGTGTTTGTGTTTATGTGTGCGCATGAACCACCTCTTTATTTATTTTTTTTACACATTCCCTATCCGTTTTAGTTTTGCTTTTTTACAAAGTGCCTGCATGGACATATCCACACAGCATATATCATTTTATTCTCTTATTTTTTAGCAGTCTCTTCATCGTTCTGTGCTTTTATATTTTAACGCTTGTTCAGAATTTGTAGTCCTGTGTTGGCGAATGTCAAATCCTTTGTTATGGCTATATAATAATCCAGCTCTGGGAATTTACTCAGTTCCATAAGGATTCAGTTTTCAATTTATATTGATGCAATTTGCAATGGTCTTAAATCTGCAAACCCATGTAGAATTTGAGAAACTTTTTTTTTTTTTTTTTTTTTTTTTTTAAAAAGCATCCTCAAGTGTTTCTTGTAGTAACAGAGCATGTCACATCTCTCCGTGGGTGTGAAGATAGTATTAAACACTAATGAAAGGAAAAGACATGCATGCCAGTACTTGTTTTTTTTCCTTCAAACTCAGACAGCCAGGGTTTTGATGCAATGGAAAATAATCATCTTCCACTGAACTTTAAATCAGAGGTTACATCATGCCTCTGCAAAATAGACTATTGTGTATTTGGTGAGTGTGTATGAGGTGCAGCTGTTAAACAACAAGGCATGGCTTATTTAAGTTGACGGGCCATTAGTCTCATTATTTTGTCACAGCTCGTAGCTGATTTGGCCAATAAGGCTCACATACACCGTTGGATTGCAAATGTAATTGTTAGCCTTGCCAAAGAATTGTGCTGTGTTGGTGAATATTGTTGTTAGTCATAGAAAGTTTATGCATTCACCCATGTGGGTGCTGTGTCATTTTAGGGAATCTTTTTTGGGATTTTTTTTTTTTTAGAAAGCACTGTCTTCTAAAATCATGGCACAAATTAACCTCACAAAATCAAACATCTGAAATAGTGTAGATTATTCCTTGTGAAGGCATCACAGAGATGTCTCACAGATGTTCCCTCATCCTCACCTACAACTGATCAAAACAAAGTGGAGGGATGATTGTGAAGGAATGCTGTGTGCGTGCATTTCTGTGTGTGTGTTTATGGTGTGTAAGGAATATCATGTTCATCACATTAGAGGAACCGGATCCTCCATTACAGCTCACAGCCCACACATCAACCCCTTTTTGTAACCATATACAACACACAGACACACATGCAAGCGAGAACACAGAGGCACAGACACAATTTACCCACCTTTATTTCTGAAGGAGGGCCATTTGTCTGCTAAAAGTGGAACTTCTCTGTTCGTATTTAGCTTCAAGTTAACTACTCTGTTTGAGTATTTCACATAAATATATAAGTGAAGTATACTCTTGTGAAACTGCTGGGTCCATTCCTTGAAATATTAAGTATTAATCTGATGTGGCGCAGAGGGGCTCCACTCTATGCCGAATATTTCTGTGATAAGTAACAGTCGGGGCCCAATATTGCTATAACGCAAGACAGAGTGGTTTCTTGCTGTGGGCCTGGATAAAATCTATATTGTAGCCCACCCAACCCCGTGTTCACTCATACACGTAGCACATATGCACACACAGTGTTGGTAGTAATTACATGAGTATGAACCCAACAGTGGTGGAGGCCTCTGGGCTCCTGGTACCCCTTAAATACTAACATACACCACTGAAAAATGAGATGGGCAACACACACACACACACTCACACACACACATGAAAGTAGAACCCACCACCCTCCAAATCCATCTCCTTGACTTCCTCTCATTTCAAAACTGAAATACCTGTTGCTGTTCAAGTTAAAGAGATGGTTCTTTCTATAGTGATTGTGTGCTCCCTCTTGGACTTGTGTGTTCACGGGTTTGGTGTTTGAATGGTTTTGAGTACCACTGGAGCAAAGCTTACATTACTGCATCAGTGTGTATGAAGACACCAACTTAAGTATGAGAAGTGAGCCTTATGATATAATTTTGGTGGTTCTGCTCACCTTGAACAAATTTTCATATGAACAAACAGAGATGTACTCTGCTCTAGCAACCTACCTTTTTGACAGCCTTCTATCGCTGGCTAGATTTCTGTTCCTTTAAAAACATATATGATGGAAGACAAGAAGCTAGATAGACACATGAGTAAAGGCTCTAGTGTTAGACAAACATTCATTCTAGTCCAAAGGTGTTGTTTCCTCACCACTAAGCCATTTCTGGCACATACTTAGGAACTATTTTGTTCCGATCTGGCTCGCCGGTGTTGAGGGATTGATTCCGCTTGTCTCCCTCTTTTGGACGGTAGACGGTGACTTCGGAAAGGCCTCTCAACTCCCAGCTGTCTCACACATAGTTTGTACACAAGCTGTTTCAAGTTACATCGGTACTGTCCCCACTACTGCCAAATGAGCATTTCTGAACAACATTGTGCATGAATCAACTTTGTGTGTGTGTGTGTTCATGTGTGTGCGTCCACCTGTTCTGTCCATCACGGGGTGGACAGCTGCCGAGTCTGTTTGGCGTCAGGCCGCCAGTGAGCGACATCCATCACGAAAGCTACCCAACTGGTCCACACATGAACACATGCATAGAGGCAAATGCATTCACATCTATCACCAGCTGTGCTGAGGGCCTAGTGTAAATAATATATACAGTATACTCGATGCACACATAACCACACACATCTCACATTTTTCCATAACACCTATTTGCTAGTTGCTATGTCTGTTTAGAGTGCAGACTAGCTAATTAGTTTTGGATTTATATCTCAGACTCAGTGGATTTGGAATGGTGTGACCCGACTGACTGTCTAGACATTATGTTGTGGGACATCCTGCTAGAATAAAGTGAAGCAAGTGTGGTTGACAGACAGGCAGTTGACAGGCAGATAAACAGCTCAGCTGTAGCATAAAAGAGACAGTTTCACTAGACAAGGTGTTGGGGCGTTTACAGCTGACTGTGGATTTATCTGATTTATCCAGGGGATAAATTAAATGTGTATTTGTTTTTTTTCTCAGTACAGAAAGCTCATAAGTTTCTGTGTATTACTCAGTTCTGCTGCCCTCCCCCTTTCCCCCAGCTCCCACTCACTTTACCTGCATTGACTTGTACTGCTTTTTTTTTTTTTGCATTTCTCATTTTTAATCTTCTTTTTTTTTTAACAGGCCTGTTTTTCTTTTCTTCGTCATTCTTCCCATTTTGTCATCACATTTCCTCCCTCCCTTTATCCCTTCCTATAACACTTTCTCATACTCCATTCCTCACAGCTGTCAGTGTTTTTAGGTTTTAAAAATCTACATTTTCCACTCTTCTTCATCTGTAATTTATATTTGTATTAACATTTAACATTTACTATATTTAATCTTTTTTTTCTTTTCTTCACACCTTCCTGCCCAGATTTCTGTCCCTCGTTGGTGGGAGTCTGGACCAAATTGGGAGTGCAGTTTTGCGACAGTGCGTGGAGAGCAAGGTTAGGACCAGCAGTGTGGAGGAGCTGGCCCGAAACGTGGATACCACACCTGAGACGCTCCAACTCATCATAGATGGCCTCACACAGCCCCCTGGGTTTGACATACGACAAAGTAAGACTCCCGCCGTTGACAGTCGCTCTGATATAGTGATATCTACTCGTTGTTCAACTTAGTGTCTGCAAAAACAGGTGGAAAAAACATCTGATTACAAATGGTTTTAAAATCAAGGCATAACATAATCCCAAAAAACAAGAGAGGAAAAAACATATTTTTAAACTCGACATCTATGCAGTTCTTTTAAATGGTAAGAACCCATTTTGAAACATCTAACATTTCATAGACTGCACTTATCTGCAACCTATCAGCTATAGTAACCTCTCGTACTCTCTTATAATTTTATTTTATATGTCCCCACTGTCTTAGAAAACCAAACTTGTGTTTGTCCAAATCTTGGACTGGTTCACTAGTTACAACACACTCTGACTTTTCTTGCCTTTCCTATAATAAGCATGTCTTGGCAGTGTAACTTGATAGGGTCTGACAGTGCTGTGGCTTCCTCCCTGTAGCCCAACAATACAAGCAGTATGTTTCTGACAGGGTGTGATGGGTCCAGCAGATTGTGTTGTTGCAAAGAGTATCTTTACAGACATACACAAATGCACAAAGAACTTTGTTTCTCACCTTAATCTCGGGTTCTTGGGTTGAGACACATTAAGTGTAAACACACCAACAATAACAGTACACAGCCATCAACTCTCAGATCCAGTTTTGCTGTTGTTCAAATTTATTTTCTCAAGAAAATATTGTGAGATATCTGCGTCTTCTATTTTTCAATCTCATCTGTAATGCTGGTATATGGTGTTACATTTATTATGTGTGATTTAACAAGTGTATTCATTGCTAAACAACAACTATATAAGAACACCAAATAGTCAATAAAATAGCCAACTCCTCCGTGAAAGTGCGAGAAAATTATCAAGCTGGTCAGTTACATACTAAAACATTCCCATGCCTTTTTATTAGGCTCTCTTTTTTTTTCATACAGTTTCATGTGAAGAGAAAAAAAAAGTCAAGCATGTGTTTCCAGTGAGTTCTGGCTAACTCTTCTTAAAATTAAGGAACGCAGCTACAAGGTTCATTCTCAGGTTGGCCCTATTCGGTTGCAGAACACTATGCTTGGCCTCCTAGCCTGCGCTCAGCTGAGTAAACAGATGGGCTGAGGCTACCGCATGAAATCAGTGCTGTGGGGAGGATAATTGGACCAGACTATTTCCTGGAGTGCAAGCCTTCCTTGTTTGTGTTAATGTTACAGAAAGGGAAAAGATCTTATAAACGGGGAAAGTGGAAAATGGGGTTGAATAGAACGCTGAGAAACGTGGAAGTATGTAGACACAAGTATTGAGTTACTGTTTGAAATGTAATATCTGTTTGTCGTTGCTTCCCTGCCCCCTACTTTTTCAGCATTCCCCTTTCCCAAACTTCTTTTTTTCCAGCTGCCACCCATGCCAGATTTTGTCATAGATTTCTCTCCCCCACTTCCATCGAGCCACCTCACCTTTTTGATATTCTCTCTTTTTGGCATCTCCAGATTTTGGGCAGGCCGACTTTAAGCGGGGCATTGTGTCGATGAGCGATCTGCGGGTGGGTGCGGTGCTGACGGGCCGGGTGGACAACACAACTCTGTTCGGGGCTTTTGTAGATATCGGTGTAGGCCGTGCGGGCCTCATCCACAAGAGCAACATCACCCTGGACAAGCTGCCCGTCAGCCAGCGACGTCGCAGCCTGGCTCTGGGACCCGGGGAACGGGTGGAGGTCCGGGTTCTGAATGTCGACCCTCAGAGGGGACGTATCGGGCTGGACCTGATCAGGGTCCTGCAGTAGAGTCACCTAATTCACATTGGATTTGTGACAGGAAAATCAACACAAAGCTATTGGGAGACAAATTACTAATGATTACAACAGTTGGATGAGATATGGCATCGTTCTTAGAAGAGTGCCAACACCTTTACCTTTAACAGGAAACCTGTTTAATATATTTATAGAAATATCCTTATAGTTCTGTTTTATTTCCAAGGTCTTGCAGTTTTTAAACTGCATGTTAAAAAAGGCCAAAATCAACAAAATGTGTTTCATTTAAAACGATTCCACTCTAAGAAGAGCTGTTACAACAACAGGAATAAAATTATACTGACTTCCTTACAGTTAACGGCTGGAGGAGTTTTCCCCTTGATGGAATTTTTCCAGGTTGTACTCATTGTCATGATCCCTGTTTATCTTTTGGAGTGATTTCTTGGGACCGAACACTAAACCTGCTTGTCTTTTTTTGTCTGTTGACTTCCTGGTTAGCGTTCTGCACATCTTTGATCTTTAGAGGAAAGTCTGCCGGGAAAGATCAGTGAAAGAGAACCCCTAATTATTCGCACTTGAGCTGTATTTTTTATAAACACAGCAAGACACATACTTTACATACATACATACAACATTCAACTCTTGAAGCTATGTACATATTCTGTTTTGTACTTTTCTGAAGAGTTTCTAAAGGAACCATGTCTTCTGTATTTTTTTGGTGTTTTGTCTCTGTGAACTTAAGAGTGGTTTCATCTGCAGATTAGGTTTTGAAATTAAAATATTTCCAAGATCCCTTGCTTTTTTTGATTTACCTTTTCTCAAAACAGATTTCAGCAAATAACACTGTGTGATCTTCACATTGGAGAAGCGGGGCATGAGCGAGAACAGAAAAGAAAGATGTTGGCATGAGTCAGGGAGGATAGGAAGGTGGAAGACACAATGGAGCAGGTTTGTGACATGATGGAAAGAAGACACCAGTTAAAGAACAAGTTTTTCTTTTCCCTTAAACAACAGGAAAATATGAAAAGACACAACGGTTGAGATGGGGGAGGTGGGGGAGGGATAGTAGGAAAGAGGTGGGAGTGGTTCTATCTCCCAGACTGCACCAAAGCCTAAAGGCTATTTAGGCATGGTCCCAGACACAATTATCCTATGGCACACACACACAAACACACACTAATCAGCTGCGTCAAAATTAATCCCAGACTCCCCATCCACATTATCTAATTTGTTTATCTTTATGAAACTGGAATAAATAAAAAAAAATACATAAAATATGGTTGAGAGAAAGCCTGCGGTCCCCGGTGCTAAACCTTATACTGGATGCAGAATACGTAAAGTGCTGCTGCTCCACTATCTTCCCTTGGGGCAACAAATGGAATATATTCTAGACACACAAACACAAAGAGATGTTCGTTCAACATTAATCAGCACTGGCAGTTTGCTTTGTGATGATCTGAGAAAAATGCACAGTCTTTCTTTATATTTGCCTGTTTTTGAAAGGAATTTCTCTTTCAAATCACGGTGCCTCATTTCATTTGACGTTAACTCCCGCTGTCATTTTGTTGTCTTTTCTTTGTTTTGATCTCCTATCCCGTAGCTTGGCATAGCCTCTTGTTTTAATGTTTCCAGCATTTCGGTCTTGGGGAACACATGTACTTGTACAAGTAAACACAGCTTCCCACAGCACCTTCCCTGGTTTTGCCGCCTTTAATTTTCCTCTCTCTACTAAACGTGATCGCACAGATGGGACAGGCAATCTGGTTGCCAGCTACCGCTGCCCCTTGGAGTTTTTGTCAAACACTGACCAGTAATGAGCCTGTGATAAGAAGCAGAGTAACTGCAGGAGAAGTTGTGTAGTTCTCTGTTCTCCTCTGCTGCACTGGTTCTCGGCTGTTGTGTGACGGCGTGAGCTCAGGTGTGCCTTGAGGTTTTGGTGAAATGTGAAGAAAATTGACGGTAAGCAAGACATTAAATGTCAGGCTTTCACTCGCGAAACATGTCGGCTGTTTGTTCTTTCCCAAGTCCTAGGCTATTAAAAGACAAATTAACAAAGAGAAACACCCCAAGTGGCCACGGAGGGCTCCCTTTCATCGTCTTTTGCCTGAGATCCAGCTACGGAGACTCAGGTGGACAGAAAATCATCTTGACTTTTTTCACGCAGGAGCAGAGAAAATAGTTCTCACAGCTGCAAATGTGTCCTGCTAAGAAAACATTGAGCAGAGAATATGACTTTCTCTGTTGATCTCAGATTTCTCAGACCACCTGTCAAAAAAAAAAAAAGTATTAGAAGTTTGAAGCACTGCGTCCAACCCATAAAGGCTGCAGTGTTATCAGGTGTTAACAGTAATAAATAAATAAATAAATAAATAAATAAAAAGTTTGGTGTATAAGGGAAACTAAAATGAACTATCCCTCTTGTTAAAATCATGAATATCTACTAATTGCATGGGTCGATGGGCAGGATGGAGGGAAGGGAAGAAAACTCCAAACTGAGGATCATACATGCAGCTAGTTGTGAAGATGTGATTCCTAATTTGTTACGAAATTATTTCGTATATTTGTACCATGTTCCACTGAGTATCTTAGCTCTCATAGAAGGTAAGTAAATACTGGAGTGAGAAAAAAATTAACAGCGTGAGCAGCGTTAGCCATATTAGATGCTGCACGTAGCTGCTTTAGTTTCTCTTATACAAACAAAGCCATTCATTTACAATGACCATTCATGAGACATTACACTAGTAGTGAGTAAATAGTATAGACTTGCTATGGCTTTATTGATCCAATTCATCCATTGTGAACTCTTCTCATCTACTCAAAGGAAGTATTAGGGCTGGTTTCTCCTTCCAACAGAAGACGAGTCCGGGTTAGCAGGGCCACGACTGACATCATTACTTCATTTGGCATGGATGCAAGTAAGTTAAATTGACTGTGCTCAAAACCACTGTTTAGCAAACATCCTGTAGTTTCCCATTAAAGATTGCCATGCGGAACGATAAGCCACAACCAACACTCCTTTGACTTTAACTGTTGATCTGTGGTAACTGCCCGCACACCCTAAGTTTGCCAAAGGTGGTCACCCATAAAATACATTTTGCAAATTAATAATTGAAATGTGTCAATCATCAGTCTATGTTCTGTTTTGCCAGAACACAAACTTGTTCCAGTTTGATACTAATGTGGATTTTCTGCTTTGCTGTGTTTAAATGGCATAAATTAAAATGACTGGAACTGTTATTGTAGTATCTGTCCAATGGTGACATTTTAGCATGTTAAGGAGATGTAGTGCAACGGTATGGCAAGACTGAAATCCATACCCATAATAACTCAAACACCACATTTTCATATTCAAGCACATTAGTGGTAAAAAGAAAAACTGAGCACAAGTGAGAGGAGATTTAATGTTATGTTAATGTTGCATTTTCTGGATTAATTTGTTAAAGCTGAATGTAAACCTCTGTCAAATATAAAAATAAAACAAAGCACTCTCTCATATTCTAGTTTTCCAGTGTTGGGTGACACTGAAAAGTTCCAGATAGCCAGAGGGGTGAGAAAGACTTTGGCTTTTGGCATCACCAGTGAAAAACAGGAGTAAAGTATAGACAGGAGTGTAGAGGAGAGATGGATGAATGGAGGTCGGAGAGAGAGGGATGGAATGAGACAGGAAATGAAAGGCTTTCTCCGGTTTCACTCCCTGTGACCTCATCAGTGTGATCATGGGTTTTATGAGCTTTCCCTCTCGACGCCCACACACCACCTCACACGTGCCAGGACACACACACAGTCACACACAGTCATACACACTTCAGGCTCTATATTTCATTCCCTGGCTCAGACACAAACACTCGCTTACATGTGTTTTTCTCTCTGTCTGTTCCTTTTCTCACACTCTCTCCATCAACCCTTCACATGCTTTATCACACACCAGGATGGTTAAAAAAAAAAGCAGACAGTAGCTTAAAGCCTCTAATACATAATTACGTACAGAGAGGAGAAAATTTGTCCTTATCAGTGATCGTGTTATCCTTCTCAGGAAAAGCACGAGGCTCTGAAATGATATAAAACATTTACATAACCCACATCATAAGCTCTAAGCAGTGTATGCATGTAACATTGAAACACTGCAGGTATTCCTGAGGGAAGCTGGCTCTTTGCATTACCTCTCACCTACAGATCTCACAGTGGCTTCTCCACTGAGCTGAAAGATGATTGGCAGTGAATGAGCCAGCATTTGAATAACAGCTAGCAGTTAGCAAAATTTCCTTGGGACAAAACAAAGCTGCTTTCCCTCAAAGCATGTGCGGCGTCCATGTGTGTTTTCCGTTTTCATCCACACTTTCTCTCCTCTGGGTCGTCCTGACATTCATTTCCCTCCTCTTTGCCAACCATTTTACACTACAGCTATGTCACTTACAATTCAAAGTCTCCAGCAGCCTCACTACTTATCTCCACAAAGTGGGTAATGCTTTAAGACTGTGTGTTTGCTTTAATCAGCATCAGGGCTTCTTGGAGTAGAAAAGCAGGGGAAGGGAACAAAAGGAAGCAGTATTTTCGATGGGACAAGTCTCGTTAGCAGTGATTCTAACCTGGGTACATGTTTTCATAGGTGCCAGGTGTTCGCTCACCAGCTTCTACCGTCTCATATACAGAATATAATGAATGATATTGTATTTTGATCGACTTTTACATCACGCTCCTCTACAGAGTAGACACACAAAATGAAAATGACAAAAACTATAATCGAAGGAAAGTGGAACTTTTCTATATAATGATGAGTAAAGCTAGATTTATGCTTCTGCAACATAGCCTTTCATGCAACTCCTTAGAAAAGCATTTACATGTCCCGGTGACTCAGTCCAAAACATCCGATTGGATAATTATTGGTCGAACAAGCAAAGACAGTTCACCTTCCTCTTTCCTGTTATACAATATCTTCTCGGACGTCCTCTCTCTTCTGTGTGTTGCAGTGATTCTAGTAAAAGTATAAGTAATTAATTACATTTATTAGTTCCTACGGCAACACGCCATGATGACACACCAACGTGCAAGTATGAATGCACCAAACAGTCGACACTATTGGCTAGCCTCAGCATTGTTCCATTGTCAATGTATAAATAAAGTTTAAGAGAGAAGGACATTTTAGGGACGACGGTTTAAATAAGAGCATGGCTTTAATCTTTATTAATGCCAGAATGAAACTGGAAATTATATGAGCCGAGCGAATATTCTTTTCTAAATGAAGCTTTTCCCCATAGGTGTCAACGTGAGGTTGATTACTGAGTAATCAGTTGAGTTGAACCAATCCATTTCTTTGATTCTTAAGCCTAACTAACTGTCAGTATAATACCAGTGATAATAAATCTTTAAAGTGTCAATTTCATATTGACATTGGTAGAGAGACTTTATACAGTGGATCAGTTACATGGCTGATACTTGATCTCGATCACTACTTTAACAACACAGGAGTCAGTCATGCATCAAATCAAACTTTGATCTGAAGATGTGATAGAAGATTGATGATTCGATTTTTGCTAAACTCCCTCTTCACATAGGTGTACCCTATGCCAAATGGTGAGTTAAACACAGGTACATCTCTATATACACGGCCTCCTCAAGAGTCGCACAGTAATATCCGTTCAGGGACAACAAGGCCTCTTCCTGTTCCCGGGTCATGACCGCGGTTGGTGCTTATAGTGATTGACAGCTCAGTGTTTGGGTTAGGCTGTCACCTCTGGGGATTTACTATAAGCTAAGTCTTTATACATTTCCAATACAGAACATTGGCAAAAACTCTCACGCACACAGAGGTGTATAGTGTAAAAGCATGCACATTCACACAAGCACATACAGGCATGGTGTCCAGGCACACCCTCTCCATCCATCCCGCTGACACACATGCACATATACAGAGAGTGTATGGGTATATCTCACTGACATATCTCATGTTCATCCCACAGGGAACACAAGTTGAGACCATAGCAATGTTGTTTTAGGGGGATAAAGGAAGTGGGGGCTTAGGGGGAATTCGTTTGCACTTGAAGTACAGAATGTAATATTACAGAAAACAAATGTTTTTGTAGGTCTTGATTGGTTTAGGATTTATTTAATGGAAAGCCGCATGGAAATAAAGATCTTGTTAATCACCATAATGAACTGATTTCTCCGGCCACAACCTCTGCTATATTATATTTTACGCTGCATTAACTCTAATCTACTTCAAGCCACAGTTTCTTAAACCAAACAAATGAACTTTGATTAGCTCACTCCGCTAATGGTGACACTGCTAACGGCCTGGTATATGTGTGAACTTGTCCATTACAATGCCAGGAAGTCTAATAGAGATGGATATCTCAGTGTCTTCTGGATAGCAGGCAGCTGTTATTGAAAAATCTCCACAACTGAGATAGAACAACTAAAATGGTGCTTATATTTGGCTTGGCGAGCATGTTCTCCTGAGGCAGTTTCAGTCGAATTTCAGTCACATCTGAATTTAACTCGCAGGCTTTCACAATCTAAAATGAAACTTTCATACTTTGTATCTAAAAAACAACAATGCATGGTTTTGGTGTTTAGCTGAGGTACAACCGTTACTGTATGAAGAACTGAGTAACATCTCTTGCCGTTTTAGACGCCTAAGGGCAAACATAGGGTTAGGTAGCTTTGGCAGTTGTTTGTTTAGCTGTGCGTTTCAGCAAGCCATTAATACGGAGGCCTAATCGTGCTGTTGGTAGCCTTAACACACATGGGAGCAATTTCCTTGACAAAGATTACACATGGATTTACGCAGACCAAGTAGGGCTTCCTGGACACGGATTTAACTGTTGTTGTAATTATACAGGTGTGGTGCACCTTTTAAATGACACATTTTACATGCACCTGTATGAACCGAAGATTTTATGAAGAAAGAAGAAAAAAACACTAGGGGATGGTCACACCTTCTCTAGTTGGGTTATTTTACAACATAAGGTTTTGTCAAGTCATGTTTCCACTGCATTTTAGTTCATATAAAAGCAAACAAAATTAATTCTTTTGAAATGGTAGTCCTTATAGTATACTTTCCAAGCTCATCCTAGGAAACAATTTAAATTACTGATTTAGCACAGGATTCTAAAATTTGTTGACATATTACTGTAATAGAAAATGTTACCAGCTACTGTATATGACTTTTAGAAATATTTTGTTTTGTATACGTATATAACACATATTCTAAAAGCCTATTTAGCAACTAAGATGAAGACAACGACATTAGTTGTCATTGGAGTTCCTCAAAGTGTGTGTGAAACACACTCTTTCAGCATACAGTGCAGTGCAGCACCATCACCTTCACTTGCTAGAGAAGTCGGAGCAAATAATCTCTCCTTATCTCGTTTAGAAACAAGTCACAGTATAGTTTTGCACTGGGGTGGATTGAATGGTTGAGAGACAAACTGTGTCAGTCCTTAGTAGCAATGGGACAGATATTCTTGTTCGATTATTTTCCTAATACATCATGGATTTTTCTGTTTTTACAATGAAATGGGCCCCGTTCATCTGGTTTACAGTTTGACATCTGCAAAATCACCCCCTCCGTATTTTGGCTCGACACAAAACACTCCCTTATTTGTGAGGCTGCAAGTGCACCAACAGCGCGGAGCTGTTTTGATATGTGCCGAAAGATTGTCGTGCCCGTAGCCGCTGGATTTCAGAATTCAACACAGCAGGCAGCACGCTCAAAACTAGCAGTGCAGGAGTAGTGTTTTAACTTCATTTTTTATTTTTTTTTTTTACCAATGTGCTATAATAGGTAAATAATGGAATCTAATAAGATGCATTTATGGTAAGTACACTGGTATAATGTGGTCGTCTAGAATTTAAACCAAATAGTACATTAATTATTGTATCAGTTACAGCTAATCATGTTTGTGAATCATATTTTAGCTGTCATGGTTTTTTATTTATTTAAAATGATTAATGCAGATGTTAATACCTTTTACTTGGACATGGTATCCCCGTAACATGTTTTTACAAAAGGGTAAAATTCAGTTATCTCTATTCAGAGAGTGATGGGCCATCAGAAATAAGAATATTCCACATAGAGTTTGTTTGTCCCTGAACCTATTTCCAGTTGTTTTTATGTTTCCCCCATTTTTGGTTTCTGTGTAATGGCGGAGAAATTATTTATTTTTGCTCAGAACAAAAACAGCGTTGTTGGGTGAACCCAGTGAGAGGAGCTGTGCAGATGGATTTTCTTTTGGGTATTTTTGAAATAATACAAATATCATTACAGAAGAAATGAAACTATTTTCAGGAGCGCGTCTCAGATTGCTCTTGGTAAATAAAATCACTTGCCTGCCATCTCATCATGAAAATCACCTGCCTCCCGCAGTGTTTCTCGACCAAAAGTGTCCCAGAACATGATACAGTTGTACACCAGGCGCCAAATGGGATTCTCTCGTAAAGAGAGGAAAAAAATGACTGCATGTTCACTGTTGGCAGATTTAAACATAAATTTAATAAAAGAAAATGATAAAATGGAAATAGACTCAACTGTCAATCTCAACTCTGTCTTTGAATGACGTGTTTCCAAAACTTTTCTTGCTAGGAAACATTGTCCATGACTTGACATTGACCAAATTCACCATGATGATAGCCTCCTTGGAGCGTCGGGTGAACTTAGATGGAGCAGCGGTGTTTATGGTATTCTCTTTCCTAACGGAGAGTGGTGGTGGCAAGAAGAGCTGGCTTGGTTCCTACACTAGCTGTATTTTTATGTTCTGCTTGCTTTAACATTTGGGTTGGGAAATCTGTTTCTACTCGGCTGGCCTTAGGCAGATGGGTCCCTCCATATGAGCTGGGTTCTGCTCAAGGTTTCTTCCTGTTGAAAGGGAGTTTTTCATGCCACCGCTGATTTCATGCTTGCCCTGAGGGTTTCAGGCTGGGTTTCAGACCTGGTTTTGTCTGAACCTGGTTTTGTCTTGAGACAGTTTGTATTGTTATTGACGCTGTATAAATAAAATTGAATTGAAATCTACCTCATGGTTACCTAGGCAAGCAGAGACTGGAACATCCACTAGCGACCCACTGTCGGCTACAAAGCGAGGAGCCAATTGGTTTATATGTGGATGATGCTTTACTATTGACAATATTCATTTCCTGGTACTGGTGATAAAGTTGGGACAGCCACTTTTTCTTGAGACTATAAGCTAATTAAACGATATTGTGAAAATGAATAAATGGGCCATTATGTATTTTGTAATAATTACAGCCACTCCCAGACCTTGTAGGTGAAAGAAATACACAGAGATGGATTCTGATCCTTGCTCAGTCATCTAACTAATATTTCTCCTGAATAAATTAACATTGAACATTTTGAACAATACCAGTCGTGTTTGGTGTTTCCTATGGTCAGCCAGTAGCAACATGAATCTTGTCTAGGCAAAGCAGACTTGGCAGACTGAGGTTTCTGCTTAGCTCCAACATAAATCTTGCCATGGAAAACTATGTCAATCCTACTTTTAGTTTTTTGTTAATTTTCTTCTTTTTAAGGCACATAAAAAATGGCCTCAGAACCAGGGAAGGAAAGGAGCGCCTCCCAACCCACTTACATGTGGATTCATTCCAGTGAAACCTGAGAAGGTAATTAAACATAATGAAGATCTATGCAGAACCAAATAGCCTGTGAGGGCTGTAGAGAAAGAGAGACAGGAAGAGCCTGAACCATTCAGGGAGAAAGGGAGAGGTGTGGGTCCAGGAATTGTCTTGTTAGAGTGTGTGTGTGTGTGTGTTCACCTCACCTGCCTGTGGAAAAACCCAATGGTTTGGTGTGGTTTCCTGGGAATACACTTCCTTTCTGTTCCATCTGTTCCACCACACATCACCCAATCAATTGCTAACTTGATACTCATGCTGTTCAGCCAGCCAGCCAATTGTAGGAGCCGTCGGTGGTCATGTGATACTCCAGAGGCAGTTGGCAGCCCATTTGTAATGTACAGTTAACTGTATAATGGTATTTCTGCTCCAGTGGAAACCACTAGGGTTTCTGTGTATGTTTGTGTGTGCACGGGTGCGCGCTTGTCTGTAGTGATCCGTCCAATCTTGCATTCTCCAGGATTGCTGGTATATTCTTTGACATTTCACAGTATTTGTGTCGTGCATCTATATGTGTTTTCACATCACATTGCATTTCTGTCTGCATACTGAAGATGCAGTAACAGTCAGAGTTTCCTATAATCATCTATAGTTGCATGTAGCATTTGCATACACTAGTCAGGAGGAATGCGCGGTTTTGCATGCAGTTAAGTCATCAGTTAGATTGTGATAAAACAGCCATAAAAAGAGGCAACGTTCTCAAAAGGTCATATCATGCAAATTCACACATGGACTACTGTTCATCGCGTCCTTGGCTTTTACAATGTACAATTTACTTTATAGTCTCATATTGAACAAGCGGGTAATGCTACCGTTTTCAAAATATCATGAACTTTAAGGCACAACAGGGGGAGGGTGCAAGGATCAACATTAAAAACACTGCTCTCTCCTGATGGACCTTAAACACAACCCTGAATGTTAACATCGCTTTGTTCTTGTGCTTCATATTTCCTTGGAATTCTGTTCTGTTCTGCCTCAGTGGAACAAAACAACGCGGCCACTCATGATGTTTCCACATTTATTTTACTTCAGTAAATATTACAGTACTCCGTCATGAGCTTTTCTCAGCTGTGTTGATTCTCTCACAATGATTTTTCTCAGTCTAAACAATTGGCTGAACAATTCTATTGTCTTTAGATATAACTCCCTCCACTTTTTTTTTTTGTTTTATGCTGTACACAACACTTAGAATGTCTTAGGTCAAGGTCATTGTGACTTGAGAATGTTTTTGTCCATTTGATACTGTGTCTAAGGGCCTCAGCACACCAAGCTGAAAATCTGGCTTTTTCTGCTCTCGGGCTGCCGGTGAGCATCTGTGACCCTAGTTATTCTGGTGTGTCCTGCACTGTTGGCACCAGTTGAATTGGCTTTTCCTTTAAAGCATGTCTACTATGCAGCTGAACCAGTCTGAGGGAGAAATACCTCTGCTGTTCATCCTAGAGTACCAGTGAACAAAGAAAAAAAAAATGTCGAAGGTAAAACCAGCAAAGTTCAAAGATCATGTCGGAAGCCTTTCTCATTTTACAGCTTTGTCTAATATAAACATTGAAATACACAAATATTTTCACAATGACGTGATCATGGGGAATGAATCGAACGTAGACCAAAATGATTTAGGAGAGGGCATATCTGTACGACGGTTTGTAGCTCTTCTTAGCTCTACCTAGCCTCCTAATTAATAGTAGCTCTTCTGGTTTCCCAGAAAACTAATTTCCCCAGCATATATCCCAGCTGGCCTTTGGCTGTAGTCTTTAAACAACTTTTCATCCCAGACACAGGCAAGGTGAGGTGACGTTATAGTCTGTCTTTGTTGCTGGTGGTTCTTTTTGCTGTGTTCATACCTTAATAGGATAACACGATAAAGTGATGTCATTCCTTCATATTCCTTGCTACATTTACTACTACTATTTGTCAGAAGAATACAGCCTCGATGCAGTAATTCTAGTTTTTGTAATTTTTTTTAATCCTATTACTATTAACTGACGTAAGTAAATTTAGCTAAAATTACACACTGAGAAATGAGAGAGTGAGCCTTAAAGCCTGGTCAAACTCTGGTCAGCAAGGACAGTTCTGCACTAGTTTCAGCTTGCTGTGGTTTCAGAAGCTTTATAAATGAAGCTAAATACCTACCTTTGTGTACATTTTCAATACTGGCACTTCATCTCCAAAGCTGCTGGCATGCATGGGGCATATGAGTACATTTCAGCTTATTTCAGTGTATAAAGCAACCCTCTTTAGACGTGGAAATGATTGTTTAGACAGGTATTGAAATGTCAATGTGCGTATGAGAGGATGTAGGGGAAATAGATTTTCTCACCAGTGGTATTTATGATGGGTTTGCGAAGAGGAGGGAGAGAGAGAGGGAGCTGAAAAGAGAGTGATGAATGAGAAACAGTTTTAGTCATCATGCTCTATCTCCGGAGCCTTTTTGTGTGTTGCGGTCGGTTCATCAAGGACCAAGTGGGATTGAGGAGGTAGTGTGTGTGTTGAGGTGCATGCATGCGTGCTGGCCTTTCGCAAGTGCTTCTGGTAATGTGCTTCTTCGAATGTGTGCATGTACTTGTGTGGTATTGCTGACGGAGAACAGCTTAGAGGGGGCAAGCCAGATGTGTAAAGGCTGCCAGAATCCTCCTCACACTCCAACAGGAGCCATCATTATTAATACTTTAGTGAGAGGCTATCCTGATGTGGGGCCAGTTTAGACCCACCACCACACATAAATCTATCCCAGAAGTCTCCGCTCCTGTCTGGCCAGCTGGCACGTCGCGTTGGAAGCACTGAATGAGGAGAGAAATGCATCCAGTTACCTCTCCCCGTCTCCCCGTTGTGCTGGCATGCCGAGAGACAGTTCCTAATTTTCTTTGGTCTCGTCTTCGTAGCTTTGGTCATTGTTTCTGTCATTTATGATTATGTTGTACTTACCAAAAATTCGGAGATCTTTGGTCATAGTAACATTTGCTACAGCAAAGACGTATGAAGGAAGAAACATAAGACCCACTAGTTTTATCAGATGATTTCAACTACTTTATTTGGAGCTATAACTAAGTACTACAATGTGACACAGTGTCACATTGTAGTACTTAGTATAGTAATTCCTCATTGCACAGGGCGACTGTGCTGGCATGGTTATATTTGAACTTGTAAATGCTGATACATGTCTGCTATGGGCATTTGGGTAATAGCTGTCTTCCATATGAGTTTTTTTTTCTGGTGTGAGTTGGACTTGAAACAGTTTTCCTTTTTCGTATGCCTCAGTACAGTGCAGTTTTCATAAATGTAAAATGATGGCTAAAGCTATGTAAATGATTTGTAACAAACCGGAATTATCATTTAAAAGGGGGGATTTGAAAAAAACTAACTTTTACTGTTGGTATTATGGTTTATGTTTAATTGGTTGTATTATCAAGTTCAAATCATTCTTAGTCTACTATACACCGATCAGGCATAACATTTTGACCACCTTCCTAATATTGTGTAGGTCTCCCTTGTGCCTCCAAAACAGTTGTGATTCATCAGAGAATGGACATGGTCCTTCTGAGGGTGTCCTGTGGTGTCTGGCAACAGAATGTTGTTAGTGGGGGCCTTTGGGTCCTATGGGTTGAGGGGAGGGGCCTCTGTGGATCATCCCACAGATACTTGATCAGTTTGGGATCTAGTGAATTTGGAGGCCAGGCCAACACCTTGTGCTGTTCTTCATGTTTTTTAGTTGTTCCTAAACCGTTTTTGTGTGTGTGTCTGTGTCAGGCTGCATCCTGCTGGGGATGGCTGCTGCCATCAAGGAGTGTCATTGCTATGGGGTGGGGTGTGTGGTCTGGTCTGGTGTAGGTGGGTGGTACATGTCTAAGTAAAATCAACATGAATGCCAGGTCCAGAAGTCTCCCAGCAGAACATTGAATTATCATAAGATGGACAATGTTATTCACTTCTGCCATCAGTGGTTTTAATGTTGTGGCTGATCAGTGTATTTCCCGTAGGAATGTAGCAAAAAGGAACGTCAAAAATGGCAAAGGTTGTGTAACAAAATGTTCCAGACAGGTTCATGTGTTTGTTCATGTTCACAGTCAGTGACTCCACAAGGTTTTGATAATCAAACTGTCAGCGACAGTGAGGGGGAGTGTGACAAAACTGAAGCAAAACGATACTGTCTGGCATGAATTGGCATTGCTCAACAACTGGTGATTGTTTTGCAATTGTAAAAAAATAAATAAATAATAATGATAATCATCTGAATGTGGAATGTGAATGTTGTTTTTCACCAATAAGAGGGGAGTGTGGAAGATATAGACAGAAACGAGGAAAGAAGTTGAAATTTGTTGATGTTATTGACTTTTCATACGGACGGTTTTGGACCGTTTCTTCTCGGTCACAATACAGTAAGCACAGGTGCATATATGAATACCTTAAAATTACTCACCTCAGTGAAGCCAAGCTGTGAATCCAACCTCCCCATTTAGCACCTGTTTGTATCTGTATGTGTTTGCATGTATGTGTTTTGTGTACGTGTGCAGTCCTGGCTCACTGCCACCCTGTTGTAGTTACAGGAACTCGGTATCCTGGAATGAGGGAGTTTCTCTGCCTTAGAGGTTGGCAGTGGCACAGCATGCACACACACACACACACGTACACACACAATCACACAGACTATAACTCTCCAACTAATTATGTTGGTCATGGAGTAAAAGTGAGCTCAAACTTGGCTTGTGTGAGCCGTGATGGATAGTGTGCTCAGTATTCTGGAGTAGAGTTCATAATATTTACCCGGATACCGCAGGAAATGAATGGCTTGAAGTCGGCCGTTTCAATTTACACATTTTTCAGACCCAAGTTTTTGGCACTTTCATTTAAATGGCTGAGAACATTATCCCTGTCTCCCTTTGTTTTATTTTCTCATAGTTCACTCTACGTGTCTCCCAGGCTTCCACTGCAGCTTCCAACTGATTGGCCTAAACAAAGTGACACATAAAGAGTCACCTCCTCACCCCAGCCCACTCTGTAAAAACAGCCCTTCTCTCCCTCTTGTCCATTCTTACATTCAGTATGCAAAATCCAACCAATCCCACCTCCTCTCACTCGTTTTCCCCCACATGCAGAAATAAATTGTAGCATTACAAAGCATTGAAGAGTGCTTCTTAAATCCACTCAAACTGTGAATGTACACAGGTGGTGTATTCTTACATAAACTAGACACGTTTTGCACAAAATGTTTATTATTTATTACAAAAAAAAGAAGATGAAGTTTATTGAAAAATGTGGTGGCTAATATTTCTCCATCTTTAAATGTTGCATTCAAGGACAGTTTTTTCTTAATTGTTGTATTCAAAGACCTCAGTGTTGCAGATGTATTGTGTGGTATATGGCTTTAAAAAACAGCATTTTATCCTTAATACGTGTAAGATAACCTGATTATTGTGTTTCCCCGACAGTTGCGTTCTCTACAATACGACCATATTTTGATTTTAATCAAATTAGTGAATATGAATGGACAGGTGCGGGCGTACTAGTGGAGGCGGTGTGCAACTGGTGCTGCAGCCACCCGAGGCTGTGAGATTTTACACTGCCTCTGCTTGGCTTGTTCACCTGGGAAAGGAAGCTTAGCTGTAATAGAAACCCCACTACCTTAGGCACTGTACACACACTCACATACAGACACGCTCTGGCCAGCTCAACTTTGCACCTCGGGAGGGGATGTTCTATTTTGGGCATGTGTGTCATTTGGTGTGCTTTTTTTTATTTTTTATTTTTTCACACATTTTTCTTTTTACATATGTTTTTTTTTTATGTTTATAAAATTTTGAGTCTTTGCTTATGTATACACATGTCTTAGCAATATGTTTGAAAAACTCTGCATGTGTGTTCGTCAGGTGGCAGCGTGAGCATTGAAGTGCCTTACGAGAAAATGAGGGAGAGGAGGCCAAGGCAGGAGATGAATGAGGGGGTTGAGAGGGAAACATGAGATGGTCAGACCTCACCTGAAGGAGGAGCTGACTGCCTTGGGGCCAGGAGCTGTCACTCAGAGCAGGAGTAAGCATGTTGTTCCCAGGCCCTTTTGCTCAGGTGAGACAGAGAGGACGAGTGTGAGAAGGAACTAGTAAGAGAAACAGAGTAGTGTTTTCTTTATACATACTTTACTGATATCTGATATTAAGTCCCCTATCAAGTTTAGATTTGGCCCCCCTGGAACTATAATTAATCTTTTACAAGTGGTTCCACTGTATGATTGTTTTAGTTTAATTATCTTTTTGAAAAACAGTACATTTAAGATGGGTAATGGTGTATGACTGTTCAGAATACAAAATAAGTAGAGCACAAGTGTGAAACATATGGCCCGTAGGCCAAAAGCGGCCCGCAAGAGGGTCTAATCTGGCCCACATCATGAATTTGGAAAGTGCGAAAATTACATTGAGACAGCAGTCTTTCAATGAAAATAACTCCTATTCCTAATTGAGAAAAGTTAACATTCTCCTAATATTCTTTTTTACACTAAAACAAACGAAAAAATCTGGAGTTGTCAGTATTTATAGGCTATTTTGCTGTTATGTTACTGGTCTGGCCCTCTTGAGATCAAATTAGGCTGTATGTGGCCCCTGAACTACAATGAGTTTGACACCCCTGGTGTAGAGGAAGAAAATTCTGGATTCTGGAAAGTTGCATATCGTTCTGTATCGACGTGGACGTTCTTGTGTACTTGTGCTCGCGCGTCTGTTTTCACATCTGTCAGTGTGTTGTTATGTGAGGGGGTTCCCAGAACTGTGATGACAGTGTCATTTTCCACTCATGTGGGAAGGTTATCCTGAGGTTTCATCTGATCAGATTACTCCGGCCTGTGTTGATTATGTCTGCATTTGCATGTGCTGTTGCTTCATACACCATTTGATTTCCATTTCCAGCTACTTTATACTTCCACGTCACTACGTCATAGAGAAATATTTAGTTTTCTTCCACTTTTCACTGTTTAAGTACTTTAAATATTAAAATCCGCAAATATTCACCCCAGCTTTATCAGCGGCAATTTTATATTCTGCCCTATAGGAACACATACTTTCATACTTTAAGTATATTTTGATGCTAATACATATTACTTTGATCATTTTTAATACCGTACTTCTTCTTCCTCTGCCTTCATTGTATGCTCATCATAATGACTCAGAAATTCTCTCTGTGACAAACTTTTCATCAGAATCGCATGTGAGTGTATTCTACCGGCAGTTCCTTTACAGTATTTTCATCAGGGTTTGATTACAGTGGCCCTTTGCCTCACTCTCACTGTCGTCACTGCAGAGAAACCCGAGCCCTGCGCGCTGGGTGCTTGTTTCACATGTTTATTTTCACAGGAGAGATGTATCCTCCACTCCATCCTTCCACCTTCTTCCGTCCTTTATTGCCTGCACAATAGAGCTGCAGAAATGAGTGGGGGTGAGCTGGGGATCAAAATATAAAATATGCATGCGTGTGCCTACGAATGACATATGTGTTGATGCAGTTGTGGTGCAGATGGTTGCAGTGTCTGTGTCTGCTATACCGCGTGTGTGTTGTAAATGTAGATTAACACTTGGAGACAAGCATTATTATTGATATAATAATGCTCTATAATTCTGTTACTGTCTAGTGAGGGGACTTTTTTGATCTTGGTTTATGGCAGATTACAGGTTCTGTTTGGTTCATGTATTTTGGGTCTCAGTTTGTGAGATACTCTGTCAGGATCTATCGTTGCCTACCAATGCACAAATGAACTAAAAAGAGAAGATTTAGTCCTGGATTCACGTTCATGTTTTTTTTTTTTTTTTTTCCCCCATGTTGTGTATTTGAAATGGGTTGCTTTTACCACTGTGCACACACACACACACCTGGCAGCTGCCTACCACAGTGGCCAGACAATGCATTTCACTGTCTCCTCTTAGATTAGGAACTACCAAGAGGTCATAAAATCAGCCTAAGGGTCGTGGGATATCATAGCGTGCATGGAAGAAGAAGAGAAACAATTCCCTTATATAAGCTTCCATTATTTTTTTCTGATCTAATCACATGTACATAAAACTACACATTTAGCTGAAACCAAATATGTATTTATTTATACTCACTGTTATTTACACCAGCTTCCACTTATAGACTTTGTTTTCCTTCATGAAATGTGTGTTGTGGTTAAGTGAGAAGAAGTTGTGTTTTGAGTGACTACACTTGTAGCCTTGGTTGTCCCAGTGGGAATTAATCCTGTAACCCAAACTATCCATATCCGTGACGTTCTTTACATGTAAATGTGTGAAGGGATGCATTAATGTGTGTGTGTCTGTTTCATGTACACAGTTGTGATCACGCAGGGTTGGCTGTGTGCGTGTCTGCGCGCATGCATGTCAGTGTGAGTACACAGATGACAGTATAATAAATGAAGTGCTAAATGTGTTTCTCTCCAGGGTCTTCCTAATGGAGGCACTGTGGGGAAATACAGTCCACACACACACACACACGCACACTCTCTCATTCACCCTAACAAATAATACACAGTGATTCACACATATACCTCTTATATAGGTCCTCTCTCCCCTCCTCTCCCTCACAAAACATTCCTCTTCTCCCCGGCGAGGGAACCATTAGTTGGGCCGCTCTGTCTACTCACTCCCCAGGCTCTCACTTGCTCCCTCTCACTTAGCACCTCCCCAGTCCAGGCCCTTCTCTCCAAGCCACCACAGGGCTCGGCTGAGGGAGGCCCAGAAATTGGACTCTCTTACCCTTAAACAGAAGGCTTTTGATAGGGATGGGCCAAGGGAATGAAGCCCTGACCAGAGAGACCCAGCAGCTCTCAGCTTTCATAAGGGGACTTCCAAAAATCTCCAAGGACATGAGGGAAATAAGTTTGTATGTTGTCCATATATGCAACCTTGTAACCTCTTTCTTTTGATTAAGGCTGGTTTATACACATTTTTCTATCAGATCAAGGAAATGCTGGCAGAAAAGAATGGGACTAGATTGAGGAACATAAAATGTGGGTTTTTATTTCTCACTAGTTAATTAAATTTTCTTTCCTTGTCCCAACTTCAAACTTTAAAGAATAAAAATCTAATTTGTGTCATCACATCTGACACTGCCAGAATACTGAGGGCATTGTTTCCCTTGCTTGTGTGGGTGTAGATTTGTGTGTATGTGCGAGTGTGTTGTGTGTGAATGTCAGCTTTCCTGTAAAGTTGTTGGGACATGACAGTCCTGGCAGATCCTCCAGTTATTGTTGGATGAACTCTCTGTGACTCTGAGTATATCATTCAAGTAGCAGACACACATAAACACCTAGCCAAACGCAGGTAACAACCAGGAAGTAGATCACTGGGATGGCAGAAAACCACATACGCAATTGACACCACATGTTTGTATATGCAAAATGTGTTCATTATGAAGTGTAGTTAGTGTGTGCATGTGAACACAAGTTGATACACAAGTCTGAAAGGAGGGAAGCATTATATGCCACTGGCACTGACGAGATGAAGCAATTGTGGGTTCGGTGTCTGATTAACTTAAATGAATGGCACAATTGTTACATACATATCCAGCAAACACTGAATAAGTGTTCATAATTATACTGTCATTAGTGTATTGTCAATTGAAACTACAAACTGTTGGGTTTTTGTTAGCTCACAGTGAGTTCTTAATATCTACAGAACCTGACAACAGACAAACCGAACACTGGCTCTAGAGAGGCCCTTTAATGTTTTTACGCTGAAGTGACAGCCACTGTAGCTTCTCCTACATGCTTAGAAGGGTAAGGGAGGAGTATTCACCACTAGATGCTGCTAAATGTTGCATACAGGTTCTTTAACGTGTAAACGTATACATTTAGATGATGGCCTTGTGCTGTCCAAACAATTGTTGTGACGAAATACGGTGAAGGTCAGTTTAGCGCTTGAGTGACCAAAGACAGGCTGTGTGAAATTTGAGTTGTTGACGTTAAAACTTTTTTTTTTTTTTTTTTTTTTTTTAAATCATTGCAATATGACATGAAATTATGTTGAAAGAAGTGGTTAGCGATATCATTTACCTTGTTCTCTGTTCACCATACTGGTATTGCATGTTACCCTACTTTCCTTGGCTGTGACTGGGTTCATACTGTTCTTTTTGTGATTTTTGCATGGAGGTATCAGCTCTATGGCTAAAGTTGATTGATGGTTTGGCAATGTTTTCAAGCTTTGATGGCATCACTTTTCTATTTTTTTTATGTATATCTACGTTGCAGCTCAAATATTTACCTGAGTTTTACCCCACCTTTACAATATCTTATATATGGGCAGAAACAAATTTGGACGAAGATTATTATTAGACATGTAGCCAACTTGTTATATTGCTAATGTAGTTGAGCATGTGAGCTTGCATGTGCAAGTCAGATTTGTCAGCATCCCCATTTTGCCTTTCTGTGCTCAGCTGTTCACACATCTAATCTCTGCTGGCTTAAAACACTTCATCATGCTAAGTCCACCACTTTAACACATGCACAGACACATACATACAGTTAGTTGTGATGGGTTTGCTCACCCCGAAAGGTAGATCACCATCAATGCAACACACTCACATCCTTAGAAACAGGGGGATTGAAATGCCCTGCAGTGTTGGAGAGCAGCTTATTATGAAAGAGCATTTTCAGCATTCCAGCCATGTCACCTAAAACCTTCTGTTTACCATTTTGTGCTGTGGGAGCTGTCCATCCAACCACTCACCATGTGTGTGTGTGTGTGTTAACTGTCGATAGGCCCATCTAATCTCACTCTTAAGGCTTCGAGTGAACACGTCAAGACCTTAGTTGTGTATATGTGTGTGTTTGAAGGTTTAGGCGCACAGTGACAGGTTGTCATGTTATCCAGGTGCTTCTGAAAAGCTTAGTGTTGACTTTATCATCAGGAGATACTTTTGTAGCGTTTGAATGAAATTGAAAATGAAAAGGGAATAACAACCTTAGTTGTGGTTTAAATTTTTTTTTATCTGTTTAACATTAGATCTTTTGACATCTGCGAGTACTTCCTGCATGCATACTGTTGGATGATAATTAATATTCTTTCAGTTTGCCTGTCACATGAAATAACCTTTGAACTGACTTACTTGTTTTAAGTATGTCAGATGTAGCCCTAGGACACTTGGAAGTTTAAAAGACAGTAAAACATAAAAGAAAAATTCTGTGTTTGCACTATTTAAATAACTTAAATCCACTGCATTGCAAAACTACTTCTTTGTTCAACTTCAACTCAGGGATAACCTACCTACTAACCATATTAACAGTTTTGTTTATGGTGGTATTTCGTTCATGATTACATAAGCTATAGAAAATAATTTCTGATAAACCTGCTCTAAAGGACACATGTATGCACATCTCTGCATTTGTTTATCTTAGTATGTGAATTTGGAATTCACATACTAAGTAAATAATTTCCCTCAAATTAAACCTGGAAGTAGCTTTGCAGTGCAATGAAACAACAGATTCATTCATGATAAGTCTGTTATGAACTGATTCACTCCAAAAAAACACACGCAGACAGACACTCAGAGTAAACCTACTGTGCAAGTGTGACAGTCAAAACGATGCATATGAGCTGAACTAGTGTAGCAGAACTAAGGAAATATAGGGTTTCAGAGTCAAATTCACATGTTCCATGACACTGCATTTCAGTTGTAACCTTTGAACCTGGCCTTGAGGAAGTGAGCCGCACCTGTTTCAGGGTAGGGAAGAAGCTGATAGGGGAGTGGCTAAGTCTCCTTGCATTTCTGACCCAAAGTGCGCTCATCTGCGCTCATCGCAACATCAGTTTTCCTATATATCCTTCTTATGTTGTGCAAATCCCACAGGCAGAAAGACGAGAGTGATACCTAACGAGAGACATCTGTCCATCTGCGTGTTGCAAAGTCATTATTTATGTTGCACCTTTAATGTGTTTGCTGTAAATCACTCGTATGCTTATTGTTGTGATTTACTGAAGTCACAAAAGGGCAATTGTAGCCTTGAGAAATGTGGGAAACCACAACCTAACGTCTATGAAGTCCAACCAAGTAGATTCTCTGGAAGTGTAGTAATTAACAGCACCTAGAACCACCACTAAGTGAAATATATATATGTTATTATATTAGTGCCGTTTTTGTACATTTTAGATTATTATGTTATTTGAATATTTATGCATAATGAGGTGTTTGGATGCCTTGCAGATGTAAACCATTGACATTACATTGTACATTGTACAGCTTATCTGTATGTTAAACACCAGAGAAGCCAGTTTTGGCTTTTTAATTTTATTCTTTGCATTTTTCTGCCTGTTTATTTATCAATTAATTAAGCAAAATTTCCTTTTAACCTCTATTGTGCATACATAGTTTTTACGAGATGTCAGTCCTCGCATACATAACGTCTGTACGTATGTGTGTGTCAGTCTTTTCATTTATAAGTGTGGAAAGGTCACACTGCGAGCTAAGAGGTGATAGAGAGGTGAAACAAAGCAAAAGGGTGAGAAACTGAGGCTCATGGTGGAAGTTGACGTTCCTGTGCCCCAGGGTGTGTGGGTCTGTGTGTATGTGTGTGTGTGTGTATGTGTGTGTGTGTGCATCAGCTTGTAGGTTGTGGGTGTGCATGCCCAGGGCAGAGTATTAGTAACAGGATATGGCTGCAGTAGAAAGCTGGAAACTTGTACCTCCTTATCTAGAGGGCAAGTGAGTCTGTGTGTGTCGTTTTCTCATACATACCTGATCACGACGATAACATCCACCCGGTGCGCCTGTGTGTGTGAGAGAGAAGTCTCAGCTTTCTGTAAAGTTCCCCTGATACAGCTCATGGCTCACAGGCAGGGCGAGACAGGGACTGAACTCTTATTTTGGCACCTTTTACCAAAAAACATGATTCACTGGATGAAAAAGAACTTCTGACAATAGATTAAAAGTCAGTTTACATATCTTAAGCTCCTCAATGCATAAACATAGTAGTTATTAATAAGATTAAGTTAAAAGTCTCACTGACATTCCTTGTCTTATACGCATTTAGTATGCATGTCCTTTAAGTGTTAAAAGGTCGCCCTACTAAGCATAAAGTCTTTAATAATCTCATCTACACACCAGTTAGAATTACTTGGTGTTGAAATGTTGATTCTAGCATTTGCATTTCTGGGATACACGCAATGCAAAGTGACAGCTCTTCTAAAACAAAGGAGCCTGTTACATTTAAAATTTTGTTTAAAAACGGCACGAAACTAAAAACCGTATACTCACAAATAGGTTGAGTGGCGACAAATGTATGGTGTGTTTTATTCACCTGTGAACACCTATTGTCGTAACTGACATCTCCAAAGTAATTTACGAGCAACTAATTTGAAAATGCTCAGTATTTTCAGTTTGCAAACAGGTAACTCTTGTGTAACTGCCAGGAAGAATGTAATCTGAGAAGTCATTAATAGTGTCAAGTATCACCTATGCTGTTAATTGCATAAATCATGCTGCTGTCATTGTGTGACAGAATGAGGTTGGCATGAGTCAACATCCCAAAGTGTGTGTCTATCTGTGTGTGTACAATAGTTATGTATTATTTTTATTATTTGTTGCTTTAATGCAGATCTAGGCTGTTTTCTTTGGAGTTAGGATGCTTTTCTAAACATCTCTTTCTATATGTTTTTGTGCTGTCTCCATATTTGCATGAAGTACAGTGTGGTTGCAATGGTTTCTTTATCTGAGACCTTTCTCATTTAAACTCAACTCATCAAAATCTTCCACCCCTTTCCTCCCCCTCACTCATCTCCCCGCTCCCCCATCATGCCATCACCATCACTTCCTCTTTTCTCCCCTGTGTTTTTTAGGCAGTTTTAGGTTCTGTCTGTCTCTTTTTTTTGGTCTTCCTGAAAAGGTAAGACGATCCATCCCCTGTTTTTCTCAGGACAATGCCGGGGGGATGTTAGGCTGGCATAGGGCTAGAGAAGAGAGGGACAGAATGAACAAGGAAGGACAAAGAGAGTGAGAGAAATGTGTAGGAATTGTTGAAGCAAATCAGGGCGTGATGTGTCATGTCTGTAGATTCAAACATCCTCATTAACATTGTTAAACAGAAGAGAGCTTTTTAATTTTCTCATTTATTCTTTCCTTTCTTCTTCCTTCATCTCGTCTTTCCTTTACGACGTAAAAAAAATTACAAGCTTCTGCAAATATATCACAGCTTGGCTATGCATTCACATACAAATGTATAGGGGATATTTGAGCATTGTTTACTGCACGTACCCACAGCATCATTCCCTCTACATTTTTACTTAGTCTTGATGCGAAACCCACTGTAGGCATTGCAAATGTTGGGCTTTGATCATTTTAATAATAATAATAATAATAATACATTTTATTTCTAGGCGCCTTTCAGAACACCCAAGGTCACCGTACAGGTAAAACAGGGTTTTTCCACTTAGGGTCAACAGAAACAAGTTGTGACTTATTACCAAGGTGATGATTCCAGCCCAGTATCACAGTAAAGTGTAATAGACTCACCAAAAGTGAGTTTTATTTTATAATACTGTAGTATAACCCTAGCTCAAATTAACTTTACCCTTGCTTGCTCTTTCTGTCGATTCTAACTTTTGCAAGCTTTAGCTGCTGTATGCTAGTATTTTATTAAATGTGTACCAGTCAAGACCACATTTAAAACCCTTGAACAGAACAGGTTTCTCACTTCAGTCTGACAGCATTCAATAGTTAGTTGAAGAAACAGTTGTCAAACAAGTCACAGATCTACCATTATTCACTGTTAATTATGCTAGTTGTCTCTGTCTGAAAAAAAAAAAAAAAAAAAAACATCTGTTAGTGACAGGTGTTTTTAAACCTGACAAATTGACACCCCTTAGCTAGACAAGATAATCATTCTTTTTTTTTTTTATCACTAAAGTAAAACTAAAGAGCCATTGTTGCAGAAGTTATTATGATTTTCAACGTGTCAAGTGAGTCTTCAACTGTCTTCACTTGTAAACATGCATATTGTATGAACAATGCTAGAATAGAAAGTTTAACAATAATTGAGTGGGGCGGGGTCCAGTGAAAACCCTAGCAGGAACCTTTGGGGCTTAAAAATGAAGCCAGTGCACAAGTGCCAAAAAATGCAGAAGGCTGCAAAAATGCAAGCTTGAAAAGCAAGTCTATCCCCACAGACCTCCTTGTTAAAATGTCAGCATTTTTACAGCCGAGTACAAAAGGCGGTTTTGGTCTCTAATTTCCCCCTTCATTACAAATGTAATTTTTGTATAACAAGGCTTAAACTTATTATCAAGGCCGTGGTCATTTTTGAGTGACAGGTTGGTACTGACTCTGGCTCTGCTAGCCTCGACGTCACCTCAGCTCCACTCATGCTGCACCTCTGCCCAGTTTTGAATTAACCGGAAGTTAAGAGGAGCCAACACAACCAAGATGGCAACCATGCCACCCACATTGAGCTTCAGAACCTCTCATGAGAGATCCTCTGGGTGAGGTCACATGAGGTTCATCCATCTGTATATACATTTAATGTTGAAACTTATGAACTTGATACACATGACTTTTTGTGAAAAATATTGTGTTGTAGCTCCTTTTTTTTAGTAGGTTTTATTTTTTTCTGTTAACCATAGTTTAAAAAATATTAATGAAATTGTTTTTGATGCACTTGTGCTTTATATCACGGTTTGGACAAGGAGATATTTATGTCCACCCATAATATGAATCTCACCTCATAGCCATCTCCCAAATTTTGCACACTTATCCAGATGCTGTGCAGCAGCCATGATTTTAATCTCGGTGTCACAAGAGCTCTTTTCAAGCTCCCAGCCACCATCAGACATGCAGTATTTTATAGAGGGCTCAACTCAAAACCTTTTCATGAGTTAGAAATGCCTCGCAGTCTGCTTTCATGTGGCAAGGGCAGAGACTCATAAGGAAGAGAAGGGCCTTAAGGTAGATGGGGAGATATGACTCAACTCGTACAGAGAAAGAGACAGAGACGTCTCTCTGTGGAAATCATACGCTTTGTACTTTCAGCCTTCTGTCTGTGAGCCAGTCTGACTACCTGGGTTGTGTGAATTATCCTTTGTCTGTAGCCAGCCTGATTGTCTCTGTGTCTGGTGATAATGCTCAATCATCCTCAGGAGTTTGAATGTGTGTATATGCTCTTCAGGGTCAGTTATAGCCAGATGTGGATGACTTCCATCCTTCCTCCACTCAGTGTTAAGATGTTCAGCATCCAAGGTTGAGAAACACGTACTACAGATATAAATCTCCCTCTCTGTTTCTTTCTTTTTGGCTTTCTTCAGTTTCCTGCCTTTCTTTCTTCCATTCAAACAACTTTCCCTCCTCCCTGCAGTTTAAAATGTCATCCTGTCTTGATGGACTATCGATCATCACAATTCCTCCTCTTATTCCCTCCCTCCTGCTCTTTCCCCCCCTCGCGCTCTCTCCCCCCTGCAATGGGTGCTACCTGATATGGGTGTCAGGTCATCGACGGTTGTGTCAGACAGAGTCATGAGTCATGCTTCTATTCTGAAGGCTTGCCTTATAAACCGACTGCCGTATTGGGTTACTGAGCAAACAAACTTTTGGCCAGCAGAAAATCCATTAGCTATATCGATAAACAGAGACACACGCATGAATGCCTACACACACACACAGGAACACACACACTATGAAATGCAGATGACAGATATGACCTTAAGTAAAGTAAAACCAGCAGCCGCACACTTCCGTTTGATCTGTAAACAAACATGGATTAGAATGCAAAGAAACTTTTCTTTCTTTTACAACAAAATCATAATGAATGTTGTGTATGTGACTAAGTCAAGGACACTAACAGGATATGCTTAAACACACCAACACACTTGACCCCAGCAGTGAATTAAACTGGCGTGATAGTGTTTGACATTTATGCAAGAGAGAAACAAAACTGCTATCAAACCATGATTGTCTGCAAGGAGTACCTGAGGACAGAGGGTGTGGTTGTGGTGACAGTATGTCTTTGCCACACCACGAAGAAATTACCAATTTATGTTTTTCTTGTCCTCCTCCGCTTCATTTTCCACCCATTTTTCTCTGTAAAGCTCAAAAATCCCTGCCTGGAAACAGTGAGCTTGAACATCAGAAGGAAATGACTGCTGAATATGAGAGCTTTTACATAAATTCCACCCTTAATGCTGGCTTGCCATGAACACACACACAGGCATAGATGCAAACACACACACATACTATACACACATGTTTCCATGTGTTTAACACAGCAGTGTCACATGGCTATGAAGTTTTTTTTTTCCTCAATTACAAGTCCTGTAAGGAGCCTTTCACTGCGTAAGGAGCACGTTAGCCTGTCATAGGTTTAGTAGTGAGAATCAGTGCATTCCCAGCACACAGTACAGATGTGATATAGTTACTAAGAACTACTGAATCATGATATTAGACACCAAGCATGTGTATTCTTTTTTCTAAGCAACCTCTTTTCCTTTATCTGTTGCATACATACAGAGAGACAAGTGTGTTTCTGACTATTGGGTCTTAGCCGTACGTGTTAAAAGGAAACACAGAGAGTAAAACAAACCTCAGCTCCGCTGCATTGACTTTGGTGTTTTGACTGTTGAAAACTTTTCTAGACCATGAAAGGATATATAGCCCCCTATCCTATATTGTGTGCAAACAGGTCCATCTCAATACCTGCGGTAGACTGGCAGTGTTTGTGAGAAGTGAAGTGCTGAAGTGCCCACTTGTTTGACTAGAAACTCTTGATTAATGAGGCCATCCTGTGGCACATGTTCCATATATAGAACAGAAAAGTAGCATCAACCATAGAGCAGCACCGTTACAATAAAATGCAAACAAAGGCAGATTCTGTAGCAGAGGAGCAGTGCAACTGTTTAACCAACTTATCAGACATATGTACCGGTAGTTCTAATGTACATAGTGAAGATACAAATTGAATTATTTTGAGAATTTTTTGCCTGATTCATTTTTTGAAGACATATTTGATCTTTCTCTAATTTACAGATAAAGGATGTGAAAATTTCATATATATCATTCTCTAAGATTAATATATGTTTTACATCAAATGATAGCCATATTTGGAAATTCCGTAATAAATTCTGTATGATGATTAGACATGTTAGTAATTACAGCAATAACAGTATTTAGGCTAGTCCAACATTTAATAAACTTCAACATCTCTATGTCTGTCGAGTCATAAAAATGTATTACAATTACAATTAACAAAGAAAGGACTTGTGCATTACCTTCAAGAAAAGTGGAAAAGTGAATTCTTTTTCAGAAGCAAGATACTGCTTGATGGCACAAAGATCTTAAGAGAGTGGCTATGATTTTAATATTGGTGATGGATTTGCTTTACAGAGAAATCGTCAGCTGTGATACATTTTATAAGTCAGTAGAATCATATGTACAGGGGCTCATGAAGTACACTTTCTGAATCAGGTGCATGTCTAAATTGTTGAACCTATTTTTCCCCTACAAGAAATGTACAGGGCCACCGAAGCTGTTCCATGTGACAGAGGAGGGCAGTTGCATCACTCCAATTTGATTAATGTCCTGTCAACATGAAGCATGATGGGACCTTTCCACATGCACCCAAATAAAACTGCAGTGTTCTCTCTCTCTCTCTCTCTCTCTCTCTCTCTCTCTCTCTCTCTCTCTCTCTCTCTCTCTCTCTCTCGACCATCAGCAGTTGCAATCACTGCGAGTTAGCACCTCGTCACAAGCATTCTTTAGGACATATTAGCACAGGCTTCTCTGACCTATCGAGTTGCAAGCCACACACGCATACGCACATGTAGACGCACACATACGTACACTGCAACCTAATAGGATCCGTCTCCCACCCTAACACAATTTTTACAGAAGGCCTCTCAACAACAAGTGCTTGGTATAAAAATATCCACGGTATCATTAAGGGCAAGGAGTCTGATTGGTCAAAAGCAAGGGCACGTGACAGGTGTCAGCCAATTGAGAGAATGAGGACAATGAGGATTAAGTTACCTGCATCATTCCTGATGTGTGTGTGTGTGTGTGTGTTGTGTGCTGTATTTATACCGGCAGTGAAAGTGTCAGTGCAAAAAGGTCAGATCTTTGGGTAAACACTTGTGGCTGTAGGATCAGTGGCACGCCTTGTTAACTGTGCAGGCAGTAGCACATGGGTGTGAATTGACAAACACACCTAAATGCAGTCAGGATTTAAATGCCTCATTTGAACAGAATTGAATTTCTGTAGTAACTGACCCCACAGACTTCCATCAGCCACCCCCTCCTCCAACCAGCTGCCCGTCTGCCTGGAGCAGAAATCCAGGATACCATTTTGCACAATTTATGTCAATCCAAATGGAGCAGAAAGGAAAATCAAAGACTTGAGTAGGCGATAAAGTGCATATTTGCCCCGTGCTGTAATACGGTCTGTTACACTGTGAAACTCTCGCTGAGTGATGTGAAGTCATGCAGGTTGTCCAATGGGAGTCGGCTCTTTAGACTTCATTCGCTGACTGGATTTCTGGTGGGACAAAAAGAGAATGACCACATGTCATTTTTTGGCACCGTCGTGTGTTTTATATCCTTGATTCATTGTCATCGTCTTCCAGGAGCTCTTCATTGTATGTGTGTGTTATGAAGACAGTCGACTTATTATGAACACAAACCTCTCAGTCAGTCTGAGTTCAGCTTTTATTACTCAGCATCTTTACGGCAGGGACACAGCATGAGCTGGTCGTGGAGCATTTTGAGACTGCTTCCCGACATGTGATTGAATGATTGAGCTTGTTGTAAAATACCTGTTGTTATTTAGAGCCATCTCTGAATCCCCTACACACACACACACACACACACACACACACACACACACACACACACACACACACACACACACACACACGCACAGTCACACACATTCCTCTGTAGAACCAGTCCAACCTCAGCAGATCGAAAAGCCACATGTTGGTTCTGGATCCTGGCTGAGCTGTGACTTGAGAAATGGTCAAAGCGTGCGTTGGTTTGTTTGCATTCTAAACTCTGATATCTAAAACCCAAGCAACCATTGAAATATATGATCCTGACACTTATAAAGGCTTACATAATCTCTACAAATATGTTAATAAGGAAATATCTTGTTTAAAAAAAAAAAAAGAAAGACATTTTTTTGGATATATAACCTTTGCCAGTCTCTACATTTGTCTCAGTATCATTTTTTTAAACTTAGTCAAGTGTCCAAAGTGTCAACATCATCAGTTTCACTTTACAGTTTATATACTTTTGGTGGGCACTTTACAAATTAAGAATAAGTGCTGCAGCAATTTGCTTATTTGACTTTAGCTGTTACTGCCTTTTCTGTCTGCCCCTGATTACCGCTGGCATTAACATCAGCAGCTCAAGTGATCTGATCACAAGTGGACAGCTCTTAGTACGAGACACAAGAGTACACGTTGAGATCCATTAACTGAGACACAAACTCACTATAATTAATGTAATCTGGGTTTTGGCAAAACAATAACATGCGCTGAAATGTAGCTTGTAGCTTCCAGCTGTTTGAGTTGATTTTATTAAATACCTGCAGCATCGTACAGTTACAAAATCCATAAAAGCTATTACAGTTTATCTCCGACACGGACACCGGATAGATCGGGATTACGAACGGCAATTTACATTTTTCTTCATTTTCTTTAACTTCCTCAGCCTTCATCATCACAGCTGTCAGGATATTTTAGCGTACTGTTAATAAAAGTCTGATGTGTTTACAGAAGTATGATGTTACATTTTTTATTGCGGAGATTTTTCTGTTTCACAGTCTCACAGCAGGCTGTTTA
Source organism: Chelon labrosus (assembly GCF_963514085.1). Lineage (NCBI taxonomy): Eukaryota > Metazoa > Chordata > Actinopteri > Mugiliformes > Mugilidae > Chelon > Chelon labrosus. Next base: position 9,132,615 of record NC_140348.1, read on the forward strand.
CAGTGTACAGATGTTTTCCAAGTGATGTAAGTGTACAGAGTGTGTTACCGATCACAAGTGATCGCTCAAGACTCATTTGGACACGCACTGGCGAGCGAGAATGGACGTACTTCAAGCTGTCCTCTAGTGATCAGATGACCCGAGACATATGTTATTGCCAGCCAGCATGCTTAAAGCTATCCTCCCAAACCCTCTCCAAAACATCTTTTAATGAAAGTCAATACCACTGTTTATTGTGTCACTTTCTGCTCTTAAAAATAGCTCAAAACAAGAGACAGGCATCTAACTGTTGTGAAATTTGCCTCTATGCCAAAATTAAAACGAGGTCAGTGGCAGAGACAAAGGATGGGAGAAAGAAAAAGTAGGAACAGAGAGATTTGGTGGGAGGATTTAACACGGGGAGACACAGAAACAGACAACCAGACTGAGAGACAAAGAGTGGGTGGACAATTGACTCCCTTAGGAAACTCAACATCCAGAACTCAGACGCAGCTCCTTAACTCAGCATGACCATATACAAACTCTCAGACGATCCCTGAAGACGCATACAAACACTGACCCCAGGGCAACAAAGTTCAGAAGTTTGCCTTATGCCCCCCCTCCCTGTGTCTTGTGCTGTCTCTTTTATAATCTGCAGATGACAATTACGGCAAATTTGATTAACAGAGCTTGCGACATGGCTATTGGGAGCTTCTTTCTTTCTCTCTTTTTTTTTTTTTTTTAAATGGTGGGCTAGTGTATCATGTTTCACTAGCTGTCATTTATACTGCCAGGGGAAGGATGGGGGGAGTCCCTTTACTGGCCTAAAGCAGGCTTCAAACAAAGCCCAAAAAGAGAGCAAAAGACACGAGAGCTAATGAAAGGGAATAAAAGAAAGAGAAAGACAGAAAAAAACAACTGTACAAATGAATGACCAGACAGAGACAATTTAACAAGAGATGTGGGAACGTTCTCCGAGTCATCTAGAGTTGGATTTCATTTTGGCAGCTCGGTGTGAATAGCCATTACTTTTCCAAGGCCATCACGTTGTACAATTACTACTATGTCAGGAAGATAAAACCCCAATCCGCCCGCGCTTGCGTATGGATACTGTCATGAAATCACTGCGACCATGAAACAGCCAGACAAATAGTCTGGAAATCAGGCTCAAGTTTTTTGGGGAGAAAAAAAAAATTGGAGCTCTGGGCTGAAACGCTGAATAGAGAAACACTCCAGTGAATTTCTCCCTCCAGGATGAAAGGCATATGAAAATGAACAGTACATGCACCCACACACTGAGCGAGAATTTGCACACCAGAACAAACAGTCAGAGGGACACGTTTGGGACAAGATCTGCCCAAGTTCGCCGTCTTTTGATTGGACCCTCTTGATTTTACAAGAGCTCTGAGCAAATTCATCCGCTTTATGGCGAGGAGTTCCCCTGTCTTTCTTTCTTTCTTTCTTTCTTTCTTTCTTTCTCTCTCTCTTTCTCTTTTTCTCTGTCTTTCTTTCCTTCTCGCTGTCCATTCTTTCTTGTCTCTCTTCCTTCGGTCTTTCGTTTTCTTTTTTCTTTCTTTCTCCCTTTCTCTGTCTGTCTTTATTTCCTTCTCTCCGTCTATCAATCTTTCTTTCTCGTTCTTTCTTTCTTTCTTTCTTTCTTTCTTTCTTTCTTTTTTTCTCACTTTCTTTCTCACTTTCTCCATTCTTTCTGATTTTCTTTCTTTCTCTCCTCTTTCTCTCTGTCTGTCTTTCTTTCTCTCTTCTTTCATTCTTTCTGTTTTTTGTTCTTCCTCTGTTTCTTTCTTTCTGTCTGTCTTTCTCTTTGTCTTTCCTTCTTTCTCCGTCTTTCATTCTTTCTCTCTTCTTTCTTTCTTTCCATCTTTCTTTCAATCTTTCTTTCTTTCTTTCTTTCTTTCTTCCATAAACAGCCCTCCTCTTCATTAGAGATCTTGTTCTCCTAATAGAAGTCAAATAAAGTATGACTTTATGTTCCAGCCAGCTGGTTAACATTCAGACAAGGGCCCTTCTATGGCCTCTAACAAAGAAAGCAAGCAAGCAAGGAGGACAGAAAGGAGGCCTAGTTATTTTTCCAGTCACATCAGCGTTTGAGTGGCTGGTGCACCGTGAGTGTTATCAGCCTAAACAAATCACCAAACCGCGGCCCTAATGCAGTCGGAGGGAACGCTGGATTTATTTTTCTTTCAGGGATACAAATGGTTTTGTAATAAAAATTCGGCACAGGCTTTTGGGCCTAATGGCTACCTCTTGACAAGTGTAAATGAATGGCCAGTAAGGGAGCATGAAAGAGGGAGGGACAAGGAAAGTAGTAGTGGTAGCAGTGAGAAACAAGGTTTGAGATGAAACATGCTGTTCTCGCCTCTGACACACACACACACACACAACAGTCTGTGAGCAATTTCACAGTGCAAGGTATTCCCTTCCTTGTTCAGTGAGACATTTTCATTAATCTACACAGCTAATGCACTCAGCTCTGTCTCTGTGTGTGCGTGTTGAAGCGGTCTGTTGTTGGAGTGTGTTGTGGTCTGGCAGAGGTGGTTGATGGAAATGTGCTGAGTCGGAGCCATGAGGAAGTGCAGCTGTTGAACAAAACGGTCTCACCAGTGACTGTACATCCATGTGTGCGTCTAAGGTTCTTTGTTTCTTTACAGCTCCAGTCTCCCCAACTCTCTGTGGTAATAAGAAGTCACCGTACTTTAATTCCTAGCATATACAGGTGCTTTTAGCGTTTGTTCGTTTGAAAGTGTGGGAGCGTTTCTGTGTGCGTAGGTAAAGTTAATTGTCTCCGTCCCTGGTGAGAGTGATTGAAATCAAATCCATTGTATCGGGCCATGTTTACGTGACCTTGGCTCAAATGAACTGCTTCAATTCATTCTCAGTGATGGATTAATCCTGACCTAACAGCTGATCTGAAAGCATCTGTTGACAGCTACATGTTTTATAGAATAGGCAATAAGTGAGAAAAATCACTGGGAAGAAATGAAGATGACTGTCTGATTTGTACAACATAAAATGTGTTTATGCTCCGAGACAGTGATCACCATCTGTACCCAGAGATCACTGTTCTCCCATCAGTCTCATGCCACAGACTTACAACCTGTACAATGTTTTGTCCCTTTCCTTCTCATATCCACTTACCTTACCATCTACCTTCCTCCCTCTGCTCCCCACTTCGCTCTGGAACTAATTTCTTCCCCTTCAGCCACTCGGTTTCACCCTTCTGCGAAGTTCACAAGCTAAACCAACCTTATAAACACCCGCAGGTCCCAACGATTTTAAAATCAACCTTGTAAACACGAAGTCCAAGGAACGGACACACGGGGGTGGAAGCTCACTTCTCGCCTGCTCTGAAATTTCATTTAATTTGTCGAGCAACAGCAGGTTTGAAAATATGGACGTGTTGCCTAGAAAAATAAATTGGCTGTGGCTAATTTAATTCAGTGCTGCACCTCAATAATTTCTCATTAGAGGGATTTGTAAATAAGGAGGCACACACACGCTCAAGCAGATTTGTGCGTACATAAACAAATACGCGTCAGCTGCAGAAAAGTGAGCATAACCTGCGATTCTGCAGCAACACAAATACACACAGATCTAAATGGCTAATGTCAATGTCAGCGTGAGGAGAGAAAAAAAAACTGTCAGTAATATGCACACACACGCAGGACAAATAGACTCACTGCTGTCGTGCCTTTTAATATCCTGCCAAGAGACACATAGCAAAAACTGAGGCTGACATTTCCAGTATGTTATGAAGAGGGAGAGCAAAATAAACATTATAAATAGCGATGTTGACATCATGTGTCTGCTGTGGAGCACCAATGTGAAAAAGGGGCCTGGGGACTTGTTGGGGAAGAGATGAGGGAAAGGGAACAGAAAAGTAGGATCTCTATGCTCTGATTTCTGACTGAGAGATGTAACTGATATTCCTGCACCAACGTCGACGGATCTAATTAACGTGTTTCTGTTATTTTTGTGTGACGGGCTCTTAGTAAGTTTACTTTTCTGGACCATAGACTGTATATAAAGATGGACAACGTGACAGCTCGTCAAAAGTGAACCGAAGCATGTCGAGCTCCCACTGGTGGCCGGCTGCAGCATGGGTCTGCATAGGTAAAGCCTTCCCCATCCATGTTAGCGGAAGGAACAAACTAAAACATCTAAAGTATACAAGTAGTTGGTTTCTCTTAGTTTACACTGTTCTTATCATGGTGTTGCATGCTCATTTTTCTGATAAGTTTTGTTTTAAGAAGTTATTCGATGCTATAAAAATGGGAAGTGACATCATGATGACCACTGTGATTGACAGTTGCTCTCAGGGAAGTGGTGTCGGAGTTTCCTGCAGACTTCCGAGCTTTAACGATCTGGGTCAAACCAGTAAAATGTATTGCTGTTGTGATCTTTGAGCTGAAGCGTTGTTGCAGTTTTTCAGAAAATTACGTTTTCAAATTAAATTTAGCAGAATGACAAATAAGCACAAAGGCCATCAACATCCGACCAGCCAGGCTATATATCAGATTCACAGAGGTGTGCCTTGCGGAGTGTAGGGGAAGTATGGGCGGGACATCAATGCCATGGCTCCAACACCAAACACTACTGCACAGACTCTGGCTCCAAACGCACAAAATGGCTCCGCCTGTATCCCAGGAATTTTGGCTTCACTTTGGCTAATCAGAGGAAGTGAGGACAGGTCCATCTTTGTGTACAGTCTATAGTTGGGACACTGTAAGACATCAGGTGCCACAAGAGGCCCTCAACTGCCATCAACAGTTGAAATAAATACCGACATGTAAATAGAATTAAACTGCCTGGCTGAAGAAGGTAAACATTTGGGAGAAATAGAGCACAAACGGGCCACCAAGAGGGAGGCAAGTGCACAGAGAGACAGCTAGAGAGGTAAAACCAAAACTTTTATGATGAGATGTTTGTAAAATTACATGGCAGACTACAGACGTCTTTGGATTTGACCTGAATAGAGTAGATCCGCAGCACTATCTCCAAAGGCAGAGTTCCTAAAATTAAAACCAGAAAAGATAGTTCTCTGTCCTCTAAACTTTGTCTGGACAAGGTAGTGTGTGTGTGTGATGCTGTAAAAAAACATTTTATTTTCTCTGCTACATCTTAATTGATCCACCGTTAGATCTTTATGGACGCCGCTTTCTGTCCTCGCTCTTTTATGGATGCCCCTTAAAAATCAGAGCATGTGCTTGTATGTATAGAAACATTACAGGCACGCCAGCCTTCCCTGCTTACACTGGTGTGTTGCTCTTTCATTGTGCGTGATAGACAAAACAAGTGAAACAAAAGGAGAAAGGAGGAAGCAGTGTAAGAGGGAAAAACCGGGAAAGCGTTGAAAGATTCATAACAGCCACCCAAAGCCACGAATGTTTATTTTGCCTAATTATGCATATGACTTGTAACCCGACACCCTGTGCTGTGGGAATGCCACAAAACTAATTATGGCGTAACTGAAATCCTAATTAGACCATAAACACACACTCTTACAGAAACATAGACACACACACACTTTTACACACACACACACACACATGCAGAAAGTTTTTGTTAGAAAGTGCTAAAAAGCTGTTGGTATGGTTCTTACTGTTACACACATACGCTGAACTGCCTCATTTACAGTTTACAGTTTAAACACGGGCTGTGGTATTTGGTGTGGTTGTTAATGTTAGACAGTAAAGCTCACGGCTGCTGTTTGGGTACCTTTAGAAGGCTGGGAGCTCATATAAGCCATATTATGTGGACATCTGATACCTGAGTGTCTAGACGATCTTGTACTAATGTTTTTTTTTTCTTTGGAAATCCTCAACTAACAGCCAATCATGCACATTTGGAAGTTTTTAAGTTTATTTTTTAATTCATGTTATGAGTTGACACACTTATTGCAAACTCTTGAGCCAAGCCGTTGTTTCGTTTTAGTCATAATATATCACAGTACAATGAAACTGGTTTATGTTTACTAGAATCCTTCTACAGCTTAGACCAGAGACAACACAACGTCATACCCAAAGGACATTATATGCAATTTTAAAAAATTTCAAAGTGGAAATTGGCTCAATACCACATCTCTATTGAACACGTTCAGTGGCATTTATTGTAAGTTTCTCTCAGCGCTGTGTGAGACGTGCACCACTTGAGAGTTTCAGTCCTCGGTATGTCACAGTATCCTCGCTGCTCCTGTTCCAGACATGGGTCCAGTGTAAACCAGGCATGACAGATACTCTATACTCCGGTGTAAGGTTGCTGACTTGGCCTGGGCTACGCTCTAATGTTCAAATCACTGGCGGACCATATGCAGACCGGCCTTGATTTCCAACACCATCGACAGTATTTGTGCTCCTGCATTTTGTTAATGGTCAACGCACTTTCGGCTGTGTCGTCAGCAGAAACTGACGGCGTGAGGAGTGCAGATGCTGTCATGCAACAGAATATCATCTTTGGGTAATTTCCTTTCTAAAAGGTGGTCCTGAAAGATGGATTGACAGAATTATATTCTTTTGTATTTGTAAAACAACATAATGTGGTGTAATTGCCTCGTTTCAGATACTTATTCCAGCAAATTTCCTGTGTTATGAGTGCCCCTATTTGTTTGTGTGCTTACATCAAGATAGACTCAAATTTCAGGGCATTATCCATTGTAAACTTTAATTAAATGTTTACAAGAGGTGGTGGAGTCACTTCAGCTAAAAGCATTTTTTTTAACAAACCTAATTCATTTGAGTGGATTATCTTCATCAGTTGTTATCCCATCTTAAGACCCTATGCATGTAAAGAAATATAGCACCATAAGGTTTGCAGAGAGCCAGATTGGGTTAGATTAGAGGCAAGTCATTGAGAAAGGGGCACAAGGTGTGTAATTCTATCCAGACCCCGGCTCTCAGCTTCAATTTAACTGAAAACCCTGCGAGCGAACTACTCTTCCTTCATAACCCAAACCTCTGTAAGAGAATAACTCAAGCGAAACACCTTAAGCCTCTTTCAAACAAATTTGCCCGAATCAAAGTGGCACTTATGAATAATTACACAGAGTGTTTTTAGGTTGGAATAAGAAGGAAAACAACAATTAACAGTGAAAGTTTTCTCTCTCTTTTTTCACCTCTCAACCTCCTCCTTGCAGGCAGTTTGTCAGCGTGTGTGCACTGATAGCTTGGGGAAGTATCTATTTACTTAGTGATTAGGACAATTTGACTGTCGCGGGCTAGTAAATTCAAACCATTCACTCCGGTAGATTGGCCCAGACAACATCATCAAGCCACAATGTGAAATACAGACACACATACACGAGCAAGTACACACACTCACACAGGCTTAACTCACTCCGCTCAACAGGCGTACAAGGCCCTCATCTGGATTTCTGTCTGCCTGTCTTTTTTCTTCACGCTCCCCTCAAACTTAAATAAACCTTCACATATAATTACAGCCAATTCTGTATATTTTCACGTCCATTTCCTTGAAACACTCAAAACGATAGGCGTCTAAGAGCAGAGCAAAGTGTGTGCATCCTGATGAGCGACCGGCACACGCTTGCTGCTCAAGTCGGGGGAAAAAGTGAAAGGGCGTCTTTTTCTTGATTCAGAGGTAAAAAGGTAAAAGCAACATAATTGGTGCTGTCCTTCACTCGTGCAGAAGCGGCCGTGTATTTGGCCTGTGCAGAGTGCTGTTCATCTGATCTGGCATTGCCACGCCGTGATGAAAACATTATCAGAGTCAATATTATGAGTGTGAAAAAGGTCCTCTTACGCAGAATGTGGTATTGTGGTCACATCTTGATGTCTCACTTGTACTAAGTGCCAGAAACTGGTAAAAGGGAGACAGTGAAATTCAAGTTAAACACTGAATGTGGAATCGAGTTTGGCGCCATCTGTGACCTTCTTACCCAAAGCACACTCATGCAAAAATACACACACACACACACACACACACACACACACACACACACACACACACAGGCACGACTTGTTCATTTTGCTTGGATTTACTTACGTAGCGATATATAGCTCATATTTCCATGACCTTTGCTCTGTTCCCTCAGAAACATGGAATAATATATAGTTTAAAGACATTTAATCACTAATGAATTAATCATCAAATGATTATTATTTGTATTACATGATCTCCAGCAGAGCTAGTCAAAAGCTCTGCTGGGTCATAGATTTGATGTTAATTACATTTTATCTTCTTTCAATAATTCATAGATCAAATTATCAGTGGCCCAAGATACCAACACAACACAGACTTTACGCATCACTGGTTTTTTTCCGATTGTCATGGAAAATGATCTTTGACTTGAATCAGAACTTTGAGAATAGCGGATTTTTATAATAACTTGTTTGAAACTATTGTTGTGGTATTAGTGGTTCCTGAGTGGGTAATATGGCCGGGCATGAAAGCATCACCTCATATTGCCTTATGTGGTCATGGACACTCGATCCAAAACCTGGATTAATGCACATTCATTCCAAAATACTCTGAACTTTATGCAAACATTTTCCTAAAGCAACAGTTGAGTTAAACTGAGATGAAATAGGGTAGCTATTTAAATATATTTTGTTGTTGTATTTCCCCACAAATTTCTGCAGTGGTTTATATCAAGGAGGGAGGGGTTTGAGGTTGTGCTGCAGCCAACCAGTAGAGGGCAATGGGGTTCATCTTTAGTGACCTTTGGCCCCGCAGGGAAGAGCAGACAGTTGCGGAGCAACAGGATGTAAAGGGCTTCATGTTTTAAATACGTCTGACAATTTTAAGTGGCATTCTCCGTTTGCAAGTACTACTTCTACCTCTACTACTGTTGATTATTATTGATTGGCACAGTGACTCAGCGGCATTGACTGTGTATTTGTGTGCCTTGTGGTGTGTACATGTTTTGTGTATGTGTAGCTCAGGGCTTGAGTGAGGTAGAAGGAGATCTGGACAGCGTCCCCACGGCCAGTGAGGGATGTAAGTAATTACCAATTCTCCAAACATTACTTTGCTCTATTTAAACATATTACATGCCTTATACAGCCACCACAGGCTGCTCTCCCTCTGCACTACAACCTGCCAACAACACATACACACAATAACTAAGAGAGAGTGAAAAAAACTCTACACAGCAACTGCAAGCTGCCTGCAATTAACCAATCATTATCACCGTCATCATGGTCATCATCATACAAGCAAGCGCTACACACCCACCCAGACACACACACACACACACACACACACACACTGCATGCCGTAACCCAGATCCTCACAGAGAGTTAATTTACACCAGTGTTGTTTTTGTTTAACTTTCACTCCATCCTCTGGAGAGTAATCTGTTCTGTAAGCTCTGTAAGCCGCTTGCCAGATCCATATAGCCCTGGCCTGTCTACAGCAATTCACTTTTGTATCTCAGAAAAGATTCCATACCAAGAAAAAAAGTGATTCCACATTTCTATGTTATTTGTGTTAGATCTTTTTTTTTATATATATAGAATAATTTTAAATTTTATATATGGACTTTTACTTTTAGTGGACTTCTACTTCTGTGTCTGTCTTCATTTTTATGTTTTCTCATTATTTAGTATTTGCATGTGTATTGAACAGACTTGTAGCCCATAGCAGGTGTGTGAAACACCAGTGCAGACACCAATGTAGTAAATATGTAAAAGAAAGATGCCTGCAGCATCCTGGGCAGGAAGTTACTTCCTGAAGGTAGTGAATGGACAGTGTGTGTGTGGCGTGTTTCTCAAAAATGCACTGGTGTGCAATTGTTAAAAAAAATGTGCTTGAATGAAAAATGTGTATTATTTTAACAAATAATATAATTTTTATCATTTAATTTGTGGTTAAATGGAGGTAAGGATCACACTTCAAGTTATTTTAGGAAATAGATAAGCAATATGGTTGAGATTTATTTTGAAAGAGTGAAAACAGTCAAATATTATATCTCCTCCTATTATGTTATGTGAAGTACCCGAAAATAAAAGAAATCTGAAAACAGTACTTTTCTTAAAAAAAATAAATAAAAAAAATCAAGATCAAAATCTTAATTTGTGTTTTAAGAGCAACATTTTATACAGTGTATGACTTTTTTGTGTATTAACCTACATTGACTCTATAGTAACATTTCACAAGGAATTACTTATTTTCATTTTTTATTTTTTTATTTTTTACAAAGAAGTTCAGAATGGGTGAGGTGGACAACATGATCAATAAATGCATTCGTTAGAAGTTAAAGAGAACAAATAATAATGAACTAGTAATACATTGAACAGACTAAACAAGGTTTGACTAATATTTAAATATACATTTCAACCCCCAGATTTTGCTCAAACTGACACGTGTGTCATTTCTATAAATCCCCTCCGATACCATTGGCATAAATTTTGGCAGCAAAGCTGAGCTGCATTACCTTAAAATGTTGCTCATGTATCATCACCTCCGCTGCGACAAGAAACGACAGCTGGAGACAGGAATGGGAGAGCTGACTGAGGTGACTGATAGGCTGGCTGCATGCTGATGTGTTAGTCAGGAATGGCAGGGAATGTGTGTCATGCGAGGCGAAGGCCGAAAGGCAGACGACGTGCTGCACCCTCACCGCGCTGTCCTGCCCACGGCCCTGACAACTGATCTATCCGCAAAGAGAGAGAGAAAGAGGCTGATTAGCTTAAGAGGGCCTCGGGGCTTCATTACAATATCACAACAAACAATTATCATGTCTCCGAAGGCCTGGAAACACATGTGAATACACACAAACACACACACTAGTTCCCTCACACGAAATTATTTTATGAGATATTGTAACAAAAACCTGACTACAATGTGGGAAAATTAAAAGCCAACCTATCAGTATTTCACTTCACATTTAGTATCAGTGTTTCATCCTATAAAAACCAGTATATAATTATAAATATTGTATCTTTGTTATCTCCACGCACAACAGGTGGTTTAATAAATGTCAGAGCAGTATAAACCAGGTGAGAAGTTTCCCGGTCTTAACCTCTACATCCTGTTGTTTCATTGTCTCTGGGGATATTTTTGAACTCTATATAGCTCATTAAACCTGTGAATTTTATTGTTAGCGATAAAATACACTTGGCATCCTGAGCTCTGCTCTACATTGACAGACAATTTCATTTGAGCTAGATGGATTATAATTACAGAACCCGGAAAAAAATGAACTTGTTCAGAAGAGAAGGAATAAAAATGGAATCAACGTTAAAAATATATAATGGTCCAAGAAAGACCCAAATAAAATAGTTGTAATTGTCAGTAATGAAATCATTTAGCCCAAATAAATATAGCAGGTCATGAAAGCTAAAATCGTTGTCACTGTTAAAGAGCTGAATTTGGAAAAGAGTGAGGCACTCTGGTTAGCAGCCTGTGGTGCTCAGACAAAGAGCTGGTGTTGGGTTGCATTGCAGTGGCCTTTGCTCAATACTCACGACGCACGCACACACACATGCACTGCAGTAACCTCTTGCTCAGTCCCCGAGCAAAGGTTACGTCCCATACACCACTTAAGTCTCATTTGTGGGAGCCAGACCAGAACAGCTCATTCGCTCATTCATGAATCTGAGTAGCTGATGCAAAGCTTCATAAATAATGAGGAGTACTGTCTAAGCAAAATAACATGCTGAGTGAGAAGTTATTGTCACGTTACTATGTTTTTTCCCCAAATAATAGTGTAATATAATTAATGCTTCACATTATTTTTATTTTTATTAAATGTTCAGACAGAATTAAATGAGAGTTCAAAACATAATCAGCATGTACAAATATGTCGTAAGATTTTTCTAGCTGTTTCTGCAAAGCTCTGAATTCCTGCTCTGAAAACATGTGGGCCGACAAACGCTCAAACCGTACAAATGAAACAAAATTCGTGCCTTTTATTGCGCCCCTCAGTTGAGTAATGACACTCAATCATCGCCAGAGCTGATGGCGTACAGAATACGCTCGCACCGTCAGTGCAGTGTACTAATTATACACCTGACTAGCAGCAGCCCAAATGCATTAAAGGTTAGCAACACGCTCATTACTCGTCAACAGAGTCCAGAGCTCTTGTCAGCCTCATGATTAATGACCCTCTCACTTAGACAATATTGCTTTAACATGATTTCTAATAGAGCAACTTGAACTGCACAGAACAAATTGGGGAGTAATCTCTGGATAAAACACAGAACATTGACTCTTTTGCTAAATAAACTAAGCAGCAGTGGACAAAACACAGACAAAACAAGATGAATTATTGGATAATATCTGCCTTTTTTTAAGCAACATATGATTTATTTATTTATTTTTTTTCATTTATTGCAGGTAGTTGCACATTTGCAGGTTTTTTTTGTGTATGTATGCAGCATGTTTGTATTTTTAGTGTGCTCCTGACAAAAGATTCCTTCACGACAAAAAAATGTAAACTGAAAAAATTAAGATCCCCCAGTGACAATACAGACCTCTGACCACACAAACCATCCGTACACCCGTTTCAGTTTAACTAACCACCAAAACAGGGCAGTGAAAATCCTTAGACTGTAGCTGACAAAAACTTTTGCCAGGATTATGGACACTGAAGCGGTATCTGTGTCTCCGTTTCAGCTGCAGCGAATTAACAGTGACAGAGTTTCAAGGCTGAGCTGGCTTCATCCTCCTTGAGATATTCTCTGCTGGGATCCTCTGCATGTGTGAGCAGATTTGAAAACAAAGTCGAGCTCGGTTCGACTGGTTGCCGCTAGTTTCGATATCGGTGTTGATGTCTGTGCATCATTCTACTTACTTGTAAAAGGTCTGTGAATGCGTATGTGTGTGTTCTAGGTCGGTGTATGGTGTTAAAGGCGTTGGTTGGGGGGCTCAGCGGGGACTGCAGCATGCGGTCTTAATTCAATTTAAAGCTCTGTGTTTTGACAGGAGTTAAGAGTTAGCTGGAGTGGCAAGAAAGCTCAGCAGTCTGCGCCGAAAAGATCAGAAACACACACTTGTATGCATGTACCCGCGTATGCGTACAAGGAATCAGTCAGTGCATCACAGGCAGGCTTGCAACTGCAAGTACTCGCGTAATAAATGTTGAAAAGTATTTTTAAATAAAGCCTTGATACAGAAGCAGTGAGATCATGTTAAGCACAGTGTTTCTACGTACGTAAATGTTCTAAGTCTTCATTGTATTATCAGCATTAGTTTCATAATGCTGCCTGGATCTAATACTGGATCATTTAATCCAGAGTTACAGACAGATAACTGCCTTGAGGAATGAGCAGCGATGTTATCTGCCTGTAATAAATATACCATGGATTAATAAAGTCAAACCCAATCAGCCACTCCTTCTATCTGTCCTAATTACTTATATATTAGGTGAGGTTTGTGTATATTTGTTTGTGTACCTCTCACGCACCCCTTTAAGTATTCATGTTTGTGATCGTGTGGCCCCCTGGAGACAGAAAGCAATAAGTTTGAGATTTGCATAGAGCTTGGAGTAAAATATATTAAAATTTGTTATATTATTAGTCATTCTCCCATAAGGTGCAGGTATGCAGGATGCACTCAAGCTTAAAGGGAAAGCTGTACACAATTCGTGTAACGTGCAACAGTGAGTGTTGACGTGTCAGTCCAAAGCTAGGTGCTGCTGCGCGTCTTTCGCGGCATGTTTGCGGTCAGATGCGTGTTTGTGTGTGTGGTGTCTGGACTGTGTTTCAACAGAGCCGAGTGTGCACGCGAATTACAGATAACGACACAGAAGGGAGCGAGAAATAGATGGAGCGAGAGACGTGATTGCGGTATCCTGGTAGGTAGGTAGGTTATGGGGCCTATCTGTTTCACGTCTTCCCTTCCCATCGTCTGGTTTCCTGCCATTGATCAGAACAGCCCACCTCCTCCCCTTCTCCTCCCCTGCCTCTCCACTGATGGACACAGGGAAACCTGATCACCGAGCAAGGAGTGGAGGGGGTGGGGGCGACAGCGAGGGAGGAAGGAGAAGGAAAGGGTAAAGGCATCAGTGCCGTCTGCAGCCTCTTCTGTCAACCATGCAGAGAAGCCTGCAAAGAGCCACATCATAAATGGAGTATCTTATTCTGCCCTAATCTAATTTCTCCATTCCTCTCGGCTTTACTGTAAAATGAAAAGATCGTCTAACTCTGTGTGTGTGTGTGTGTGTGCGTGTGTGTGTGGAGAGAGGACAGAGACCGAGCCAGGCAGATCGTTAGCGGAGAAGTGAGAGCGAAGAAGCGAGAGTGTGTTTTTTGTGGAACAGATGTTGTTGAGGAGTGTCACTCATTCGGATGGGGACCCTGCTTGCCGTAGCGCCCTCAGAGCCATAACACAACCCCCCACCGTCCTCCGACACACAAATCTACACTCGCACACATCCACACGCTGGGATTTTGAGTGGCATTTGCGCTGTTTCTCTCGCCTGCCAGGGGGGGTCATCACCTCTTCCATCTGTTCCTGATTGGCCCCCGACGTTGAAGGCAGTTGCCTTGCGAAGTCCTGTCCCTTAAACACAGAAAAAGAAAGAAAGAAAGAAAGAAAGAAAGAAAACAAATCTATGAAGTAGAAATCAGTGTATTTATTTAAGATGTATTTAAAGTCTTAAGACTTTATGCAAATAGATAATTTCAGAATAAAGAAACTTAGTTATCGTTTCAAGACAGCTGCCCAGCTAAGAGAGGTTGACTGCTGTGAAGGACAACAACTTTTAAATATTAAGCCACTAGCAATGCTTCTTAAGCAGGCTACCTAGAGATAAACAGTTTTACTTCCCCTAATTAAAATCACATGTCAAATTACATTGCATGATACATGTGATAACCTGAAATAAGGACACACTGAGAACGCTGAGTTGAAATGAAGCAGACAAATACTAAAAAATGTTCAAGCCTTACCGAGATTATATTTCACTCACAGTAAACGTCAAAAGATATCTACAACAAGGGGAATACTTCAGCAGCACGTTTGTTTTTTAACAGTCCTTGTTAGTCCCATATAGCTACATTTTTTATTTATTTCAGAGTAATTATCCTTTGATTAAAATTAGGAACTTTAAACCTGAGCTTGTGGGTTTTCAGTTTCTGGCCAATATTTACACTCGGCAGCGTCTTTCACCTTCAGCTTCCCTTTATGAAAGGAAATTTTAAAAAGTTAAAAGAAAAACAGAGGACTCCGTTTCATATTGCGGAAGTATTTCTGATCGTTTACTCACGATGATACATACCTCGTAATAAGAAACTGTAATCTGAGAGTTGTTTGGTGTTCGTTTCTGCTTTAGCCACAAAGAGTTACTATTATAAAGTGATGATGAAGTTTGACTCATGTGACCCACAGTTGCGTAAAGAAAACTAGAGTACATCTCTCACTCTTTTATTACAACATATAAGTATACTGTGTTTTAATACCACATATACCTCATGATTTAATTACCCGAATATATAGAACAATCTTCAACTCTCTTGATTCTCTTGTAAATACAGGCTGATTTTCATTAATTTTTATGGATTTCCTTTTCATTCCAAGCTCTTTCTTACAGCTTGAGCCAGACTTTGGGTCAATACTGCAATCTGATAGGACCACACAGTCTGGTCCCTAAACCCCTGTAGGCTCCTGCCTCCATTGTCACAGCCCCAGACACAAATTATTCACGTCCAGTCTCTGCTCTGCAGCACGGTCACAGCGAAGAGGGGGGGGAAAAGGAAAAGAGGGACAGAGCAGACATGTTGATGAGGTTAAATTAAGCATGGCAATGTCTCGCTCCTGTGTCAGCGCTGCGGCTGGCAAGGGTTTTCGAGATAAGGGTTGCACTGCTGCTGCCTGTGTTAAATGGTTGGATGACTCCTGCGTGGCGCTGGTTGCCGTGACAAAACAAACTCGACCCGACACATGCTCTGTTGCAGGCGTAGCTTTAAGTTTACATTTGCTGCGGATTGTTAGCATTTACCTGGAACTTGACTGTAACTGGTTTAAGTTTCAGTTCCCGGATCGGTGTTATTCCAAGCCACAGATTATAACCAGTGTCAGCACCTTTAACACTATTTCCACATCAAAGAAATGATGTGAAACAAGGCTGCGTGACCTCTACTCTCAGGGTCTCTGTTAACTTTGTTTCCTTGTTAATATTTTGTGAAGTTTAGTGTTTCATTATTCATAAACAACAGAATCCCGAGATCCTTGAAAAATGAGGCTTGCAGATACATATTTAACACACTGAAGTGGGGGGGGATAGGGAAAGACAAAACCTAAAAAACCAGTAAGTGTTCATTTTATCTACAGAGGAAATCTCCCACAGATGTGTGTGCATTCATCAAAGTGACTGATCTCCGCTGCTTGCCTGTACTTCTTGCTGCGCTGCCATTGTGTTGCTGCCTCGAGAGTCGGGAAACGCAGACACGGAGAGGCTTTTTGGGGGATTATTACGGGCTATAAGGAGAAACAGGTTGGTAGAGGGAGAGAGCTGGGTAAAGTGGTGGGAGGGGAGTGGCTGCGCGGAGGCTGAAATGGGCTCTGTGCTGTAAATCCAAGCAGGATGGGAGGATGGAGAAGATGAGCCGAGGATTGCCTGTTTCCCCTGATATAAATGACTGTATATGTATGTATGATAAATGATGGCGAAGGGTCACACCATATGCGGGTGTCTAAGCATATGGTGTGTGTAACGGAAGATGAGATACACACCAGAAAGTTGGGAGACAAAGACAGTCGTAAGTCTTCTTTTTTTTTGTGTTCTAACCAACACAAGGTGCATCAATTGTGCATTTCTTTTATTTTTTTTAATTCTCAGTCTGATTTCCTCCACAAAGACGCTGTGGAGGAAACTAATATTAGTCTTCCTGAAAAGACTTGATTTCTATGGGTCAAGATAAGTAAAACAAACAAACAAAAAAATAAATTACACTTACACAAAGCACATCTGCCTGAGTTTTTTTTTATGATACCTCCTTAGTAGTTTATTCCCACTCTGCTGAGCTAATATAGTCTGAAAATGAATTTACTCCCAGCCACCAGAGCAGTTTTTAATAAAAGGCAAATTCCCTCTCTGTGAGTGTTATTGCCAGCAGTGTACTACCTGAGAGACCAGCAGTTATACCCTAATGGCATTATGCCGTCTCGCTAACACTTATTAGCATTAAAACCACTCATACAATATTTGCAAATTTGTTTTTGCAAATCCTGAAAATAAATCCCTTTATCCAATGTATGTATTTTGAAGAAGTGTTATATCGTGTGCAGCTTTCCAAAATGTATTAAATATGAGGACAGTGAGAACTCTGCATATGTGTTAGTCCGAAACTTGAAGCTGATTTATTTTAGCCAATATAATTTGCTTTAAATTAAACCCTTAACCCCTTGCCCACGTATTAACTGTCTGCGTAAATGGATTACAGTGTGTCAAGGCACGTACGCTGCGTTGGTCACTGGTGGAAAAGGAGGTATTTTGCTGTGTAAATAAATGATTTAATGCATTGAAACCTTTCCCTTAATTCACCCTGAGAAAAACCCAAGGTTATGTGAAGGAAATTAGATGATTTCATTTTCCGTGCCTTGAGAGAAAAAACAGCAGCTGTCGTATTTGTGGGAGTTAATAAATGTCATGGCCAGAAATTGAAGTTTATGCCCATGACCGGTGTACACACCCTGAGCGAGGCTGCTGTACGGAGGCAGAGACTATACTGTTCTTACTGTCTTCTGTGGCCCTGCACACGAACGCCAAGCACACTCTGGAAACTCAGCTGACTGTGAAACGAGCTGCATCTAAATTATGATTTTGTCACTTTTTTGGTTACAGATTTTTTTGTGCATTTGTGATGCAATTGTGTTGAGTAGGGATTTAAAATGCTCTGTGCATTTGTACATTATAGATACTCGTTTGCATATGCGAACAGTTCAGAAATCTGATTTAAATCTAAACTGCAGAAAACTAAGTTAAACATAACCTACCTTTTTCAAACTATAGCAAGGATTGCAGCTATATACTTTAAGTTGTTTAAAAGTGGAAGATGTCTGATTTTGGCGTTCCTTAATTGTGTTTTTTCAGTTTTTTCTTCATCAACTCTTTTACAATACCTTAATAATGACACTTTTCTTGAATGTATGAAGTTCATCTACAAGATGTCTTTCTTACATTTCAATTTTTTAACATTACAGTAATGAACATCAGACCTACACAGCCCTCCTGCTTTTCTCAAACAAGGAAACACTCCAATAACTAATCTAATAAATACAGTCTGTAATAAATCACTAATTATTTACAGAAGATCCCTTTAACAGCTTTGGTCCGTGCATCACTCAGAGCTGCAGGTCCCCATTCTCTGTACCCTCTGCGCTAATGCAGCGCTAATGCAGTGAACGGGGGGCTTGTTTTTATTAGCCAATGTCCCACTGTTTGGATAATCTCTCGATTTACCAAAGCCCCTCGTTGACAGCCCTCCTCGTTGAGTCCCGAGCAGCTACAGGTGTCCAAACACCGCCTAATGGAGCCAGCACGATCTTTAGGTTGGAGAGATATATGGACTTCATTTTGTCAACGCGAGATTTTTCACTGCTGGGCCGCATGTGAACCAAACTCTGTCACAAATTCCTCGTTGGGAGTTTAGGCAGCCCTCACTGTACACATCCAGAAAGACATCATTTTAAGGTAAATATGAAAACCAAAATAATGTGCTAAATAGGACATTCAGATGCTTGGGGCAAGTTCCTCCTCATCTCCGGTTGTCTAGCAATCAGCGCATGTCAAACACAATAGGCATCAACTGTAGTCTGTGAATGAGGACCATCTGACTAGATATTCCGAAGCAGAAAGCGGGAGCATACTGTTGACTTTGATGCCACAGGAAAAACACTGCAAAAAGCACTGATGACAATAAGTGGAATTTGAAACAAGGAAGAGTTTTGCATTAGCTTCGTTAAATATCCTTTTAAATGCCCCTGAATTTTTAACCATGTAATCAACGACTGTCTTCCTGCTGAGATCCCTTATAACGTGCAACAGTTCTCATTAATCTTTGCCACCGTAGCTCTGCCTCTGTCTAGTAAGTATGCGTCAATACCTTAAAAGGAAAGAGGGAAAAGAACACAAGTAGTCACAAAAACAGCCGTACTCAAAAGTGTAACTAAAGTACATCTTGATCACTACTTCCTCTCCTGGTGTGTGCGAAGCCGCAGGGAGAGGCAGCGCAGTGAGAGTGCTGTGTATGCGACGGTGTTTGCCGTGTCAGTCCATTGGAATGGTTGATGAGTTCACACCAAGCAGGCCTGGGTGATGATGGGATAGGTCTTAATGTAGACAGCCATAAACACAGCAAGCCATCTCTAATCCTGAGAGGCTCCTTTGTGTACCTCGCGCTGCACAAACTGTTTTGATGAATCTCCCGACCCCTGACCCTCTGATGACGGATGGCGCTCTGAGGGGAAATGTAACCAGAAGGCAGCGGATCGCCCGGCCATCCTGTTTGGGAAATGAAATGGACTCTTGCTTCATCATCCCAGTTTTTTTTGCCATTATATATTTAGTTTCAGTCGAGTGTGACAGACAGCTTGTGGACAAAAGCTTCAGTAAAACGCCCGGATCTAAATTTGTCCGTGTTAACATGAAGTACAGAGCAATTCACGTTTTTATGCATATTTATTCATAGTTTCATTCTTTCTTGCAGTAACTGAACAGACTGAAACATTCACCCCCGAATAAAAACTGATGTCCAATATTGAAGCGGTTAAACATCTGTGGCCCAGACACAATCGCTTGTCATGAAATGTAAACTACATTTTCACCACATCATACAATCACTCACCCAGGATTACTCCGAGCATCAATCACGTACATTTTTTTTTCACGTCAGCGTTGTCAGTCTACAGAATAGACATTTTATTAACCGCTTTATGTTAACATTAGCTTCGACTGAGACACTTAAATGAATGATTAGGATTAAAATAATACACCTGTTCACTGTAATTTAAGATTTTTCCTCTCAGGTCAAATTATTTAATATTAGTTTGAGGATGATTTGAAAGAGTGACAATTCTATATTTTCACGCATAAGAGGGAGTTCGGGCAGAATAAACATTTTTCGCTGGCGTGAAGCTCAAAGCTTGTCCATCCGCACACGTATAAGCACAGTTACTTCAACACACACAGGTCACGTCTCCTTGCACAGAGCCTGTTTGTAAGAGCAGCGCGTTTGTGAACCTGACAGTGGAAAATGTGAGCCGCTCCCTCAGCCTCCGTTTGGTCTTGGCGTTTTGATTTGTTTGACAGGGGAGAAAATTATAACAGCAGGGGGAAAGAAATATGAAAATATGACTGGTAATACTTTCAAAACACGGATACTTTCCTTGCTGTCTTTGCAAAATCCACAGTGGGATTTTCTGTGTGCGCCTGCTTGTAGCACTGTTTGTACTTGTGTGTACATCAGGATGCATCGCTGCAACGATGAATCATCTTTACTGATGACATGGTATGCTAATCGTTTGTCTATATATTGCAGGTTTGTTTCCATATCTCAAGGGTTTCTTGTGGTCTCCTCAACGTTTCCCTGACTTGCTTCCATGAACATTTCATTCATTTATTTATTTATCCGCCCCGCTTTATTGCTTTGATTCCTCAAGCCCGGGGTTATTTAGTTTTAATGAACGCCTTATACTTCTCCTTTGTTAGAGCTAGTAACTGAACTTTTCAGAGTAAACTGTCTCATTGGAGATGATGGTTCAGTTGAGGAGAGCAAACACAGGCGGTGCTCTGATTATTCATAAATCTGGCATATTCGTAGAGAAAACTATACCACAAAGAGGGAAAACTAAACTTTATCATAGTCATAATGTTTTTCCATCCTGGTTTCAAACATATCCTTTCCTTGTTTATATTACCAAACACTTTTACATTTCATTTTGGGGACGCACACTGCGACCGACCTCGTGACCATTTGGCCTTTTCCTCACCACAGCCACTATCCTTCACTGTAATAAACTCAGCAGCCACTTAAACGCAGCCAAGCCTGGAAACATAAATAACTTTTTATAATAATAATTAACATAAAACTGCAGCTTAGTGCACCACAATCGGTGCCGCTGATAAGACGGAACATGGAATATTGTTTTAGGGTAAAACGAGTCGAGCTCTGTGTTTGTGTTTGAATCCAGACTAATCACTCATCAGCTCGCGTGTGCGCTACGGCTACTGTGCACGTAACAACTCATCTCCCCAGAGAGTGTCGATGTACAGTCAGCTTCAAAGATTAAAAAAAAGGCCGTCTAATTGGCTTCCAGCAATAACACAACAGCTACTTTCACCCGGCACATCCAGGAGTCAACTGTCGCTGTGCTGTTTGCTGAGGTGAAACGGGACGCTAACAGAGTAAATCTTGTTTTGACATAGAAACGGTCTAATGATTTTTTAAAGCATTTTTTAAGTGGAAAGTTGGGGACATGAATAATGAATGAACCTTTGTCTTGTCATGGAAACCTGGTGTTCTAGCTCCAACTGTATGTTTCACACACATACTGAACGGACATAGTCTTTATTGGATGAGGCAGCGCTAGCTAATATATCAGACAAGCCTGTGGTGCAGCGAGTCACACAGATTAAATGACTGCGCCGTGTTTGGGTTGCGAGGGCTGAGTGTTGGCCATCGCTCCGGTGCCAGAAATGAACCTAAATCATTCAGAGGCAAAAAAAAAAAAAAACAGACACAGAAAACACTGATGCTATTGTGCGGTGTGTGCAAACTCTGTGAAGCTGTTAGTGTAGTGGGGAAAGGCGAAAGAGGAAGACAGATTAAGTAACAGGAGAGAGTGAAAAGTGAGGCAAATAAGGGGTGATTAAATGTAACAAAAGAAGTGTGAAAAAAATGCAAAAAAAAAAAGGCAGGGAGAACAAAGTATTAAAGAAGAACTGGGGAATAAAGGAAACAGGAAGAATGTGAGTGAAAGAGAGGGAGTTTTAGGAGAATCGATGCAGCGTCTCTCCGCTGGGACCAAGCTAACAGCACAGCAGACCGTGGATCTCAGGTGTCCAGTCGATGGCTGATGCATTAGGCTGCTGATACTCGCCGCTTTGGGTTCAAACACACATTTTCTTAATACAACATGAGCCCATTTCCCCCCCTCATTAATCATGTAACCTGATTAGGGCTAGAGGTCTGGCTTGTACTGAACCCTGCTCAACTCGCCGCCTTTCATTTTGTCAGGCACACATGTGAGAATATACATGTGGATTCATGCGACGACATTAACCCGTGGTTTTCTGTAGGCTCCTAGCTAGATGTGTGTACTCAAACCTAAGCTTATGCATACAATCTATCTCTAAACACCAGTACTGTCAAGATCAAAAGGCTTTTGCCATTTCTGCTGTCAAAAAGATTATCTTCACAAACACTTTTTTAATGGAAACAGTGGAAATGTATGGCTATAAGGCGTAAGCTGGCTAGACAGGCCAAGTTGGATCAGTGTATTGTTTGTTTTGGTCATTTCATTAGAGACTACTAGATACGAGACTCTTTTAAAGCAAAGCCGATCTAACCGTGGAGACGGAAGAGGTTTCCCTCATTCATATTTGCCCCTGGCCCTTTAAATGTGTCCCTAGAGACATATAAATGTACAATATGCATGGTCACAGATTTTACAAAATAGCACCAAGTGCTTTACCATTAATACGCAGCATAATAAAATAAAGAAAAAAGACTTGTGCTGTGCCTTTGCAGAACATTTTCCAAAATATGATTGGAGTGTTATGATTATGACTAATTCAAGCCGCTCATCTTGGTAAAGAGTGTGAAAGACAGGCTGACAGACAGAGTTAAACCCAATACCACAGAACTAAATGCCATCCTGGTATTAATCAACAGATGACAGATCCAATCATTGATTTGCTCGTGCTCATCGTCACGCAGCTTTCCTGCTTTCCACGTTCGTATCAACACACAGAATACCGGGGTCATCAGTTTTAGAGGCCTTCAGATGTTCTCTTCAGAATTGCAAATGATGGTCCCATCTCTGGGTGCGAATATGTCTCCATAAATACGCACACCAACACTTCACTGGACTTTCGACTCGTTCTTGATGAGACTATTTCAGATGAGAGGATGCATCAGATGCTCCACTAAGCTGCTTTTGCTTCAGCGGTTGGAAATGCCGTACAGTGTGTCCACTTGAACTTCACTTGACTTTGACTTGTTTATAGATGCATACAAATGAGCAAACATACACATATGCCACTTATATTTGCATACACACACACACACACACACGTACACAGTTACTGCTGTGTATCTGCCAACACAGAATATAAGTTTGAATTTATGCTGTTTACTCACACCTCTTGTGCCTGCGGTTCCTATCTGCGTGATTTCTCATAAAACTCATAAAACTTTTAAAATAGAGAAACTTTGATCTGATTAGTTTACTTAGCTAATCTTTTTTTTTTTTTTTAACACAGATTAGAAGTATCATTGAAGCTAACTACACATAAACACATAAAGAAATTTGACAAACTGTATATTATATGACTTTTTTATGCAGTAGTTTCACAACATTTGTGTATATATTTGCTATATCTGTGCGATGCATTTGTTTGTATAGCATCCTGGTTTAATCTTCAAGGTTTGGTTCAGTTGGTAAATTCTGATTCTTGGACGTTATGAAGGTATGGATCTCCTTACGAATTGCTCCTGCTCCTTTGTATGTTGTGGCACTGCCTAAACTCTAAATAAATAATTTTAGCATTTAGCAAGTTAAATTACAGCACACAGTATATATGTAATAAAGATAATATGAGCAGGAAACATTAATTCTCCTATGCACTTCAATAACACTTTACTTAACAATTATTTAATTTGTGTGTACTCCTGCAATATTATAATAAGTTAATAACTGATGAAAATATGGGGTAATGGATCAAAATTAAATAAGCATATATAAATGATTTCTATTATATTTTGAAAAGAAATGTCATGTGATTGAAGTGTTGAAATATAATTTCACTGACCTGGTCTTTAGTAAAATCTAAATACGTAAAGGTCCACAGACATAAAGCCTTATATTATCTATAACTATTTTAACTTAATTAACAGTTGCTATGCTTACACATAGTTGACAACTTAAAATGCCTTTTCCAATCAATTCCACACTTGAAGACACTGATTTAGAAAAATCCTGCATATTTTTAAAACACTAAACATATGTGTATATATATTGCATTTTTTGTTTTTAAGTTTTGTGTACATTGTGGCTAGGAAAGTCCAGGCCGTGATAAATATAATTCGCTCCCACTGTATCTGCCTAGGGAAACTTAAATGATTCCCTCCAAGCAACAAATGTGTAGTGTTTTATGTTAGTAACTAATAGCAGCATCCATAGTGGTCAAACAGCAGAGGTCTGCCTGTCAGATAGTCTCAACCTTTGTGAGAACACAGGAAGCTTCGTCAGAACAGAGAAACAACAATACAGTGTGTCAGTGTGTGCGTGAGTGCTGAGAGACCTGGAGGGCAATAGCAGACCAGGTCAGTCTGGGTTTACATGCTTGACACAGTGTCACAGATACCCCCGCTGCGTCCGTCACTCAGCACACACACACACACATAACATCAGACAAGAACATACAAACACACACTTTCTCATATGCATACTGGCAGTGTCCTCTTGAATCTGAACTTGATTATTCTATGATTATAATTATCTGTCAGTTCATACTTCAGACTCCTTTTCTTTTCAAACTAATCAGAGTAATTCTAATCATACGGCTTTAGTTTATTTTGTATGAGAAATTTCTAATCTCTTTGAGAAGTATGCAAACGTTAAAACCCCTCTGAAGTTAATAACCACAGAGACATGTCTTGTGTACAAACAAGCAAAGTTTATTTTAGCAGAAGAATTACAATGTAAATTACTTCATTTCTTTGTTGTTTTGAAGTGATTCTATCCTTTAGCCAAAATGTTAATTCCATCAACAAATTAGTTGCACATTTCTTCTGTCATTACACGTCCTAAATTGTATTGCGTAGTCTGGTGTGTAGTTCCAACAACGAAGGGAAAACATCAGAAAGTTGAGTTATGTTCACAGACATTCACTGAACATTCAAGCATGTGAGAACTTTTCATTAGTTTTTATACACTAAATTTAAATATCCTGATCATACCACAGAAGTGTTACTATACTACTATTACCCACCAACCTACAACTTAATTTCTCTATTTTTATATTTTACTTCATCTCTCTCCGAATATTGCTGAAGAAGTTCAGTTTGAATTTGCATTGATAAAGTTTCTAGTGGCAGTGGCTGTATAACTCTCTTGCATATCAGTAAAGAAAGAACCAAAGAATTTAGATACTCATGGCCCTTGCCCCAGTCAGTCAGGATTATAGCTGTCCTATCTAAGAATACCAATGCTCAACTGGGTGATCATCAATCTCCACTTTGCTGCTGATGAAAGGTCTGCTCTGAGTTTTCTCAACTTGAGCTCTTCATTTGATATTTCACTGCAAGGGATTCATCTCTTAACTCTCAAACCAGGTAACAGGAACTTTACATCATCTACAACGAACTACCCCTGTTATCTGTGGAGTACCTCAAGGCTCTATCTTAGATCCCCTTCCATGTTGCATTTTCATGCTTCTACTTAGTCAAATAGTAAACAGCCATAAAGTCTATTTCGATATGTTGAAGACACAACTTTTTGTGCCTTTAAAATCAGAATCCATTAGCGGTGTGACATCCTTTAAGAGCTGTGAACATCAAATAAAAATCTTGTAAAATCTGAATGAAGGAAAATTTATAAATAATCACAGGATCCTCCATTATAGTTCTAATGCCATGAAGGTTTTGATTGTCTGGTGTCTTTAACACTGATTTTAACAGTAGGTTATTATATCATAAGTATTATCTGAGGCTGAGTATACTCCAGTAGTTACAGTATTCCCATACACTGGCACATCGATGCACATTCGTTAAGCACATTCTCTGTGTCCTCTCTCACACTTGATCTCACACTCACAGGGATGATATTTCAGTCCACGGTAGAGACAGTGCACATGATTTGCGTTTGCTGTCTGTGTGGTTTCCTGCTAGATTCATCCTTCAGCTATCACAATGACTCTGACACAAGATACCCATTCAAACTAACATGGAGTAGTCATGCTTGTGTTAATCTCTTAATCACATGCAACTTGTATGTAAGAAAAGACACACTGAAGATATTGAGTCCTTAATTTAAAAGATTGACAGGCTGGCTTCTTAAAAAGACAGTGACTTTCCTAGAAAGCAATGTTTCGTGGTTGAAAAGCTCAAAAAGTCATGTTCACGACAACCTTTAATCCATCCTAATATATCCTCACTATAACAAGATGCAAGGTCTCATACAGAAATGCTCTACTTACAAGAAGATTAAAAGTGATTAAAAACACTTCTATGATAGTGTCCACTGGCATGAAAGCAGCAGACATTGCTACATGCATACCATACTCACCCTGAGCCTTCATTTAATGAGCCCCCATGGTCTCCAGATCAATAAAGTGTTAAGTGGCCCTTTGAAAATAACACTGTAGTGTTAAGTTGGTCTGTCAAGCATACCGTGCACAAGCAGGGCAGCAGCACTTTAGCTTAAGAGCTGCCATCTTGTTAACATGGATTTAGTCATCACCAGGTTCAGATGGGCTAGGGGTCTCAACCAGAAATTTAATCAGATCGAAATAATAATGCACAGAGACACACACACACAATCTTAATCACTGAACAGTGCCTAATGGTGACACCATTATACAAAACGATGGTGACATTTTACACTCTACTACTAATATACTATTGGCCTACATCAGTACATGCTTAGGCCACAAACGGTTAGACTAACTTGTCAGTACATTAAAGAGCACAATATAAATTTAAGAAAAAAAACTACTGCACTGAAAATTGCACACAGTATTATTGACTAAATTGGACCTCCTCTCCCACCTTTACCACAGCCAACTCCATCTTTCCAAAGAATCTCCCACCCACAGCCTAGCAACACACACACACACACACAACCTAACTTTGAGGGCGAGCTTGCGAATTCCTGAGGGCTATCGGGTTTCGGGTTGCCTTGGCGACCAAGCACGGAGGCAGATCCATTAATCATTGAGAGCAGTTCACTCCAGAGTGGAGGTCAGACTGATTGCTGTGGATAAGGTATCATCCCAAAACACACATGCACACACACAAAACACGGACTAAGGAACTTGATTTAAATGAGAAAAGATGAGTTTTCCTCCCTTTTCCCAACTTCAGTTCTCTTCTAAAATCCATACAGCATGCAGTAAGCCACACATGTACAGTAAGTAAGACATACAAACCGAACTGAACAACAAGCAGAGCATATGAGGATGCAAACACATTATAATATATAATCAAATCTGTTACGTGAGCACTTGATTATCTTTATTGCTCTCTCTTTTGGTTCTCTTTACCCGAAAGACCCAACACACACACACACACACACACAAAACAATCACTCACTCCAGCGTTGTCTGGGCATCGGGGCGACCATGGCGGTGTCATGTGACGTGGCTGCGTGGAGCCGAGTGGATTAAGAGATTGGAGCGCCGCATTTATTTTTCAGGGACCAGGCTGAAACACTAGACCTGCACAGGTGTCTAGGAAAACTGAGAGAGCAGAAGCAAAAGAAAGAGAGAGAAAAGGAGGGCGGTAGAGGAAGAAAAAGACAGACAGGAGCAGACACTTACAAAGAGAGGAGTTATATGAAAAAGCTATTAATCTCCTCGGGCTGAATATTAGATTTTTTTTTTATCCACATCTGTCTTGCTGTTTTCACATTCCGACCGCTTCTGCTAATGCTTTAGTCAAGTATAATAAATGCCTTATGTTATCATATTTAGAAATAGGAAGCTATAAAACACTAGGTAACATTGCTTAAAATAAGCATCCACAAACAAGATATAACAAGACAGATAAGTACAAATGAGGACTTGGAGCTTGGGTGGTTGGAAAAGCTGTTAAAAAACATTCAAAGGACAAATGGTCAATCCCAACAACCCCATTTGCTTGCTGAAGTTCCACTGAGCAAGGCAGTGAACTCCACAGTTGACTAAATGGAGTCATATTTCCTTGGTGTCATTTCTTCTGCATAAATCTTGAATAAATGCAATCCTCTTTTGAATTTTTTAATCTTTAAACTGAGATCACAATTCTCTTCCATTATTCTTAGACACATGATCCAGTACCCGACCTGGGATCCTCTTTCACTTTGTGGTGTTGGGTTGCTTAACTTTTTGTAGTTGATGGGCCTTCACCCATCAGACAGTTACGTGACATAATGGTCACTTAACAGTTTAGCAAGTGCTTCTTTTTACTGACGTTGTTGAAGAAGACTCAAAACTAAGTGCAGTGTTGTGTCGGTGGTGTTTGGAGGCATGTTAAAGAAGGATCACTTCGCCAGTCTTAAATAGACTGGGGTCCTGGCAGAACAAGGCAGTGGTGACAAAAGGAAAAGCCAGGGCATGCTTTTTAGGTTGGCCTTATTTTTCTGTTAGACACTGGACTTAAACTACAAACGCTACATCTGACAGTCAGCTGACCTCTGATGTGCACATACTGCATATTCTAACAATTCTACATGTTATATGCCTCGTGGGGAAATCCAAAATGATTGCAATTGTCACTGTAAACACTGGCCTTTCCTTTCAGTGTTGTTATCTACTTCTTGTAAAACAGAAGGGAAAGCCAAAGTTGAGAAATAAGAAGAAAAACTTTTGAATGTAAACTGATCGGCAAGACGATTTAATGCTGCCTGCTGAACGACCTTCAAGAAATGCCAACTAGCACCAGTGGTACCAAGATGCACTGCAAAGACTACAGGCCACAGATGGTCAAAGATGGTCAGTACCCGCAACTATTACAATACGTAGACCTCAAGCTGTTATGTCCAAACACACACATGCACAAGCACGTGCTTGCGTATCTATTTCTAATGCAGTTTGTCTGGCAAGATTTATGGCATCTTGGGAAACTTGATGTAGACAGCCACAAATCAGCATGACTATGATATAGAGAGCAACATTTACACACATGTGCACGTGCACATACCAAGTCCAAGCGCATTTGTGTCACACACAGAAACACAGGCCACAGCCATGACTCATGCGAGCACGCATACGCATACACATGCAAAGACACACACAAACCCGCACGTGCACATGCACACATGAAATATAGGTACAGCCACTGCACCACTGGACCGGCTCCCAAAGGTGCCCACTAAATTTACTGGCTCCTCCAGCCACTTCAAACGCTCTCCATAACTTAGAGGCCAGACGATTTTATTGTTTCATGGAAGAAAGGAGGGTGAAAAAAGAGAAGCAAAGGAGAGTGAAGGAGTGAAAGATAGATGTACTGAGGAAAAATAAAATCCTCCTTTGTCTCAGACAATTAAAATTCCTCTGGTTGTGAGGCACGTGCACACACATCTACACACTGCAAGTGAGGGCACGCCCGTGTGCATGTGCACGGCTGAACATACTGTACACACTAAGTACCACTGTGTTCAGTTCATCTTTAATCTCTTGTGGATAAGGATGTCAACTTTTGTGTAGCTTAGTTAGCTGAATGGAATCATGTCTATGTAATCTATAATGTACATAGCAGCAGATGATCTATTAGGAACTACTTTTTTTAATCTTTTCTCCGTCTGTACCCTCCTCTCCCACTCTCTCTTTTCTGTAGGTAAACCACCCTGTGAGTTCCTATCAGTGTAGCCAGTTAAAGCTAATGATGTAGACATCCTACCCTTCCAGGTTATGAGGCAGTGAGCTGGTAGTAGAACTTGTTAATGTCCACTTCAATAATAACTCTTTCCTTGTAGCTCTGGAGTAATGATAAGAAAAAGTGATGTGGAGTGTTCCTGCCATAGGCCCCATTTAGAGACACCTTAAAGGGACATCAGTTCAGATGGAGATCGCTTTAAAGGAGAACTACGTTTTTTTACAACCTGGACCTTATTCCTGGCATAAAATACGATCGTTTGCTCACCCATATAACTTTGGTGTCAGTTGGAGTCATTCGGACGATATTTAGATCCCCGTGTATCCATACGTTGGTGACTGGGGCACCGAAACGCAGCCTCTAAATAAGTCATTATCTGCCGCGAAACTCATTCATTTCAATATTTTGTTATGATATACTAGTGCTATTCCCCATTGAGTCTGGAGTTACCTGTTATCATCATCCGGGGTCTGTAGATTGACCTACTAACCTCTGACCTGGATGATGTCATCTCTGAGCACCACACGCACCCTGCGTGGCTTGTTTACCTGTAATTTGCTACTGCTAGTTTTTTGCAACATGGCTGAATATTTTTCTGATTCTGAGGTTGTGGACGACGACTTTGTTTATGATGGACGTCCTTACTGTTTTGAGCCAGAGTATACGGATGAGGAGCTCGTTGAAAGGAGGACGCGGAGACAGAGAGAGGAACAGCTGGCCAAAGAACAACAAACCGCTGCACGTCCGCGAATACATAACAGGTAACTCCGGACTCAACGGGGAATAGCACTAGAGTATCATAACAAAATATTGATGAAATGAACGAGTTTCGCGGCAGATAAATTTAGAGGTTGCGTTGCGGTGCCCCAGTCACTCCCACTATATGGATATATGCGGATCTAAATATCGTCCGAACGACTCCAAATGACACCAAAGTTGTATGGGTGAGTAAACGATCGTATTTTATGCCAGAAATAAGGTCCAGGTTGTAAAAAACAGAAGCTCCCCTTTAATGGCTTGGTTTCTTCTGTGTCTTTCTGTTTTAAGGTGGAGTAACAGTTAGACTTTTTTGCACTGTAGGTAAACTCCAAAGAGTGATGTGAGGACAGGTATTATGTACAAATAATGTGTTTTTGATTTGTGTTCAAAAGGATGTTTGATGTAGTTGTTCTGCTAAACAGCCGCTGCCTGTTTGTTCTGCACTTCTTTTCCACATGTTCCTTTTCCTATAACGTTATCAGTAATCAAATACTTTTGCACCTCAGCCCTTCAGGTAAACGGTAAATCCCCTACACACACAGTGACGGGTTAGATGACGCTTTGTAAATAGCAAACTGAGCTTCCCGGCAGGTGGTCCGCCAAATGTTATCTTTTTGACCTGTGTCCTCGTACATACACATGCAGCACACACACGCACAAGCCAATTCGGTAAGTGAACAGAGGTGATCATGATGTGATAAGAGGGCCGCTGACAGTAGGACAAGGATTTACCGACTAAATCAGCCTCAAGGAGAACAAAGACGCAAGACGGATGAGATAAATGTGAGGTGGAAGTGTACACAGGTTTTTCTTATATTTTCACCCACTATATGCCAAGTGTATTACTTTTGGGCAATTTTTTAGAGACGTGAGCAACTGTCGAATAATAGAGTAGTACCATCTGCTCTTTGAGGGCCAAATTCCCAGCATACAGCTGGTGGTCTCAGCTTTAGTCACCCCACAGATTGTCTGTCCGTGTTTGCATATGTAGCTATGTGTGTATCTGTGTCTGTGAGCTTAGCTCTTCGTACTAGGATATGTTCTTGTGTGCGGGCCGAAGCCCACCAAGTCAGAATACCCAGATGGTATGAGGGATCATATTCTTGATTAAAAATGACAGAGAGAGTTCTGAATTCTTCTCTGTGTGCATGCATATGCTCTGCATCACACATACTCTCTCCCATATGTCGGTTTTATACCTGCTCACACACTGAGTTAGGTAAAGCTTGCCTCTCATTTCCTGAACAAGTTGATAAATTCCAGATATCTGACCCACAGTACACACAAACTAAGCTTTGCGTGGATGGAAATGTGGGCTATTCGCAGGAGGTGCATACTTATTCTATGCAATTAACCTTTAATTAAGCAGGCAGAGGCAGAGGTGAGGCAGCAAAGAGCCACAGAGGAACAATATGCTGTCTGTTCATTTGCTGGAGTGTTGTGGCTCTGGAGTCACTGCTTGATGGTTGATAGAGAAATCTGTCTCACAGCATAGAAGAGTTAGAGAATTATTCATGTTCATGAGCTGTAGAGAGGCTTTTTTGACCTGAGAGCACGGTCCACTTTACCACTAATATGCATCAGTGTTCTCCATGATACCTGCTGACTACGGCAAATATTGAGTGACTGGAAATCTATCTATGTATTTAATAAAAATAGATGTCTTTTCTACTTGTCTTGGGATCTAACTTGAAATATTCTCTTTGCAATATCAATTGTAATGTTTCTGAATTTATGTCAAACTTATGTTGGTAGTCAGATAGATATACAGTATATTTCCAGGTCAGGTATGGTCAAAGGAGGCAAAAAATAAAACAAGGTAAACTCAAACGCTTTACAAATTCAATATGAATTTTGACTCTATTCTGAACTGACCTGATTTATCTCCTGTTGTAAATGCTCTGCCATGTGTAATCTGTTTTTGAGACGGCACGCAAATCAAATTAAGTATGCCGCAGACACCTCACATGCTTTCACTTTATTTCTTTTAAAATCAACCGGTCTCTGATCTGAAGGCTGATCTGACCCACTGAAATGGGACTTTTTACAGCAGGTAGCATGGAGAGGAGATTTGCTCTTTTCCTGTCAGATATATCTTTGCCCTGTGCTGCCCTGCAGATCGCTGCGCACACTCCTTTGACTATTTATGGCAGCAGTTAACTCCCAGTGCTCTGGTAAAGAGCTTCAGCAGCAGGTGAAGTCAGAGATATAGCGGAGAACCGTAGCCCAGACCTGACACGACATTACAACGCATAAACTTACGGAGATGAAAAATAGTGCAGACCCCTCTCACCAGGGTTAAAGATTAAAATGTGTGTTTGTGTGTGTGTTTTAGGGCCAGTAGTGTGATACCAGATTGATTCCAGACCGGTGTTTCTGTCTGTTTTTGGAAAGGGAATATGCTCTGCCCTCTTTTTGCTGTAGCGCTGTTGCACACCCTCTATCTATTCACCTGATGGATGTTGCCCAAGAGACTCACAAACACATGGCAGCCTGCAACATCAGGAGGGAAGAGGGGACAAAAGAAGAGAGGAGTAGGGAAATGAGGACAAAGGAAGAATAGGAAAGAGATCTCCGCTCAGCAGAACACAATGTCATTAAGATTGTACATCCAGCCACTTCTCTACTGTTCTATTCTACTTTATTCTATTCTATTCTTTCGGTGACACAGTTTAGTGTCCATTTTCTCTTCCTCATTCCAACTGAGGGATCCATCCCTCAGGCCACAGACCGTTTCAAAACAGGCCTTATTGTAGCACGCTGTTTCTTTTGATTACAGGAAGGTCTCACTTTACTCCACCACTCCATAGCTCCGCGTATTGCATTACCTACTGTTGTGCGAGTGTCTGTGTGTGTGTGTGCGCATCTGTGTGTAAATATACAGTACATGGGCATGCAGTTATGCAAGCTTGCAAACTACACGCATACTGTTTGTGTTTCAGATCAAGGTCTCGTCTTGCCCAAGTCGAGCTGCTGGAGTCGTGTATTTTCTTTCATTTCACCTTGAAATTTGGGGCAGTCTTCACCTTGCACTGTTAAAAGCTGTATCATGTTTGAGGCGTCTTTTTGAGACAAACATCCTCTGTTACCTTCCAAGACATCCATTACATATAATCCGACCTGTGATTTTGTCTTTTTTACCTTTTTTTTTTACACATCTGTATTACACATTACGATACATGCTCTAAAAAGGCTGTGAGGAACAAAGCATGTATGCAGAGTAAGAGGAGATGAGTGTTCCTAGAAAAGCATGGAATACCTTTCATACCCATTTCCCAATGCGTATCACAACCACATTTGGGAAGACTGACTAAAGAAGCTTAGAACAGAGTTGCATAGTGTTAATAAATTGGATCTGACTGGCCAATAAAACCCTGCCGTCTGCTCCGAAGGGGTCATCCGAGGGTCAAGGGCCTAGCCCCTGATCCAGACAGACAGCCTCGATTCCGTGTTTTCCGCAAAACACAAATGGGTGAAATTCAAACTTCAGCAATGTCAACTTCCCTCTGCAGCGCTGTCACTTACAGCACAGAGCTCGGAGAGTACAGAGAGAGAGAGAGAGAGAAAGAGAGAGGATATATCCTGTATCATTTCCTGTTCTGCCAAGCGATGTCTTTCTGACCTTGTTCATGATATGCCTCCATGCTTCTCAGTATCCTCCTCCCTGGCGCTTTTATACGCGATTCTGTCTCTCCCTGTCTTTCTCACTATCTGCTTCCTCTCCCTCTCGACACTGCCTGCTTCCCCCTATCTTTATTTCGCTCTTCTTCGAATACGAAGACCTACCCATGGCCTGCAGCCGGCAGTAGAGGGGGCACAGTGCGGGCCAAGGCGGGTAAATTTGCTCCCTATTCGTTCCAGGCTTCACGCCAGACGCTGCCTTTCCCTCTACACCCATTTTTGACCACATGTTCAAGAGGGAGTGTTTTTTGTTGCTCTTGGATTGCGCTTTCAAAAAGCCTTTCCTTCGCCCTGTCTGTCTGCGCTACACGTCTGACGAAAACTCAGACCTCTTTTTTCCAACCAGAAGTGCTAGTTCTGGCATCGCGAACAGCTCTCTGCAACACCACCCACCCCAAAACACACACACACACACACACACACACACACACACACACACACACACACTAACCACATCTCACCCCCCCTCACTAAAACACCAAATATTTCATTTTTGAAGCAGGGACGAGGAGGCAAGAGATGGGGAAAGAAACAGAGCATATTTATGAAAACAAACTGGACTGATGTTTGACAAGTGCAGTTTAGATTGCGGGTATATACCAACAGGAAAGGTGAGAGGCAGGTAAATGTAAACGTTCATTACATTACCATCGACTGCTGGGCCTCTGATGTGCGTTCCCTGGTTTCTTAAAAGCTCTCCTCTGACCAAAGTCTAGCTTCTTCTAATTCCACACAGAGCTCTGGGAATTTATTAAATTACCTAAAATGATCGCATAAGAAAAAGGGCTTTAGAATTTGCTGATGTGCACAGGATAAGCTTTCACGGCTATCTACAGAATCTCTTTAATTCACCAAAAGTGTGTGTGTTTTAAAATGTCCAAGTGCCTCAGAGCAGCTTTTTTTTTGCTGAGTCCATTAAAATCTCCCACATCCTTTTTTCATAAACAGGAAAATTATTAGATATATCGTGAACCGGTGCGCATGGATGTCAATACTGAAGGTGTTATTACTTATTTGAAGCTTGTGTTTCTTATGTTTTGATAAATTATAACCTCATTATAGGCAATTCTTGAAGTACTTACAATAAATTCGTAGTTGATTACGTTATGATTACAATTGATCATTTTCATATTCTATTAAAATGCCAATTATTTGATTAATATATTTAATAATATAATAATATATTTATTTTCCATGAATAAAATGTGGAAACACTGGGAAAAACTGATTTTTCCAACCCAATGTGGCATATTAAAATCACAACATATTAATTTTACTTTTAAATAAGACATAAAAATATCAGGATATTCAGTCTTGAGAAGCTAGGACTCAACAGTTGGCTTGTATTGAGTAATTAATCCGTTAATTGTTTCAACACTGGGTGGATTTAATTAATGTGTTGCCTTTTTCCACATTTTAGATATTTACTTGAAACTAATTCTTTATTGACCTAGACTGTTCAATAAAGGAACCATCTTTTAATTTATCTTAATAAATTCAGTGTGGAGTTTTAAGGCTCTGGAGGAGTAGGCTCTTGTCCTGAGCACGGAAACACCACCCAGACAGTTACACACACACACGCACACAAACACAAAGCACTGTGTTAATGAGAGTGTACGCTCCTTCTGTTTCCCTCTCTTTCTTGCCCCATCAGGGAATATAAAGTTTAACAAGCGTTTTGCTATCGGTGACCCTGAGGAGGAAGCGGGTTCACCACAGAGAAAGACTACTAATTACCCCAAAACTGTGTGTGCGTGTGCGCACCAATGTGTGTGTAAAGCGCGTGTGGATGCAGGTATCTGCTTGTAGGTGCATTTTGCATGTGTGTGTAAATAGAGAGCTTGACACTTATTGATCTACTAGAGTTTAGGGAATAGGAGAGGGTGTATCAGATATGTGTGTGCGCATGTGTGTACGTTTAAGAAAAGGTTGAGGTGGTAGTAAGGTTTGAGATGGAGAAAGTGGATTGGGGGGGCGCAGGCTAATTTATGTCAGCACTATAGTGAGTTCCTAGATTTATTGATGGTAAGGCAATACGGAGAGATCTGCTTCTTCAAAAACGCTCTGCAGCTCCGCCCCGCCCGCTCTGCACACACAACTTAAAGCCCTCCACCTTCCACCGCCCACCTTCTATTATACAACATGTCTGTCTTCCACCCCGAACCTAACTGTAACTGTAGAGGCTGTGCTGACGCAGAGGACATATGGTCCCAAAAGAAACCATTAGAAGTATTGGAGGGGTGCATTCTCTCCCTCTCACACACACACACACACACTTGCATTGTCCTTACCCCCTTTACATCCATATAAAATGACAGAATTCTTTAAATTTGTTGGAAGATTGGAGCAAATAAATAGTTTTTTGGAGGGAAAGTGAATTTAGCAGCTGATACACCACAATAATTTGTAAATGGGTGAAGTGGGAGCATTAAGACAAGGAAGGAAATGCCCTGTAAAGTTTTGGGAGTGACGTCTGTTCCTCAGCATCAAAACCCCATGACTGTACTTTGTACTACTGCTGTTTGACATTTATGTAGTTATTTATGTGTTTTAAGATATATTATCTTAGAGGAAAGGATTACTATTAAGATCTTCTGTTACAGTCTAATCTTGAAGACTTGAGAGTTTGTCGAGTTCGAGACTAACTATTCATTTCTTTACAGATTTTCATCTTTTCACATTTATTTCACATAGAAAGTGCAACTTTGTAAAGGCGTCCATTCTTAGACAGATATTTTTATAGGCTGATATTTTCATGGACATGCATCCACAGTGTCCCTGAGTGTCTTTTCTGTTGCCGTCAAGCAAAAAAAAAAAAAAAAAACTTCAAAGTCTTCCTCCAGTATGTTCAGTATTTTTATGTGCAGGCCTGGGTTCTCTCCCAGCCCATGTCGTTTCAAAAGAAGTCAAGGCTTATAAAAGCCATGTTAGGGTTATTATGTACATCCTATCTGCTGCAGCCTACACTGACCCTCAAATGTGTGTGTGTGTGTGTGTGGTCATTAGCCAGAGCTACAGTGGAATCCGTTTACTCGCAATAATTTCGCTGTTCGGGTTTTGTGAGCCTGAGAGAAGGAACGAACATCCTGAGTTTATTGGCCATTAGAGAGCTCTAGATGTGTGTGTGTGTGCGCGTGCGTCTGTGCGCGTTGGTGTGTGTGTGTATCAGGAGAGCCAGTTTGTTTGGCTAAGTGAGGCAATTTTGTTCTTTAAGTATCTCATGTCACTTCCCCTCAAAAAGGGGGCAAGTGATACAAGCGCTCCATTCTTAGCAACACACACATGAATGTACACATACACACGCTTCATGCACACTGTTCAGACACTGGAATATTTGTTCTCAAGCATTTATTTTAAACTGCACATTTTATTTAATTCTTGTATGAACGATGTAAATCTAAAACTAAAAATTATGGACAGCGTATGGCAGATTACTTTATATATGTGCTTTTAATTATTTTATTTCCTCTTTAGTTCCCTTACTCATTGCGTGCATACTGAAACAGAGTTACTGGATCGCGCAAAATCAAAACGGATTAATTGATATGCTCAGAGAAAACAGATGCACCTCAGAATGTACATGTTCAGCACGTCACTGGAGGAAGCATTCATAGTTTCTCATCAAAAGCAGCGTAATTCCTTTAAGTCCAGTAAGATATTACCTGATTGGTTCTTCAGGGTGGTCCTCTGATTAACCTGACCAGCCGGAAACCAGACAACTTTGATCTGTGATTGGTGAGGTCACTCACTGGGGTCAGCCAGCGTCTGCACGGAAACTGAGAAGGCCGGTGATGAAGTATCTGAGGAGCATCGCTCCAAAATGAGACATGACACCTAATTTCACCAAAGAAAAAAAAAAGGGGGGGAAAGAAAGAAAACATGATTGCTGGCATGAGACTGAACTCATATTGATTCACATTGAATTCATTAGCTTGCCACAGTTCGTGACTTACAAAATCAGTTTCATATTTCAATCAGAGTTCGATGACAAGCTGTTCACTTTAAAACAAAGCAGCCTGTGATCTGCTGTAACAGACAATTTTTTGCAGTCTTATATAGACTTCTACAGACTTATAGCTCTTCATGTCATACAATAATATGATCTTATAGTCATGAACCATTTCACCAAGTTATATTCTGAAAACGAAAGATGAAACATTAAGGAAATTAGTCAATTAGTGGTTTGACAAAAATCTGTACTTATTTTAAAATCAATTAATAATCACAGAAGTAAAATGTTCTATGGCTTCTCTATTGTTGGTTTTCTTTGTTTTTGTATGAATTTTATATGTCAAACTTCAGATAAATCAAAGCACTTAAATACATCACCTTGGTCTTTAGAGATTGTAATGGGCATTTACTTCAGTTTCTCTTCACATAATAACAGGTTGATTATTAAGGAAAACCATCATTGATTATTTTTAGTTTTCAACCTTCCAAGGTATGTCAGTTTGAATTCGTGTGACCTTTTTCTTCTTTTATGTCCGTCCTTTTCCCTCCTCCCTCGCGTCTTTGTCACAGTTCTAAATTTTCTTTTCATCTCCTCCGTTGCTTCAGAGGAAGAAGAACTCTGAACAGCTGTGGTGCTCCCGGCCTCTTGTGAGTTATGGCGAGCCGCTGTCCTCTTGGCTTTTATTGATAATATTACACTGGCTGATGTAAATACGACTCTGACTGCAGCAACCCTGCCTGCACCTTCTGTCAGCCTAAAACAATCCTGGCACTTGCGTGTGTGTGTGTGTGTGTGTGTGTAGGTAAATTAATTTA
The DNA here is from genome assembly GCF_963514085.1 of Chelon labrosus. Taxonomy (NCBI): domain Eukaryota; kingdom Metazoa; phylum Chordata; class Actinopteri; order Mugiliformes; family Mugilidae; genus Chelon; species Chelon labrosus. The sequence continues at coordinate 9,171,515 of NC_140348.1, forward strand.
ACTTGTGTATACGCGAACAAATGAGGAAGTCAGGCAAAGATTCGCTGTGTATTCGTGTGCGTGTCATGTTCACTTCCTGACCCCAGGACACTCTTTCCCAAGGTAGAGGCACAACGTCAGGCTGCATGCAGTTTGCAGGAAACAGCGAGCAGAGATCCAACATGATAAACAGTGCTTAAGTTGGCTAAAAGAAGATCCTACCCTCACCCCAGTGTCTATATATTTTTTCTCTGACTATGCTGGGCTGTGACTTCCCGCAGTTCTGTAAATAATATGTCTTTTCACGGGTCGATGACTCCATGCAGTGCGCACAGAGGAGCATAGCTGGATTGTACAACCGCTTTTGATTTTATGTGTGCTTTTTTTCTCTTTACATTCTTTCTTTGCCCATATCAGAAAGTATCAAACATTCATTATTATTACTTAATGAAAACAAAAAGAAAACAAGATTACAATAAATCATGATGTGCGGAGACGTAGTAAGTGTGACCTAAAACCGCTGTAAGACTACACACGTCCACATTTTGAGCCACCAGCTGCTTTGTAAGCGCTGATTAGTTTTTCGTTGCCCTGACCTGAAGGTGTAAATTCTACATTAATGCCTCGTCTATTAGCTTGACTAAACTCTGATTCTCTTACCACACACACACACAGCGTCCCTTGCCCCGTCCGCACACTGCACTACGCACAAGCATGCATACACATGCATATTCAGAAAAGCTCACGGTGAGCCATGCAGCTGCTGTCCTCCCACACACTAACCGTGCCACCCCGCCTCCACACACTCACACACACACACGCACACACACACTGTACCACATTCACTGCATTCTGCCATTCCTCTAACACAGACAGGCAGGAAGCAAATGTGTCATTTATTAGGGCCTGTTTCCAATCTGTGCTGATGATGAATCTCTCCGATCTCCCCCCATGCTGCTCCTGAATATTCTGAGACAAAGGCCTCTTATGAAATTATGCTGTCATTAGAACGACGGCTCTGATTAGATAGTGAGACTGGATTAGCCATCTGCTTGGCTCTTTGGCAGAAGAATGATATGATCAAAACTAATTGCTGTGTATCCCTACTTGAGAACACATTGAAGGGTTTAGTTTCAAAATATGATACGCTGTATTCTTTTTGAGTTGCTGGGTAGTGGAATTATTTGATACATTGCCGTTCAGTTGTACGCGGTGCGGTGTCGATGATAAAAATGTAATGGCTTTAGATTAATCTTCATTCAAGATCATCAGAAATTCAAACGCGGAGAGTCCCACTTGTTTTTCTTGGCTCCTGAAAAGCTACGGGTTCACATGAATATTCCATTTTTGCAAAAATATTGAGCCTGGTACACAAGCTCATGAAACAGCTCTCTATACGGATGTTTTAGCTTTTCAGTGCCTCTGACAGTGAAAGCTGCTCAACTGGTTTCCACGTGTCACGCAGTATTAAAGAATGGAGATCGTTGTGGGCAGCGTGCTGGTATTAGGAGTTGCCACTGTGGAATGGACATATGTAGCAATTTATCACTTGTCTCTCAGCACATGTGTGGGTGGCCCCGCAGCGGGTATTATTGCAATTTGGGAGCAATTGACAGTAATCCCTTCTTTCTGCTTGTGTGAAAGCTCATCATCCTGTTGCACAACGGCAGGCACGTCTTCACCAGAGATGACCTCCAGAACTGGTGCAAAAAGGTCTGTTGAAGCTCATGTTCTATATCACTGTATCACTATCAGCTCGTCTCAGACTTTATCTTGGTGGTCTGGAGAGGCCTCTCCGAATAAAACCCTACACTAAAACCCCTGCAGATGCAGCGATAAAAATTCTGTGCAAGGCTGTTCGGTTTACTTTAAGACAGAGGGAATAATGATCCATATGCTTCTGTCAGAAAGTTGGCGAAAAGCACGGACAAAAGATCTGGCTGTGTTCACAGCTGATCAACAGACAAATGGAAACAAATTTGTCCATGCAAATAAAGTGGAATACAATATACAAAAGTGGACTTATTGGCAACTCTAATATGGCTGTACGGCATTGTCCAAAAAAGCTCTCAGGTCAGTCCTTCACCTGCCTCCTCTTATTTTTGTAGTCATTAAAGAACACAATATTAATAGAAGGAGCTTTTGTATGTTTTGTCTAAGTGGGAGTTGGACTGAGTTTTAGTTAGTGAACATCCGACAAAACATTTAAAGGGATTACACACAAGAAGACCAAGAGAGAGGTGGCAACGAGAGACAACAAGAAGATTTTAATGAAATTCAACTAGTCGTAGTAATGATAGATGAAAAAGCTTTTGGTGGCACAAACTGGGTAGTTTCCAAGCTGCTAATCTCAACTTTCAAATTTCAAAGTGAACAACTGCAGCAACAACGAATGTAAAACACTGTCAACTTTGGTTCCTACCACCATATTCACCACGCTGTTGGCAGCTTCAGAGCATTGGGTGAACCTAGGTGGAGTAGCTCCATCGTTGTTGGTATTTTCTTTTCAGACAGAGAGCGATGACTGTTCGAAGGAAACATTCACTAGGAAACATTTGGGGTGGGAAATATGCGAGAGTTTCTTAGGCGACCAGAGCCTGAAACTTCCACAAGAGACCAGCTCTTGCTTACAATGTAATGGGCAACACACAAATTATTTTATATTTGGATGAGGTTTAAATCTGCTGCTCTGTCATCAACTGAACTGACCGGCAAAACTTTTTTTAATCCAGAACGTGTGCTGTAGTTGCTGTATTGAACTCAAGGGGTGGAGGTCAGGGTGGATGGTTTACCTTCAAATCCTTGAAACTTTGACACCTTTGCACCCCATATGTTGTTTGGTCTATGATAATAAAGCACTAAGTCAAGGGAAATTGTGCTTTTGGTTAAATATAAAATCTCTAAAATATTTATTTAAACTTAAACTTCATTGACATCAAAGTCATTTATTTTTTAACCAGGCCTTCTTTCCCTGCTCCTGGCAACATGCTTCTAAAGCATTTGCTATTCAATAAAAGTTGCATGTGAACACTAATGAAGTGTAAAGATCATATACGGATAAATGGTTGAAACAATTACAGTATAGTCACAGACCTGATAGTGATACACAATTTTAACAGAACATAACCATAGTATACCTTAGATTGTATAGATTGCTGGCTGTAAGATCTTTAGCAAGCAGTGGCTTAAGGAATGAAAAGGATATGATCCAGTAATGAATAAAGTAATTTAATTTTGTGCCACAGAATTTTATAGGGATCGGGCGTCCTGGACACTGGCTTAGAATCAGAGCAGTAACAATCAGTTGACAGCTTTTCATTTATTATAGTCCAAATACAGTTTGCTGGAAATGGAAAGTTTTACTCTGGCTTGAAGAAAATAGTTTAAAGGGTAATAAGTTGAATCACTGGCATAAACAGCAACGTTATATGGAGAAACTAAACCTGAGTAAAGTGTAACGATGCATGAGGCAGTTCCTCGGTCTAAGCCCCATCTTTTCTCTCAAATACCTGTGGTTGCCATATGCTCAGATTGACTATAATTGTTAGTTTCCTGGACAAAGTGTTCAGAGGTTTGCAGGCATTTAATGTACCCTGCAGGCAGAATTAAAAAGCAATCATGAAATCCAATGCTTCCATATAAAAACAAATGAGTGATACACTCCGCCACATGTCTATTTACAAAGTCAACACGTGCCTTCATCTTCACAACATTTCACATTAAGCCCAATATGAACGAAATACAACAGAAAGGTTTGATGGATGGTTTGGTTTAACGGGAGTGAAGTCATTTAGATCATGAAAGTCGACACGTTATTAATGGGGTTTCTTGGAGGCTTCGGAGTAGAAATTGCCTTTGCAGATCTTTAATAACTAAAACATTGAACGCGCAGTGTGAAAAGTTAAAAGTTAAATTTGTGCTGCAAAGACAACGCAGCAGCACAGGAGGATGACATGATACCCTTCTTTTTCTGTGATAATCTGAACTGTGATGACACTAAGAATCAGTCCCCAATTAAAGGTTACTTGTGGTCTCTTAAAAAAAAAAAAAAAAACAGATTACAGGCTTTTTTTGGGGGTGGGGGGGGGGGGGTGAATACGACTCAACAAGGTGAATCTCAGACTTTTTTAGCAATAGCTGCAGGTTGACATTTGGAGAAACCAGTCGGACTCTTATCCACTTATCCAGTCGGAGTCCCGTGACTCTGGTGACCCTTTTGACTTGTTGTCAACTATCCTGTGAAATGCCTCAAAACAAACCCCTTTTTCGCAACAGACATTTTGATATATCATAGTAGCAAGCACACAAGTGCACACTGTATTCATGATTTCCAGATGACGTGACCTGTGGTTTTCAGAGTAATGTCTCTTACTTTAATGTGATTATATGAATTTTCATCTCAGGCCGTTATCACATCAAAACTTAATCTGCAGACTAATTTAGTTTCTGATCAAATATTTACAATACTTTCATTACCATTAGCCTCAGCTGTACGTTATCTTTGGTGCTTATGAAAAAAAAATAAACGCTTACCCGCAAAAGTCACTCAAGTACATGATTTTAGCGTCTCAATGCGTTCACATTGACAGCTGTGGTCATTTCCAGCAAGTACTCAACTACTCCACAAGAAGTACACAACTGTATTAAACTCTATTAATGGAAGGTCGCGATGTAATACACGGACTCAGATGTACATGTTTAGAATTAAACCTGCAAAACATCCGCTTTGTCAATGTGAGAATGTTGCAATGCAAACATTAGCATTTTGTTCAAAGCCTCACAGAGCTGTTACCGTAGCATGTGTTAAAAGAAGTAAAACTCTTTAAACAAAGAATCAGGACGTGGTAAAACAAAGCACCAGTCACATTACCGAAGATTCATCGCCGGCCATCTTCATGCCATAAATACACCTTGTAGCATGATGTATAATAAGACGGTTCTCTACGGTACAGTATCAGTACAACCACTGACTCTATCATGGAAGTATTTACTGCCCATATGGCCACTGACATGGGGTCAGGCCTTGTGTTTCAAGTGGAACCACGAAGTGTTGTAAAAATCCTGCATAAAGGAATGGATACAAATTCAAGCATTAGCACATTGCTAATTACTGCGGTCGCTTTTAATAAATTCTTTCCTGACATACGAGTTCCAGCACTGTAAAAGAGTAAGAATGTTGCATAAGGAAAAAACATTAGGAATACTGCAGGGTTTTAACAGGAAGCCTAGGAGGTATGTGAAGGACTACTACTGTAAGATCTGTATGAGTCACACAGGATTCTGGAGTCTGATTTGACTTAGAGAGAAACGTCAGTTTAAAGATTCACACATTTTCTTGAACATAAATAGATACCCAACCTTCCAAGCCACTTCTTCTTTTTCAAGTAGACATACTATAAACTATCCCTCCGACTGTAGGACTCTCTGTGTGTAATTTGACATGTTGTTGTTTTGTGTGCCTGCGCTTCCTTTACTGTTTTAGTAAAACCAGTTTCCAAAATAAGTTCCGATCCCAGCTCTGGCCTTACTCACGCTGAAATAATATTGTGGTATCATAGTCAAGTCCTTTTTTTATTTGTTTTTAGGGTGGGGCAAACTCTTCCCTCATATTTCTGGCCAAAAGTGGCATTTGTTTGCTGTTTCAAATGTTACGCGATCAGAAGCAATTGGTTATAATGATCCAATTATATATCCCAGCCTTCTGTCTGCTTTGATGCAGAGCTGGCCGAGGTTTATCTGATCCTATATATTGGTCCCATGATGGTTTCTTAGTTGCTTGCCGTAACAAAATACTCCAAAGGAGCGGGGTTAATCGCAAGCTTGGTTTGAAATTTATGGCGAATATTAAGCATTAAAATGCACCAACTGTGCATGAAAATCCAAATAAACTGTAGCTCTTCAGTGAATGTATTCAGCAAATCAAACCAACATTTGTGTGTAAAAAGTATTATATTTAGCAGGTCTAGCCAGTTATGGCAAAAACTCCCTTCACAGTAAATCACAGTAACAGCGAACAGCCTGTAAGTCTATACAAAATAAAATGCATACATTGAGTGGCTGCACGCTTTGGCCTGTGGCCCATTATAGATGATAATAATGCATAATTCCAAACTGGAGTGCGTTTGCAGTCATTTAAAACAAGCCCTCAGCGTTGATATAAATCAGTGTATGTGTGAAGCTCGTTTACTTGCATGTCTGCACATTGCCAGTTTGACAAGAGACAGGTCTGAGGGGATTTCACCATAAAGGTTAGGAACCGTGAAATATCTGCGAAGTGCTGGAACCGCTCTCCTCTCCAAATTATAGCCAAATGCATGCTATACAGTCTTAGTGGTTGAGGGGAAACGCCTTGGCAGCGAATAAAGGGCTCAGTGTGCGGCTGAAATGACCGTGCGACTCCTGAAAATAAACAGGAATCAAATGGAGTGATTGATCGAATAAATTAACCTCAGCAGCGAGCTTCACACACTGTCTCTCTCTCTCTCTCACACACACACACACACACACACACACACACACACACACACACACACACACACACACACACACACACACAGACACATCAGCTCCAATGACCAGCCTTGTAGAAAAACAGACACTTGTTGCTGTTTGCCCCAGCTCTTGGGCCAGCTGCAATTTGGGTATACGTTTTTTCCACGGCAGTGTGTTGGTGGTGGGTGGGTGGTGGAGGCTTTTTGCCAAGTGTAATGGATACAACTACATGCGGGTACAGATTGTGCTTAATGGTAGGGATTTATATTTATTTTCTTTCCTCCAGAAAATGTTCAAATTCAAATTATGTAGGATGTTAATGAACCAAAACCATTTTTAGCAAGTGCTAAAAATACCTTTGGTTCTTTTATATTAGGTCCATGTATTTTATTAGGTCAGATGGTTTTAATTAAGTTTTAATTTACCTACACTGCTTCCAGGGAAGAGGTTAATCTAGTCTGTGTTTTCGAACCTTTTTTACCCTGAGCAGACTAAATTTGTGAAGACTTGCCATTTAAAATTTACCATCGTATGCGTATGTAGTCTGTATGCATCACATCCACAATTCTATCTGAAATCGGAAAGTTAAATGATGGTAATTAATTGTTAATTCAAACCGGATTGCATTTATGTCTCTCCCTTCTTACTAAACGTATAGAAGCCGACAGTATAGTTTGGCTTTGTTTATATAAGGTGATATTGTTTATGCTGCTGTGTGTGCCCCCGTGATGATCATCAGCTGAAGGTGATGCTCCACTCACCTTTTAACTGCCTTCTAAATTGCTGCGTTCTGTGCAGGCTTACATATTCTAGAGGGAGGCTGAAATGTAAAACTCCCAATCTGATGAACCTGCCGACCGGTCAGAGCCTTCATGAAATGAAGACAGGACCCCAACGCAAACACACGCGAACACACTCACACACCTCTGCCCCGCCCCTCTGTACCCACCCCTCCCTGCTGCTTGCCTGTGTGGTTTAGTGAAATCTCCTCCTTGCGCTATAGGATAGCCCTGGCCTCTGGGGTAACAAGATAGATGTAAACAACCAATTATTGGATAGGCCCTCATTCATATGCCCTTAACTAGTATAGACATAAAGGTTCTGGCTTTAATAATTCCTTTCTCTCTACTCAACATGAAAAAAAGACACTAATCAACCTCTTGTTGTGCCTGTCTCAGCTCAGAATACAGTCTTACAGAATAAAAGCCCAATCCTATATGCCCCAACAAATAGGCTGTGCAACATACACACTGAAACACACATCTTGCAATAATCAACTCAATTAGAGGAGGTCGTGGTGGAGAGTGGCCGAGGTGAGCGGTGGGAGGTTGTGAAAATAGGGGGTTGGCTATTAGGAGAAACGTGAGCTCCATTCATCAGCGGCCGTAATAATTCCCGTTTGGGAGGCAGAGCCCTCTGATCAAACTGATCCGTGGAAGCAAGTGGTTTACAAACACTGTCAGGGGGCAGACATGGGACCCCTGTCACAGCCGGTGAACACACCCGATATTTCAGATAATGCCAACCCCAGTACAATGAAGGTGCTTTGTATTTATATTCATATATTAATGGGTTGCTCTGTTCTTACTTGATCTGATACGTCATTGAGTGTCACCTTTAACCTTTCGGATGCATTCTGGTTTGACATGCATTTACATATGAGAGGCATTTAGGTGCAACAAAGATTCATTGGAATAGGATGGCTGGGGCAGTTTCGTGAGGAATATACAAAAGATTCTTTTGTCAAAGATCACAATTTAATTTAAGATTTGAACCCCTTCTGAACAAATTTAATGTTTGAGTCTGCACACCAATAAGGCTATATGCCTGCAATAAGGAGGTAAACAGCTATTACCCTAACATTCATATCATCATATATAAAGGGACGCATGATGGTCCCCAACAGGTGCTTTTCCAGATCCCTGGACCCAGCTTTTGTCACATCTACAGCTTCTTCCTTTATCCCAGAACATTATTCAAATGACTGAGCAACTTAAGGATGATCCAGGTTCATTAGCCTTCCAGTGACAGCAGGGTTGCACAACATCAATCTCCAGGAAGATAAAATCTCAGTTGCTCTCGGTTAAAGCTGAGGGGGCAGAACTTTGCCAAAAAACATAAAGAAAAGTCCAATCAAAGAAATAAAATACAGTGGGTCATCTACAGCTCAGCCTGGAATGGTGTCCATCTGCAAGGTCAAAATTATAAAATATTTGGACGATACATATCTTGACTGGAGAAGACTGCGAGCACTGTGAGCACTGTGAGCGGGATTGCAGCACCTCTTTCACCAGTGGGAGCCTCTGCTGTGTTTTGGGCTCAATTACGAGGCGTTTTGGTGTTTGTTCTAGATGGATGGAGGTGATAATTTTATCTGAAATCGGTTTGAAATTTCACGTCTGTCAAGCTGTATTTATGTTTTCCCTCATCGGCCTCGAACTTCATCCATTTTTTATGAGCCGTCCGAGTTAATTATATATCTGTTGGGTTATATTCCTATTTTAAATAATAAAATTAATTATTATTATTATTATTGCCTTTTATTTGGGAATTAAGTTTGATTCTTAGTGAGTTATAAGATTTATCGTATGAGCTCTATATGAATATATATGATTAAATCGCGTCCTTGTTTTTCTCACTATCCATTTCAAGCAGGGCCCCGCGGTCCCCTGACGATTACCATCAGTCAGCCTAATGCCGTAATACTCTGAGAACTGCGCTTCGGGCGAAACCCAAGTCAATTTATTAAACAGAGGGAGAACACAACGCGGAAACAGGGATCAGTCTCCTCTTACAAGACTCTTCATCTCAGCTGATAAACTAACTTCGTAATTACACTAATAATTTCTTTCAAATGGGCGCGACTTAGGTGGTACAGCTCATCCCAGCATCTAGGCCTATAAATTATGGACTAACTTTGCGCTAAAATTAAACCTGACGCCCTCAGCAGTTTATTTTTATGCTCATGATATTTTAGGAAACTCCTTACTGGATATTTAAATGCTGATATTCATTAATATTCATCTTTATTTAGATGCTGATGAGTATTTGCAACATTTTTTGAAAGTGTACAGTTCAGTTCTGAACATCAAATTATGCCATAATAAAACGTCTATTGTGGTTTAGGTGGATATTGAATCAAATAATGAAAATAATAATAATAATTTATTAAAAAAAAAAAAAAATCCGTCCCGGTTAATTTTCTCCTTAAATTGTGATCTCTCTCTTGGAGCTTTTTTCCGATTTGCACAAGTTATGAGATGAAAACTGCAGAAACAGGTCTGCTGGAAAGAGAGAGAGCTGTGTGTGTGTGTGTGTGTGTGTGTGTTTGAGGTGGGGTGATGTGATACTGAGCGTGGGTGTAACTGACAATCGTATCTCTAATGAAGAGGTCCCATGGTGAGGCGATAGAAATCTATCAACTGGTCAATCTTTGGTCCAGCAGTCAATAACACACATGCCTGTCCGTGTGACACACGCACACACACGCGTCTCCGTGGTACCTGAGCCCAGCTCCACGACAAACCGTGCGCGCTCATCACGCTGCTGTACTCATCTCAGCAAGTACCACACATCACTTTCTCCTGAATGAACCATAAACTCTTTTTACCCCTTAAATCCATTTACTCGCTTTTCCCTAAAACCTGTTTTCATCTTGATCAGTCAGCGCTTTAAATCTGATCTTAATCCTGTCTGTGATTGTGATGGTATCTGACTTCCATCTCTGTATCAGCCAAATGTCTTTAAAACGAACGGATTATTATTTTATTATTGCCTCACCTTGTGTGCTGGTTGATGCCGTTCTCCGCTGTTGCCCGACAGTCTCTCCTTCTCTGCTCCCCCTGTCCCGCAGACTCTGCAGCACACACGGACGCTTCAGTTCTCCATCAAACCGGCTGCACACCTTAAGATTGTTTGCCCTAGTGTGCGCTCCTGCGGTCTCTGCCTCAACCCCTCATTCAGATATTCACCACCTTTATTATCACGCGCATTTCATAAAAATCATTATCACGACATGATATAGAACATATAATACATTTTAAGAAAAACTTTCGAACAAATATAGTTACATTTGGACTTAAAGACTCTTTGACAGTATATGGAACACGCGTATAGCTTCATGAACAGTTTTGAAATACGCTCTTTAAACTTTTTAATGCGTTCTTCATTTTAATATTACGCACAGGACGCATGAGTTTTTTAGTTTAAGGCATAAAGTACTTTACTTGCTGGCGTAAAGCTACCCCGTTTAAACAAACTTCACCAAGTTCAAGTGGTTATACTTTGATTGGAGGGTGAGAAAATCTAAATTGCTGCCCTCTTTGACAAAAATGTATTTTTGTCTTATATTTCTATTATTTTTTTCGTTTCTTGGCAACCAGCATAAAAGCGGCCATAGTGTTTTTGCGAACTTTTCACTTGACTGCTGTTGACAGTTGCTCCACTGGAATGAAATAGTGTAGTAACTAACTTTAAAGTTCTAGGAATTAAGGAAATCCTGATTGATTTGCGAAAACTGCCAGGGGCATGAAGACGTACTGCAGCAGGCACCGTGCGCTCTGGCGCCATCCTTCCCCCAGCTGCGGGATCATCGCCGGCTCTCCCCCTCCACACTCCCTCCACGCTCCCTACAGCTCTGCGCTCTTTGGCTGCCCGGGGTGTCTGTCAAAGTGAAGGGAGAGAAAAAAACTGTTTTAGAAGAAAAATCTGAGCAATATTTCTATTGGTGGGCGGGATCGTCGTGAAGGGAACAATCGGGTTGACTTTGCCAGGGAGCCACCTCAAAGCATATCGGGTTACTTTGAGTGACAGCGTAACCATGGCAAATAATTTGACTAAGGCTATTGTCTTATCCCCACCATCCCCGGGTCAGATAACCGACCAATCAGAGTTCATATAATCGCTTGTCTTGCCAGCTTAGAATAATATTATTAAAACGAGCCAGCGAGCCCGGTCTCCCGGAGTAGTTTATGTTGAAACGGCATAGAAAAGGTGGAGGAGGACGGTGGAAGGAGTAGCAACTTTCTCTCTTTCACAACAACTTCACGAGGAATAGTCGCCTGGGGTTTTGCATGGCTGAATGGACTTGAGCTTATTCTACAGTACGCAGCTGGATATTGCCTAACTTTGGGCAGTTTTAAGTTTTAGGCTGCTCCTTTGGGGGGACCTTGTGACGCTTATGGACTTAATGCGTTTTCATTTATTGAGACACTGAGAGGGGAGACGTGGAAGTAAGGCACAGTATAATCCGCATTGGTTTACGTTGTCGCCATGTCCATGCTCCCGACGTTTGGTTTTACGCAGGAACAAGTGGCGTGTGTTTGCGAAGTTCTCCAACAAGGGGGGAACATCGAGCGGCTCGGGCGCTTTCTCTGGTCCCTCCCGGCGTGCGAGCACCTCCACAAAAATGAGAGCGTCCTCAAAGCGAAAGCCGTGGTCGCCTTCCACCGGGGCAACTTCCGAGAACTCTACAAGATCCTAGAGAGTCACCAGTTTTCGCCGCACAACCACCCGAAGCTGCAGCAGCTGTGGCTCAAAGCGCACTACATCGAGGCGGAGAAGCTGAGAGGCCGTCCGCTCGGCGCCGTGGGGAAGTACCGCGTCCGGAGAAAGTTCCCCCTGCCCCGCTCCATCTGGGACGGAGAGGAGACGAGCTACTGCTTCAAGGAGAAGAGCAGGAGCGTCCTCCGTGAGTGGTACACCCACAACCCTTATCCATCCCCGCGGGAGAAAAGAGAGCTGGCCGAGGCCACGGGACTTACGACCACACAGGTCAGCAACTGGTTTAAAAACCGACGGCAACGAGATCGAGCAGCTGAGGCAAAGGAAAGGTAAGAGTATCTTTACTTATTAGGAAGCGACGCTTAAACATACCTGAAAGTAGATAAAATGCTAGTTTTTTTATATTTTCATATTCAAATAAGTCGTATTTAAAACAAGAATGTTGCTGAGTCACAAACAACTACTGTTGCTTCTGTGCGCAAAAATAGTATACTGATTTACGTCTGACAATTTGTTGCACAGGCAAAATACCAAGACAGTTTCAGTTATTTTTTTTAGCCTCCACAGTTCTCGAGTCTGTGTCTATCTTCTGTTATATTAGAATATGTCACTTATTTTGACTTCAGGTTTAGTAGACTCTCTGCTTGTTTGTGTGTTTGCCACGAAGGCCCTTGAAAAAGTTGAAAAGCAGGAAATTAAAGGCTTGTAGTCAGGTAAATTACCAGGTTATAAAAGTTGTATTTACACCACTTTTATGTTTTAGGAACCACTCATATTATAACATGAAATTTGGCTTTCACATTAAGATCAGAAAAAAAAAATACAGTTAACCCTCAAGATAGTGGATTGAACTCAGAGTGTGCGTAAGAAAACACCTTAGACCAAGTTTAAAAGATGTTTTGCGGTGTAATTGATGTGGCTGGCTGTCTAGCCACCACATCAGCCAGGTTGACATTTCATTACGAGTCGTTTGTACATTTCAAAGTTTGGAAATTACGCAGGCAGGCGAGCAGAGAGGCTCGGGAGACGTTTTTTAGTCAGGTGCTCGCAGGGTTGGTGTCTTCTTTCACCCTCTGGCCACTAATTCGGGCTGAAAGCTGCATGTAAATCATGTCTTCCCACGGAGAAAACCCTCACTGCGACCATGTGGACTGTGCCGTACGCAGCACACACGCGTTTCCAAATGATTGGGCTTGTCATTTATGCAGACATGCGGCCAAGCCCTCGTCAGGCCCAGTGCTCGTTCACTTTGAGCCTCTCCACAGGTCACTCTGGTTAAATGAATTTAATAAACACGCGAACGCTTCGTGCAGGGTTGGTGTAGATTTATTATCTCCAGTCACTGTTCTTTAACTCTGCACTGCTGTAGCTAAGTATTTGGATGGTACACTAATTGTTTGCTCTTGACACACATGCACATGGATGAATTTACTGATGGATACATTAATACGTAATTAGAAGCATTTGTACAATAATCAGGTTATTGTAGGCGTTGTAAATATGGCGTAACCCAATTATTATGATAGTAAATACAATAGCACCGTGTGTGTGTGGGTCTTTAAACCTCCGAGTGTGTTTTTTAAGAATGCTAATTGTTAAAATGTTAATCTACATTAGCCTATTCATTTAACAGCCTATGTTTGGTCTTCTATTTTTATTCTGTGTAGTCGCTGCTCTAGTTGCCCTCTAGATGTGTCCATTCTGGACCATTTTACGTGATTTACTGAGAGAGTTTTTCCTGCACTTGCAACAGGCTGAATGTGTGATTTTGTTTTACTGTTCGCAGAGAAAACAACGAGAACTCCAACAGCAATAGTCACAACCCATTGACTTCTTCCATGAATGGAAATAAAACTCTATTGGGAAGTTCAGACGACGATAAAACACCCTCGGGGACACCGGATCACACGTCTCCGAGCCCGGCTCTGCTCCTCGGCTCGAACACCGGGCTACCGTCCCTGCACGGCCTTGCGCCCCCGCCGGGACCCAGCGCAATCCCGGTACCCAGCGGTGCAGACTCGGTGCACCACCACCACTCGTTGCACCACGACACCATACTGAACCCTATGTCTTCTAATCTAGTGGACCTTGGCTCTTAAAAAATCGAGGCACTGAAGAAGAAGGGAGCACCATTTTTTTTTTTTGTTTTTTGTTTTGTTTCAGGGGTGGGGGAGTCATTTACAAGGTGGCTTAAGTAAAGCTTCAAGCACTTGCGGTAAAGGTGCAAGGCAGACAGACTGGAACACTGCGAAAAGAGCCACCGTAACAAATCATTTAGTCTCATATTCAGCTCTTAAAATAATTTTTTTTTCAATAAGTGGGAATTTGCCAGTGGGCGCAAATACCTCCTCTTATCCCCCAAATTAAACGTCCCATCCAATTGGGGGTTTCATCGTCGAGAGCAGAGCACTTAAGAACTTTCCAAATTAAACTGGCATCTTTTCTCTTTAAATTTGAAAATATAATTTGAAAAAAGAAAAATAGATTTGAGATTATATGGCTTGTTAAGACGGAACATTTTTTTGCAGAAAGAAAGAAAGAAGGAAAGAAAGAAGTATTTTACCGGAATGTAACAACGTAACATGTTATATTGTTGAAAACAATAACAATAAAGTGTCTTAATTCTTGTTACTATTACCGTTGTTATTTTAGGGGTGCAGATATATCACCAGACTCTATAGGCACGAAGATACTGGTACCCCCACGCCTTTTTGTTTACAAAAGGTTTTCCAAGAGAGCCATAAGCAGTTTCTTTTCTTTTTATTCTTTTTTTTTTTTTTTTTGATTGGGTATGGTATTTTCCAGTGTCTTATAAGAGCCGTGATCAGATGAAATATCTTAATCTCTTGATATTATTATTATTATTACTTGCATTTTCATCTGGAAAGAGACTGCATGTAAACTTTGCGATAAATGATGAAACATAAATCGATTCACCTATAGTTTCATATACCCTTTACAATAAAAGAAAAAAGAAATACATGCATTTAAATCGAGGACTTCTTTGATTGTGAATGATTCTTGACATTTTTTTTTTACATTTTTTTTTTTACCTTTTGTCTCCTCCGGGTCACCTCGTCATCTAGAGTTTTTTTTTTTTAATTATTCAAACATGTAGAAATATTTAAATAAATGCTGATATAGCTTCACTAGAAATGTTTTAGAGCAGTTGCATGGGGATCCCAGCGGTTACAGAGGGGTTTGGCTCATTTTGAAATGTTTTATTTGCACTTTTAATTGAATATTTTTAATGTTTAGTTCGCTCTGATTGCTGAAGAATGTGCAAGGTTTCTTCACACTCACAACTTCCCCTAACGTTTTGAGCCACTATGTCCTTAATAACGTTTGGGACGTGCGCAATCAGATAGCATTACCTAAAATCAAGAGCTCTTAGCCTTTGACACATATGCCTGCTCCAAGAAAGGGGATATTGCCCTTTATGTGTGGGCAGTCTGCCGGCATGCACGGGTCGATATCCCGGGATTGCACACCGTCTAATCATAAATGCTGCAAGGGAAAAAGGAAATCTGTCAGTTTATCCACATTTCCTACAAGAAATTATCAGGACGGTGCCTTGAATGTTTGCAGTGAACTTGAAAATGCAATAACTGAGTCTTGAAATATGCAGGGAAAAAAAGAGGGACTTGCAGGATTGTGTGGATGCAATGAATATAATTTAGAGTGGTTGGTAGTCGATTGAAAACCCCTCAAGCTTTAAAGAGAACAATTCATTTGCTTATTTATTATTAATTGATCTATTTCAATTGGTGACTTCAAAGGTCAAAGTTCATCCAAGTGACTTGATGATTGCCGCGATGTTAAAATGACAAAACCTGGGTGAGTGGGGGTAAAAAAGAAAACTCGACACATAATCCAGTACTTTGTAAAAACAACACTCGTGAAGAGAGCGAAGCATGTGGCATGTGGCCATTATCGGCGAAGCCGGTCGAAATTCATCTGCCCTTTTCCAACGGGGAACCTTGATGTTCAAGTGATGACATCTTATCTTTCTGCGCTCGGCAGAGGAGAACAAAAGTGCCGTAGTGTTCGGCAGAGAGGGAAAAAAAAGAAAAGTGGAAGCGGGCGTTGAAAGAAGACACTTTGTTTGAACAGCTTCAGCCGCGCAACACCTTCAGCTCCCCTCACTCAGATCTGCTGCTTCGTGTAGAATAAAAAAACACACAAACATCTTGTGCCTTTCATATTTTCATTTGGAGCGTTTCCAGCTTTTTAATGTTCAGGTTCTAAATTGAGCTCGGTGCAATTTATGGCATTTTCTATCTACTTATTCAAATAATAATTTGATTCACATTTGCGTGTTTGTTTTTGTGCAGAAATTGATCAATATGGGTAATTACAAGCAATTTAAAAGATTTTATTTTATGCCTCCTTTTTTATTGGATGTTGTTTTGGTTCGTTTGCAAATGGGTGGAGAACAACAGCAAGGCAAACTGCTGTTCATATATAGATTTTTATTTATTTATTATTTATTTTGGTACACCCGAGTGGCTGCAGTTGAAGTGCAAATATGAAAAGACAACACAAAGAGTGAGTGAACTGTCTCCCTGCCTCCTGTCTGTAAATGCGGAGGATCAGTCGCACCTTGTTGGGCACAGCTCCTGGCGCGTAAAGGTCAATTACGCAGGCAGCTCAGAGCCCAAACTTTATAATTAACTAGGATTTCAGTGCAAACGGGTCCGTTCAAAACAAGCCCATAACGGCGGCTTGTGAGGAGACATAACATGGAATATTTGGCCTTTCACCAGACCAACTCTGTAACCCCACAAAGAGCTGTGATTTTCGCCTCCTCGTACTTTCACTCTCGCTCGTTTCCCATAAGGCTTGAAATGTGAACTGGTATTATGTGTGCGCCATGTGTTCCCGGGAAGGGGAGGCTATTAAACTTTTTTTGGGAGGAAGATGTTAGGAAAATCCGCCAGCGTTGAAGAAAAGGCCTAACAAGGCGCACTGGATATAAACGCTGAATTGATTGTGCCAAGCTGGCTTATGGGAATAACGATCCTCTAAAAAGCAGCACAGGAATCAGCGTAAACACTTCGACAGGTGTGAACCGGTCGAGGTTGCTTCGTCTGCAGGCTGTTTAATCCCCTATCAGATCGGCACGGTGCGAGGATGTTGCGGAGATTAAACGTCAAGTGTTGAACAACTTTAGGCAAACAAAACGAGCAGGAGGGAGGTTGATGCCACGTTGCCTCGGGGCCGAAATCATGAAACAATCAGGAGAGAATGCGGAGTCCTGGCCTCGTAAAGACCACATCCACTCTCTTTTATAGAATAATAAGCAAACGGCTTGTTGTTGTTGTTGTTGTGTAGCTTGTGCTCCGCGAACAAATCAGAGGAAATATAACTGTCATCGTCAGAGTCAAATAGATTTTATAGACACGTTATCCCCAGTAAGAGGCTTTTGAGTGTTGCTAATTTGCGCATTTAAAAACATCAAATGATGCAGAGTTAGAATTTAATTGAAAAACCGGAGCCACGTGTATCCAACTATTACTGTTTTATGCATTTTCATTTATTTATTTTTTATTTTGACAATGTTTTCTTTTAATATATTTTTTAATTATGTGCACAAAAAGAGGAACGACAGATGATCTCCTATAATTTTAGGATTAAGTCGTGCAATTTAATGTATTTGCTTGAGTTGTGCTGACATTTTAAAGCAGTGTTTAAACTCCTTCTTCTTCTTCTTCTTCTTCTTGGAGGCTGTTTCCTCATTTATTTGTCAAAAAAAAAAAAAGAAGAAGAAAATTACGCAGGAAGTGAATGATAATGATAATAATATTAATATAATTCGGGGTATTACTCTCAGATTTTAAGGGGTTTTTAAGGAGGTGTTTATTTTAAAAACGTTAACAAATCAGAGAATAAAAAAAATATACATTTAATTTTATTTGAACAGTAAGAGAAGAGGCGACGGCAAGCTCAGGGCACGTGCTGTCATATAGGGCTGTTAATACATTTACTAAAGTCCAGCAATCAAATGAGATTTTATACACAAAAGCCCTGTCTAAACGGAAGGAGAAGGGGGCGCCACGTCGATTAAAGTACTATAAACTTTTTCTGATCAACTGTCACAACTGCAGAGAGGATTGATTTACGGAATCAATTACCATCATTGATCACAAACGCAAATCTCACGTTGTTTTTTTTTTTCTTTTTCTAAGAATGTAAAATCGCTGTTTTTGAGAGTTTGATATTATCCAAGATTATTTTAAAATTTGCTCCTATTTTTATTTATTTTTTTAAATCTCATCTCATTGGATGAACATGCCACCATTCAGCTCATTTAATCATTAATTGAGAAAATTCACTCAAACTTCAAATCCATTTCCACGCCTTGTTAAGTGATGTGACCACACTCCATACACATGTCAGGTACAGTGATGGCGGTTATAATGTGACACATTATTGGCCCCAGTGGACAAATTCTCTTTTCACTTAGACCCCCTCCAGGGAGGTCAGAGGTCGAACCTTTATAGCCGCAGCCTCAGAGCTGTAGGACTGGAGGGGAGTCACTGGTTTGGCTCAAGGAACCTTCAGCAGAACGGTTGGGCTTAATCTCTGGGTCACTGGCTGTTTGTCAAACCCTGGATCCTGTTTGTATATTAAATCAATAGTTTTACAGACAAGTGTGCAGCAAGTGACCGTAGCTTTGATTCCAGACGTCTCAGTTAATTGTGAAAATTTAAATTGGGACTGACTGTGAGGATGATATTACACATACGTATTTCGGAGTCAAATGACAACAATTTAAGCCACTTGCTGACAACAAAAATTTGTATTTGTGCTAAATACTGACTAAGACAGCTGGGATTTACATTATATAATGCAACTACTAAGTGGAAACTGTCTGAGTCAGATAACAGGGAGGAATATCAACTGGTTGCACCATCACTGTCTGTAAATACTTACAATTCACTTCAGATATGTGATTATTTAAACCTTTATATATTATATTTTAAATGAATGATTTCATTTTTTTCATTCGTTTTTGTTTTGCAGTCATGTAATTTTGAATCAGCCCCCACTTCTTTAATTCCAGTCATATTTACCTCTCCTGACTGTATGCCAGTTTCAGCCAACAGAACGATGAACCCCTCCCTGTCCTCTGGTTGTAGCTAATAGCTAACTATCCGTCAGTGCGCATCAAACTGTCACGTGGAAAGGGGATGACGTGCTTCATAATAGAATTCCCCTTTCATAATCTAAAAACCATGACTGCACAATGGAAGAGGTGCATCAGCAGGAGGCAGAGTAACTGGACGGTCAACATCTTGCTCTCAAGGAATGCAAACAGTTCCCTTCATGCTCTGATAAGTTCTCCAAAATAAGTAGAACATTTCGAGTATCAAGTGTATCACATGTACAGAATATAACTCTTTTTCTGTGTTTGTTCCCATTATACAGAAATCAATATTACTATTTTCATAATAGATTTGTAAATGTCCCTTATCCCTGCATGAAATAAATCCACAGTGTGTGGTGGAAAAGGCCAGCTGAGCTGAGGGAGTTTTAGTCTTAAGCACATAACATAGATTCAAATCCAACTGGAAATGGAAGTGGCACTGTAGTATTTTTAGGCAAAGATGAAATAGAGTCCGAGCCCAAAAGATAAGAAGACTGCAAAGACAGACAGACAGACAGAAGAATAAAATGAAAGTTGATCAGTAGCATGATAGTGAGTTGAAAAGTCCTTATTCTTCATTCCCTCTCAGAATCAACACCCTGTTTAGAGGAAAGGAGACGCACGCTAACAAAGCAAAAAAAAAAAAAAAAAATGTGAACATTAACAGAATGTTGTGCTTCCCACTAGCACGTTTGGAATCTATTACCACAATTTAAAACAGATTGGTCACTTCTTCTTTCATCAAGTAACTAAAATTAAATGTACTGATGATTTGTCAAGCTGTCAGTGCTTATCTACAGAAACAAAAGGGTCTGTTACTCTCAACCCATTTATGATGATGAATATATAGTCTAGAAACACACATTTGGCTTGATTAGGTTTTGACTAATAATATACTTCACAGTACTACAATTAAAAAAGCTATTAAGGGAACGGTATCATTAGAAATGATTACTTTTAAGGCGCAGTTTTAATTTTACAGACAAAACCTGTGGCTTCGTTGATTGATGAGCACACTGATTTCAGCCTCTCCTCGGCCATTATGCATTTTTGGTGTATCAGGTGTGTCCCATAAAAGAGGATAAAACTGTAGGGGGTCTGGGGAGCGAGGAGGAGGAGGAGGAGGAGGAGGAGGAGGAGGAGGGGGCGGACAGAGGGGGTGCATGGTGTACAGTTACGGTCAAAAAGAGAGAGAGAGAGAGAGCGAGAGAGAGGTGGCCAGGGGAGTACGAGCATTAATGCACTCCCTGTGTGCTGGACGCATACTGTTACAAAACACACACACACACTCTCGCACACACACACACACACACGCGCGCACCGCGGGCGCCCTCTGCTCAAGTGAAAGGTCACCTGGCGGACCGAGGCCCGACTTCCATCCAGAGAGCAGAGAGATATCAAGAAATAAAGTTCAGTTAAAGTAAAACATTTAACCTCTAAACCCTCAGAAACATGTTCACATGCAAACAGAACCTCTACCTTACATCCACATTTATTATTTATGCAGTTAATTAATGGCTTATAACACATTACAGTGTTGCTGTTTGCAGTTACAGGACATTTTTATATATTAATCTTCATTATGTGCCAGAAATGACAAAAATCTCCTTTGAAGACACGTTAAATATAACAACAGCTTTCACAGTGTTGGTATTCATTATCTGATTATACAATAGCCTCAGCTACTGTAATGGAGAATTAATGACTACAGCTACATTATAAACCAGTTAACAAATGTTTATAAAATGCTTAATATGGGGGAATTGAAGTAAAGATAAAAACTGTTAAGATTACAAGAAAGTTAAAGTGTTTGAGCATGTGCTGATATAAAAAGTCACAGAAAAGGTTGTTGTACTAATATATATATGCGTATGTGTGTTTCTGCACGTGTGTGTGTGCGTGTGTGCTCTCCAGGGCTTGGAGAAGGCTCACCTGGTCTTTTACCCCTACTGTAAATTCCTAGATGGGAGACAGACACGGGCTATTCTGATCGCATTAGGTTCACTCCGATGGCTTTTCCAGCTATTGTCACTTGACACCGTTCCATTAAATCTGTCCAGCTAAGAGATTAACTACACCGTTCTTTATGCTTTCACTGGGTGTTCACTCTGAGCGCCGAAGGGCAGGTTAAATCATGCACAAGATTTTCATCGTGCGCTGTATTTTACGGTCAGCCTTTTGCTTGATGTTATATCAGCTAGCGGTGCATTGTGTCACTGGGATAAATTGTTGTGAAACTAGTCCATTCATCAGTTTAGTCCCTCTTTTCTGTTCCCTGATATCACATTAACACGTGTTTTTGTCACTTTTTAGTCTTTTTGCTTTGTTCACCACCAAAACACATTTGAAATGTTTTAAGTGGAGGCCTCCTCTGGGTGATGGTGTGACTACCCTGTTTGTGAGCACACGTTGTGCAAATTTTAAATAGAATCATTATTGTGATAAAAATATGATCACTAACACTTAGCAGTGCACCGTTAAAGAGTACCTTTAATCTTTGTTTTTGTCACAGCAGCCCGGAATAAAAGAAAGGTGTGATACCTGTATGGTAGTGAATAGCTGAGTCATCAGTATTCGACCATGTGTGAATGTTATTATAATGGATTCAAGCTTACATCCCCAAATTCAAGACAAAGGAAAGGACAAATAAATTAGGTACCAGACACTATTGCCACCTCTGGATAGATATGAGATCTGATTCTGTAATTTTGTCAGGTTGCAAATGTTAAGATTAATTGACAGTCTTCCCAGCCAGTCTTCTTCTTATATTCTAGCAACAAAATATTTTTCTTTTCTTAAGCTGTAATTTTGTTCTTTATCTTGTGTGAGCTTGCTGTAGTGTTTTCTTGCCCTAAGAAATGCTCATCTAAAAACTATTTATTGTTTAAAAGGATTAAAGATTATGTAACTCCTTCATATCCTGCTCTGGGCTTGTTTGTTCCAAGTCAGGAGCAGAAACTTCCTCCTCATTCTGATCAATCAGTATTAGTGTTGACTATGCATACCAGGCCTGTCTATGTTGCTTGTGCACAGTGCAGGTTTGTCTGTTTCCAGCTAAACATACTAACGGGTTCAACCTGCCAAACTGTTGACTCACTGCACACATAGTGTAAGTCTGCACTTGCTTTCTTGTTGGTGCTGTGCAGCAGAGTAAGGCAACTTAAATGTTTTCAAAAACAACTGAAGACAAATTTGCTACTGTAACAGATAGCTGATAGATGTTTTTTTGTTTGTTTTGTTTTTTTGTAAATTTCAACTTTAATGCTCCTTACAGTTAGCTGTGTATAACAGTGCAGCACCCATGTCAACTGCAAAGTTTGTCCACCATCAAAAATGTACTTTTTTTTGTTGAGGTAATAAAAAAAAAAAGCAAAGTCAGCAGCAAGTTTGTGGAATGTGGCCACTAATATGTCAGTCTTGCACCTGAGGTGGGAAGGTTGTAACCATAGAAACCTGTCTGTTAATAGAGGAGGTCCAGGTGTGTATAAAGGAATATATTTACTTGATAAACATGAACTGTTCCATGTGACCCTATGGAAACAGATGCCCAGGAAACCTCTCCAATCCACTAACATGCTGTATATACGTACAATGTCCCACTGTATTCCCTCCACTTAGTAGTGTGTAGATTTGTTTAAAGAGTAACAAAACCTCAGAAAAGATGTGATGAAAGCTTACTGTTTGGTTTTCTTCTTTTAGAGGAAGGCACTGGTGCAGCAAAGGGATCAAAAAGCTTGAACATAGCTTCCACCTAGTGGCCAGTAAGTGCAACTGCACATGTGTAAAGAAGAGAAAACGACCCTTAAAACTACATAAATAAAAGATAAACACAAAAAGGTAGCACAGCTTAGTTCTGATAGCTCAGCAAGTGTGCCGCGAGTACAAAACTAAGCCTAAAAAAAGCAGTCCAAAAAAATAAATAAAAAAAATAGGATGCATGGTGCTCAGAAACAGAAGACACAAGGAAAAGGTGGCACAAGGAAGTGATGATAAAAAATAAAACATGTGGGCTATAAAAACACACTAGCCTGTATCAACACATAATCACATTCATTCGCGTTCCAACCTTTATTTATACAGGGTGGACCATTAATTATTGTTTACTCTCTTTTGCATAACTGCTATACGTGCATGGTGAAATAAAAACGGTGCAGTAAAGCAAACATAAGACAAAATAATAAGACACAAAAGCTAACAATGAAAAGGCACCAATGTGGCTTTGGTTGACAGCTGTTAATCTCACCCAGGTATTACAAAAAGCCTTAAGCTATATTCGTCTGAATATTGGTATCTCAGTCTCAGTCATTATGTTGTTTATTACTGATTTCTCCACGTTTCAAGAATACTGTTTTGCTTACGTTAGGTTAAAGCAGTATTTTATGTATTTTGAGTTGGGCTCATAATTTCAGTAAAATTCACTTAAATGCATTTTAAATCCGTGTCCTTGATCTGTTTGTGTTTGAGTCACCCTGAAAAATGAGACCAACAAAACTACAGCTTCCTCGTTTCCTCTCTCTGTTTTCTATCCCCCATCCTCCTCCCCTTCCCCCATATGTCTTATTCTTCCTGATAACTTACACTAGACTGGTTCCCAAGCTGTGGACTCCTCTTGTTGTCATATTTTTTCTCACCCACAGCAGTGGCAGCTGCTTGAAGTCTCTTTTGCTTTGTTGCCGTTAACTTGCTGCTTGATTAGCTTCTCGGCTGCACTTCAAACGCTCCTGGGTTTCAGCCAAAGCAATTTTGTAGTGAGAAATGCAGAAAACATGCCACGGGTATAATTTCACTACGCCATAAGAGGTAGGCATAGAGGGAAGGGGCTATGTGTCAGTGACCTTAAAGCTTCTGTATACACCATTTGTAATTTATTGTACACTTGACTTGACACACACACGTGTAACTACTGGAATGGATCTGGAAGCCATGAATGGCATTAGCAGCTTGAATGGACAACGGGAAATGTTATCTGTGCTGCAGAGAGAACGTATGAAAGCATACTCGAATAGTTTCACATGTAATGCATTCTTAGTGGGAGCATGCAAATGCTGTCACTCTATTGTTTTCATTCCTCTGCTCAGTCACTCTGAAAGTTGTCATGTCATTTATAAAACAGTGATCTCATGATGACCCCTTGTGGTTAAGGTGTTCTTTGCATGTCATTGTTTAGAAAAAAAAAAAATTCATATTAATGCTTCAATGAATTATTATTATTATTATTATTTTCAGTTTTAAAGCAGTAAATATCATTTCCAAAATTTAAAGGCACAGTGGTGATGAAGAGTGGTGACCCATTATGATAACTGCACAAATAACCAAGGTTGTCATGGTGATAATGGTGTTAAATTAACTTAGTTATTAGTAACGGGCAGTCTGACCCAATCCCACAGGTGCATTTAAAGGCCACTTCAGGGAATAGTGTTATCATGATGTAGATTATCATATCACTATGTGATGGCATAATATATAAGGGTTTAAATTATCACATATTGAGTCTAATATTGTTATTAGCAAAATAACAATAACAAAACTTTACAATTACAATTTACAATTTAACAGAATACATACATCTTCATAATAAAATGATGATGACTTGTTTTGTAGCAATTTAATTTTTGCAATTAATAACTTTAATAACGCCAAAAGTTGCACTTCCTACGCACCGGCCTGAATGAGAGGCTAATTCATGTTTCTGTATTTAATATAAACTTTTTTTTTTTTAAATATCATGACAATAATTTTATTGCAGTCTGATGCCGAATTCTGCAAAGAATGTGGAAATGTTTACATGCTGAATAGAAACACCAAAGCAGAATGGAAGATATCCTCAGCCAAACAATCCTTCCTTAGCCTTTCCATGTGCTGGTGTAGTTTTAGCGTGAGCACTTGCAGTGTGGACAGAGTTTGCTCTGGTGAATGGATCACTAGATGGCAGTGTAACATAATGAGACAGCTACATAGCCTCCAATGACATGGAGAGGGTCTATAGCCGCACAAGGAGTGTGTGCGGGAATATGTCCCTGTGTGTGTATTTATACACATACATATGGTTGTACTCTGCGTGCATGTGACATTTAAATGAATGTGAGGAAGTGTTATCTTAATCCCAGAACAAACACAATCTGGGGTCTCACTCATCTCTCCTCCTTGGGGCTTTATAGGCTACCAGTACGCTGCAGAGGATTACATCAGGCAAATCAAAAGAGTGCACATTTGCACATTGCCCACTGACATTGTCACACCAAGAACAGACACCACTGAGTTAAGCCAATTGACCATTTACACAGCTCTCAGCCGCTCCCTTTGCCCTCTCTCAATTCCTTCCAACAGTTCGCATTCAATTTTGATTGTGTGTGAGTGTGTGCGTGCATGTGTATGAGGAGATACTGATAAAAAAAAACAAGATATGATGAAACAAAGTATTTTTTAGCTCAGCATTCAATTATTTATGTAGTTTAAAATATTGTTTTAACTTCTCTGTCTTTGTTCAAATACTTGATATGTATAATTCTCCTGGAAAACATGTGTGATATATATAATCCTTACTTTATGTTGGCTGGTGTTCCTGTGTAATTTATTTATGTACATATAGTATAAACCCCGTCACTGAATAGCTTGGCAACATTCTTGAGCTGAACTGAAACATCTGAACTTCAGTAACATTGTGAACTTGTGAGGCTGCTTTGACCTGCAACTGGTCCTCCGTCATCCACCTCCACAGACATACATTTAGTTCTCTGAGCTCTGAATGCTCGGCTGTGTTTTAGTCCCCCTCTCTGGCTCTTATGGGAGCTATGCAGCTGCTGCTGCTTGCTGAACTGGACGAGGCTGGTGTATGCGTCAATAATGCATGGTTTTGGAGGCCACCTCGGGACAGAGGCCGTTTTTAAATAGGGTGCTATAAAGATGCTCCACGACTGACTCATGTACAGGAACCTATTAAAAATAGAAAAAGTGGTCAGACAAAACTGCCAGGTTCATTTGAGAGCCCCCGGAGCCCTGAGCCAGTTATTAACTAGCAAAGTACATGTTATATGCACCTCTTAAGTAGACGCTCTCGTAGAGAGTGGATTGTGAAGACTGAATTTGAAACAGGAATTTCATTAAAGTTTCTTTCTTTTTTCCAGATGGTTAATCTCCATCCAAGAGTAGCTGTGACAAGTAAAACCTTTCAGTTGGATAAAAGGAGCAGAATATGTGGAGGGAGGTTATAAATGGGAAATTTAAAATGAGGAACTTCTCATATAGTATTGAGGTATAATCGTTTGGTACAGAGTGCTTGTTTGTTTGCTTGTGTTTGTGTATTCTATTAATGTAGTCATCCTGAAATTAATATTATATGGACTTTTCTACGTGCATGCTTTTCAATTTTGAATTTAAACTTCTACAGATCCAAAGTGCATTTTTTACCTGCAGGCTCTATTAGCTAATGTGTCTATGAATGTTAGATGTATCTCCATCTTACTGGTTGAATTGTAAACTGACTCTGCGTACTGACCCCAGACAAAAGTTGCTTATATACTCACGTGAACATGAAATCAGGCTGAAACCGCTTCAGGACATATGAGTGAGTACAAAATGGGCAAATAAAAAAGTTATTACTTATGGCATGTAACACGCCGGCATGCCCTTCTCCTTCTGCAATGATTTAATGGTGGATTGAGGCCTAGTTGCCGTAAGCATTTTACTGTCCATTTACAGTGAAACCTTCTCTGTTGCATGTTCTCTGTCCTCTTCCTCCCCCTGCCCCTGCTCTCCACAATAAGGGAGTTAAACTCTAAAAGGCCGCGCTTCAGCGGACACCATTATCCTCCCCTCCTCACCGCCGCCGCCACCAGTCAGTTTCACTAGCTCTCAAACACACTAGTCAGTCACTTGGCTCCTGGGCGGCCTCCGTAAAACTCTGGGTATCAGTTTTGAAAAATTAAGCAGGGATCAGGGGTTCCATTACACTCTCTGGCGTCTGAATCCCTGATCTAGCACTAAATGGAGGAGCTGGTTCAGTGTTCCAACATCAATTTGACTTTCACGCAATAAAACTTTAATGAAAGCTCCTTGTGCAGTATATGTGGAGGTAGCATGACTTCACGGCCTGCAGTTGTCCCTGTAGTGCAGGCATGTCTGTGTACATCCGTGCGTACGCTGACATTAACTAGAGCACAAGGAAGATTTAACAGAGGAGCAAGAAGTCAGAACTCACACTGAAGAATTGCTTAATCTGGAGAGCACTGGTGGGACAGTTTGTCTTTCTGATGTCGATTGCAGGCAAATGATGCTGTCACTAGTGGGGTTAAACCACTCAAAATACCCTGAGAACATTGGTGGCTCCATTAGCACAGGCTCATGTTGAGCAGTCGACCATTATTCAAACAGAAACACACGAAAGAAGCAACTTGGAAAGACACTATTTGGTCATTTTGATATCACATGACTCCTCTAGATGGCAGTCAAGGAACACGTTTGGCTCCTGCCGGGCTGACCGCTGTCGTCTCACTGTGTGGACTTTCCTTAGGACTTTCTCGGGTCGGTTGGGATCCAGGCTGAACTGCCCTGCAGCTTTGTAAATGGAGGTTAAATTGATAAGAGCACCCAGGCCTCAGTCAGTCTCCGACCTTTTGTCAGTGCATGGCTTCAAACAGAGGTGTGTGTGTTAATGTCACATATTTAAGCATCACTGTGATATATGTGTGCGTGTGTGTGCGTGCGCACGCCAATGTTTATATTAGATCTGGAATAATTTGCTCACATATTATGTAATGAACATAATGATGTTTTCCTTTGGTGTTTTTTATTCAGGAACACCCAATACAGACGGGTAACGTCAATATTCTACGAATTCATGATTAAACAATTGGGGAAATAGGACAAAAGCAGCTGCCAAATTGTGAGACAGGCCGTCCATCAGAAAGAAGACCGAGTGTAGCATTTCGTCTGTGTTTCAGTGTACATAGTGTGATGCAAAGGGCCCTTGGGTGGCTTAAGGCCGATATGTGTTGCAGACCCAGACCCTCGTTTCCGGCCTAAACGCACGGATTTGTCCTGTATTGTCGTCCACTGTATCGTAGTTGGTTAAAGAAAAGGTGGGGCGTATTTGTGAGGTGTCTGGCCACAGCGGGACCGGGTGTCCGTGTCCAGGTTCATTCAGTGCTTTCAGAACCACAGCAAGGCAGGAGCTCCAGCTGACAGACAATAGCCTTCAGCATCAGACCGGGGAACAATCACCAATTCATGGAAGGAAAGGGGGGAGTGAGGAGTGTCGTGTCACCAAAATGTACCAAGTCCGAGGCGGAATCTGTTTTTATTTACAAAACGAGGGAGCACAGAGCTATTTTGAAGGCTGCCAAGAGGAGGCTATGGTGTATTTTATTTACCTTTTTTAAGAATATACAATTACCACAGAGATTTTATACTCTGAGTTAAAGTCATGGCCATTTGTAACCAAACATGACTGAACAAATGGACTGCAGTATGTTACCGCATAATGTGGCGGACCTAATCATTTAGTCTGCTGAAAAACCTCACCCTCCTCTTTTATTTGTGACACATGGTGTGTGTAATGTCTGCATGTTAGCGGCGCGCTTCTCAGTCCGTGCTGTACGGTGCCGTGCCATGCCAAGGAGGCCTGAGAACGGCGGTAGAAAACACAGGTGCTGGGGCTCTATTTAAGCTGCTCAGCCCTCTGTCCACTCGGTGTGCACAAGGCGAGAGATCACAGCCTGCACCCAGCGCCCCACACCCCAACACACACACACACACACTCCATATGTGCTGTGCGTGCAAGGCTATACGCGTGCACCCCGTGCGCGCGCGCGCGCGATGGAGAGGGGGGTGGTCATGTTCGCTTGAGTAAGCGAGATTTGGGTTGCTTTCATGTTATGCTTGTTTTAAAAAGATGAGGCTTGTGCAATGGCCGTCCACACTAATAAGCATTACACTGAGTATTTCTTGACACCCCCCACCACACACACACACACACACACACACCAACACCAACCTGACCGTGGAAGAGAGTATGATCTGCCTCTGTACCTTCATGAAAGCATATACACTGCTGATCCTTGTGTCTTGTGTGACCTCCGAATTATAATTTAATTTAAGGACATTTTCAAACGCACAGCTGTTCTTGGTGTGTATGTGATAAATGGTGCGGGGGTCTGTGTGTGTATTGTGACTGGGTCTGGGGATGATCGGTTGACGTTAAGCAGCAGGTGCATGGCACCTGGCATTGGTTGAATCGCGCTCAACTCACGCACCTAGTTAAACGACACATGTAATCGAAATTAGACATCATTCCAACTGAATTACTTCTTGTTGCATGTTACTGAAATGGTGTAACAGCTTCCTCTGAAATGTGCTCCGGGATAGTTGAGATTTAAAGGTTATGAAAGGTAAACATATGATGTGTCATTCATGGAGACTTTTGGCCTCAACTGCTGCTAATATTCCACATAATAGCCAAACTAGGCAGCTATTCATCTGAAATACAGGATGACCGGTCATATTTATAGAACTATTAAATCACTCTAAATTAGTACTCAGTCAATGTGAATGGCCCTGACTGAGCCTTACCTACTGAAGAAAGGAGAGCAGAGAGTTTAGTCCAAAGGGCCCCGATCATTCCTGCACTGACAGCCGCGCTGGTGAAGCTGTAGGGCAACGGGTGCTGCATGAATACACACCAATAGAAAAGTTGTGTTCAGTTAACCGGTGAAATCCGAGGAAAAACAGGGCAGGGCAAGTATTTCTCACCGCCAAACTGCGGCCTAATAACCCCCCTCCTTCCTCTTGTTCGCTATAGCCAGGTCGACAGCGCCTGCATTAACTCCGGCGTAGAAGATTTTGCAGTCAGGAATGAAGAGAATTGTAAACTCTGACCTCGAAGCGGATCGCGACGCAACCACACGCGAATCAGTGATATTACATTTTCAGAAGAGCATTTGCTTGCGCTTTTCTCCCCTTTAAGACACTTTAAATCACTCCAAATCTGTAAGCCATCAAAGTAGTAATCATCTTTATGTTGTTGACTTCCAGCTTGATGTTCATGATTGCAAATCTTGTTTGACAGGCGCACAGTTTTTTTGCGCAGATAAACGCAGAACAACTTGAGGGTGCGAATAGAGGAAAAAAAACATGGGAGTCTCCCTTGTTGCCTCACATTCTCGTTTACTCTCATGTAAGTATCACACACAGAGATTACTCCTCGCTAAGTTCCTTTGTCTTGTGATCCATATTTGAGTTGACAGATCACGAACAAGAGCTCCCCCACTGTTAATGACCCCAGCCAGCAACAGATAGACTCACACTTCCAGGACTTTTTACCGCTGCTCCTCTGGCCTACATATGTTTTCGGCGAGAACAATCATGTACCTGTTTACACGCGTCTCAATTACTTTGTTAAACATGCTCTAATGGAAAAATCACTATGAAATTTAATTAGTATAGACTCTTGGTGTTTCTCTGGTACCACATAGCGTCCAATTCCTGTAATATTTCTGTAACATATAATTTGCTGGTGCATTTAATGAAATCCATTATGTTTGTAAGTGCAAGAGCTACGGACCGTGAAGGGGTGTTAAAGGCGACTGCAAAGTTTGTGTCTTGAGCTGACTTTTTACAAGCAATTTAAAACTAAAACATCGCTTTTCTTTTTCTTTTTTTTCTTTTTAAAGTTTATGTGCATATTTAAACTGTGTTTTCCAGAGCCGTGAGTTTAATGAACGTAATGTTGCGCAAATGAAACCCATTCATGGCTTGTTTTGTATTCATGAGTCCCTATCTGTCCTTCCATCTCTCAGATATAGCTCTAATCCTCGTGTCCTCCTTTGCCGATAGAAAAAAAAAAATGCTCTTCAGTTTACGATTAATTTAATCTCAATCATAGCCGGGATTTGTCGCAGCCAATAAACTTGTGGAGTGCGTAAATGGAGAGGTGGGGGGCGTATGATAAGGGTCTGGTGGTGCGGCGGTGCCATGGCCCCTCGGTGCTCTTGATAGGGCCTATCGGTCTCCGGCAGGCCGATTTAAGACCCGGAATGGGTTTAAAATATGATACAGATTTACTTGATCGGCGATCGACTGGCAATGAGTGCGGCGGGAGATGGTTTGTTTCAGACAAGCGGGGAGCTGAGCTTTGCGTTTGTCTGCATTATGGCCTCGGTTAATTCAGGATCACAGGCCCATTGAGTCGTATGGCTGAAGCTTTTGACACGCTTGCCTTTGTGTTTTGATTGGTATCCGACTAGGGGAAACTTATGCATGCAGATTGCTTATGCGTATATTTCAGCCGGTGGACTGATAACATTTACGCAGGGGAAAACATAATTCACTGTCACAAGTTCACTAATTATCAACTTTTGTCAAACCGAATCTCAGATTTAGCAGAGTTTTAAAACTGCAACAACACAAATAGTTCCACTTTTTAAATGAGATATGTTGTTGTTTTTTCTAACACCCGTGTCCACAGCTTCGTTTGTAAATAACATAAATTAATTAAATTAACAAATGAAACTAGTCTGCATAGGAACGGTTTTGCAAGGGAATTCGTTTTTGATCTCTAATCTGAATGTTAAATGCCTTCCTCCAGCTTATTTTCGTGCGTATTTACGCACACACACATCGCCCGTGGTAATTCGTATGGAGGGTTTCAGAATTTGCACGAAAGTGCCAAACATCCTGGAAAATATACAAACATCTCTGACACCACAGTTGGCCTAAAGAACCTGTGTTACACTTGTTGGAAAAAGTAAAGTTTGGAAAGGCTGTCTTATTAAAAAAAACTGTTCTGGTTAAAGAACAGGAGGTTTACACTGCTGGTGTCCCCTGCGCAGCTCTTTATGCCAGTCTTCAATTTGTAAAAGTCCTGCGGTCTCGCTGAGCCAAGCTGCAGCCTCTGTCCTACTTTCTGTTGCTAAAGACATGACTGCAGCACTAACAGACTCGACGCGTATCACAGGCTTGCCTGCAGTGTATTTACACGGGGAGATCCTCAACGACTGCTTCTAGGAAACAAATCTTAGTGAAAGTGTTTCTACTAAAACTGTAGTTCACGCAACAGTGTCCTGTAGCAAATCTGCCCTAGTCTGCTGCATAATTGGTTGGGGATTTGGATGGAAAGGGACTGCAGGAGAGAAAGCCTTTTTTTTTGGAGGGGGAAATGGTTCTCGTCCGAGGAAGAAAAGCTCTTTTCAGGGGCCACAATGGGAGATTGGGACAGGGGAGGAGTCCCATCGTGATTAGCCCATTTAATGGCGCGTTTACTTAATTTCTGTATTCACTAGCAACGGTAAACAAAAGGGGAAATAGCACTCACATTTTTAAGTGCTGCATGACGTTGACGTTTGCCAGAATTTGTATACAGTCATATAGTGCGATTTTACCTACACCACATAGGTTTGAAGCAGAGGTGAAATAAGAAAATAAGAATGTATGTTTTGTTCTGGAAAATAGACTCAGCGTAACAGCCAACAGCGTAAGGTGGAGGCACAGTAAAAGACAGCAATTTAACAGCAGTTGGATAAAATAAGCCTTGAGTTCCTTAGTGGTCTGGAAATAAAACCGAAATCATTTTAAGTTAGGTCAGCCCCCTGACTGCATAACCTGCTCCGGGGAAACGCATAAGCCACGATGAGCACTAATGCTTCCACAATCCAATAATAACCCAATATGAACATGTGTTTAGCCACTTATCACTGTCCTTATCCGTAATCGGATGGAAAGACAGACATCATGCAAAGAGTTATAGCAAATTGAACAGTGCGTTTCATTTAGAGACGCATGGTACACAATAACCACGCAAGAGAAAAACATTGATAGTGCAATGTAAATAAGCGTTCTGAGCGACCCTGGGGCGGCAGAGAAGAGAGGGAAGAGAGGGGACCCGGTACTCTTGACTGAATGTTGTAATCAACTGTTTAGGTTTTCAGATCGTTTTTGGGTCCGTATGCCAATAGCAACCCACCACAAAACAGTCAAAAGCAACAAAAACGCCTGCAGCACTTCAGTTGTAAGTTTTGACAAATATTTTATGTAGGAACACCAAGTCAAGAAAAGTGAGGAAGGGATAGAAAAGAGGATGACACGGGGGGAGAGCAATAATTATGTACAAGCATATTTCTACACGTATAATACAGAAAGGGAGAATGATCGCATTATTTGAGATATACATAATTCAATATAAAATTTTGAAAATAAAAATAAAAATCTGATACAGTCATAAACGGTTCCGTTCGACAATTTTTTTTTTTTTTTTTGACCATGTACCCCACACAGGCAGTGACAGAAGTGTATTAAAAAAGGTGCTTACGACTTAAAATGATTGTCTGATGAACACAAAGTAAAAACAGGATTGCATCTTGTCTGCGTGGCGGCTGCTTCACCGTCATCATCATCATCATCATCATCACTTGGACTAAAACCGGAGATGGGGGCGAAAAGTGCGACGAAGACGCCAAGACGATCTGTTTTTATTCCCTCTGATCGATGTTCCTGATGGAAAATCTTGCACTCAGGTTATTTTTCCCTGATTACAAAATGAAAAAAGAAAAAAAAAAAAAAAAAAAAAAAAAAACATCATGCAAGTAGTCTAGTAGTGGTGGTGGTGGTGTGGGGGTATGAAGAGGAGGGGGAGGCGTGGGTCCTTTGAAAGCGCTTTTTAATAAAAAAAAAAAAGACGTGCTTTTATCTCTTTTTTATTTTAATATTTATATCAATCGGTCCTTTTTTCATCCGCGATATTTCATAAGTCTTTTTTTCTTCCTCTCAGGTCCATTTTCCCTGTAAATATTTCTCTTTTTGTTTGTTTTGTGTGTGTTTTTTTCCTCCGTATCATACATCGCACTCCGAGTCACTGGATGTGACGGACAGGATGGACGTCCCAGTATCAACTCTCTCTGTCATACTGGAAACGCTGGTGGTGGGACTGGCCGCGGTCGAAGGCGACTCTGCCGAGCTGTGAGGGGTGAGACCGGCCTCTGAGAGGGACCTCATACCGCTCGGTCCTATTGCTTGGTGCTGGAGCCTGGAGAAGAAAAGAGGCGAGGAGGGGAGGGGGGAAAAGGAAAAAAAAATTGAGAGAAATGGCAATTAGACCTGAGAATGTCCCCCTTCCCCTCCTCCTCCTGCAAAATAGGGGTTCAAACTCGCCTTTCTTTCCCCCTGCCGGCCCCAGCCATGCATGCATGCTTTTATCAAATAGCCAGCTTTCAGGGGACAAAACACAGCACTATTTAGACTACCAAATGTTGGAAGAAACGTAATGAGTTTTTTTTTTTTTTATTTAGTTTTTGTTGCAAAAGTAGACTGATGAACGCGCAAGTCAGCAATCTGGGAATTATCTGTTATGTGAGCACAGAATAGATGTGACTTGGTGCCACTGAAAAAGCAGTTTAATGACATTTTACATCTGTGATTATTTTGTATTTTTTATTCTTATTTTAGTCACTACATTTGCTCAGCTTTTAGTACTATTAGTATATTTTTAGTTCTGCACACACTCATTTATCCAAAGTCCAGAGACTGCTCCCACTAAACCAGATTATTATTGTTTTTTTAAAAATAAAATATAGCCCTCAGTACAAATGCAAATATCGTGAGGGTTTTCCACAGATGTGTTTCAGGGTGAAGTGCATGAATGAGTGACGTCGAGATCCAGGTTACTCCAATCATCCTAAATGTTTATCTCCAATCCACTCATGATAATAACTCCATCACGGCGGGATAATGTCAGTCTGGAAATATATCTATTCATTTAGCAAAAAGATTAGAATAGTGTTCATATGGCTTAGTAGTCTCCGAGGTATTTTCTAATCAATTATAGCATTTTGAACGGAATGATACCACACTTAATGTTATGAATACAGCCGATGTCTCCAAATGCCCTTTTAATACGCGTGCCCATTTTGGTCAAGTAATATCAATAATATCTCTGTTATCCTTTCAGATCATCGTTCTTTTCAACACTACTAAGCAACATTTGACGTTAAAACGATAAATGCACCATAGCACTCGACAAATGTAGCCACCATACTCTCTGTGTAACTTAAATAAGTCATTGGGAGCAAACACAAAAATATTTAAAATTATTTGCAAAACATGGCAATTCCAAATATATTTAAAGGCACAGATGAAACTATTTAACTCTTGGATAAATGTAGCATATTTGTTAGAATATATTTTATTGACTAAAAATAAATCATAAGATTGTTTACCTTATTCTAACACATATAATTTTTGTAATATAAATAAGTGAAGTCTAAATAGCTAGTGTTAATATATAATATAAACTCTTTTACTGCATTTAATACAGTACTTTCACTCTTACGGAGAACATAAACAAGAGGTTTCAGTTAAAAAACAACAGTGCGCACTGATCGCCTCTACAGTCCCCTACAGCTTAATAGCAAGTCTAGTTTGTGATTGTATTTTATTATTGTTGTGAATTATTAGGACACAAGTCTACTACATTTGTAGTGTTTCCTTTTTTTTATTTTTTATTTTTTTATCTGATAATTGCCCAATCTGTTTAAAATACAGCCAAATTATTAATCCGCTAAAACTGTTTTTAAAGTTCTTCTATTTAATAAAAATAAATATATTTTCTATATTTAAGATAGCTGGGTACATTAACAAGAGCACAGCTCATGATGTTTATCCGCGTTTCACTTCATAACAAACATGTCGCCGCAGAGTACTCCCTCCACCTGACAGACACACTTGTCTTTTTCCTAGATACTCTCTATCCGCTTGTGTAACTACGCGTTTATTGAAATTGTGTCTTTTCTTTTTAAGTGTATACATTTTAGACAAGCGTTAGTACATATTTTAGTTTTGACAGTATGCTTAAAAATCACCAACCTGTTTTTGGCCGCTGCAGCTCTGTCTCGTTGCCTCCGGTTTTTAAACCAGTTTCCGACCTGTGTAGGAGTGAGTCCTGTGGCTTGAGCCAGTTCCCTTTTCTTGCTGGGATTTGGATATGGGTCCTGAAGGTACCACTCCCTCAGCAGGCTCCGTGTCCGCTCTTTGAAACAGTGCGTCTTCTGCTCGCCGTCCCAGATGGTCCGAGGCAGCGGAAACTTCTTCCGCACCCGGTACTTATCGACAGGTCCGAGGGGACGACCGCGGAGCTTCTCGGCCTCCTGGTAGTGAGCTTCCAGCCACATAGCTTGCAGTTTGCCGTGCGAATCCTTGGTGAACTTGTGGTTCTCCAGGATGTGGTAGAGGTCTCTGAAATTCCCCGTGTGGAACGCCACCACGGCGCGGGCGCGCAGGATGGACTCGTGCTTGTTGATCGCTTCACAAGCTCCCGGAGCCACAGGCAAGGACCAGAGGAAGCGGCCCAGCCGTTCGATGTCCCCGGTCTCCTCCAGCGTCTCGCAGACGCTTGCCACCTGCTCCGGGGAGAAGTTGAGGGTCGGTAGCTGAAACATGGACAAGTCTTCTGGAGACCTGGTGGTGGGAGCGCTGTTCGCCAGGAGCAGAGGGCGATCAGCGAAGTTTGGCAGGAAGAAATGGGAGGGATAAAGCTCTAAAGGGGATCTGAAAACCATGGAAATGACCTGAGAGAGAAAGAAAATTATCGAGAAAAAGGAAAAACCGAAAAATACGGCCAGTAAAAAAGATTGAATGATTCAATGGCTATCGCCTAATGACACCAGCCTCATAATATCTCCCCCCTAAATCCGCCGTTGAGTGTAGCATTGAAACATTTTGTTTCCCTTTTCTATTGGTCTTCTTGGTGTCGTTGTAGCGTTGTCATGGCAGCCCTGCCAATCACTGTCAAGCGTGCCAATCATTAGCCAGTACGTAGCGCGAGGCTTTCACCACTCGTGCAGCACGCACAGGGGGTTATCAGAGTCTCCGATCTCCACAGCAACCCTCCCACCGCACCGCGCGCATCAGGCACAAGCCAATGCTCGCCTATCTGCTGAATGGAATGAGCAATTAGAGGGTGGAATATTATTGCGATCTTAACGAGGCTCGTTAAAGCTAAAGAAGATATGTGGACTGGAGATGCTTAGCAGAGACGGGAAGGGAGGGAGGGAGGCAGAGGGAGCTTTAAATGGGTGACAAATGGACAACCAATGACTGCAACTCGGGAATACACGTTTTGAAAAGAAGCGAGTCAATTTGTACATTATTTCCGTATAGCTTTTTTCCCCTGTAGCAGCTACTTTTTATCTTTTTATCTGCCCATTCATTTTGTGCGAGGGAACTGAAGATGTTAGTCTTTTACATTTTTCTTTCATACTATCGCTTTACATTTTCTTGTTTTCTAAAACATCAAACTATGACACATCCATGAAGTCTTCTGGCTTTGGCCCCGTCGATTATTTATTTAAGAGGCTGCATGTTGGCAAATTTTATGACTTCCTCTGAGAGTGGCTTCACTCGGGCTCGCTAGTGTGCGTGGTCACTTGGTGTAGATGGGTGCTGGTCCGGTTGTATGCTGCAGTGTGATGCCGCTCCCCTCCCGCTGTCCCCGGCCCTGCGTCTGGGACGCATGGGTGCAGTTCTGGCCCGCTGCCTCCGCTCCAAACAACAATATTTATTGTTCCAAATGAGTATCGATGCGCAGCCTTATGTTGATTAAACAAAGATCATGGCATTGTAGTTCGAAAACTAATTTGTCAGTGGCATCGCCCTTTTTAACAGTTTATCACCGTTTTTAATAGACCAGCCCTCTAATTAAATCCATTAGTACTGGAATTACAATCAAATGGCAGCATAAAAGCTTCTTGGGGACATAAAAGCACTTTTCATGTATTTGATCTAGTGGTAAGGGCATGATCAATGTCCACATCCAGTCACAGGACTCGGCTTATAGCGGTAGCCACGGCGGTGTGATTTTCATGTTTATGGCTAAAACGGCTTCATATTTAGACAGGGCTTATAGGGTGTTAAAATAGTGTGAGTTCGCTCTAACACGAACAGTGCTCACATTGTGAAAGAGCCGCGTACAAGGCGTAGCATCTAGACTCCGCTTAATCCGCCCTCAATAAAGCTGACATAATGATCCTAAGCCGCCTTTCTACAAAATCATTCAGGAATTCAAAACTTTTCCTTCCCTCTCTCCGATTTGCACATTCTCCGGGGCTGACCGGATAGACCACCGACTTCAAGCTCGGAGGGACAGTGAGTAGATCAGCTCCAGATGCATGCATAGTCAGTGCTACCTGTTTGTATTCATCATTTAACCTTCACTGACATACTAAACAACGATGGGTCCGAGCGTGTAATCAGCCTGCGCATATTTGACACTTTTACGCATGGGCGTTTTGGGGCAATAGGGTACTTTAATTCGTGCGTGCAGGTGCGTGCACGCATGTCGTGCAAGTGTCTGTGTCTGGAGGTGTATGTGTTGCAGACTAAGAGTTGTGATGATCTTGTCGCAGGGCCAGACGTTTGGTTGGTGCGCTACTTTTGTGTGATGGGGGTAGGGTAGTGTATGGGATCAAACCTGTCCACGGCGCTGCAATACGAACCTCAGGAGCACTAATTCCAAGTGGCACTTGAATTGGTCCTGTTGGAAAGCTCTGTGGACTGGAAGTAAAGGCTGGTATTTTCATGCTGGTGTTAAAACTAACCTCCTAGCCTATACCCCCCCTACTCTCTCTGTCTCTCTGTCCCACACACCCACATGCATGCGCGCACGACCCCAGCATTAAGTTGAGAGTGCAGGCTTAGCAGCACTTCTCCGAATATGTAAAACCTCCTACCTGACTGGGTTCCTGGTGCACCAATTTAGGTGATCACCATTCAAGCCAAGGCTGCAGGTATTATCCAGCATTATGTTTTGGAGGGAGCCTTGTTTGGGAGTAGCCCTCGCAGGCAATTCGGAAATCACTCCTAGAAGAGACTAGAGGTGAAATGCAAAACCTGAATGGGGATTGAGGGAGGAAAGCCAGTGGTAATTCACATTCTTTTACATGGCTTTTGTTTACGTTAAGCATGTAATTAACACCCCCCAAACAAGTTTATTCACCTGCCGTAATTGTGTGTTTATCCGAGAGCTTGTTGAATGTTCTAGCAGCGGGGGATGAGAGCTCTGAATGCACATCGAGCATTTAGCGTCTTCTCCGTTTACTTACAGCCTAAACCTCCAGACACGACAACACAAACAGCATTTTGCAGGCTAAAAAAAATGAGGTATCTTGGTCAAGCAGAGTCAGACGCATTGTCATCTGCTTTGCAGCCGCATCTCTCTTCCTGTTTGACTTTATTCCTGTTGAGTGTGAAATGCATTGTCAAACTTTTTTTTATTAATTTTTTTTTTTTTTTTTTTTTTTTTTTTTTTAGAAGTTTTGTTTAAATATGATTTCTTTAATGAAAGAAGCAGAGTACTCTTCCCTGACTCCACCAGTTGATCTGCCACACATGGTATCCATAAACATTAGTCACCGTGCTGATCAATAGCCAGTAAGCAACTTATTTTCATTATCGGTCTGTTCCAATAAGGGGAGCAAATAAACAAAGCTGATGTTACGTCATGTACGGGAGTGAGGGTGAGAGAGAAGGGGACCGGGTGGGAGAAAGAAAGAAAGAAAAAAGATGTTGACTGTAAAAGGTATGAGGGGAAAGAGAAAGAAGGCAAGAATGAAAGGGTTCTTGTTTTATTTTTTGCTCCCTCGTTGACCCCAGTTTGGCAGAGGCTGGCCAGAAAAGGCAGCACACCCCTCCCTGGCAAACACAGGAGAGGCTCATGTGCTTGCTGCTCCATCCTGGATTTATCTCACAC
Organism: Chelon labrosus; assembly: GCF_963514085.1. Lineage (NCBI taxonomy): Eukaryota > Metazoa > Chordata > Actinopteri > Mugiliformes > Mugilidae > Chelon > Chelon labrosus. Next base: position 9,211,366 of record NC_140348.1, read on the forward strand.
AGGACGAGACTTAGGTGGAAAGATGGGGTACGTACCAAAAAAAAAAATATGTTTGTTATTCTTTTAAACAGAGTTGTCTGTTTTTTTGTTTGTTTGTTTTTTATTTTTGAAAGCGCGATAACCTTTAGTCATCACCGTCCTGTCAAGAGATTATTAATTTTCCATTTAGTTTAACACTGGCCAATCATAGGGATTACCTTTTCTTGTTTTTTCTCCTTTCTTTCTCCGCTCCTTGCAGAGCTGCGAACACTGTCCAGTCCTCGGACTGTCGCCATTTGAGCTTGAAACTGGAGGTGGCACCGGTCCACTGCTGTTTCACTGACCGGTTTGTCCGACATCGTGGTGGAAATTCAACCGCGGCTCCAGTAAGTTCTGTCTACCGTAACCAGTCTCGCCCCCGTTTATAATGTTGTCGTAAGGTTCGGCACACTACGACCGATTTATGCGGACATTCATTCATTCGAATATTTATAATATTAAATAAAAAAGCTCACCGAGCGTTTAATTCGAACTGGAAGACGTCTCTTTTTTTGATCGCAAAAATCCGCTTTTAATTATTATCATTACTATTATTTATTTTTTTATCCACCGAGCACCGGGGAGAGCTCTGCCTTTGCGGAGCAGATGTATGATGCTGTCGGGACGGGGCGCACAATCCCCTCCGTCCCATGCTGGCCATTCTAGGGTACGGAGACTCTACACTGTAAAAAGTGTCAAGCTAAACAAAGTTATTTAGTGTATCACAGGGTTTTGAAAATAGACTCTTCTCTATTGAAAAGGTATTTTTCTGTCATTTCAACGTTTTCATTACAACAGTGCATATTGCATGTACTAGTAGAGAAATATTAGATTAATTATGATTTGCTATAATATATTTGCTATATATTTTTCTGTAAAATAAAATAAAACATTTCCAATGCATAAAATTTATGGAACCATCGTGCTGCCACTGGAGCAATTTCACAGCACCTGGGAATAAATATGATAAAATTAAAACTGAAATATTTTTTGCAGTGCATTCTCCCTTCTAGATAAAGCCCATCTGCTGGAACTATTTTATTTTATCTTTCTCTTTCAAACCCTATCCAAACCACAATTGCGCATTTTGTCATTTTGCATATGATTTAAGCTCCTTGACCCCAAGTGCCAAAACAATTTAAATCGTTTGGAGCACCTTTACAAGTGTAAACAACTGTTAAATTAATCACAGGTGCAATGGGTCAGCCTTCTGTGCACGCTGGTAGAAGCATGCACTGAAATTAATTTTAAGAACTAGGACGACGTAGCGCCTGAATAAGTCATTTTTTTAGTGCAAGTGTTGACACGACGATTTGCAAATGTGGCGCCAACTTTAATAAGAAAGCTTGCACAGAAGTTTTAACATCTCTCTCCCTCTCTGTCTCCCTCTCTCTCTCTCTTTCCCTCTCCCTCCCTCCTTTCTTTTATTGTTTTTATTGTGTGGTCTCATTAGGGGGACTTCCTGGCAGGGCTGGGAGCTTGTATCGGAGCTGTCCAATCAGTGTATTTACACGGGTTGTTAGCGACAGTTAATGAGGGCTCCTCCCCGGGCCGGTAGAGAAAGGCGCCTCAACATTAAGATTTACCTTGTGTCAACTCGTTACTTCTAATGAACCTCCATGCAAAAACCTCCTCGTACTCAATGGAGCCGTGCGCCCGGATCTTGTGTGTGAGACCCTGGAAGAGTGGAGCTGCAAGCCGGCCTCCCTCTCCCCCATCCCCTTTTCTTCCGCTCACTCAGGGAGAGTTGCTTTTTCTCTGCAGGTCCGGCTCTATGATGCATGCATGCTGTGCGTGTGCGTGAGCATGTGTGTCGAATGAAGGTGGGTGGTGCTCATATCTTACTCGTGTCCCAAAATGTCCACGATTTTTTAAAGTAGCACATAACACATGATGCCACTGCGCTTTGGATGGACGCGTCGTAGCCTTCAGACTATAGAGTCACATGTGTTGAAATTGATAACACGTTGGGGACATTGCGTGTAATTGGTGCCTAATCACCACAAAAAGTGTGGTCAGAGACAGAAGAGCAGGATGTGTTTGCATGTTCGAATCACAAACCTGATACGTCTTCTATTGTTGGGTGAATGAGGCTTGACGTGTCAGCTTATTGCCTCCGCAGAATAAGTTCATTTATAATCACCCTCCATCCCCCACGAGAGCGCCGAACACGGTTCGGGCTCTGGCCTCTGTGTCCACCCCTCGTCTGGCCCCCAGTGTGGCTTGTTGAGCCGCATCAGCAACACATCACTGCCCCTCAATTCAGGTACAAACTGGAGGAGTTTGGCAGGTCCCTGAAGTGGACTCCCCTCTTACTCTTCTAAACCACAGAGGCACCACTTAAAAATCAATTAGGCTCGTCTAGTCTCTCCCTCCAGTCATCATTTCAAAAAGAGGTGGCTTCCATATCCTAAATTTTGGGAGGCATTTCTAAAAACACAACTTCTTTGGGGTTACCACTCTCTCTTCCTTTATGGGGTATTTTACACATTTTAATATCTTGTTATTTGGCAAAATGTGTATCACACTTCGCCTCTTCTGAAGTTGCGCTGAATAAAACACTTCCCCCTTATTATTTAATTTCATAGCTTCGAAATTGTATCCTTCATCTGGCAGAACTATTATGTGATGTGTTTGCAAACGATAATAGGATTTACCATTTCTTACACAAATCTACATCCAGCAGCAGCCAGCAGGTGACAAAGTGTCCACAACTGTATACTCATGTCTGTACTTTGTCACCTGCTGCTGATGCAGTTTGGTTTCGGTTTCCAAATATCCTTTGATCGCTGATACGGCCACTTACCTTAGATGACTCCACATCAAATACGCATTTTCACGTGTTGTCTTTTTGAACATCAGTTTAAGCGCTCCGCGCTGCAGAGACGCAGCAATGTGACACGAGCAGCAGCAGCGCTGGAGGAGGCCGAGTGTTCACTCTTCCAGGTAGATGGGCTGATTTGGAGACAGAGACTCGGAAATAAATAAATATAATGGGTGCATATGAGATGCATTGCCCCAAGCTTTACATATGATGCTCACCTTCCTTTCCATAATGACTTATTTAAAGAGCAAACCGTTTTAGAGAGCAAAACAAAACCTTTACTTTCTCACCTCAGCTCCAGCCGTAAGGCGCATGCTCAGACCTAACAGTGCACTCAGGCCAGAGCTAACAAGATGACCGGAGTCACATCAGCACAAATATTGACATAATTTATCTTTTGGGAAAAAAAATAAGACTGTTTTGGATTTGGCTGTCGAGTCTGATTAAGCACACCGGCTCTTAAAGATGGAGATAGGAGCTGTGGAGATGGCCCTTTAACCCGGTGTCACAGGAGCCGACAAGCTGTAATTACTGTGGCTGACATATCGCTCTAGAGCTTACTAATGTGAGAGATGTGGATACCACAGACAGCATGCATACACACGAGGCTACTCAACTCTTTGGCCACCGAGTCCCTTCTAACCCCCGTTCAGATGCTGCAGGGCAGGCCACAAGCTCCACACCTGACCTCTACCATTTTAATATTTCAGTGGTGGGAATAGCCTCTTATTTATGAGCTAGTGATATGATAGAGGAGATCTGTGAATGAAAAGACAACACTCTGTCACACACATAAAAAAGTAAACACCGGCAGAATGTATTGAGTACATTCACTTAGGCACTTATGTACAATCCTGGTGCATTTGTTGAAGGGCATTAGAGCAGGTAACGTGGTAGAATATAGCTGCAAACTGAAGCCTGCTTTGTTTACATGGAGGTCATAGTCAGATATTTTGAATAGGCATCTAGTCTACCATTCATTCTCTGTAGCCACTATATAGAGTTATAGAGAGATAAAGATGCTTTGAGGAGATTTTGTGAAACCAATCTTGGGGCGCCGTATGCTCTTCCACCTGGACAGGCCTTCAAGGATTTGTGCAATATTCATATTTACCTCAAAAACCAGCTCAGTCCCAGGTGACCGTGGCATCTTATTGTATCTGAGTGTTTTTAATCTGTGATGTGTCAGATTACAGTTTTACACCCAAATATATGCAATAATTTTAATAATATTATGCACAAATGTAGCTTAAGCTAAAACTGAAATGCAATTTTAAATCAAACTCCAATCAGCATTAATATTTCTATACAGATGTGGCAGATATAAACTCTCTAGTAGTACTGTGCAAATATGTCTTACTGTCTTACTTTTAAACTTCGTAGTCTCCATTACAAAATCTTGACCATTTATAGCACTGAAAATAATATTTAACAGTATAAAATATAACAAAAAACAGTACAAGGGCTACTCTGAGTACTCTAGTTTTAATCAATTTCACCTGAAAACACTACTAAATTTAGGAGTAATAGCATCTTAAGGCTTCAAAGTTCTTCCACTAAAGAGGATAAATATATTTAACACCATAAAGGCATTCAAATTCCATCAAGAATAAGACACAGAAGCATCTAAATACTCACATCAGCTGGTTGTCAGTTTTATTTTATTCCTCACAACATCCACAACGTCAGTTTCTCAATGGGTAAATGCTTTCATTAACGCTCTGTTGTGTAATGGACTAATGTGAGTGATCTATAGATCCCTATCGTGTAAGTGTGCACATGCGTGTTTGTGTGAAGGCTACAGTCACTGTGTCACCAACGATCCCATCATTGTCTCACATTTTGATTGTTGTGTTGTTTGCATGGCACGCAATCAACAAACCTGACCTCTCTCTCTTTCCCCCTCTCTCTCTCTCTCTCTGTCTGCCTGTCTCTCTCCCTCTCTCTCCTCCTTGACTGCAGCTTTTGACATTACTCCACTCGATTGCCCGTTTACCCCCAAGTCAAGATTGAGGCAGGCAAGAAGTGTAAAAGAGGTGGGCCATGTCATATCCGCTCAGTGTGCATGGGATTGTTGGCCTGCACGGCTGTGATCATTGTTCAAGAGAACAATTCCTGCACAGAGAGTCTGAGCAGGCAGGAAGGCAGAAACCGTTGCACACTGAGGCCAAACAGCATTGGCACTGTGGGTTTCAAACCTGCTGTGTTTACATGTTGGCCACAATCACATATTTTTAGTTTATCATTCATTCTCTGTAGCCACTATAGGCTCACCTGGACCAGCTTTCAGGACTTAATGCATTTAATTAATGCTCATTTGAATGAAGAACTCTTAAACAACAAAAAGTCCCATAGCACCAGTCCTAAATGTTCAAGTGTATATTTGAGTCATACTTGTCAACATTTTAGGACACAAATCCTTGACTGAGGAAATAAAAATCACCTAAAAAGTATTTCTAGAAATACTTTGAATATTTATCATGTTTTTAAGCTATATATTTGCATATCCCATGGCCAGCACTGTTATGTCCTTAGGGTGCCTACCCAAAATAGGCTATTCTTTCAGTGTTAGGTTGATGTAGTCTTTAGGATTAAACCAACCTCCTTATATGCAACCTATGACGCTGGGATGACGCTTGATCCATTCAATAATATAAAATTAAATGAAATAAACACAGGGTACCTACTTACTTTAGTACTGTTTATTGCCAGTCCTCGGTACAGTCCAGTTCAATGTCTTTTCAAAGTGCTGCTGAAGTGTGTGTCTGTGTCCAGCAGTGTTCTAAAACAAATCACTGATTAAGTATATTTCTCTAATTGTTCTGGTAAATTAGCTACTTAAAGTGGTTGCTAGGCAACATATTAGTGCCGGCGCGGTGACCTTGTGTCTCAGGTGTGTGCGTTTATCGAGCACATCGCAGCGGCTTCGACTCGGCAGCCAATCAGAGGCGAGGACCGTCCTGCGACTGGATATTATCTTACAGGATAATAACGGAGGGATGCGGCGGCAGAGGAGCCGGTTTCCTCACGGGTGAGCAGCGCCCGTCCAATCGGATTTGTGTACGTTTGGCTCTGGAGATCAATAGCTGGCGTCTGGGCGAGCTGCGGGGACAGAGGAAAGGAAATGAAGGGAAATGTGCAAATTATGCCTAGACTGCTGCTTTGTTAAATCAGTCTATTAATCAATTCTATTATTATTATTATTATTATTATTATTATTATTATTATTATTATTATTATTATTATGTACTGTCTCTCAGCATTATAGCCGGTCAATATGTGGAAATATCTAATCATTTATTATTCATTTTTTAAACCTTACAAAGTTAAACATTAAGAGCATAACTTAGTCTTTCCCATGCCTTTATATGGGGACTAATTCCACTTCATTATTTAAAAATAATAAATAAAGTAAAATGTATATATGCATGTATTATTCAGGAGATCGTGAGTGTAAGAACAAAAATTTAAATCTTCTATTATTGTCACGGTAGTAATAATAATAATAATAATAGTATTATCATTTATTTCTGTCGGTTTGTGTTACTAGACTTGAATGCTGCCATCCTGTTATCTCGTCGGGGTGTTTTAGCCTCGACGCTGTGCTGATTGGCTTGTACAGTATCAGTGGTTTGTATCAGGTCAGTACGCTCACCACGCACACCCGCTCCCTGCCACTGAAACCATAATGTTTTCATACGCGTGGGGCTCATACACGCACACTGCTGAAAAAATCACTGGAGCCACTGAGCAACCTGCAATCTCTCCATGCGCAGCATCCACACGCAAACAAATATATATGGGCTATATGTAAAACGAAAACCCAGAGCAACAAGCGACAGTCACCACAAGACCTGTAATATTCTAACACTGCGGACTTGACCTATATCCGTCTTGCAGTGTGACACATAGCGTTATTTCAGCTTTATTATTGTTGTCCATTCATTATTCAGGCTCAGATTATTAGTTCAGGATGGCAGATGTCAGAGCGCGATGGAGATGTTTATGTTTGACTGATTTAAGGAGCCATTATCCCGCCCGCTTATCAAACATTCATGTGTGGCAGCTGTAGTTGTGGATCTGCCCTCCGCCGTGTCTCCTGTGGCCGCTTCGTTTTCCCTTCTTAAGCAACCGCGACCTTTCCACCCAGTTAACCTATTATCTTTTAACATTTAAGAGAAGCTTAGAGGCCGTTGAAAAAAGAAATAATCTAAAAGCCTATATCACAGAAAAATATAGGCTGTAGGTACATGAAAAACATCAAGCCTCCGTGGCATATGGCAGCAGAAAATACTGTAGATCACCGTGAATTTAAAAAGGACCATATAATGCCACATGGCTGCAAGAACGCAGGAAGTTTAATTCACCACAAGTGAACGAATGTTAAGACAATATTGTCTAGAATAACTCATGGATAACAATGCGTGATAACGCCTAGAATGAGTGCTACAAAATGTCACCATAAGCTCTTAAAGGACACGGGTTGCTGTAATTAGACGAATATTACATTGACCTTTGCTTGAAAGTATTGATTCAGTTAGTCTTTACAGCTAATGGCACATTTTATAAAGTTCATAACAAAATGGTCTGGCAGTATAGCAATTAATTCTGGTGTGAGCCATCAAAGGAATCAGCCTTTTAATGATTTAATATGATATTAGTTGCATTTGCAGCATTTTTGTGGCTTTATTTTGATGAGACAAAAGGGAGTTTTGTTTCAGAAATACTTTAGTTAATCATTTGACACAATTCTTTGAAATATGTGAAGAAGTTTTCCACCTTTTTTGTTGTGAAATATGTGAATTCTATCATTTCTATCTCCGTTAATCCCCCATCAAAGGAGATAATAATAATAATAATAATAATAATACAAAGAAATGCAAGTTTTCCACTTTAATACCGAGCAACATGGCTGTTTTTCACAGCCTAAAAAATCTCCTTCTACATAATATTTTCTCTGCAGTTAACTGGGGCTGCACAGACCATCCAGCGTCCATGTCTTTTTGTAATTGCCCTGTGAAACACGGTGGTTTTCATTCTTTTGACCCCTCCATGAACAGCACGCCGCCGCCCTCGCTGCTCCCCTCCACCCCATCCAAACAGACCCACACAATGCTGCGTGTGCGTGTGCAGCTCTGCGGTATGCGGGCTAAATGTCGTGCAGAGGTAATGGGAAGTAGTCGGAAGGTAAGGTCGCGGGTTCACGGCGGGGTTAAAGAGACCCGTCCACGGCTCCTGTTTGCTTTTTTTTTTTTTTTTCTCCACAACTCCGCTTCCTTCCTACAGGAGGATGTGTCCAGTGTGCCACCGCGCTCACCCCGCCGCAACCCCGTCACTGCACAGACCGTGTTTGTTTTTCTGAGTTTATTAAATCTTCCCCCGACAGGAAAGAGACCAATATCACCACGTCACTGTGTGCTGCCGGTGAGTTTAGCACTTTGCATCCCTCTACGGCTCCCTGAGAAACCTTTTGTGTTTGGACTTGTGAAGTCTTCTGTCTATTTATATCCCCATATGCAGCCTGGGTGTTCAAGGCTGAACCAGATTTTATTTTTCTTTAGCTACAAAAAAAAAAAAAAAAAAAGGCTTTAAATCCAAGTGACCAAAAAAGAAAAATTCACATTAATAATTATAAACCATCATAGGCATTTGTAACCCTTTTGCACCTGTTAGGGAGTTTCCCATATTCTTTACACTTTATTTAAAATGCGTTTGATCATCAGTTATTTTTCTCATCACAAAGATGATGAATAAAACACCACTTCTGCCCCTTGGCATCATTTATTTTTCATCAGTCCAGATTTTAAACCAAGTTTAAGGCAGTATGACAGTGATGTAAGTTGATGAAAGGAAATGGTTATTTTTTTTTTCAGTGCAGAGATTATTATTATCTCATTAGGGATAACTGCCTGCAGGTCAGGTGGGTTATCCCATTTTAATTGCCACTGCATCATTGTTCAGGCCTTTAACCATCCTATAGGTTTTTTCCTTTAATGTAATGAGATTGTGTGCATTATGGAAATTGCGTCTCTATAATGTGTAGATTATTCTTTTAAGAAACCAAAATGAAAAACTAATCATTAAAGCCTGAACTTCTTATATGATTAAACACGTTTTCTTTGTTATAGTAGCCACAGTAGACTATAGTAGTCTTCTATGTTGTCCAGACAGATGTTGTTTAAGTTTACACCTCGTTTTTGCACAAATAAGTTCCTGTATGGATGAAAAGAAAAATATAAAAAAATTCAACATGAAAGATTCTTCTGCAGTTTTTTTAAAAAAATTAATAAAATAAAATAAAAACAATAATAAATCCTGTTTTGAAAGTAATCTGGTGTCATATTTATTTTTAAAATAACACATTTATGCATATTTCAAAAAACCAGGGCTGTAACTGAAAACATACATGGAAGACAGACACATGTCGTATGTGACCTAATATTACATATTTTTCTTATATGTTCTGTAATGTCAGATACCGCTTGTCCTGTGAAGGGTCGCGGGGATGCTGGAGCTTATCCCAGCTGTCATCGGGCGAGAGGCGGGGTACACCTTGGACAGGTCATGTCAGATACCGTCTATGATTTTTTGTATAACTTAAGCACCTATTAGGACACAGTCTAATGAATTATAACAAATTGTGCATTCAAAGCAGTATGCAATATATTTATGCTGGCATGCATCAAATTTAAAATAACATTTAAATGACTTTCAAAGTCTTCCCCAACGCAAATGTTGTTAATTTTGCTACACATTTTGCAGCAAATATGTTATGAAAGAAACACAAATGTATTTTCTGGAGGATGGTGATTTCTGGAGGAGTTCTGGAATAAACAACTGAAGTAACCCAGACGGGACTACCACTGCAGTCCTTTTAGTTGTGGAAGAAAGAGTGAAAGGGAGCATAACAGGATGGAAAACATAAGGTAAAGTGAGAAAAGGTGTAAAGAAAAAATACTAAGAAATAGAGAGAGAGATCAGAAAAAGAAGTCACATATCCCCAAAGCAAGTGATTGAGATTCATCTGACAGAAACAAGACAAAAGCAGAAAGAGACAGTAACAGTGGGGCTTTGGATTGGCACAGAGGCCTGTTTTGTTGTTACCCTCCTTCTGATTCTGTCTTTGTCTGTGTCTCTCATCCTCTCTCTTTCGCTTTGTGTCCGTATGGAGACATCTATACTGGAGACAGGAGAGTGAGAGAGAGGGAGATTTTGGTCGTCTGCCTATCTCCTCCTCACCATGGCGCCCCCGAGACCGAGCAAGCAAGGAGAGTACACATACACACACACACACACACACACACACTTTCCGCTGCCACAGAGGAGAACAGCTTGGCTCTGTGTTGCACCGAAAACCCCACTTTCCCTCAATCAGAAAGACAGGTAGACAGCTGGATGTTACGCTAAATCCCTTCCCCCATGTGTCCCTCCTAACAAGGGCTCCGCTCTTACTGTCACTTCTCTCTGTATGCTGCTCTCTTTATCTCATGCCTCATGCTTGAAAGCAGGAGAAGAGAGTCATCCTCGGAAAATATACAACTATGATACGATTGTAGAAGTTCATGAATAGTTTAGAGGAGATATTAGGGTTTAAAAATTGCAGGATTAGCCAACAGAAACCGGCTATTTAAGATGGCGAAAATAAAGCATAGTGTCTCCAACAGCGGCGTTATCTGTCCCTCTCTTGTCTCTCTCCACCCTGACCCCAAGTTCACTCCTTCTAAGCACCACTTCACCCCCAAGCCCACATTTTGTCCTGTGTGTGTGTGTGCTGGGAGCTTTTTGATTTCTCGTGTGTGTGTGTGTGTGTGTGTGTGTGGGTGTGTGTGTGTGTGTGTGTATGTGTGTGCGCAATAGAGAGAGATGAGAGAGGATGATGGTCAGGCTTGGCCTACTGACTCATCCACAGAGAGAACTGTGTTGATACAGGAATGAAGCCATCACACACTTACGCACACACACCCACACACGTACACACACAGAGAGAGCCTCTTCCCATCAGTCTTTTGTTGAGCTTGCCAGTGATGATGATCTCACCACATAGCAGGACTAAGCCTCAATACTCAGCCAGTCTGTCAGTTTGGCAGGCCAACAGGCAGCCGGTCAATATGCCCATCAGTCATGCAGCCAGGCAGCCAGTCAGTTAGCAGCAGCTAATTATCCAAGTAAGTTATTCAGCCAGTTAACCAAGTAGTTCGATATCAAAGATGATGCCGTCCCGGTCAGACAGTTCCTCCTTGTACTTGCGGACTGGATTCAACCGTTAACACCTCAGTCCTGTCACCTTTCCTCATCTTCTATTAGGAAGAAACCTGGATCAGACAATGGGTTTTGGTGGTTTTCACGTCTGTGCTTGAAGCTGGTCACTCAGGCCACACGTTAATACCAGGTCTTTATAGAGCCAGACACAAGAAAGAATGAAGAGGGAGAAAACTAGAAGAACCATAATATTCCTCAGAGCTCACCTCGTCTCTTTATCCTTGAAAAACCTCCTGTTTATGCTCAGATACAAATTCTAAAGTCCATGTCAGGCCGATAGCAAATTCTGCCTTACAGCATCTGAGCCTTCAAGTCCAGACAAGATTTTGAAAAAAACCTGTCCACCTTTTTACTTCCAGCAGGTTGAGCTTTGACAGTGTTTTCTCAACTCTCCCCCAAAAAGACGGCGAAGATGCTGCTGACAGGATCCTGACAAAGATGGAGAAAACTTAACACGTTGAGTTTTTTTATTTATTTTTTTTTTTTTTAAATGTTAAAGATCAAAACACACTTTTTTTGAAGCTTTTATGATATGCACCATGTTGGTTTCTAAGGCCGTTTGGTAAAAACATGCAGAAGCAGCGCTGTTATTACTGACTATGACTATAACTGATGAACACTTCCAGTTGAAAGATTTAAGCTGACTCAGCTTCAAACCCCAGATAAAAAGCAGTCTTATTTCCTACTGAATCTTAAGAAGCATGAGCTCATTCTGAACTTGCTGCTTTTTTTATTTTTTGTCATTTAATCCCATTTATCCATTTGTTTGAAATAAGTTATTTAAATGTGTTGTGATCTATTTCTGAACTACCTCGCCATTGTGTGAAAACTGCGCTACATGAATGAGCTTTCTTTGCATTGCATTGCATAGACACGCAGTTCAGAATGAGATGTGTTTTTATCAATAACCAAACCCTCTCACACGTTTCTCTAGTCTTAGTGGGACAAGCAGAGCATGTCACTTGATAGTTTAGCCTCTGACTCAGATCCGATTGTCATTTTCAACAGGTGAAATTTAGTTCCCAAAAACATAATGGTTCCTTTCTACTTTTTCTTTTTTTAATTCAAAGTTGTCACTTAAATGCGTATCACCTGTTGGGAGAGAATAAAAGAAAGGAACAGTCTCTGTTGTTGGCATCTGTAAAAGACACTCTCAACACACCACAGAAATCAGAAAAGGAGAATAATGTTGTCTAATCGATTGTTTACCAGATAATAGCCTTGTCGTTACTTATCTAACAGTACCTGTCTGATTGAGTTTCACTTCCCTCAGGCTTTCCCACAACTCTACTTTGAGCCAAAGAGAGAGCAGGCTGAAACAAAAAAAAAAAAAAGTATTAATTTATTTAGTTATTTTAAATGAGTGTCAGAGCTGATATTGCGAGTGGTGTGCCTGATGAGCGTGAACAAAACAGAGAGGTGGAGTTGGAATATTCTAAGAACAACTGTATCCGTTGTGGTGCTAATCCTAAATGAAATATGTATTCAGTAAAAGGATTAGGGCGTCCAGTGTCATAAAAGAAACCACTTACCAGCACCAAAGGTAATTTGTAACCTTAGCAACTGCTTGTGGAAATGAATGGGGGATTAGGATTGGCTGCAGCCGGCGTTGTCCTCATGCAGTCAAAACAACCTACACACACTCATGGTATTAGTTCATAGTAAATTCAAGCACACTGAGCACATATTAAAGCAATGGAAAAGTTGTGCAAAGACAATAAACGAGGTTTCATGCATAATATAAAAGTAAAAGAAGTCTAAGGAAAACAGCAGGATTAAATATTCTACAAGTGAGAGAGAAGCTGAAAACCCAACCTTCTATTTCTCAAGCAACAGGTCAAATAGTTTTTCAGCAGGTTGATGCCTTGGGATGAACCAGTTATTTTCAACCGTCACCTTAACAGTAATTAGTGTGCCTTGCCTTTATTTGTCTAACCGGTCCATTTAAGATAACTGTGTTTATGTCTTCGTTTTCATGTGTGTGTGTGTTTTTAACCCAGGCCTTGTGTGTCAGCTCTCAGGCCTCGACTGTACCTGCCGGTTCTCACATTACACTTAATGATGTCGACTCTCGCTTGAACAGACAGGGACGAGTGCGTCTGTGTGAATGCATGCGTATACATGGACAGGGGGAGGCAAACATGCATAGAGAAACATACTGTAAATACATTCATGGGTTGAAGGGCACGCAGGTGCAGAGACGCATATGCAGATGTGGTGAGAAGTTCAACAAGGTGAGCTAAAGAGAAGTAAAAGCAAAAGAGGGATTATGTTCTAAATAGCCACTTCTATCTGGTTGCACCACCTTGTTGGAGACATCTCAAATAGCTAATTGCTTAATCATGTGGAATTGACAATGGCCCAACCTTGTTCTCATCTGTTCTCTTTCTCTCCGCTTTAATCCTGCTCTCGATCTGCGCGGTGCCTTGCCGTACATGTGTGCATTAGTTTGTTCCCGTCACTTTGCCTGCCTCTCAATCCATGTGACTCATCATCTTCCTTCTCTCACCTCGTCCCTTCTTACTTTCTGTCACTCCCTCCGTAAGTCTAGGGAAGCTATTAAAACGGTGGCAAATGGCTTCTCGGGTGACATTTGCTGACATTCAAGGAAGTGCATTTATCAGTGTACTACAGTTCACCTTGGTGAATGAAATCCATTTGTGCTGCTGTGATGGCCCGGTGGCCTCTCTCTCTCTCTCTCCCTCTCTCTCTCTCTTTCTCTCTCTCTCTCTCTCTCCCTCTCTCCACCCCTGTCCCTAAATGGATGCCCAGTGTACAGGAAAATGGCAAGGTGGCGCACGGCTTCACAGCTGCTCTCAAATGTCATGCTGAAGAAAAAATCTTTAATGGGCTAAGTGTAGCCTTTCCAGCCCTAACTTGTCAGGTAATCAGAAATCTCTCTCTCTCACTCTCCCTGTCTCTCTCCTCTCACCCACCTTTTCCTCGTTCCTCAGCTCCCCAGGGCCATGACACACCACTAATTACCTGTTATACCAATCGGAGAGTGGGATGGCATGAAAGCGGAAGGCTGCTTTTAAGACGAGAGGATATCACATCCTCCTTCTCATCGTCTTCAGTCAGACAGGCTGCATATTTTTAGCTTGGTTATTTGTGTGTGAGCAAGTGTGTGTGTGTGTGTGCGTGTGTGTTTTTATGAAGTAAAGGTGTGACTCGGTGGCATTGGAGTCACCTAGAACATGACACCTCTTTTTATAAGTGGCCGGTTTTCATGTAAGTCAGGGGATTTCATTCACCTCACCAGCAGGAACCAGTGTTAACCTGTTGCCGATTGTCAGTGTTTCTCCCAGACAGGTTTACATTGTGACATAGGAAGACCCAGCTGGAGTGTAAACATATCCTCAGCTATTTTGTGTGTGTTTGAATAAAGACCAAATGCTTGAAAAACATTGTGTATAAAATGATTTAAACATAATGTTCACATTTAAAGAGGTATGGAATGGAAATTTAAAGCATGCTTAAAGCTAATTCATATTAACATTGGGTCAAATAACTTTGTTAAACTGAGATAATTGACAGCCCTACAGGAAATCCTTACTCAGCTCAGAAGACTGCTCCATTCCGAGGAGCATTTTAGCCTCCTTCAGCGTGTTTTGGTTTGGCAGGCATTCGCCCTCACTGCTCTCATCAAATGCAAAACTTGCTTGAATCATCCTATCAAATAATTATGCTGCAATAAACTACACAAAAGTTACTGGCTTCCCAGTGAACATAGAGGAACATATAGCTGATAAAGAGATTCATTTAGGAAATTCTGGAGACCAGAACACAGAGTGAATATTGCACTTATTGAACTGAACTGAATTCTTAATGTCTTCACACAAAATCAGTATCAGTACGGTGGGTGGATTATGCACAATTACTAAAAAAGAAAAAAACAAGTGTAATAATTTCACAGCATACAAAATACAAAAAATACAGTGTATAAAAAAATGCAATAAAGAAAAATACAATGTAAGGGTGCATTGTTGCAAGTGTGCAGTAGAGCTATTGTATCATGCAGTGGATGTTTTGCAAAGTTATGCAGAAGTGCAAGATAGTCATTTGTTATTGACATACATTTGAGCTCATATTTGTCCCTTAGCCAGAAAGACAACTCCCAATGAATGCTAACACTGGTCCACATCTGGCATGTCTCTCCGTCCGTATTGTCTCTCCTTCTGGGTGTCAAGTGATTGACACTTACCAGTTCGTGTGAAAACACACGACAAAGTAAAAGCAGTAGGACACAAGCAACGATAGCCGTGCAGTGCATAAATGAACGGCTCCAAATGGCTTCTTCTGAAAGAACAGGGCTTGTGTTAACTTATCTTTAATCACTCCTTCATGTCATGTAAAAGCTTTTAAATGCAGTTAGCTCAGTAAGAAGTGTTACTGCATCGTCCCAGGAAAAAAATAGTAACGATTAAGAAGGATGATCATGCTCCTTTGGACAAGTGTGGATAAGCCATTATTATGTTTAAACACCCGCGGATCAGCAGGAACTGGAGAGGTAATCAAAGTATTGTGTGAAAAATGAGGTAGACAAGCTGTAGCAGAAAGTGAATTACTCACAGGAGCGTTTATTAACTGAGAAAAAAAATACATTGTTGTTTTGTCCTGATGGACTTTCTCTGGTTTTTGTCCCCGTTGTGTTTGAGATTATTTTTTCTGGAATAAAATCACTTTTTACTGACATGTTCTTTCTGTGTTGACAGGCCACAGTGTTTACGTGTGTGTTGTGATTAAAATGCTAATTCACGGTGAGGTGCTGCTCTCCAAAGTGTTTTGTCGCCGGACAATAGCCCAGGTCAGTGTGGTGAGGCAGGCAGAGGAAGGCTGATTGTGGAAGAGGTGTGTGGACGCCAGGGGTGACCGTGAAGGTAACACACCCAATCCGCCAAACCTATACACACACAATCACATATACACAATCATATATACACACATGGGCCGGTTCACTTATGAAAGTAAAAGAACACAGCATGAATGAAAACAGGTACAGGCACACACACCCAAACCACCGCTTGCCCCGCCGGCATCTGAGCACATGCACACACACACACATATGCATGATGTTCGTTCAGTAGCATGGTGTAATGTTATTTTCCCGGAGGCAGAATGTTAAGAACAGGCAGTTGATGGAACAGATGAGACAGAAGTGACGCAAAAGGAGACATGAGGAAATAAAAGGAACCGTGAGTGACAGGAAGAGGGGTGGGCAGTGAGAGACGAGCAAGAAGGATTGATTGATGGATTTGACCTTTTTGTGGCGTTCCATCCTAAAGAATACTTCCATAATTCGTTTTTTTAGATAAATAAAATGGAAAGCTGAGCCACAGATTTCTTTTTTCTCCTTTTCAAAATACAAGGCAAGACACAAGTATGTAATCTGAGTGACATTTTGGCAATCCAATAACATCCTGTTGAAATGAAAGCTAAATAACTCAAAGTCATTCCCATTTCTACAACAATATGTGTATTTGTTTATTTATTTGGATGTAGTTTAAATTATATCTGCCTAAAAGATGATCGCATTCCTCAGAATTAGTACAATGCAATATCAAAGTGATACAACGGAGTTGGACAGACTCAGTAGTAACTTGTAGTAACAAGCTTAATGTGAACACTGGAAAACAGTGTGTCAGTGAACTGTCTACATGGGGAAAAAGGGGTAATCCTAAAGTAATCCCATGAAAGAGGCAACTCTTTTAATAGTTTTTATAATGTCGAATTCTGAATATACGGGATTTACAACTTGTATATCTTGTAGCAAACAAACTAAAGTAATCTTAAATCATTTTCTGCAGTTAAAAGTTATAAAGTGTTATTTTGGATATCTTTGTTGCACATTTGATTGACCAAACAAATGCTTGGATCATCTTTCAACTGTAACTCTGATTAAAGCAACAGACCCTGAAAACATTCATTCATTCATTCATTCATCTTCTGTAGCTGCTTGTCCTGTGGAGGGTTGCTTGGGGGGCTGGAGCCTATCTCAGCTGTCATTGGGCGAGAGGCGGGCTACACTCTGGACAGGTCACCAGTCTATCGCAGGGCGACCTGAAAACACATTTATACAAAATACATCCACATATTCATAATCATACACAACTGCATCATCTCTGTGGTCGCGCACATCTAAAATATGCCCACAAATACTCACTCCAAAGTCATGTTTTTTCTGTTTATTGTTGTCGTCAGTTCAGCCGTTGAGCCGTCTAAGTGAGGGTTTATTCTTTTATTCTGTCAGCCCCGTGTGCTGCCTTTCCAAAAGACCAGACCCTTTAAAAGTCAGCCTCGTCTTCCCCTCCACAGTCTGGCCTTTCACAGCGCTTGCCCTCTTTATTGATAAGCAGGTTTTCCATTCAGGGAAACATGGACTGCAATACAAAGACTTGAGAACAGGGAACGACCTTTGGGGTTGCACATCATTTGAGAGAAATAATTCAATTTTTCACAGCCTCGCTGTATAAAGATGCAGGTCTCACACTGTTGGCGCATTGTACCATAGCAAGATGAGGCAAAAACATAGGGACAACTTTATCTTTTTTCCCTGCTTCACTCTCACTGCTTTCTGTCTCTCTTGCCCTCCCTGTGGGTGGCAGAAATAGGGGTCTCTTACTGTGCAACACGGGTGCTGTCAGGGATTCATCCCCACATAGCAGAGTGAGACCTGTCTCTCAGGGCCTTGTATGTGTGTTTGCGTGTGTGTGTGTGTATTTGCAGGCAGAACTATTAGCGTAGCTCAGCTGCACCAAGAAAAAGGCCACAAAATATCTTGTTCGCACCTTTCCCAAGGCAGCCTGTCCATGAAGTGCTTTTCTGTGTTAGAATCTGTGACATGCGTGTGTGTGCGTGTGTTTGTGAGCATGCCCCCTGCAGACTTTGCTATTCTACCGACAGTGAGTTGACGTGAACATGACTGAGTGCGTGTCTCAGTTATGATAGGGGAGGTTTGCCTAAAACCACCTCCAAGACCACTCAGGACGAACAGTCGTACTCATTTCAGTGGACAGTTTTTATTCTTACACGGCTTCTTCCTGCACTTCTGTTTATCGGAAATGCCAAACACATACAAACACATACCCGTAGGCAGTAAAATCCCCACAGCTAAAAAAAAAAAAAAACTAAAAAACACCTGAACTTACAAATAATTTATCTTATTTTATGTACCTGTTCTGCCATAGTTCTGTGATGCTAATAATTTGCTATTCATATATTCACTTGACTCTACTAACCTGTTTAATGTCGGATCGTGTTGAAGAATGCAGTAGATTGTTCTTTTTCATCTTCTACGCACATAGATGTACACACACAAGAAAAAAAAATATCAAGTATATCCTTCTAATGAGAAAAGACATATCTGCAGTTAGATTTGGTAATTGTTAATTATTAGATGGTACTCGTCGACTCAGTTCTCAGGCAGCTGATGAGGCCATGGTGATAAGAGGCGGTGCCATACTATTAGTACCATCCACCAGAAAAACACTTCAAAGATGCTGGGAGTGGCAGCCATGACACTTTGAGGCTCGGCTGAACCGGCCGTGCTGTAATCATAATTGTTTCTAGATCAAGAAGTCCCTAATTAATTTGCCTGTCTTGAAGTTCAGCAAAGTGGAATAATGGGCACTAGTAAAGAGGAGTGATGAGTAAGTGTATATGTATGCGCGGTGTGTGTGTGTATGCGGGACAGTTAATCTTAGATAGTCTGAGTTATAATCAAAGCTGCGCAATAACAATAAGGACAAAAAAACAATGTGTGGACTGAGGTTTAGATGCTTAGCTACATGCCGTCTGTCCACAACAGAGGCCAAGGTGGTGTGTGTGTGTGCGCGTTTCTGTGTGTCTTAACGCCATCCCACGGCGACGGAATTGAAATGCCATAACAGCGACAGTTTGTCTGGCTGCTTCTCTCCACTTAATAGTTCTACTGCGGTGGTATTTAATGCAAGAGGCCCTGGCTTTTTAAAAACTATTTAAAAGAACGCACACAAATCACAGTGTGCAGAAAATGACCGTCTTAATGAAAACAGTGTTCCCTCAACACTGCCCTGCAGGAGGCCCAGGACCTGGGGGAGTACTTGGGAATGCAGGGACCACAGGGTGCAGAATAATGACCATGGAACCTGGACTGCAGAGAGCACGCTTGTTATGCAAAAAGGCAAGACTGGTAGCCTAAGGGCTGAGATGGGAGGGCAGAAACATACATACATAAACACAGGGAGGGGACAGCTGTTCCTTAATAACCTCTGGTAAATAGTGGCCGAGGTAATTAAGGTGCCCAGTAGGAACACTTTTAGCACGCTTAGGCTTTATGAAGTTGCTTTGACGAATAAGTTTGGAAATTCAGAAGAAAAACACCGTTAACAGTTGTGTCTTATATATTTGTTTTGTTAAAATGACTTGTTTACATTTTCTGGCAGAGCTGTCAACAATGACTGACATCTCTCTTCTAGGAAAAGCACAAGTAGATAGATGTTAGTGTGTAAGTTGAGACCCGTGCCACCTGGATAATGGTCACCTGTAGAGATTCTTTGCAGTAAATATTATACATGTACAAAAATATGCAAATTTATTTTGGATTTGGATTGAATCTCTTTTTGCTTGTGACGTTCTCCTCAAATGTGACCTCAACGTGAACTTGAACATGGTGCTGCAGTTTATGAATATCCAGCACAACGATCCAAAGTGTTGTGTGTGTGTGTGTGCACGCACAAATGTATTATGTTTTACAAGCTCTTTAATATACAAAGATTGCTGCCGACTACGTGCAATGATGAAGGTGATGATGATAGTGATGATGGTGACAGATTTGATGATAAGACAACAGCTGTCACTGATGATGACCATGATGACAGTGATGCCTCCTTTGTGTGTCACTGTGTGTGACTGTGTATGTGTGTGTACCTGACTTATTTTCTTCATCCTCAGAATGGATTCCAGAGCAAAGAGGTGTGTTGCTAATCTTTGCAAGAATGTCAGGTGTGTGCGCGCCCGCGTGCGTGCGTGTGAGCGTTGATTACACCCTCCTCTCCAACACCGAGAGCCGACATTTCTCAAGTGTGTGTAATTATAGTGAGCACACAGCCTCCTAAGCATCCTGTCAATCTGAATCAGAAAGTACACGCACACGTACACACACACACACAAATACAAAAAAGCTATTGTGTTTTGAGTGTGTGTAATTAGCCACTCTGTGTGTGTGTGTGTGTGTGTGTGTGTGTGTGTATATGTGCGTGCCTGTGCTCATGTGCGTGCCTGATGTGAGCCTTGCAACCCTCTGTCCTGTGTGAGAATTTGGCTCCAGAGATCGTGTGCATGTCTGCACAGAGCCCGCTCTTCACTGCTCCTATCACACAATGACAAGATTTGAGTTTCAGACACACACACTCACACCCACAGACTGACAGTCAGGTGCTAAACAGAGGGTATACCGATTACGCTTTTAGCTTATAGCTCAATTATGGTTTCAATGAGTATCTAGGCCCAAGGCCAAACCTGTCAAGATGTCCTGTTGCCTCAGAAGTTGTGGAAAGTGAGGTGTGTTCATAAACCACCTGTCAACAGCGTCATAGGAGGAGGACTCTGCAAACCCTGGATTAGTTTCAAAAACTAACTTCATCGTCAGCACTTTTTGACCGTGTAGCATTTATAGTGGGGAATAAAATACACCAAAGATTTTGTACAAAGCGTTGATATTACTGTTATACCACTTGCTCATCTAAAGTGGGTCATGTAAATTGCTGCAGCTTTATGGTTAAATATTAACATAATCACTGAACTAGTTCTGACCTGGATGTGCGTAATGCTATAGTGTTTGTGAAGTGTAGTGTAAAATGACAGCAAAATCATATGAAAATGAAACAAAAGTCATGCATTATTTATTTAAACGTGTCTTTCAGATTATATCACAGACCACAGGACATGTCACTTTTCTTCTTTTAGGGTAAAGGCACGTGTGTTGCCATGAATGCAAAAACACCAATCAGGTGTAACGTAATGGCCACCTTCCTAATATTGTGTAGGTCTCCCTTGTGCCTCCAAAACAGTTGTGACTCATCAGAGAATGGACATGGGTCTTCTGAGGGTGTACTGTAGTGTCTGGCAACAGAATGTTGTTGTTGTTACTTTGGGTCCTATGGGTTGAGGGGAGGCGCCTCTGTGGATCATCCCGCAGATACTTGATCAGTTTGCGATCTAGTGTTTTTTGTGTGTGTGTCTGTGTCATGCTGCATCCTGCTGGGGATGGCTGCTGCCATCAAGAGTGTCATTGCTATGGGGTGGGGGTGCCTGCTCTGGTCTAGGTGGGTGATACAGGTCTAAGTAACATCCACATAAATGCCAAGTCCAGAAGTTTCCCAGCGGAACATTTTTTTGTCACAAAATGGTTAATGTGATATACTTGTCCTGTCAGTGGTCATAATGTATTGCATGATCAGTTTATATTATCAAGGGAGTGCAATTCAGTACACTTGGTAAACGTTTTTTTAAAGCACGGCAAGAGTGTTCCATTCTGAATTACTGGTTAAAACTGATTTATTTGTCTCATGGAGATTTAAAATGATTTGATGCAAGACGACAAGGGCTGCTTGTTGGTCAGCGCCTGTTGTTCAATCACTACCGCTCTCTTCTACGATGTTTCACGTGTTAAACATATTCATGATGGAAACCCCGGCGGCTGCTTGAGTTTCCTCACCTCACTTTCTCCCTCTTGCAATGAATTAAACAGAGAGATAGCGAGAAGAGGGTGGCGCAGACAGATAGAGAGCGAGAGAGTTAGCGGAGGAGAGTGAGAGAGATGTGGTAAATTACATTGTCAATTCAAATCCTGCCACTAATGCATCTCATTGAGTCTGTGTCGCTGTCATCCCGGATGCTCAGTTATCTGTGTCAGTGCAGCCAGCAGAGGAAGGCTGCCATGTTAACAGCCCAGCGAAAAGCAGCGCAAACTTTAGCTGGCCAACATGCCCTGAGCCGGGAAGAGAGAGGAGAGGTAGCAGAGATGAAGTAGACGTGCAAGCCATGAAAAATTCATCTTTCCTACACGAGTGTGTGTGTGTGAGCCTGCAGAGCTGTATCAGTTTAATTACAGCAACTGCCCCGGCCTCCATTCCGACACGGCCTCTTTCCTACGCAAATTAAAACATCCCTGTAACTTCTCTCTCACACCGCACACACACATAATTGACATGCACACACTCCAAAGTGCCAGTGCTACACACATGCACACTACCCTGTTCTAGTTGTCATCCCCTGTTCGCTCACCAACCCCTCCTTCTTTCCCTCCGCCAGCCCCCATCCCCATTCCTCGTCCTCAAAACTATTTGAAAATCAATTATCTCAACAAACCAGCTGTAAGGAGTGGGTGCCAGCCACTTACTCCTGAAGTGAATAACTTATTTGAAATTCATTATTGTGTTGAGCGGTGCGACAGGGCCCTCCAAGACTCTGCATTTCCCATTCTTTTCTCTCTCCCCTTCTCTCAGTGTCTCTCTTTCTTTACATAAACTAACTACTATGCTGGACTGATCTTTTTCTTTTTTTTTTCTCTCCTTCTAACGGGCCCTCCCCCTCCTCCTGTCATGCAATTTTAACCAGCTGAGCTCCACAGACATAAGAACACACACACACACACACACACATACACACGTATATAAATATATATATAGATATATAAATACACAGAGCTCCCTTGATTGGTTCACCTCATTTATTTATCACATGCAAATCATAGGATGCCTGGAGATGTCTTGTCTCTTGCCTGCATTTTCAAGAATGATTATGGATGGATGGCGGGGGCGAAGTAAGGTTGAAAAGGCGAGGTTACATTTAATAAGAATATACTGTCTATTTAGATTTCAACATATCAACATTTACCTTAGCGAAATTAAAGACAATATGATTCTGCCAGTGTTTGCTGGAGCTGCTTTTTATGATTTAGTTGGTTTGTTCTAAATCTAAATGCACATATTTCAGACAATGTCATGCCAAGCTTGACAATAACAATGCACAAGACAAGTGCTCAAACTGAGGCCCATAATAAATTTTGAATTTGTCAAGCCGACAGTGTCCTCGTCTACATCCAACGCATGTGGATGGCTAATATTTTTGGACATCCTTTCATTGTTAAGTGAGACATGATATGGTAAACTGGTAAAAATCCATCCATCTATTGTGTACATTCACTTATCCTGTAGCACAGGATTGGACCGTAACCCAGCTGGTATTGGACAAGAGGCAGGGTGTACCAGGTCGGCAGTCCACCACAGGGCTTACACAGAAAGACAAACTAAAATTCACATGCACACCTATGATCAGTTTATAATGGCCAGTATATAAACACCATGTTAACCAAACATGCATGTCTTTGGACTGTGGGAGAAAAATATGCATGCAAAAAAAGTGCAGTCCCCACAGTCTCCAGGCCTGGAACCTTATCGCCTTATAATGATTTCAGACCTTCATTAGCAATAAAAAAAATCATGTGTTAGAATCACGTGTTAACAAAGTGGTGTTGCAAAGGCGTGCTTGTGTCTGGTAAAACAGTTGAACTTGGCAAAATTTTAGCCACACTGCAACTCACAGCACAGTTACAAACACCTGCCACCAAATATTCCTGGTACAATAGTCACAGCTCCACCAAATTGTATCATGTTTCTCACTGTTCTTCTACAGTTATGTATTATTTATTTATTTTTTTACGTACCTCAGTTTTTAGATTGATCATCAGTAGCTCTCTGGTGAATAGGAGCAAATTCCTGCAGCCATGTTCCCAGGCAAAATATCTTCTTCCCCAATATGTGCGTGCAGTTTAATGTGAAACTACAACTGCTTCTACAACTAGTTTAAATAATAAAACTATAGCCCATATTTCTTCATATTATGGCTGCTTGGGAGACACAGAGGTACTTACTGAGAGGCTTTTGAAAAGGAGATATGTGCGCAATCAGAGTAAAGTATTAGTATGAGTGTGGCTCAGAGCATTTGCTCTTTTGTTAATTAAAATTTTGTTGAATGTAAAAGATTAATTTGAGACAGATGCTCATTCTGTCACACTTTCATTCGATATGAACAAGCAGTAGAGAGCTTCCAATTATTAAATGACACTTTTTTTTTGCTTATGTGGAGGAGAACCAGACGTTCACATACACACTGACAGACTGGTGGTCTGTCAAGGACATTAGTACTGTGGCGGACTCAGAGAGTGTGGAAGCAATGAGAAAGTGAGTTAATGTGGTGCCACTGCTGCTTTTAATCTCTTTCTCTTTCGCTCTTATCCCTCTCTTCTGTCTCTTGCCCGTCCTTCTTTGGCCCACTGTGTATGACCCTCTTCCTCGCTGCATATATCTCTTGATGGAGAGGTGGAGAGTAAATGAGTGTGACAGGGCTGTCATGTATGTTCCCGCAAAGGCCAGCAAGGGCCAGGCAGAGACAGGAGGTGTCATATCCTTACATCTCTCTCTGTTTCTGCCACCAGCTGGCCTCTCCTTCTCTCTCCTTTTCTGTCACACTCTATCTCTCTCCCATCCTGTCCTCTGCGTCTCTCCTCCCTCACTGTGTTGCATTTCAACTGTCACACTTCACAGCTCTCTACCTTTATGGATCTCATTCAGTGCTCCAACTCTTTTTAAGAATACCTTCAGTCAGTCAGTCTTGTTTTTTTTTTTACCAGTCTCTGTCCACACTGAATACTTTCTTCTTCCAGTCCCTTTGGTTAGCAAACAGCAATATTTTACATCACATCCAACATCAAGTGTTTCATCTGAGTCTTAAACATGCATTGAGTCTTCTAATTTTCATAATCACATACATTCTGTTTGAATACACCAAATGCACAGTTTAGGTGCTCTTTCAAACATATTTTACATTTTTGTTTAAGACAAGCTTTGGTGATTTGATCACAACTGGTCAAAGGTTCCACAGAACATCTTCTTCATTTTTCTACCAAACAAGCGTATGACATAGTTTTCAAAAGCTCAAATTTCACTCTACACACAAAAATGAAAATTTGGCATAGCTTACACCACGTCCCTAAAGGCTCGGTGATGAAAACAGGAGCTTAAGTCCTCCATCAGTGTCTGCACTATATGTCACCATGTTTGTATTTGGTCATTCACATTTACCAACCCACAAAGCGGAACCTAAAAACATCCTTCTGATCACCATTATGCTGAAAAGTGTAGATAAGATATGAGCAGTTATAAGGTCTGTGTAGACCTGTGTAGTTGCATTAATTGGGACAGAAAGGTGTTATTCCATCAGGTGTTCAAGATGGACAGCTAACAAAGTATTTCTGTGTGTTTGCTACATCTCTGTTTTAAAAGCACTTTCACTCTGCCGCACAAAGTTTTTAACCTTTTTTAACCTCTACTAACAACAACTTACAAATGTGGATGTGCAGCCATGTGTACAGGCATGCGTCTGCTCGCAGTATTACGCACATGCACACAAGCACTTGTCCTGAACACATCAACTAACACACCTACCGTACATGTGTGTGACTGTAGCCTCCGGGCGACTCAGCAGCAGGAAATCGGTCAGCTGAGCCATCAAAGTAAAAATGGGGTCAAGTTGGCCTTTCAACTGCCCCTGATCTACCAATCATTTGTAAAACCTGCCTTCCACTACACAACGAAGCTTTACTCTGAAACACACTTCAATAAGTTCATTTCATAATCTGATGAACACACAAATATCCAACAAGACACAGGTTGGAAAGCTCGTCTGTGCGTCTATTGTATGTTGAAGTGTCAGCCAGTCCATGTTGAGTTTGCCTCTAAGCTGTCTGCGAGTGTGAGCATGTGTGATTTGTGCGATCGCTTTGACCATATTCACATTCTTGCTCTCGGCTCCTGCCGCTGAATGGGGTTTGTTTGCATTGGGAGTGAGTGAGGCAGAGCCACGATCAATGCCAAAACCATTATGGGACACACTTTAAGTAGAGCAGTCCCATTTCAGCAATTTGGCAGTAGCTGAGGCTCACATATGGAATTATTTGATCAATAGCCTTGTAGCTTGATAGAGAGGAGTAAATTATATGATCAATGCTGTGTACAATGTCGCTACCCGCTTCTGTTTGTATGTGCAATACTTTCTGTGTGTGAGCCAAGTGTTTGTGTGCAGACATACCAGTACATGTGTAGGTGTGGATATGTAATGCCTAAATGCTTTTGTCCATACATTGTTGGCGTGCAGCTGCACCATTTACTTTCCTACTTATTGGGATAAAGGGCTTGTTTCCTGAGGCTCTTTGTATATTTCTTTCATTGCTTTGTGGGCATAATACACTCTGTGTGAGAGTGGAAACAGAGAGGGATATCAAATGGCAGAGATGAAAATAGAATGAATAGGGAGTAGGGGAGACTAGCTAAATTATTGATGTGTATTATAGTGCCTGAACACACAACATACTGAGCCATCTTCTTGGCTATTCACCCCCAATAACACACTCTTATTGCTCCACCAACAAGTACGACTCTCATACCCATGTATAACATGTATAATACATTTGTGTATAATACTTGTATATTCAAAATGATACATGCGAGTGTGGCACGCATAGAAAAGACCATTGGTGTGTTTTGTTTGCAGTGAGAGTCTTTTCAAAGGGAGCTCATGAGCTGAAGTGGCTCAGGTACAGGAGGTGACATCTCATATAAATACACACAAAGACATACACACACCTCTATTCTGAGTCAATGTCTGTCTCTGCGGATGAGATCACTACCCTTCCTGTCACTCTGAAACACTGCCTGTGTGCGTCTAGGCCTGAGCATGAGCGGCGTACATCGGGGCGAAGCGATACCTCTCCTCATTGTAGGTTCATGGTCGTGTACGTGTCAGGGAACTCACAGGAAGACAGAGAGACAGCCTGATAGCCTGGCAAAGCGGCCTCGGTTTGAGCCTGATTTGTTTTTGTTTTTTTCCATCTCCCCTTCTCTTTCTCCCTCTCCTGTCACATGGTAAAAGTTGAACCGTCGGGGGGAAACGATGAGCAAACGACACGAGGAGGTTGGGGCAGGGAGAGAGAGGGGTGGATGGATGGCGGTAGGGACAGAGGAGGGGGCGACACAAAGGAGAGCCTGTCACACTCACTTAGATGCTGAAATATTAAAGTGAGCAGTCAGGTTGTAATTTTCCTGAGAAAGCCGAGGGAAGAGGGGGATAAGTGAAGCGAGAGAAGGAGGGAGGCGGGGGGCGAGTGATAGAGATGCAGAGAGAGGAAAAGGTATCACCGCTGATCTCTCTTTCCTCTCTTCTTGGAAGAGACACGGGCACACATTTAATACTGCTACTTTAATTAGCTTGGCTTTATACGGTCTGTCTCTCCCTGCTCCTCTTCTCCGCAAGATGTGAATAATTCAGCAGGAATGGTGTACCGCTGCCTTAAAAAGACAGCAAGCCCACTGATCTGCAATGTATCTGTGGGAAAAACAGGGAGAGTGAGAGAGGCCAGAAGAGCGGGTTCTCCGGAGTCACACTGCTGACTGTGCTTGCCACAAGCCTCATTACTTTTTATTCCAATCCAACAGATCACGCTTCTAAATAATTAGAGATGGTTTTGCTTTTCTAGATTGCAGTTGACCGTACATGTACATTAATGCAGTTTTTTAGCTGTGTCAAATATGTGGACAGAGAAAGCACAACACAACGTTTTTTGGTCACAATATTGTATTTAAATCTGCATTGTTTCAGATTACACTAAACTGGCAAATTAGGACATGTAAAAATGAATGGACTGCACAAATACAGTGCTGTTCTGTGGTAATTATTTAAAATTAGTCTCTCATTTTCCAGTTCACACACTGGCACAACAATGGCAGCAGGGCTTCAAAGCCAGATCTCATACTAAATGAATAGGAGCGCATCACCGGCACGTGTTTTTGAATCTGTATGCATATGAGCTGGAGACCTACAAGAAATCCTACCCCCATGAAGCTTCAGCTACTGCTGAAACTATTTTTAGGCGTCATGGATTTCTGAGGTTTTGGCTTGTATTGTATTAGACTGAAGTATTGCTGAGGCCACTCAGTGTACCTAATAAACTGGCAACTAAATTGAGTGTTATGTAGAATTTCATATAAATTATGCATTGAATAGCAACAGAAGGTTTTATCCTAATAAAGGTCTTTTTTCCTCAGCTCCATTGTAACAGCATTTCCTTTTAGAAAGTTGACAGGAGACAGCTTGTGTGACCTCATGTGAATGTTTTTACATGCATTGCGGATTTTTGTTTCCCTTCTTTGTGTAAGTTACCCCGTGTCTGTATGAGTGTGTGTAATGGAGCGTTCGTGTGTCTTGGTATATTTGAATATCTGTGCGTGAATGTCAGACTCTGCTTAGCTCGCCAGTTTGGGTCGTTGAGGATGATACGTCAGGACACTGCAGGTTGTTGGTGGGTGGGGTGAAACAGTGTAATGGGATATATTGTGATGTATTTTCTCTCACTTTTCATCATATTGATATTGTATGCTGTGTGTGAGTGCGTGTGTGTGTGCGGATTTGCCATGACAGCCTGTCAACCTGCACCTTAACTCCCAAAACCGCTCCTGTCTCAGACTCCCCAGCTACGGAGCATCACTGTCTGGTTGGGTACACTCGCTGACTGAGGGGGCCACTGTTGTGTGCTTAGAGGCCTAGACAAGGTGAGGGTTTCTGTGCCAGGCTGAGGTATGCCGTCCCTTGTGTCAGCCCTGGAGGTCTCACTGTCACTGCTGTAGGGGAGATAAGAGGGGACTGAGACACTCACACGCACATTCATAAACGCTGCAATGCCTCTAGTCATCTTTCAGCTTTTGAAGAAGTTTTAATGAGTTGACAGTAAATTTAGTTCCTCCTCCCCCCCATCTCTGTTGCTCTCTTTCCATCTTTACCCCTGTCTCCCCTTAGTGTGACTTGTCTCCATTCCAATCAGAGCTCGCTTCAGCGATTGCTGAGTCACGTCTGAAATAGAATCGACATGGCAGCCTGAGTCGGCCAGGACAGCGAGCCGAGCACAGATTAGTCATCCTGGCGAGGTGCTTTTGTCCAGGGACGATGACAGATCTATGAAATGAACGGGAGAGTGATGCGTCGAGGGTGTCTGCCTGTCTCAACCAGGCTTACAGATACTCCTGAGTGTGTGTGACCATGGCTGTGTGTGTGTTTGCTCTATAAAAAGACATGACGCTACAACTCAATCTCAAACTTAAAGGTAGAATTACTTCAGCGTGTGATTTGTTGTCTGCTTTTCAGAGCAAACTGAATGGATCGCAGTGAAAACAGTGGGACATATAGAGGTAGGTT
Organism: Chelon labrosus; assembly: GCF_963514085.1. Taxonomy (NCBI): domain Eukaryota; kingdom Metazoa; phylum Chordata; class Actinopteri; order Mugiliformes; family Mugilidae; genus Chelon; species Chelon labrosus. Next base: position 9,240,752 of record NC_140348.1, read on the forward strand.
GCTCAGACAGAGTGAGGTAAAGAGCACATATTGTCCTCTTATGCTGATTTATGTGTTTTTCTTGACGTCCACCCTGCTGACTACAAGCAGGGCAACAACTTGTCTCACAGTTGCGAGAGCTGTTTTGTCTTCCCAATCAAACATGATCCGCTGCCGCTAATCTTGTTTGCGTGTAGATCGGTCACCATAATCCTTTCCACAACAAATAGGCTTCTACAGCACACAGTGAAATCCACCCCCAACCAGGATGAGTTGGGCTCTCACAGCATCACCCATTGAAAATCTGTCAACAAGAGAGGCCTTCTTCTTTATCTGACTCCTTATAACTGTCACAAAATCAACTTTGTTATGTATCATCCACTGTTACCTTTCATTATCGGACGTTTGGGACATACTGCCTGACGTTTGCCGTCACCATATTTACATTGGGACAGGCTGCAAAAATGCATTCATCCCTCAAGGGAATGGGTAATAAGCTGTTGCTGTGAGCTTTTTGTTATTCTTTACCTCAGAATAATAAATAGTAGTACATGCTAGACTTATAAGTTTCATTTTGGACTGATGTGAAAATGGGATCTTCATTTTTCAGCATAAAGATCCCATTTTCACAAAATGTTAAATTGAAAAACCTCAAATTGCTAAAAGACTCCTGCTGTAGTTTTAAGATTTAATATTTTACATTTTTTAACTTTTAAGATTTTTTATTTATTTTATTTTAATTATTTAAAATGAATTATATTCATTTGGAGTTTTTGGTATGCTTTAAATCAGAAGTTTTTGAAGTAGTCTCTTTCTAGCGAGGTGTAAGATGTCCATATTTTCATGTTTTATGAAGAAAACAATAGTTTTAGCTACTAACGCTGCACCAGGTACACGTTTAATATCATCATCAGGACACTCATAAGATCCTTGACACAAAATAACTTAAACTAAAACCCCAAAGACTCCCCCAATAGAAAAGAAAAAGTTCTTTTGCTCATAATAATGTACAGTAGAAGTAACAACATGTTTATGTGAATGAAAAGGTTGTAAAGCTGCTTGTTGGACAGTTTCCCATGGAAACAGATGGCCTCAGCATTGCTGTTAGTGTTGACAATAGAAATGTCCTGGCTGATTTAGGGACTGAGCTGCTGTGTTTTGATGACACACTCACACAGAGGGACGCTCACACACACACACACACTCGCACAACCTTGTCCCCCTCTAACCTGGGCCGAGGTGTATGTGAGTGGACGACTGATTAAATCAACTTTCATCTCTAATTCTCCTCAGACCCCCGGGGTTATCCTCCACCATCAATGCTGAGGGGGGAGGAGAGGGAGGGAGGCGATGATAGGATGACAAGGAGAGGAAGAGATTCGACTACTTAGACTGGAAGCTGCTTTTGTAGTTTAATGGAGACAGAAATAACAAGATATACATGCAAAGTATCAGACACAAAACATGATGGGGGCTTTAGTCATAACAGAGGTTGTCCTTTATTTCCTCGATGTTTCACTCGCACTCTCCCACAGAAAGGTCGTGCTGCTCGAGTGTGTGTTCCTTTGGTTGTGGCTTCAGGCTGAGTGTGGGAGCTAAATTATAAATCTAAATATATACATAAACCTTGGCGTGTTGTCAGTTTGTGCTGCTCCGCGGTAGAGTCGGCCATCCTCTTAAAAGCCTCAACGTTCAGATCGCTTCAATCTTATGGACTCACAGGTCAGCTAAAACTATTTAAATGCCAAGACACTTTGGAGGATCCGCACTGTTTTACATTGAAGCAGAGACTGAGGTCACTAAAAGCAGACAATACTGTTTTCACAACAGGAGCCTCTGTTGAAGCTTGTTGAGTGGGATGCCAATCAAAGCTGATGTAGGTGTATGACGGGATTTGGTCCCTGAGTGCACTTAAAACAGTGCAATAGTGAGGTTCCTGCTACATTAAGGAAATACTCAGACTAAAGTTAAACTTTTAATTGTATTTGACTTACACTGGGGAAGCTGGTGCTGCTTACAAATACTTGCACCCCTCAGAATTGTTCTAGATTTCTGCATAAAAATGAAAAAATCAGCAGAATATCACACACGTCCTGAAAATAGACAAAGATCCCCCAAATAAACAAATGAAGCAGACATATTATGCTTTGGTCTTTGTTCATTCAGAAAAGTGAGCCAATATTACATATCAGCGAGATGCATAAGTAAGTGCACCTCTAGGATTACAAGTTCATTACAAGGGTAAATTAGAGTCCATCTGTTCAAAGGTGTTTCCAATCAATGTAATGAGACTCAGGTGTCATTGAGTGACCTGTTTTGTCAGGGATTTGTCTCAGTCTGATCTTCACAACACATGTTTATGGAGGTGTATGATGACACGGACAAAGGAGCTTCCTGAGGACCTCAGAAAAAGAGTTGCTGTTGCTCATCAGGCTGGAAAGAGTCAGGAAACCATCTCTACAGAGTTTGGAATCCACAAATCCACAGTCAGACAGATTGGGAACAAATGGAGGAGATTTAAGATAATTGTTACCCCCCACAGGAGTGGTCGACCAACAAATATCACTCTAAAAGCAAAATAGTCATAATAAAGAGGTCACAAAGTAACCCAGAGTAAATTATCAGTATCAGAAGTTATTTGATGCTGCAAACATGTGTATGGATCACAAAGGGTGGATCGGACTTATAAAACAGCCCATGAGGGACAAAATATATTGTTTTTCTTGTTGTTATTTATTTATTTGTTTTAGGATTAATAAACTAGAGGGATTTTGTAACGTTAAGTGCAATTCCTACTCACTAATATGCTATGAATTGAAAACTCTGAAAATTAAACTGTACTTTAATTCTGGTGTATGGTAACTTCCTCAGCTTTACTGGATTAAGACAGTAGTGAGAGCACATAGAATGTTTGCTGTAATTTCCCATTGTACGATATTTCTATACACACCATTCAGACATAACATTATGACCACTGACAGTTGAAGTAAAAAACATCTTGTGACAATCCAATGTTCTGCTGGAAGTCTTTTGGACCTGGCATTCATGTGGATGTTACTTAGACATGTACCACCCACCTAGACCAGACCAGGCACCCCCACCCTATAGCAATGACACTCCTTGATGGCAGCAGCCATAACCCAGCAGGATGCAGACTAACACAGGCACACACAAAAAAACACTTTAGGAACAACACAAAAAACATGAAGAACACCTGACCTCCAAATTCACTAGATCCCAAACTGATCAAGTATCTGTGGGATGATCCACAGAGGCCCCTCCCCTCAACCCATAGGACCCAAAGGCCCCCACTAACAACATTCTGTTTCCAGACACCACAGGACACCTTCAGAAGGACCATGTCCATTCTCTGATGAGTCACAACTGTTTTGGAGGCACAAGGGAGACCTACACAATATTAGGAAGGTGGTCATAATGTTACACCTGATCAGTGTAGGTTTGGCTAACTTGATAAAACCTGTCTGAATGCTCATGTTTCTTTCTCCATCTAATTGTTTTTTAGCTATAATGTTATGCTCCTAGATCTTAAGGCCCGGACACACAAAACTGACATCAAGGAACTACTGGCAATAAAGGTCGACTGTGTCATTACTTCACTTTGTTTGGGCCTGGACCAGACAGTTTCACTAGAACACATTTGAAAGACTGAAGCCAGCGGTCAACTGGCACATATGTTCTACACCAGCATACGGGGAAATAACTAATGCCAGCAGATGGAAGTATACTGTAATCACTGTAACACTTTAAATAAACTATTACCTAACGACACTTGGAAGAGTTAACGAGTACTTGTGAGCTTTAAAATGTTCTGAGAGCTTTTTTTTTTTTTTTTTTTCAAAATGTCGAAATCCATGTGAAGATGACATTAAAATAAATTTACCAATCATCCGCCAAGATATACTTTAAATTCTAGGTCTGAAATGCCATCTGGTAAAGTCACTGCATAAACAGGATACCAGTGGCTCAACTGCAAAAATAGCAAGAGCTCTAAGAGTGATATGTGCGTCTGAGGCAGCTTACATGAACTCACATAGGGTATGCTATGGTATTCATTTGTACGGCTGAATTAACACATAGACTTGCACAAATAGATGTGGACTAGCCAAACCGAGGCTGAATCAGGAAAAGGGGAGGTGAGATTTTATCAGTCTCACACCCCTCTCCTCCATCTATCCTGCCTTGGCCCCTTTTCTCCTTCCCCTTCCTCCCCTCTGTCCTTCTCCTCCCCTTCTCCTCCCTCCTCCTTTCATTGTGGACGGTGGTGAAATATCAGTATTGTTTACGGAGAAGATTAGAGCAGAATTGGGCAGAAGGCGGTTGTTCTGTGACGATGGAGATAAGATAGGGAATGGTGGCGTGCGCGTGTGTGGATGCAATTGGGCGTGTATGCTGCGCTACCACACCTTATCTCGGCAGCAGGCAGAGCAGCCATATGAAGTTGTTCATTGTAATTACCTGTGGCAAGAGTAGATTTCATAGGAAGATTTAGCAAAGAGTGTGACAGAATAAAAGAAAGGGAGGGAAAATTGAAAGAAAACATGATAAAGGAAGAGAAAGAGGAAAGTTTCTAGATTAAAGTCATAAAATGCCATTTTATATACACATCTCACTTCTATATGCTCTACTGTCGGCCCGTCAGTCTTACTGAGTATTTTACTGTTCTCATCTGCCATATCTTAATGCTGCCATATCTTAATGACCTTTTGTAAGTCTAACATCTTAGCCAGTGTTCTAATAATCAGCTTCTCGTGACTCATCCCCATCTTTCCTCTGTTATTCAATCAGTGATCTTTTCTCTCACTACCCGTCTATTGCTCTCCACTGTAATTATCACACTGGATGAGAATGTCAGGTGCAGTCAGCCAGATATTCATCTTCAAACAGAAAATCAAAAGTTATTTTATTTTTAAGCTTTCTGGAAACTTTACATGAACATACGCCAAGAAATATAACTGTGCGGTCGTGCAGAAACTTCATTTAAGGGTAAAAATTTTTTACTGATATGTCGATCTTTAAACATATCAGTACATAACCTGAACCCATGTAATTTGTGGATTTATATTGAATCAAATAAAAGGTCAGCATAGAACATACAATATTGTATAATGTACAGTCAGTGTGTCACAAGGCAGTTAACATTTGCATTCAGAATAAAACGCTATTTGGACTGATTCAGTTTTTATTTTTATTTATTTATTTTTTGTAGCCTTTTTACGAGAATGCGGCGTGAGCCTGGATGCGTCCTTCCTACATGTTTCACTGGGGTTTGTCAAGTTGTGCAAGAGGTGAGGTAAAACAGCAGCTGACCTCCCCGTACTACTGACACACAACCCATGTGAGAAGAAACTGCAGTTACAACCAGCTTTGAGTTAAATAATTACAAGCTACAAGAAGTAATCAAAAAATTGACTTCCTTTTTTCGTCCATGAAATCTTCCAGACTGATTCAGCTTTTTCTATGAAATGCTCTTTTCTTGTAACTTCCACGTGTTTTTCAAAGATTCGACACATCTTCTCGCTGTAATTAGTTTCCTGCATTTGTCTTTTTTATTCCTGAAGTTGAAGACAACACTGACAGTCTCGGTCTGTCTGCCTCCTGCCGTAAATGTCACACTGAAAAATAATGGCGGCTGATTGTATGCGGTGGTAAACGTCATGGGATTTTGCGAAGTTATTATGGATATTTCTTTCCAATCAACTATTGTATAATTCTGTTTCAGATGATACATATTGTCTGAATTGATGCTTTCCACATTGAGCAGGAGATGAAATGGACAGAAATGGCTATTAGATTTCTGAATTCTGGCAGTGGTCATTATGACTAAACCGTGGTTTAGTTATAGCGTATTTGAACATTTCTTTGAAGAGTCCTCAGTGCAACTTTGAAACAATTGTACAGCCTTCTTGTCAGAGAATAATAAAAGTCATGAAAATTTAAAGAAAATGACAGGTGTTCAGCTAGACATTGATTTTCACTAGATATTTGTTAGTCAAGATGAAATCACTGATTTGATTTGTCAACACAAACGACATTCCTTGACTGTCATTGTACAGAAGCATACATTTCATAGAATCTAGTTTCTCAAACACTCGGCTCATCATACTCAAACCATCATCATTTACCAACACTACAATTAAATATGACCCATGAAAGTCTCCTTTAATTACAGATACATTACCTTGAACATTATTAACTGCCGCTGTTCCTCTTCCTTTTAATATGCTTTTAAGTGAAAAATAAAAATGGTCTTGGTTAAGCTGCTCAGCCTCAGCTATATATTATTTATTGTATAACTGGACTGAAAAAAACACTCACACGTGTAACTGCAAGCACTTGACATTTTTGCTGTTTACACTAGAGTCAAGTGCCACATTTTTCATAAAGGGATTTCATAAATGCTAAAGGTGTGCCTGCATTACCTTGATTGCTGGATGGTGATATTGCATATTTAATAATGAAGAAATGTTGTTGACCTTCATTTAATCCACTTCACCGAATCTTATTGAAGGACCATATTAAGACGAATATGATGGAAATCAAGAGAGCGTAACTTTCAGCCGTTCACGGTTTTGTTCCTTTGGAAAGAGCATCATGGGCTGCAGGTCGTTTGCTCTTGACCATCAAGAGGTGCGTGGAGAAAAGGGGTTTTTAATTATGGAACTTAAATGATAAAAATTATGAAAATACTTAAACTATATAAATATGTCATAAACAAAAAAAAAAAGAAAGAAATCTCCTGCACTGGTGGAAGCAGCTGTTTATTTTGCTCCATATCTGTAACAGTTGACAAATTGGCCATTTAGCCTGCAGTTGCTAATCTGTTAGCTTGTCTTATCTGAGGCCTTATCTACACAGTGTCAACACTGTTTACCGACACACTCACTTTACAACACACTTCACCATTCAGCTCCTCATTAGCTCAGCCTAAAGAGATGCTAATGTTAAGCTAACGTAACAAAGGCATTTCTGGCCTCAGCGCTGCACTGCAGGTGTGTTTAGTTGTGTGTGTGTGTCTGAGTGTGTAGATTAAGGGATCCTTGGAGACATCCTTACCTGAGGGAGAATTTAAGCTTTTCCTCAGCTGAACGAGCAGCGCAGGAAATTTGCCGTGGGCAGCGCAGACTGTTTAGAGGTGAGTGAAGGGGAGAGCGGGAGGACATTATTTCATTGCTTGAATTCTGCTCATTCAGTGTAACATCACATGTGTTCTAGCTGCTTTCGGTGCTGTAGGTCAGTGGGGGAACGTTCCCCATTATTTTGTCAGCACTATCTCAATATCAGTGTTCCTAGCGCTCCATAAATAATTGCTATTAAGGCTCAATGTACTTTTTGGACTGCTCTGGAGAAGTAGCAAGCCTCACCCGAAGGTCAAATTCCTTTGTGAATTCATTGGCGGCAGTATAGCTTCAGTGGCTGTGTGCCAGCATACAAGGCCTGAGAAAATGCTTGCGGTGGAATTTAAAGTTTTAGCTGAAGAGAACAGAAAAGTAACAAGACACTGTAGCAGCTTAAAAGTTTGACCAAAATGCACGGCGACAGACGAAGGTGTTTTTTTTTTTTTGTTGGGTAACCATGTGGAAAGTGGAAAGCCATGATCCTTCCTCTATGCAGCAGTATTTCTTGCAAACTGAAACATTTGCCTTGTGGACGATGCACTCTCATCATACGACCTAAACATTTTTAGGATTCTTTGCAATATAGTGTACATGCCTGCAACTCAACTGCAAACAAAAGTTATTGTGCCTGACTTAAAATTAACTGAAAAACTTTTAGCAAACTAAAATAAAAATAAGACTAAAACAGAAAGAATATTAAACAATATTGTGCACTTAATGGTATGCATGGTGCATATGTTCATTGAGACTATCATCTCTGCATGACCATGGGTAAACTGCCATCAGAAAGTGCTGTCTTCGTAATGTAATGCATATTATAAATATGACCAATAATCCAATATTTTTTTCATTAAAAAAATCCTGAAACAAACAATTTAAACAGTAAAAACTAAACTGAGAAAATTTGTTCTGGAAGCTAACTTAAACTAAACCGAGTTGAAAACAGAAATTATGAATGAACCCAATCAAAAAAGTAATAACAGTAAAGCTAGAAAAACTCTGATACAAACTTTCCAAAGCCCACAATGAAAGCCTTTAATCGTGCCATTAGATAAGGTTGTTGGTATGGACACTGAAAACTTCTCCAGAAGCAATGCATCAAAGTAATTCCAGCTCCTCCAATACAGAATTAGGGGGCTTCAAAGAAGACTTTTTGTTCCTTGTATAATGATTAACGATGCATTATAACAGCTGCAGTTTTCAAGGTTGGAAAGTTACGGTCATACGACAGAATTGCAAAGAAAAGCAATGGCTGCTGAAAATCTAGTAGGGAACTATTCCTTTCATTGCATGATGTGGCATTATTACTGTAAAGTGCTGCTTCCAAAGCACTTTGATGTCACCACAGGAATGTCATCATTTCTTCACCCCGAGAGGTGCATCCGTGCCATTGTGATCGTTTAATAGAAAGAAGTGGAGGTCCACAATCTTGTTAAGAATTGATAATATTTTGCTAAGAAGTGGAAAATGAAAGTTATTGTGTACAGGCTATCAGTGAATAGGGCTTTGTGTTGTCCTCTCTCATCCTTTCACCTTGGCGCTGGAGCGCACTGTATGTGTTTTTGTGGCGGCTCGCCTAAAGCAACCTTGCCATACTAAAAAAAAGAAAAAAACCAAAAAGAAGATATTCAGTCAAAGAGTTTTGCTCATTCTCTTTCTGTGTTTCAACCACACTCACTTATACCTACTTTCAGTGTCACTATAGTGTAAATTTCTGTGAATGTTGAGTAGTGTAGTAACATAAAACGTGGCTCGGAAAGAAGGAATATGAGATGAAAGGAGATGAAGTGACAAATTGTGAGAAGACAACAACAGTGAAGGGAATGACGAAGGTATAAAAGTCGGTGAAGAACAAGAAAAGGTGTCACAAGGTCAGAAAATTAAAAAAATATATATTTAAAGAATGTAGGAGAGAGAGACAGGAACATGAAGAAAATATGACCATTATTTTTTAAATCTTCTCTGATTATTACCTGAAAGCTGAATAAATAAGTCACAGTAAGTAAATAAGTGCTTTCTTCTTCATTACGTTAAAAGTGGAGCAACAGGAAACACCATAACCTGTACCATTAGTCACTGTGTGAACACAGCTGCGTTCACTGTGTGACTAATGGTATGTATAAGATTTTCTTGGTTGGGATTTTTATTTGCATTTCTGTCTTCTGATCTGCCACTGCTAGATACGACTTTATCTAGTTTGAATTTTGGCTGATAGGGAAAAAAAATAGTCTCCCATGTTAAGGTAGTTTTTATGACCATCTTATTCACCCAGCATCCTCTTATTGCCCTTGTTTCACACAGCCGCAAGAGCTCCTCATCAAGAAGACATAACAAATGACAAATTCTCTCATTCTGCACTAACCAGGACAAAAAGAAGTCTAAAGAGAGAGAAGCAGAAATGTAAAGCGAGAACTGCCCCAGTTATGTTTGGGTCAACTGCGGGGCATGGGTTTCCAGGAGGGAGCGTCATTGTTGTTGTGCTGTTTTTTTTTTTTGCCTGCTTCCCCTCTTCTCCGCCGTTTGAGGAGGGGTTTTAATGTTGTGTTCATCTATGATTCATCAGTGCTGACTATATGATCCGGATCAGACGATCCACATTTAGCTCCACTCTTGCTCCTTCTTTCCCTCAGCCCCTCACTCCTGGCTTGTCTGTTTTACCTTTTTCTGTGTCTCTGTGTTTCTCAGTTGGGGTTATACATAACTCTGTCTGATTTTGCTCCTATTTCTGCTGTTAAAATTTTGATGATGTTTCCTCTTCTTTTTCAACAGTAAAACAGTTTTCCTTGATTGTCCTTGTCCTTTTTACTCCTCTTTCTGCCTTTCTGTCTCTCTCACATTCAAACTGTCAAACACTCATTCACCCTCAGGTCTTTTTTTCTTCCAGTGACTTTGAATAAAGAAGAGTGAACTCGATGGGCTCAAAGACTAACTATTGACACTCCACCAGGGACATTCCCAAAGGCAGTGGTTTATTTGACACTCAGCCAATCAGCTCTTTGCTTCTGCATGACTGACAGCGGCGGTGTCTAATTACACAGGAATGTTTGGAAGCACCCAGATAATCCTCTAAATGCCTGTCCAAAACTAAAACTCCCCACTTTGGATAAACAACAAGAACAAGTCATTGTGTTTCTAGTAGCGTGGGGTCGAGAACCGGAGGGGATTCCCCACTCAGCTTGGACAAATTAAGTGTATTTTCAGATGTGAAGAAGAATCGGTCTGAGAGCGCTGTGGTTGTCCAGACATGTTCTGAACAAAATCAGAGGTGTGACATTCAAAATGGGCCTCTTGTTCCCATCTTTAATGAAAGCTGACTCTGAATAGTAGAGATAAGTAATTGGAGATGTTCCCAATAGGCCATTAATGTGTGATCTTTGAGGCTTTGCATCAAAACAACACTCACACTGTACCCTTCAAACACCTCTCTTGAAAGTTGACTACAGGGCCATCCACAGCAGACATATTTTTGAGAGGTTTAAATGTCTGTCACCTTTCTGTATCAAGGAGCTGATGTGGTCCTATTTAGATAAATGTGTTAATCCGCAGCAGCTCAGGGAGACACTCGAGTGACATGCCATAAACATATCATTAAATGAGATGGTTCATCCAAAGAGCTTATTTTGAAGTTTTGAAATAATAATGAATATAATGGCATTATGATCTTACCAGTTTCACTATTACTGTAGGTTTCTTCCAATCTGAATACCAGAAGGAGTCAACTTCTAGGTATTAGTCAGCACGGCAGACTCAACAGTGACTGAAGTTGCTTTTGACAGACCGAATAAACATTTACACATCGCCAGCAGCTCGCTTACATGCAGTGTGAATTTCAGGTCAGACTGCCAAGCTGAGAAGAATTAAGGCCTGCAAATTATTTAGGTGCAAATATCAACAACAACACAATCAAGCTCCAAATGCGGCAATCTACAGAGTGGCAAATGTGGGGATGAAAACCGCAAGCACGATTATTTTTCCACTGAGCAAACACAGTGGTCAGTCTCCTTGACAACAGTGCAGTAACTGGAACCAGTGAATTATTTTAAGGCTATAGTGGCTTCTTGCTGGTAGCTGGTTTTACATGCCAGCTAATGGGTTGCTTACATCTGCTATTCATGGACCAACCGTGTATTATTGAATCCTAGATTAAATAAACAGTCCCCAGAGTGCAGGGTCTGTCATCGCTTTATGTTGTCTTGGAAATAGTCAGGCTAGAGAGAGTAAGGGAGCAGAATAGTGGGTTGTGCGGTTTTAGAGATAAAGCAGCCCAAGTGTATTGTGTAGTTGTCAAAACCAGAGTTGAGCTAGATGTGACCTGATTTGCCTATGTTAATATCACATGACATTTCAAAATTAGCAAGGTGGGCGCAAGGGACTTCAGCCACTGTTTGCTTGGCTTAATGGTACTGCGCCATTAGGCCTACTTCTGTCTGGGTGCATGTACGTGCAGTGTGTGTTTGTACTGTATGGCTAAATGTGTGTGGTTGTGTGTGTGTGCAAGAGTACACTATCTGCCATACCCATACTCGCATTTCCTTTCACGATGTAGTTTATCATATTGTGTTACACAGTGCACTTAAAACCTTCCTGCCCAGAAAGCTAGAACATGGGAGGATCAGATTGAACCTTTTTATCAACATCTGTCTGAATGACAGCAAGGAAATTCAGGAGGAACGCTAGAAGAGATGGAAGAAAAGAGGAAGGAGAAGCTTTAGAGGTGAAGAGAGGAAAAAAAGGGGAAATAGGATGTGCAAAGAAAACTAAAGTTAAAGAAAGAGGAGGAGAATGACAGCGAAATAGGACCTGTATCCTGACCTCATCGCTCCAGCTTTAATGGAAGATTCATGTTCGCAGAGTCATCGATCACCTGTGGGAGACGAGCAGGAGAGAAGGATCCAGGGCTGTTTTGGGAATGAAAAGGTGTGGAAGAGTGAGGTTAAAGAGGAAAGGACAGAGAGAAGCAGAAGAGAGAGAAGGAATTTTCAAATGTTGGAGGAGATGTGCAGTAACAAGAGTTACTGAAGTCTGTTTGGTGCAGTCTGCTCAACTATTCATTATAATTAATAAGTTGATATACAGAATGAAACTTAACTTCGATGACTTCAAAACATCTCACACTGATGTGACTGATCTCAAACACTCAAAACTGTCAATGCCATAACACACCATTGTTGAAATATTTGAGAAAACTCAAGGAAAATGGACGTTCCAGTGTGTTATATATAAAGTAAATTTGTGAGGAGATACATAACAGATCAGGCCATGCATTCAGTTCTTTGGGGGAGAAAATTGAACTATTTCTAGCTATTGTGTGGTCACAAAAAAAGAAAAAAGTTTGCGAGCATAAAGAAATCATATGTTTATTGTCACATCAAGGTCAGAGAGTGAGATTTCTGTAAGTTGTTAAAGGGACCACAAAGGTAAACTGGACACACAATAGTTTTGTTCACGCACACAACACAATTAAACTCTAACAGGCCTTTAGTGAGTAACATTTGCTCCTTGATAGTAGATGAATGACACACAGTGACAGCAGCCAGACACACACACTCCCTCCTCTTTTGCAGCCTTCCTACTGATCATCACACACTCGGTTGGGTCAGGAGAAAGCCGGTGTGTGCGCGTGCTTGAGTGTGTCCATATTATGACACGAGTGCTTATCTTAGCATGTGTGATTTAATGTATTATAGGCCCACTCTGTTGTTGGTGTGTGTGGGTGTGTGTGTGGTGTGTGTGTGTGTGTGCATGAATGTTTGTTTTACTTGCACTTGACTAGCCATCTATGTGAAATGAGTGTAAATGTGGCGCTGAGGTGTGTGTGTGTGTGTGTCTGCATGCATTCTGCCTGTATGCTCTGCCAGTCTCTGTGCTTGTGTGTGTGTGCGTGTTTCCTTGGTTGGTCGTACAAGTGCCGGGGCAGTAAGCTTGTGTACACTGGCGAAGGAGCGAGAGAAAGAGAAAGAAACAGTGAGAAAGCAAGAAAGACAGAGAGTGGGGGGTCTCTGGGGGTTAATGGTGCTACATGATTACGGTCCGTTGTAGGTCAACCTGTTGTTCTCTTCCTCTCTCTCTCTCTTTCTCTTCCTCTCTGCCTTTCCCTCCTTTCCTCCCTCTCCCTGGCTTGCACCTGCCTACTCCGCCCCGGCATTGTGCCGCTGTGAAAACGTTTAACCGATGCTGAATGAGGCAGCCAACCCCCTCCCTCCCTCCCTTGCCATTCCCTTCAGTGTTAGAGAACTAGCAGGGGTGGGAGTAGGTGGGAGGCAGGATATGGAGAGATAGAGAGAATAGGCCAGGGGGGCAACAAAGGGCACATTCTCCCCTCCCCTACATACTTTGCCCCACTTCATTCTGGCCCAGCCCTGAGCAGAGGGCTTTGTTTCCGGGACATGGCAGAAATATGGCTGATCGCTCTGCTCTTCCAAAGTGAGCATCACAAGATGGAAAGAGGGGCGGAAGGGCGGAGAGGAGAGGAGCAGATCTGGAATGCACAAATAGTGTAGGGCTGAAAGCTATGAACGTGATGTTTCCTGCTTGGCAGGTCACAAACCCCCCAAAACCTAAAACGTCTGCTATGACCCTTCACTGGTGTCTGAGAGAAGAATGGGTCCAACTCATGATGGAGCCAAGCTAGCCTCCCACTTCAGTTGAGTTTATGGTGCTTAAACATGACCTCTGCCCTGACATCATCAGGGACATGACTCTAGAGCCTCTTCAGACTCTCAAAGCAGATATAAGATTTGTATCAACTACAATATCTATATATTAATTATGCAGTCAGTGAATTTTTCTACTCTTTCTGATTTCTTAATAAGCACCTGGTGTAATCTAGATTTATAATCTGTACCCCTCAGTTAACTGTATCAGCTGTGTGTAAAAATCTCACAATCTCAACTGTTGATAAGCTTGCTATCCTCTAGTTCTTTTTCTGTGCAGGTGGTTGGAGCAATCAGTATGGGTTACTAGTGGTGACAAGGACACGGTGCCTCATTTGTTACGTTTACATGGACAATGTTTAATCAATCTCATTAAAATCATTTGGATTCCAACTTAACTGAGGTGTATTCATGAATGCTAAAACACACACAAAAAAAAACCCCTAAAAGTTCAAACTAACGTTCTGATTAGATATTCATGTTTGCATGCGCCAAAGCATCATTCAGAATATGACTTGAATTGCACAAAGTGGTTCAAAGCATCAAATATAACAGAAGAAGAAGAGGAAGAAGCTTGTTTCCCAACTTTATTAACAACATTGAATCCATTCACTAGAAGACAATAATCACCTTTTCCATGGCATTGGGTTCCCAGCTTTGTTGATCTTTTCAAACTATTGTTTGAACACCTTGTTGTTTTGTCTTGTCTGTTTCTGTCCATTGTGGAAGCTCAGCACATCCCCTGATGTTTACCTCACATGGGGCAAACATGTGCAGATAGAATCTTTTTATTCTATCCAGAAAGAAATGATTGCATCAAGAGTTTACTTGAATATCTTCCTACTAAACAAATTATCAAAGGTTTACACCACCCCTCTCAATCGGTTGTAGAATGCTTCAGCCTTCGGTACAGACTTTTCCAGCTGAGGCGCTCGGATGAGGCATTTTTATTGTCATATGGGCTGTTTTTTCTGATTATTAGTGGAACACTATGTTATAGTTTCCACCAATTTCTCATTTAAGCAACACCTTTGTAGGAATGTACAGCCTGTCACATCTACCAGGAATCAAACCTCAACTCTTTGCAGTGAGAGGCAAGAACCATTAGCTGGTATGTAAATATATATGAATATTTAGACTATAGTCATTGCTGTTAACTGCAAGGGTAACAGTCGAGCTGCAAATATCCATTTCAAGGTTATTTGCATAACTGTAAGTGTGTGTTTTGACAGGCCAAGCCAAAGTTGTCAATTATCACAGTCACATAACTGAGCTGAACTGATCCCTCGCTGTGCCCAAAATCACTCCCTCGTTCAGTCATTCGCTGCAGCTTAAACTCAATAGTTTAGTCTAAATCGGGATTCCAGACACATATGAATTATCAAAGTTTTCCAACAGGTGCAGTGTCTGTGCAAAGCTGATTTTTGCATCTGTAAAATAAAGAAATAGAGACTTGATATAATGCAATGTATCTGAAATATAGAGCGGATTTCAACAGATACATTTTATTTGTCTCAAACTGGAGACCAGTATGATCTTTTCAAAATTATTTTTAAGAAAGAAAAAGAGTTTTTCCTACCACCGAAATCCACCAATGATCACAGCTAAATAAGAATTACACATTGGTTAGATCAGGATGTCATTTTAAGTCCCAAATGTTTACATACAATATAGTACGCAGGGTATTATCCCATTAAGAAATCCCCATCCTGTTAATAAAGTCTAATATTGTACTGACTTGAAGAGCCTGTTTAGTTGTAATGAATGATTATTCCCTTGCTGAACAAACATCCCACACACACACACTCACACACACACACTCAAGCAAGAAAATTTGCAGCACTGCTCTCTTCTTAGTGGTTTGCTAAAATGCATTCTGGGAAATGTAGGAAATCCCTGACATAGACATAAGACATAGTCATAAATCAGACAAAGCATCATCAGTAAAAAAAAGAAATTACAACGACTATTTTCCTAATAAACGTCTGGATTGTACAAAAAGTGCGATTTATTTTTTTCATTATTATTATTTTTTCCAATCATTTAACCCAGATGATATTTATTAAATACATACTATACATATTTAGGCTGGGCATAATATATTCAGTACATCATGTTGCGTTTTTGTATTTTTGTGAGGAACATTTAATTTTTACAACATTTAAAAGAAGTTTGTTCTTTAAAGCAAATCATCTTATGAACACCAACTAATGGAAAAATGATAGATAGTTGGTTCTGTCCATGTATGGTGTATTGTGGCACTTGGTGTTAGTGGTGTTTATGCCTTATCGAGATTCTGTAGAATAGCTTTTTGTAGTTTTGTAAAACTGAAAAAAAAAAAAAGATATTAATAATTTGGAATCTGAGACAAACTGATGTCAAGGCTGGTTGTGTTGCCATTGTTCAGTATCAGTTCTCAACTACTGTGGGGAAGTGTATTTCATAACATAGTTTTCTCCCAGACCTTCCTAGCTTTCATGCCAATAGTTCTCTGATATAGAAGAGGAAAAAAAAAACATATTATTTCAATACAGTATTCATTTTGCGTGGCACATTCATTCAAGACATATTTTCAGGCCGTCTCTCTCACACAAATATCCACAGAGATACACACATGCGAACATATCCATAGAGCGAGGCTGAAAAAACAATTACAGTTTCTCATTAAGGCACTCCTAATCCCTTTATGCAAAACACAGTTACACAAGTACACACAATGAGGGGAAAGAGAGAATGAGGAATGGGAGAAAAGAGGAGGGAGAGTGAAGAAAAAAATGCAGCGCAAATGCGAGGAGAATAATTACATATATCATGAAGTCGTCCCTTTTATTTCGGATGTCACTTCTGATGTCACTGGCCGGCTTTGGCGCTAATTTGAATTCAGACCTTTATCAGTAGCCGGCAGCAGATTTTGAGTGACAGCGCCACCAAACGCCTCTCGCCAGCCGTCCTATTGATTTCTCTAAATCCCCAACAATAGCATTTGCATGCTTGTTTCTGTTATAATACAGATATGCCGTTTCGGAAATTAAAGAGCGGCAGGCAGACCAGAGGTAACTAATTGTGTGCCTGTGTAATGAGTGCAGTTTCAATTTGATATAACCCACAGCTTTTCCCCTCGCAGGCCCGCGCTAAGTACTTTCAAGTCTTTGTGGGGAAATAATTGATTTTTTGTGCTTTGGGCACAGGGAAAACTATTATGATCTTTTTGAATAATGGCAGCAGGAGAAAAGGCACGTTGAACGATTTAAATTGGTATTAGAGGAGAGGAAGGAAGGAAGGAGGGCTTGGTAACGGGCGGAGGACTGATAGCGTAGCGAAGTCCTGGATTTGACTGACAGTTTGCAAATGGCTACCAGTATGTTGATTACTCATTCTCTTAAGGTGGAAGTGGGGTAATGTGAGGTGTCGTTACGGCAGTAAATAAAGCCACATTGAGCCTTACTGGTTGGATTGCAGGCTTGAGGAAAAGGATGAGATGGCGGAACGGTGAGAGGAGGGTGTCCGGGGTGGTCTGGCCAGGGGCCTGTTGGCGAGCCAAAATAGTGGGTGAATGAACAGGCGCACAGGGTGGAGTTGGAATTTTGTCATATAGCTTCAGGGTCCTGTGTGTGTGTCCTTGGTTGGTCTGACAAGTGCCAGGGCAAAAAGTCAGCATGCAAAGTCATAGAAAAAGTAGCACTCTCTTGAGAATGATTGTGTGTGTGCGCGCCACATGCGAACCAGTCTGATTTATTCAAGGGAAATGTGATTATTCTGGATATCAGTGAGCCAAGCTGTCTTTCTCTCTCATGACTTAGAAATCCTTTTTTTTTTTTTTGTCCTCTGTCCCTTCTCTCCCTCTCTTCTCTCCTGAGGCTTTGTTTCTTTTGTAACAAAAGCAGGGTTTCTTAGTTAATTCCGCATGTTCTAATTTCACACCCGTAATTGTAAGCAGAGATAAACAGGTTTTTCCATTGTGGACGAAGGTGGTGGGGAGAGAGGGAGCGGGGGGGCTACCAGCTTTGCACTCGTGTCGTCGTTTTTACACGGCAGAGGGCAACAACCATGCCATGTTCTGTTATCCTTTGAAGCGCACTGGTTTCCCATTAAAATTACAGCGACCATTTTCAATGGCATTATCCAATACTCGAGGCTTCTGAGTGAAGGGAGAAGGAGAGGACGGGTTTGAGAAGACATACTGTCACAGATGAATCTTGTGAAGCAGACACACCACTGTACCACCAACATCAGACACCAGGAGAGCATGTGCACAACTCTTGACCTGTGTTAAGCATGTGTTAACCTGTGACACAACATGGACATTGTTAAGTTCCAGCTTAGTGGCAATATAGGGTGCATTGCAGAGAAATTGTCACTGATGTTTTGTACAAAAATGTAGAGATTCCTGCAATAACCATGTTGCTTGAGTTTTATAAAAACTAAAACAAGAAGCTAAATTTGCTTCTTAATGAAAACAGCCTTTAGACAATTTGTGTTATAGTTTTAGAAAGTCGTATTCTACATTTACAGTAAAATTTTTGGATCGGCCACATTTAACACTATCAGTGTGAAAAGCGTACAGGAGGTTGCATTTAGAGGAAATCTCTAATTAATACTGCAGTTAGCTCTTTGAACGCATAAACCTGCTGAGTATTGATTTTTGGATCTGTGAGGTTGTCTGCGGGCGTATGCTGTGTCTTTTTCCGGGCTGTATGAATACCAATATCATATCCGCTCATGGTTAAATGGGAGAAAAGGCAGCGGGGTGTGTGTGTGTGTGTGTGTGTGTGTGTGGGGGGGGGGGGGGGGGGGGGGGGGGGGGTTTAGAGGGACACTCCAACTACAGACAGGAGGAAGCAGGAGGAAGCAACAGTCGTGCTTTGCCCTGTCGCATCTCCTGTCAATACAGCCCAGATGTGATGGCTTAATACTGTTAGTGCAGGCTTAGCGGGGTGTGGTGTGACACTGTTAGCGTCTTTGGGGTGTATGTTTGAGTGTGAGGTCGACTAATGCAAACAGAGTGGCAGTGTGTGTGCTGAATGGCCCCCAGCCGCCACATCTATCTCTCAAGTCAACATACACATTCAGACACACCAAGGCAAGGCCCTATTGTGGCGCTCACATTGTTTCTTGTGACCCTGCGTCAAGCTATGGCAGACTGGTCTGAGGACCTACACAAACCCCAGAGCAAAGATGGATCTCTTACTTATATCAAAATGACAATTATTAGACATAAATATGCAATGCACATGTACTCATCATTCCTAAAATACTGTAGAGTCTTTTTGTTATTGCTTTAATAACTTGCCTCAAAATTTTTGTTTAAAATGTTTATTTTAGAAATGCAAGTGCCGGTGTGTGTGCTGTGTTTATTCGGTGTGTCTGTTGTTAAATTTTCTTGATATTTTCCAGCAATGTGCTCCATGCAATTAATTTGATTTTAAATGACCAAGAATATTTCTTTCTAGAAACCCCAAGGCTCATAAACCGAAGACACACTGTCAGCGTGTGTGTGTGCGTGTGACAGTTAGCAGTGTCGGAAAAATTGTGTTTATTTTCACTTGAAGGTCTTTCAGCTTCACTGACAGTGCTGAAAAGGAGACCACTTTACTCAAATGCAAAGTTATTGTGGTGATTAGATCAGTTCACTGAGACAATAGATCATCTGAGATAGTCAAGTAAAATGACACCAAGGAAATAAATGCAATAGCAGAACATGAGTTCATTCACATGTACATTTATGATGTCCATTTACTTTTGTGAATATGATAAAATAATGACATGTTTTGTCAAGGACTCTAGTTATTTCTGATTTTAGGTTTCCAGTGTGTCCGTGTCAGTGTGCTGTATCATCTCAGCGTTATATCAGCGCAAAGAGTGTGTGTACGTATGTGTAGACACACAGCTCAGAGCACTTGGCCTCTTTCTATCCCTCTCTTTTTCTCTATCACTCACTTCTCACCCTCTTTCCATCAGTCTCCCCGTTTGTCCCCCTTTTTCCAAATGAGCCTCCTTGTGCTCATCCCATCCTCCATCTTCCTCCTTCTCTCTCTGTCCTTCTCTCTCTCTCTCTCTCTCTCTCGCAGGGAAGCAGCAGTGGTTAATTTAGTTGGTCATAACTAATAGCAGCTAATCTGCAGGCGGGAGTCTGCCGAGGATATTGGACAGTGTCGAGGTTAATCGCAGCCTGCCCGGTTAGCCAAGGCAGACAAGGGGAGGAGGGTGGAAGAGGAAGAGGTGGAGGAGGAGGAGGAGGAGGAGGGCTTAATTCCACCGAAGGCAAATGGCATGCCGGTTTTTATCTGGGCCCCTGATAAGGGAGCGCTAATACACCGAGGAGAATGGATGCTCAAGGGCCGGGTTCCCCTTATCAGCAAACTTTACAACAGGAGCCCCGGACTAACGGCGCAACCCCCACGCCGTGCACAATAAGCACCTCATTTCACCTCTCAAGCAGAACTATCGCCACACCACCACCCACTACCCACCCGCCTCGCTCGTACGCCTGCATGCACGTACACACTTACACACACGTATGCCGCATCCTCGCCACTTCACTTTTCCTGGTTGCCAACCCCGCCCACCACCCCCACCTCCTGCCGCCGCCACCGCCACCATCCCATCAAGCCGCAGAACACACACATTTACGTGGACACACACAATTGCGCACGCACTTACATACGCGCTGCTTCTCTCCCCGTCTCTCCGCAGCCCAGAGCAGGCAGCCACCAGGAATGGGGGAGTATTATGAGCGCAGGCTAATTGGAAGATCACTCTAATGCATTAAGAGATAAAATAGTTTGGCTGCGGGCCTAGAGGCAGGATCAGAACAACATTGGAGGAAGCTATCTGGCCCTGTCACACATTCGCAGATTTCCATACTAACGCAGAGAGAGCAATTACCCCAAACACAGAGCTCTGTTGGCGCTACAACACACTCCCTGCCAGTACCACGGCCCCAGGAAATTAGAGGAGGTGTATGTGTGAGTGTGAGTGTGTCTGTGAATAAGCTTCGGCAAGGGAGGAAATTGGCTTAGTGTTGTTTGATTGTGTATTTGTTTTCTGGGTAAAAGAGGCAGGAATTGGCTGCAGGATGAGTTGGGGTTTTACAGGGTGGCCTTGGGTGTGTCACAGAGGGGGAGAGAAAGAGTGGGAAAGAGCGAGAGAGACACACATCCCACCAAAACAAAGATATTAAGACAGTAGGCTAATCAACATGGCTAATAGGGAAACAGGCGTCTGCTTGCTTACACCCCGTCTGTGTTGTTTTTCACATGCTAATCACTGTTTGTTATCACCGTCAGTGGGAGGTGTGCGTATTTGTGTGTGAGCGTGTGTTTGTGTGTATTTAGCTGATTTCTCTGTTTACTGCTCCTTGACAATATCATCCTCTGTATTCTTTGCTTCTTAAAATTAGGCCCATCCTGTTCAAATTGTTCTTTTGACGCTTTCTTGCGACAGTTTCATTAATATTTCAAGGATCATTCATTTTGTTAACTGCCATTAAAATGAGGAGTGCACAGAATACTGAAACTAAATTTGTAGATACTCTGCACCAAAGAATCAGTAAAGACATAACTATATGCAAATAGTTTGTTTGCACATCATTTTTCTTACTCAGGCTGAAACTATGTTAACTTGGCTAGCGCGGAGCCTCGGAACTATTCTACCAAACAGGCAAACTGTTTTGGATCACATCTCGCTGACTCTTGCAGCACTTAACACAGTTTTTCTATATCTCAGTGGCACCTGTAGACCTGATGGCACATGTAACAGGTAGGTGCTCCCTGTAGCTCAAAGTCAGACTGGCTACAGGCTCATTCGGCTTGAGTCTGTGCTGGCATCCGCCTGCGGGCAGAAACAAGGACTCCCCTGACTCTCTTCAACTAAATGGATAACAGGTCACGGGTGGAAGGAGAAGGTGCTTACGGTCAGAGCGATTTCATACCTTAACCGAGACAAGACCGCTTACACACAAAATACGCACAGAGGTCTTCGCAGATCCCCGCTGTAGGGTGGGACAGACATCAGCCCTTAGCGTCCTCAACCATTGTTGCCTATGATTTGCCGTTAAATCCAATTTATCGCTGTTATGGAAATGCATCTCTACCCTAGGGCACATAAGGCTGGGTTTATTCCACAGACCCCCTCCATTTTATCCATTCTTCATCCCCTTGCTGATTTGCTACGGTGGCACAGCTTAGATTAATGTAACAGCAGCCTGAGGATACACCACTTACACATTACTGTATACCGTATTTTGGAGTTATTGATCAGTGGTGGTATGTAGCAGTCAGATAATTACATAACTTAAATTACATGACACTAAATTTAACAGGCTAAATCTAATATTGCATTGTTGTTTCTATAAACATGCACTTATTTTTTTTTAAGTCAGTGCCATCCTATCGTATCTAGATACTGTTGCTTTTACTCAGGTATGGGTTTTGAGCTTTTGGCCTTCACTCCAGTGAAAAGGAGGTGAACGGGATTTCATATTTTTAAAAATAAAAATCAACATTTCTCAACAGAATCAGTGTCCTTTTTCGATAATCTGCACAGCCCAATGGAACGGCCTTCAACAAAAGGAATCTGAAAGGGACACTTATTCAGTTAAGAAATGCTGAATTCTTTAAATTCCATTTGCACACCACAAAGGGAATTCAGTTCACATCCATTGTACTAAGGTGGCAGCAGAAAGATGAATCTCAAAACTAGGGCAAAAAAAGAAAATAACGGAACTGTTTGCATGGAGGGATCAAGTATGATAAGTGAGAACATTTGCTCATTATAACATGGCTTAATCAACACTTTAAATACAAATGAGTTTAAGTGGGCCTGGGTTAAAAGGTCCCCGCATTCCATTTACTTCTATGTCCTTTCGCAACTAATTAAATCAAATAAAAAATAAAGGTAAAATGCACCCACAAGAGAAACACACTTACACTTTCCAGAAATCAGACACATAGGCGGTGTCATGTGGCATGGCGCACGTTTTTCCCTCCACCCCCTGTGTAGTTTGCTAATTGCTCACAGGGTGATATGCAACAACTGGAGCAACTCCCGTCGCAGTTCTCATTTCACTGGGGGTAAACAAAGGCTCACTCTGTGGATGTGGGGTGGTGCTGTGTGTGTGTGTGTGTGTGCGAGTGTGTTAATGTGCGTCTGCGTTGTTGGACGTCCACACATGCGTGGTGGGTGTGGGTTGATAGCCCAAATGTGGGTGGGTGTGTGTGTCACTGGATGCTGAGGTGTATGATGAGATGCATCGCAAGACAATAAATATTAATTATCACACGCACACAGAGGCCGCCGGCACTGTGGTTGTTTTTCCACGATGCAGGAAGGCTCCAGGTGTCAGTGAGAGGAAGCGAATGGCAGCGAGGCCAAGATATCCAAGATAGCTGTCGTCTGAGCAGAGGATTTCAAAGTGTTAGGATGCGCTGTTACACTTCTAACACTCCATACGTCTGTCTGGTAGAGACACACTTTCACATGGATACGTACACACATCCACGCACGCACATCAGATCAATATAAACTGGGACAGTGACACTGAGATGCTCAATATGAGGCCAAGAGCTTTTTTTGTCTGTCTGATTTTAGTCCACATCTCCTCTCCTCTCCTCTCCTCTCTTCTCCTCTCCTCTCCTCTCCTCTCCTCTCCTCGTATTACCTGTCTACTCCCCGGCCTCTGCAATCTTCTCTTCAAACCGTCCACCATGGAGTATTGTCTCACCTCCACTTGTCTCCTCCTCCCCCGTCCTCTCTTCCTTTGCTCTCCAGCCGTACCCTCCCTCCTCATTGTCCCAGTGAAACAATTGGCAGATGTAACATTTAATTACGGCTGTATCTCCTCAGGCGCTGTCGAGGCAGAGCGAACCTAACGCCACTCAGAGCAAAGGAGGAGTTGCATTACAATTTGCTGTGAAGTGATTTATCCGCCGAACACGGTGGGAAGGAGTGGGGGGGGGGGGACCAAATAGGAAAAGTAATTTCTCGATACTCGCTACAAAAAGGTCAAATGCTTTTTAATGACTGTGTTTTCTGATAATGCAGAATGGAGCATGGTGGTGGCTACAGTGCTGATGTGTGCGGGTGGGCGGGGGGCAGTGGGCCTGGCAATAATAAAGTTGCAGATTGATATCACATTGCGACGTTTTAATGGAGTCTTGTGGATGAGGACTTCATTTGCTACAGGGTTCGGCCCTCGCCTCGCCACGACTGTCACCGTGTGTGATTTCTCTATTCCAGGCGGCTCCCGCCGTTGTTGTTTGCCGTCGACGCGAGCCAATTTTAAAAGAGCAAATGAAGTGTGGCCTATTAAATGTTGCCGTTCACACAGTCATCGGGGGTTATTGAATGGTGATTAAAACAAGGGAGAGAGAAGATATGATTGTGTGAGCAAACTGAAAAAGCCGCATAGTTCTGATACCTGCTCTGCATGTAGGGCAGGGAGGAGGCAGAACAGGGAAGTGAATAAAAAGAAAACTGATAAGGACTGAAGGGGTGGAATTAATTAAAGAAGACGACAGCCATACAGTAGCCACAGAGACGACGTCCAGGCTGTTACAATAGTCAAACTAATTTATATTCTGAGGCGTTTAACGCGAAAGGTCAGAAAAAAAAAATTGTCTAGCCCTTTTTGTAGCTTTTTAAAGTAAGAGTGTATTCTTCTAACAGTAATATCTAATACTAGCTCATTTTTATTTGTTGGAAAACAGCTACCACCACATGCAACAACTAGCATATATGCACACAGGTAGAAAACATTATCAGATGAGTCTCAAAAAAAAATGTTGCAGCTCCTTTATATTCAGTTCACAGCTCTTTTTTATATCACACGTGGATGCTGCTATAACCTTCAAAGCTTCCACAGAAGAACATTTTGGGCCATTTTCCGATACAAAGCACTGGGGACGCAAGCGCCTCATTTATCAGGATAAAAAATATGTCGTTTCCAGAATGAGCTGTTTAGGTGCCACCATTATTCAGAGCCAGCTAGTCCTTTAACTTCCTCTAACAAGAATATAGTATGTGCCTCCATATTGTTTCTGTGATGTGATTTGACAGATTCAAATGCAGCGCAGATCACCATGAGTGCAGCCCCCATTTTAAAAGACAGCTATTTTGAAATTGACTTCAAAAGCTTAAATACAGTATGTATGCACGGACTGTATGGGCAGCTGGAGTTTCGCCAACAGCAATGCCATGCACGCACAAAACAGCCCTTTCAAAACTGATGTGCTTTTAATTATAGCTTTGCCCATATGCTGCAGCACTTGCCACGCAGCGTATTTGCACTGAATGTGGCTCCAAGTCCAGAGGAATTATCAGCGTATTGCTCAACATCCACCCCCATCATCCGCATCCAAGTCCTGTTTTGAAAATTACATAATTCTCCTTATTAATGAGCGTGAATTGTACTCGACAATTAGAGATGGGTGGAAAATGTTAAGATGGGTGTAGAGAGAAATGCTTCCAATTACACGGCGACACGGGGCCCTGTACCTTCCCAGCCTCCACCGCCGGTAATTAAATCCACAAGCTTCTTAACGAGGCAGCCATGAAATAAGAGTTGAAGGGTTAATGCGACTATCATTTCTCCCCGCAGAACGACTCCATGAGGCGCGCACACACGCATTAGCATAAATGTCTACAGCAAAAACACGGGGCACACTCACTCTTTACCTTTTGCTTTTCTTGTGAGGAGAACATGGAATAGTTAAAGGAAGAAGTCATGATTCGAGAAAATGCTTCCAAATCGCGCATTTTACGCGTAAATGCGCACCTAAAAGCAACACGTGTGTTAGTCTACAGTGCGGAGCCAGCTAAATATTTACCCCCAGCGGTATGAGGTTGTCTTTTTATTCCTTTTTTTTTTTTTTTTTTTTTTTTTCTGTTTCCTCAAAAGTGATGCGCAAGAGCTGGAGCTTTCCTGGTTTCCTCCCTTCCCGAGCGATCCTGTCATTGTTCACCAGGTTTTCCCTTCTGTCTAAGTAGCTCAGCCTAACTCTGACAATTGCTGAGCAAAATTATGCCACCGAGGAACAATACAAGCCAGGGAGTCTGTTGAGATGATTAGGGAGCTGCTGCTGCCCCTCTGTGTCTGCCGCGGAGAGAATAGACCGTCGCTGCAAGGCCACCCTTTTAATTTCGACATGTGGTTAAAAATAAACACGCTGACAAAAGGGTTGTGGACATAAATGTGAAAGGACTGAAAATTAGTTTGTAACGTGAGACCCTTTGCCCGCACTATTCACTACCTTGCCCTTGACAAACGGCAACACACATACCACTGTACCTAAAGCTGCGATATTTACAATAATGGGGAGCGCAGGTAAAGTGAAAGTCAGGGTGTAATACAGACTCGAAGGCCTTTGTTCATATTTTTTTTCTTCTTCTTGTGTTATGATTATCATATTTCGCGGCCAAATGACATGCGAGGGAGCGCGGTCTTGGCTATTTGACAATTTTGTTAACTTTTCACCTTCGCTCAATATCCTGACAGGGCGCCTGAAGGCTGTGCTTGCCTTGTGCCATTATCAGCAGCAGCCCGTGACTTATTGTAATGGTTCCCTTCAATCACGGGAGGATGTATTTGAATTCATAATAGCGGCAGAATCTGCGTTTAATCTGCAGCCCGTGCGGGGGGCGCGCACAGAGCCGCAGTGTGCGGTCACCCGCACTAATGGAGGGAGCGTCTCACTCCGAGCAGCCACTGACAACAGCACTTCACCGTGTCCGCACTGCGCTTCTGTATGTTAAACGATCAGTCTTAATGCGTAATTTATTTTTTATTATAAAGTATGCTGTTTCCTTAAATTATCTGATATGTGTAAGATTGTTTTTGGGACATTTCACTGAATGAATGAAAAAGAAATTAATTTTAATAAAGAGTCTTTTAAGAAAGTGTCAAATCCGCTGTGGGGTTAAAAAACATAAAGAAACATGAGATATTTAAGATAACTGTGCAATATATTTTGTAATATGTGCCATTGTGCGCGATGTATATTTCCTTTTAGGAACAATTGCCTATTTTTTTTTCTGACACGTTTAAAACGTACACATTTTCTGTCCTCCATATAAAATTCCACGCTGGCACCTAAAGATAGTTGCATAATCCGTTGACACAATGACTTTCCCATTATAATGTTTGGCCCCTAATCCCCAGCTTCAGAAGAGGTCATATCTGCCGAATTCTCCGGTCGCGGCCCCTCTTTTACGCTGCGCCGCCAATTATTGATACCTTATTCCAATAGGCGATGGGTTTCATTTGTATTTCATTCAACGCAGAATGACCTGAAAATGTGTCAAAGAGCTGACATTGTTGAAAACCAACGATGTGGGGAAACCTCATCACGGCGCGGGCCCCGCGGCTTCTCTCGCCCAATAATTAAAACACTGTTAAAATATCAATGTCCCGCGAGAAATGAGCGCACTTCTCCTCAAAAAATGGGCCACGGACATAAAAGATATATGAGGCTGTTCACGCCTTTATAATTCAGTGAAAGAAATCGAGTCTGTTCAAGGTAATGTAATTTAAGGTATTGGTGCTTTCTAATTTATGTGCTCCTGAATATATCCCCTGTATTCGCCCTGCATTGAAAATGACCTTCTGAGGCCAACTCTGGCACAGTCGCTGCATTTTTTATTTTAATGTTGCTGACAGTAACAGTTCATTCGCTTTAACATAATGGCATAAACAGGAAATGTTATAGTCCATAGCCTTGCTGGATACCACGGAAGGCCCAAGGTACCCCGCTACACACACTAACACCCGCACACACACACACACACACACACACGCGGTATTACACGTATGGATTCATTACCTCTGTTTGTTTTGTCGACCTGTAAACAGTGAAGGCTGATCTGGTATCTGTAGCTCGCAGCTTTGCCCGGGCCAGACACAAACACATTCCTTTTAATGAGGCTGCAGAATTGCCGGCACAGTCCTCCACTCCAGATCATTAATATTGTATTGTTCATATCATGAACTCCTAGGTTACACCGAGCATGCATTTTTCATTGCGATAATCCTTAATTATTTTTATGCACCCTTAATCTTTCATATAGTTTCAGTGTTTTGGTTAAATATTTAATGGCATGATGATGCGGCTTGTCTTTCAGGACTCGGCTTTCTCAGACGAGGAGGGAGATGGAGAAGAGGTGGTGCAGAGAGAGAGAGAGAGAGGGAGAGGGACAGAGAGAGAGAGAGAGATGAGAAAATGGATTTTAACGCCTCTCCCAATATAAGCCTCCTCGGCACTGTCTGGTTGAGTGACTAGGCCTCCAGTGGAGACGCTGTTTTAATTCACATCAACACTGACCTCATTCAAAATAATCCTCTCTCCCTTAATCGCTTTTATTCTGGAGCTGCAACTCGTTTCTTCATATTTAACATTTAACTGCCAGCACAAAAAAAAAAAAAAAGTGGCATAACTTAAAGTAACTTGACTATGTTAATTTATAATTATTATAATTACTGTTCACTTATTATTACTGTTATTATTATTATTTTAAAATATGCATCTTTGTGTATTCAGGTATCGCATTCTTATATAATTGTAAATGTATTTATTCGCTATTTGTGAATGAGGTTGCAGAGGACTGAAAAAGATACAGGACAGTCTACTCAAAATTGACTCAAACATAAATCTTTTTATAGTCTTAAATCTTTAATTTCTTTTTGGTTTAATCAGCTGCAGGAATTTTCCTTTCCTTGAGATTCAAACAAATGGAAACGTGGTGACATGACTATCAAGGAATATGATAAACAGTGACCTGTCCCTCAGTAACCAGTGAAAGGCTGCTCTTATGTAGCAGGTCAGTCACTATATGTGTCTGTAGAATCTGAGGGATGACACTAAATGTTTAAAAAAAAAGGCCATTAAACAAAACAAGAAGTGAAGTGGCAGTAGTTTTGCGCATATATAATACAAAGAAAACAGTGATAAACTGTTCCAAAGACAGCATTGTTTTAGGTCAAAGGTCAACCTGTAAAGTAGATCACTGGTTTACGGGTTTCAGGGTGCTGATACAGTTATAGTGAGTGAGCTATCATTGTCCCCTTGGCTTAAACTCCTGCAGCTGAGTGGCAGATGGGCAGAGTTGTTTCTGGTTCAAAGGTCCATACTTGGATGTGTTTATCTCCACACCTTGCACAGAGGGAGTGTAGTTTAATTCAAGCACCACGCTCTGGGATCCATTAATCCCATCTACTGATATGATAGGAACCGAGATGGGATAAATCTCCACCAACACCATTAGTGGTAATGTTACTGTAATAATACCTATAGTTCTGTGGTTGTGTGTGTGTGTGTATGTGTCGTTATCTAGGGTAGTTGTGAGTAATCTGGTTATAGATCTAGCCTATGATGATTGATCAGGAATGAAGATGGAACGGAAATGATAACGGATGGAGGGAAAGGAAAGGAGAGGTTTCCCTGAGCTTTGATTGATGATTAAAACACATCCTACACTAGAAGTATCGTCACCGAAGAGAAAACTAGTGGTTGATTTATACGTATAGCCAGAAATTCTGCATAAACACAATACAAAATGTATACATTTTCCAAATGCTGCCATATTTAGTTCAGTTTTAAGCTATCAGAAGGATTTAAAACACACTAGGAGAAATTCTGTATTTTTCTTAATGTCAACCAATTTTAAAAATACTAAATTAATACAACTTTATGTGCTGTAGATGCTCATTATTGTCCAAAAAGTATTAAAAACACATCTATGCATTTCCCACTGGTTTATTTTGAGCGCTTGTCACATACACTGTCCTGCCACTGTAAATACTCACAGCAGCTGCTTGATGGCAAGAAATAAAAATACAAAAGTTGCTAAAACAAAAACACAGAAAAAAAAAAAAAAACTGGCAGCAGGAATAAATGGTCTGAGGAGGCGAGTGACAAGCGATGAAGGAGGAATGTGTTCCTTAATTCTTGTACGTTGTTTTAGATTTTTCATGCTATTTTTGACAATGACAGAAACATTTAGCCTCAAACTAAGTCAGGCAAAACAGGCAAAACAGACAAAACGTACTGCGTTTCAAAGAGTGACATTCAGGAGGGACCAATTACATGTGACCCTGCTGTATCATTAGTTTATGTAAATAATAAAATAATAATTAAAAACCACGTTGTTACACATCTAGACGTAATAACAAAATCCAGGTGTATATAAAAGAAAAATAACCACAGCTCTGTTAAAGTAGGTTTTTAAAGTACAGTGATGGCCGTCAGTTCCCGCTGCATTTTGCCAAGTGAAATATAAGTCCATGTTTGTGGTCAGTGAATGCATCTGTCCTCTGTCCCCTCCTCCATCCCCGAAGGCCCTTCCTCTCCACACCTGTCGTATTGTACTGAGGAGACGCTCTTATCCCTTCTTCCTGATTCACTTATGCTCTGCTTTCGCTGCACTTAACTCTCATGCTGATTTTAAGACCACCCAGGTGTTCACTGTACAGGTCATACAGTGTTTTTGCCCGGAGACGCCCACTGTAAAAACAAAATCACAGTCCAACGCACAAGTTGATAGTTTTTCAAAAATTTAAATGTTTCACCATTGTTTCAGTGGAGGATTTTTATAGATTATTTTTGATTGTAAAGCATTCTGGATTAAACACTTATTGGTACACATGTGAAATAATGAGACATGCACTGTATAAACATCTTAAGCCTTTTACTGCCTTCAAAAATGTCACCTTTTGTATCTATAGAGAATTGCTCAACCCTCTTGTTAACAAAGTCTATATAAAGGCTATGGGGCTGTTTAACAAGGCGGCCACAGCATCAGGGAGGAGGACCACCATTCATCCAGGGATCCAGCACCCCTGATCTGCACATAGCATCCCCTGCCATGAAGAGCCCTTCTCAGGTCCCCCCTGAGCATCGAGGGTAGACCCCTGGAAGCGCTGCTGGTATAGTGTGTAGTGTGAAGGCAGGAGCATAAGAGGAAGCCGGGTTCATCATCTTGGAGAAAGAATGAAGGTAAATAAAACGCACTCATAGGAAGCAAGAAGAGGAGGAGCAGAACAGCACAAGGATGAGAGGAAGAAAAGGAGGAGGAGAGTGTCTTCACTGCTAATTAGCCTCCTAGCACGGGCCCTTCCTCGAAGAATACCATGATGGTGAGGACTAAGACACTCACGTACACACACGCTGAAGCACTGGGTTGCGTAGTGTGGGGGGTATAGCATCCTCTGAGTGTTAGGTAATTGGAGCGTTGTACCTCTAGAGAAAACTGCTGATTTCATAGGAAGTGCTAACAGGACCTTTGTGTGCCATGTTTCCCTTTTCCAGGGAGCCAGAGGGGCCAGACACAGAGAGAGCTATGGGTCTATAGTGGGAACAGACCCAGCCATACCTGAGTAGAGCCAGCCACAGCGGTAATGAACCTCTTCACATGGCCGTTCACCCAAAAGAAAAAGAGGTGGATAAAGAAAGGAGGAATGAGAGAGAGGAGGGGGTGCAGCCTAATTTCACAGCCGCAGAATAGCAGGTGGGACAAAAGGTCTTGCTTGAGGAGCAGAGGTGGGGGTGTGTGTGGGGGGGCTTTATTAGTGGTATTCTCCTGCCCCATTTACACCATCTCTCTCCTCGGCAATGGAGCACTTATCACAAGTGTACCCATCCAGCTCACCAATAGAAACAAGCAAACGCTATCCGTCAATGTTTACCATTAAGGATCCGTCATTTGCAGATCCACCATATGTGGCAGATTAATGGGACACAGGCCTCTCTCTGCCTCTCTCCTTCTCCCTCTCTCTCTAGTGTACACCTAACTCACCGTGTGGCCAAACTCAATGTTATTCTGGGAAACAGAGAATGAAAACAAGCGGCGGAGAATGGAAACAAGTATTAGAAACAGAAGCAAAATGACGGTGTCAGCTGGAAGGTACAGTAACACAAGCAGATTTAGGTGAGATCTACATCATTGCACACCGTTTGTTTGGCTATTTGGAAAAAATTGCAGTTCAACCAAGGTTTCAACAAACGTGATCGGTGTAATTTCAGAGTTTGCACTTGATCGAAAAGTGAAATGGACAACTAATTCTCTGCCATTACTTCGTGAAACCTTAGACATTAATATATTCTTCCAAACTTCACAGTTACTTCACAAAAGCGTAATATATGGTTTCAACACAGGCTTTGTCTGGTTTGTGTTACAATATAACTGGGGTTCACTCAAAGAAATTGTATTTACACACAGCATTATGATATATTTATGATGTGATGGTAAAAAAATGCAACAGATTTTTTAAATAAACTGTGTTTTTGTACAAATTGAAAAAAGACTGCCTTCTCTGACTTTAACCATGAGCTGCAAGCGCCTAAACAATGAAATGTTGAATTATGCTTCAGTTGCTACAAGAGGTTATTGAAACTGTACATTGTCAGCGAAGGGAAATGCGAATCAACAACGAAGAGTAGATAAAACAACCCCTCCTCTTTGATAAATGCTCATCTAATCGTATAGGTTAGCAGACGTTAAAATGAACCTACAGTCGGCTTACAAAAACACACGGATGTCTAGAAATATTAAACAGTTCGGAAAGGACTTCCCCTTAGTCAAACAGAGAAGCCAGAGTGAGAACGAGAATTTCATGAAAGACTGAATTTCTCATTGTTCATCTTGTAGCGAATTGGGAGAAAGTACAAGAAGTGAATTAACGAAACGGCACAAGAACAAACAGGTTCATTATAACTTTGTGTTCAGCATTTGTGCTTCAAGCTACAAATGCTTAAAGAGAACTTGAAGCAAAGTAAAAAAAACAACTTCACTTTAAGTTCATACAGATCACTGCTTGATCATGTTAATGCAGTTTGTGATTTCTCATTTTAGTTTATATTTTACGCTAAACAAGTAAATGCATTCAGACGTTTTAGCCCTACGTGTTCTGTCTTAACGTCACCTTCTTTAATTTTGTGTGGTCCGCACCCAAACGCACCATAACCCCATTCATCCCCTGCACACTGTACTTAGAGCAAGGCAGTCAAGCTGTCTCAGAGACACTGACTTCTTTTCTCCAAACTACACACTGGACATCTTTGTCACTGCCTTGCGCTGAATGGTGACCTACTGCCAAAGAAGAGGAAGGGGAAGACCGGGGAGACGGGAGGAGAGTGACACTCAGGTGGTCCTGACTCCCCATTTCTTTCTCTCACTCTTTCTCCTTCTCTGTTGGACAAACATCTACACGCTGTGGTCCGTCTGTCTGTGTGGCTCTCTTCACCCTCGAGGCCATTTCTGCCCATTCAACAGGGTCCTATAAGTAAGTGAGTGAACAAGGGGGGAGGTGAAGGTGGGGGACGGAAGGAGGGAAGGGCAGACAAATAACTTGTGTTCTCCCCTTTTTGTTGTGCTCTTCCTCCAAGCAACACAAGAGAACACAAAACCAACACAAAAGAGAAAGTTCTGTTCCTTTTCCTGACCCCCTTCTTCTCACTTGTAACCCCCCCAAAACACACACATGCAGACACACACACACACCATACAGGAGACTTAGCTAACCCATGTCACCCACAAAGGCCCCTTCTCATTGGCCCTGTGTGGGTCTGAGGAAATACAAGATCTTCTTTTTCTACACACGTAAGAGGCGACACCTCCCCACAAATTAGTCAACATTGAGAGGGACAAGGACAGATAGAGATAGAGTCCAAAAGATAAGATGAGGTGTCCGAAAGAGGCTGAAGTGGCAAAGGAGTAGCCAACCTACTCCAGAAGTTATCACTCATTTCCAAACAAGAGGTAGAGAGAAATGAAGAGAGAGATATTGGAAGGAGGGCAGGAGGGACCAGAGGGAGGTAATGAGTAGGAGAGGCCAGACTTCCCAGAAGTTATCCCTTATTTCCGTTGAGCTTTTGTGCCCCAATGGCCTCCCTTGGAGGGGCCCTGATGGCTATTGTTGGACTAGACTGGCTCGGCGGAGAGGAGAGGAGGAAAAACATGGTTTTACACATTAGAGAGTTTGAAAGTCTAAAAGTTTAAATGAGGCAAAACATTAACAGTGAAAACAGAAGAATAAGAAGACGACAAGGCCCAATTTACTTTTTATAAAAGTGTCTCCTTTAATTGTTCAGACTGAGGCCTAATATGTGCAATTTGACAATTTTCTGATTCAGTATATAATGAAGCCCAGTGTCTGCATACATAGTTGACTTTAAAATGGAACTAAGAAATCTATCGAGTCTATATTTCTCAATGGAAACAGTGAGAGTGGAAACTCTCAAATGCTGTCTTCATGTTAGATTGAGTACATACATCCTCTTCAGGTGCTCATATTTTCCTCATCTGACCAAATGATTTAACCGATTTGAAAATCACATTAATCTATATTTTAACACATGTCAAACCATTAATGAATTGTGGTGAATGATGACATCTAGAGTTTTTTTTTTTCTCCTCTTTGGATTTCAATTAAACTCCTTTCATATGATCTGTTGTGGTGTCTTGGCAGCCTCTCAACTTCACACAAATTCAGCTCCTCATCTCTGTCACACACCATTATGACTTCCTTCGTTGTCATTTTACATTGATACTAATTTCACAAGAAAATAAAGCCATAAAACGACCTCAAACAACGGCAGTCTTTAAAAGAAACTGAAGCATAAACAAACGCTCCAGCTGTCCTTCCATGGCCTGATGCAGTTAAATCAGTATGTCTGTATCTCATGCCATTTGCAGTCCAAAACCATTCCGTGCACTTTCAACAACAGCATTTAGCGACCTGGGAAAAGTGCACTGTTTCCAGGAACAAGAGGTAGCTATGTGCCTCTTATTGTTGCACTATATATAAGTCACATACAGTAGGGTGGTATGGAAATGGTGATATATACTGAAATGTCATGGCAATCAACGGGCAGTCAAAGGGGTAATTTGACAGCTTATTTGGTGTCTGGATTGTCAGATACATACTGTTAAGGGTAGCAATGTGGGATGTAATAGGGATATACGTTGTAAATGAGGGCTCAGTGAGAAAAAGCTCTAAAGAAGATCATGAATCACAGATCTACTGAGGACACGGTGCAACGACCAGCCAAATACAAGTGGACTGCAGTATTTCCAGTCAAGTAAATATTAAGACAGATCCAGAAAACACAAAGGAAGATACAGACTGTATTACTTATGGAGTTTCTCATAGGCCGAGAGCAAGACAGAAAAAAAAAGCCAGACAGCTGTACGTTGCAGACAGAAAGACAGGTTTGCGTCACAGGGAGCTGATGGACAGCTTTGACTGACAGGCAGACAGACAGGTCTGTGGCAGCCCAGTCAGTCCCATTATGGCGCAGGGGTGTTCCCTCTACAGTGGAAGCTGTCACTCCTCTATCGCTCAAATGACAAGCCACTCTAGCCGGGGACGCGCTGCAACGGGCTGAGAAAGCATGTCATCTTTTTCTTTTCTTCCCCCCTCTCGGCGATGTCTCGCTCGATAAAGGAGCAGCCACAAGAACAATAGGAACGACGGACTAGAAAAGGACAGAGAAAGACAGAGAGATGGGGGAGAGGGCGAGAGGGAGAGAGCGAGATGGGGCGTTTTGACATCTGAATTACATTTCTATCGCCTCAGACATGAGAGAAGAATGGAGGAAAAAAGAAAGATAGGAGGAGGGAGGGAGGCGGGACGGCAAACCATCACTTAGATGTTTATTTTAACTTCACTGTATTTGGCTGGCATCTAAAAAACTCAAACCTCTGTGCCTGTGACATGAGCTCTTTGAATAAGGCTGCAGGGAAGGAGCTAACAGAAAAGTGATATTCGTGTTATTTGACAAGTGCAACAAATGTTGGGGAATTTGGGTTGGAAGCAGTTCTTCAAGAATCACCAACTTCTAGAGTTTCTCACACATACCACACATGAGGCCTGACAAAAGGACACCACGATCTGACAAAGATGACAGCAGACACTAAAGACTGTCGCTCAGAGACAACTGAGAGGAGATAACTGACACTACCTGTACATGTGCAGCAAGATTCTTCCTTTAGCAGCGCTGCTTAGCAGGCCCCCTTCACAAAACTAGTCCTTCTTCATATCACGTACTGCGTTAATGTCAACTGTGGTTCATGTGGTGCAAGTGAACAACAAAAGCCAAGGGGGTAAAGTGTGAGCGTTCATCTATTCACTAATTTGGAAGACATTTTTACTCTTTCTTCCATCTTATTATCCCATTTCAAGCTCTGCTCTTTATACTTTTAACTTGTCATACATCTACACTTGTGTGCGGAGGATAGGGTGTGCATATGTAAATGTGTGTGCGAGCGTGCGTTCGTGTGTGTACGTGACACCCAGCCCTCTATAACCTCATTAGAATCTTTCAGGTCCCGCTGTGCATCCATCCACACACACTCACACTGCTTTGATTTCTCAAAGTCTAAAGATGTCAATCACCTGCCTCCCCAAGTCAGAGCAGGGGAATTCATACACACAGGCGCACACGAATGCCCGTGCACTCCCGTGAGCACGCATGTACACACGCATAAACTATCCATCAACGTCCTCCTCCCACTCCCCTCCATCTCTATCTTGCTCTCCCTCGTCACTCCCCCTCAGCCATTCCACTATTTGAGAGTAATTTCATGTGCCAGCGTGGTGCATAATACACTTTTAATGGACAACTAATTCTCTGCCATTACTTCGTCAACATGATTACGGGATCTGCCGCTCGCAATCCTGAGGAGTTGGGCCCAGGCTTTTTAAATATACACAAGACATTAATGTGTCTCTATTCAGCTTTACATCAGGGGATGTCAGCCATTTACATAATGCTGCCATTGAGGTCTGTGACAGCCTCTCTCTCTCTCTCTCTCTCACTGCCTCGCTCTCTCCCTCTCTCTCTCTTGCCCCAGCTCTATTTTTCGACATGATTTCTTTCCACAAAGGGCCTCAGAGCACTGCCTTTTCCCTCCTGCCCCTCTCTCTCTCCCTCTCCCTCTTCGATTCTATGAATGCTTGCACTTTCCACCAATGTCATGGAACAGAGCGTAGAGAGATGGAGAGAGAATAAAAAAAAAAGAGGGAGAGTACGGATTAGCCGAGGTTGGTTTTTCTAAAGGGGTGTGAATGGGGAAAGTTGCCTTTCCATCACCTGTACAAAGACGGGATATCAGAGGATAAAAAGGGATGAGTGTATAATTTGACCACTTAAACGGCTAGTTCATTAGGCCTGTCAGGATAGCACTTCTCTGCCTGTCAGGAGGCATGGCAGATATGCAAATCTGTTCCCTGCAGAAGACATTCTGCTTTTGGTTTCTGTTTTTTTTTTTTAAGGGGAAAAACACGACACAGGCTGCTGTGTATTAGAACCTTTGCTGTGCAGGTTTTTTTTGACGCTTTTTACAACGAAATTAATCAGATTTGAAATGAAATAATAGTCAAGGGAATATCAGCTCTGTTCAACAAAAGGTTAAAACTCAGATTCCTCTTCCCCTATAAATGAAAGCAATGTCAGTTCATCGTCTTAGCTAATGGCCTTATGAGTTAGTCAGATATTTCAAGGTGTTCCTCTTAATCACATTCCAAACGTAAGGCTGCATTTATGGAACTAACACTTACATAAAATGCCTGGAAAGCAAGCTAGAAAATACATATTGCAAACCTGAAACTAAACTGTAAGCACTTAAAAGGTTTAGGAAATGAAAAGGTGTGGTGCTAATAATACAATGCATGCACACACAAACACATTGGCCTGGAGACATAGGAAACATATTCTGTCTGCTTGCAGGAAGTTGGGCAGTGTCTGAAGTTCAACAGTGAACATAATAAAAGCCTCCATCCGGTTTTGGTTGGTTTGGGTACCTTTTGGCCTCGGTACACAGCCTTGCGTGCAGTGTTTGTACAGTGGGGTCTCCAGCAAAATCAAAGCCACCAAGGTTGTTATTGTCTGCACAGGGACATTTCCTATTGAGCTGCGTTTGATGTATGAGAGCAGACCACTATTGGCTGCTAGGGCCAAATACAGGAAGTTGTCTTTCATGTCGTTCGACGCCATTTTGTCAGGTCACGGCTGGTTTATGAGTCTCTCAGGGGCAATAGGGTTTAACAGAAACGTATTCATGTGTGGTGTTGGCAGAGGTTGATTTAAACTCGGGGCAAGTGTCGGAAACCGAGGGATCTGACGTTTTGCAAATGTTTTCCACATTTTCGAAGACAGCCAAATAATTTTTTGTGTTTGCTGTTCTTGACAGAATAGATTAATAAAAAAAATGTATAAATAATTTGTATAAAGGGCTTGCATAAATATAAGCACATCTTTTTGTTCATTTAAAAGACACAACATATATAATTACATAATATTTTAAGTGTATACGTATGTAGCTTTACATTGATTGAAAAAAAAAAAGAAGATACTAAGCTTATACTAAGCTTATATATTCCATTATTGACTGAAGTATCATGTAACTTGTTTTCCGCAGGGTACAATGCATACTTGACATGAACAAGCTAGCTCTTTGACCAAAAGTGATAAAACCCCATGAGAATGTTGGAGGTAGCACTGTAGCCTGAACAGTAATTGCCTCTAATGGAAAGACATATAATAGCAAGAGAGTAGGAAGGCCGTATATCAGCTTAAGAGTGAGAGTACTTTTCTTTGGAAAATGGAAAGAAAAGCCTCAGAAAAAGAGCCTGTGTGTGCATATGTGCATGTACTGTATGGGTGTGTGTGTGGGTGTATGTGTGTCTGCACAGCTGGGGGTGCTGTGTTGCCTACCACAAGGCGAGGAACAGGTGTGTGTCCAGATGTCCAAAGAGGTGTGTGTGCTAGTAACAGTCTGGTCTGTAATTTGCCACTACTGTCACCATTAAAGGCAGTGTGGTACTGAGCATGCGTGCATGCACTTGGATATGCACCACACACTTGTAGTGAGACAGATAAAGAGAACATAAGTAGGCAACAAAAGAGAAACAAGACTTTTGAGTCTACAGCCATGCCATCAGCTCTGCGGAGCTGTGATTAGTGGCGATTTAAGCTATATGCTTTGATAAGCCGTCATGTATTAACCAGTAAAATGACAATTCTAAAAGCGATTGAAACAACTGGTGCTTACGTAGCTACATGCCCTCCTGTCGTTCTGACTAAGTGCATGTAAATGTCTTATGAGCAGGATTATCTTGTCGAGGTGGAAGCCAAGAATGTGTTGGAGAAGCATGTTGCAGATCTTATGATCTTATGATCTTATAACATGGATTTAACATTGTGAAAGCATCTCCAAATAATGATATCATTCTAAACATAGCACAAGAGTGACTGGAAATTAAAGTAATAATCCAAAAAGGAAGCGATAAGTGAAGGAGTAATGGCCGGTGTCATTTTCTTATCCTACGTTGCACATCCACAAATTTTAACATGTCATTTGGGGAGAAAGCCCGTTAAATAATTTATGTATGAGGACATGTTGCATTTACCAAATGCCATTCACCATACTCAACCTCTTATATTTAGTTATTAGTGAGCCTGACTGCATAGTCAGTGAAAGGTGGTTCTGACTATTTTCATCTCATACCATGATGACGCCACCAATTTAAAAGTCAAGCAATCAGTAAATATCATGTAGAGAACATGGATGTTTAAACCAGATTTCATAGTAAATAATTGAATAATTATCAAACTATTTCACTCAAAACCAACAGAAATCTATGTGTAGATTCAGATTCTGATATTTTGACAGAGATTGGACAAGATGACAAAGATCCAACTGTCTGTACCTATTCTATAACGTGGTTTTAATAAATAGTCTATATGAATTAAATGGACATTTAGATCCACCTGGAAGAGTTCAGCATTCAGTCAGGCACCTGGCGGTAAAAGTAAAGCTTCTGAAAAATAAAAACTTTACTCACAAAAAGTGACAATTACAGAAAATTTCTGAGGCACCCGTGTGAAATACTAATTGATGAAATCCCCTTCTGAGAAATGAATTTCACTGTTTGACTGCTCGTATAATATTGTTTTGACTTCCAAAGCTCGGCGTTGGCATCTCAGGGTCCGAGATAGTGACAGGTAAAAACACATGCTATATATGATAACAGACATTTCAATGAATAGCTGAACAGTGCCATTAGAGAGGTGAGGGGTGTGGAGCTATGCAGATCACAGAGCAATAGAAAAATGATATTGCTATTACCAGGCGTTGACACATGAGATTGCATTTACATTTTCATCCAATGGAAACCTAAACACAGACTGTTGTTTGTGAGAGTTAGCCGCAAATCGTGAATGCCAAAACAGTAATCAATATGTAGAATAACTTTGGGAAATTGCATTGTAAAACATGAAAAATCTCCGTCCGTCTTCCCCTCCTGTCTCGTCCCTCTTTGTCTCTCTTTTCTCTTCTCCCCTAGCCCTTTTCTGCTGCCGACTCTCATCCTTCACTTCCTCCCGCTTTTCAACCCAAACCACTCTCACTCTCTGGAGCTTGAATAGGTTGTCGGCGAGAGACTTCTCTGTGTTTGTGTTTCGTGTTGTCAATGGCAATGGCGTTATCAATTAGTGCAGCAGTGGGAGCCCAATTAACAGCATCAAACAGCTAATTAATAGAGCCGTGTGAGTTAGTAGCGCACAACAGAAAGCTGCATGACTCTAAGCTAGCTCAGCCATGTTATAGCATGAGCACGCAGCGGGGGAGACGGGGCTATACAGTAGCACAGGCATGTTCACACACTTTCAGACGTACAAAAGTGCATACATGTAAACATTTACTGCGAATGCATATGTGCAAAGGTCAGTATGCACACTTACCCATAAAGGTACAGTAAACCGTAATTAACACCAATTAATCAGAGATGCAGACACCCCAAAATGACAGTGAGTAATACATTAGAGACACAACTAGACAGTGTAATTTCCATCTCTAAGCCCAACTAGACTCTTCATTAATTTATCATTAACTTCATGAAGAAATCATCAGAATTGTATCGATAACAAGGAAATTCCATTTTATGACACTCAATTGTTCCAGCAGAGTCTAATAAGTTTCTCCCAGGAACTTCTATAAAGCTTCGCTACATCGTGACCTGCGGTAGAGGTGGTTTGCTGTCTGTCCAAGCTGTCATAGCAATGATCTCCCCATCTTCTCACTGACTGTCCATTTACCAGTATGTGCAATATTTCTACCTGATTCTGTTCCACTATTTATCTTTTATAGCTACCCTTTTTGCTCTTGCTATTTTTCTATTCTGCATCTTTCTGTAAGCTGTCGCGAACTGCAATTTCCCCATTGCGGGACTAATAAAGGTTTTTCTTATTCTTATTCTTATTCTTATGTAGCTGTATGCAGACAACAGGATGATGGTGACAGAGGGAATCCTACTTGAGTTAACCATTTAAGCCCTATAGGCTATGCTCAGGGTAATCATGGTCATTATAAGGGGTGGTCAGCCCTGTGGTATCTTTTTTTTTTGTTACTGTCTCAGCTGTCCAGATCTTCCATCATTTAAACTTAAAGTTTTACATCAACAAAATGACTGCAAAGGAGGAAATGCCTTCATAAAAAAATTCATAATTGTGTAGGGAAGATTGAGATCGCTCAATTTCAGCATATGGTGGGATACTCTATAACAATTTGAATAAATATGCACTTTGACATAGGCATAGTTGTAACTACAACATAGCACTGGTGAATACTGGTGGATAATGAGCTGTGCTATCTACACAACAAAAAGACGACTGATCAATAAAGTGTTAGTTGCAGTCTTACAAATGATGTCCACTGAGAATGAGAACAGCATGGTGAGGACAAATCTTCAGTGTTCAGACCACGCATATTTGCCACATTTCGCATTAGAGGAGCTTTTGAATTTTATCAGTAGCCTATCAGGAGCTCATACACAGACCCAGCTGACTAAAGGCATAAAGTGGGCAAAAGTTGGCAATGTGTCCTATCCAGACTCGCTGGCACCGCAAAGCTGCAGGGTAATCAGGCCAGCGACTGCAACAAGTAAAGTGCTCAATTTTTGTCTCGATAGCTGGGCACTCGTTTGAATCAGCTGGCACCAAAGGGCACAAACTGCACTACAGACAAATGGCTCACTAGTCCTGAATGGCTGGGATCCAGGTGAGAATGGGATTAGCATTCAGTGAAGAGCAGCCCAGGTAATCACAGATATACTATATGTACCAGTAAATGGAGCAAATGCAATGGAAAAACCTAAAAACAAAACAAATTTAATATATGCGCACACACACACGCAGGCCAACAGTAAGCTGGCTCTTCTGAATCATGCCAATTTTTCGGGGGGTTCCAATATTTTTAGCACATACTTGAGAACATAGCTAAATCCATTGCAGCCAATAAGAGAAAAGAGAACTCGAGGCTAGTAGACTCTTGACTGATGACAGCCTGCCAGGGCCACAGGCTAGACTGAAGCTGAAGCAGAGGATTCTCCTTCTGCAGGATGAACCCAGGCCATAGCAGCTCAGTCTAAACTCATTGGCTGGAGAAGTGGATGCACTTATGGCAGGTCGGAGGCAAACACACACAAACACACTTTATTTTACAGGCAGAGACATGAGGATGTTTGTAAAGTGGGGCATTTCCCCTGGTCTCTTAACTTAAAGCTCAACATTTTATGAATACGCGTGCTCTCCCTCTCTTCCACGCACTCTCTCAATCACTCACAGGAGGTTGTGGTTATGGCTTAGGGAACACTCCAGCTCTATTCAATCAGAGTACTAGGGCTAAATCAGCTAAAGGTTAATTGCACCAATGTCCTTGTGCACATATGGATGGGAATTGTGTGTGTTTGCAAGAGCGAGTGTATCTGTTGAAACCCTTACCCTGCTGCAGTACTGAAGCAAAATGCCTTTTTGTCGCAGAAGGATTAGTGTGGACATAATCTATGTACATTTCCCCCTAAGGAGGCAGACAAGTGGCTACTGGAGTATTTACCTCCCCCAAACAGAATGGCTGGAAAATTGTTTGGAACAGGTGCATACCACCCTGTAAGCCGATGCAGAGGAAGACTGTGGGAAAGATGACTTGATTCGATAGTTTTGAAGAAAAAAATAGATTTCTGATGACAGTTGTTTAATTCAGCCTTGTGGTTATTTGTATTCTTATGCTCCACACGTGGCGTTTTTAATACAGCAAGTAAAATAAATGACAGTATAATATTTTTACAGTCAATAGTTTCCAATCTCAAAAGGGTTGCAAAATAAATGAACGTGGTCACAATTTATAGAACGGTTTGTTTGTTTTATTTATACTGTTCAAGCCTCAAATAATGATTGAAATTAAACTGTTTTAGGAAAAAACTTACATCAGTGGTCTAAATAAAGTTTATAGTAATAATCTGCCTTTTATTATAAAACAGCTGCAACTGTTTTTCCTTCAGTACAGTTAGTTCCAAACCCAAACTTGTCATACTACACTTTTCTGACCTTTTCAGACATTAACTGATTTCATCGCTGGACTGGGGCAACAGTGTAGCAGTAATTTGCTGGTACATCCAGGATATGCACTCCAACCTGGGACTCGTAACAATGGTTATATCTGCGTGGACCTTGGTTTCAAAGCTAAATTTTGCAGTGCTGGTCCGGGGAGGGGGCCTAAGAGTCAATGGCAGAGTGCCGGGCTGCGGCCTCATTGACCTTCAAAGCACAGACGAGGGCCCTCTCCATCCCGCCAGCACCACTTGTGGCAGGAAGAGAGGCTCGTTGACTGGCCCCTAATGGCCCCCTGGCCCACGGGAACATGGGTCGGCATGTTTCCCTGGCGACCACGGGCACACAGGCCGATGGGGGGGAGGGATGCGGAGTGGGGAGTAAAATGATGGAAACAACAAGGTGAGGAGGCAGAGACAGAAAGTATGACAGGCTGATGATGCCGTTCATACCGGAACAGGGCAAAAAAAAAAAGTCTGTAAATTATTACAAGGTTGAGAACAAATTAAATCGTAACATACTGTTGTACCATGGACTTAAAATCCCAAACGTAATAACTGTTAACAAAAGTTTACCTTTACAGCTGTTATTAGCACATAAATTGTAACTAAGCATATGAATATAAAATAGTTTTTTCCCTACTTTGTCTCTTTTATTCCACTGATGACATTTATTATGACATTTATTATGACTATATTCTGAATTTTGCAGGTGAGTCCTTTTAGGATTATGACTTAAAGTTAAAATTCTCCTAGAGTCAAAAATGTCAAATTTCTGATCGCATGAAATTTCATGAAGATGCAATTTAGATAGATTTCTTTAAGAACTGAAGCGAATTCTCCATGACGCTTGAAACAACCAGGTACCTTATAAAAATTTTCCCAGGGCAAAATTGTTGGTAATTTAAGAGAGACCGGGTCATTACTGTTATTATTGACTGTGCTTTGTATGAAGTCAACAGCAGGATGAATGAATCCTGTTTTGTACAGACCTACACTGAATAAACATTTTTCAGTTTGTAAGGAATAATACAGTAATGCGATTTTAAGATCTTTTTGTAAATATATTTTTTTGTGGAAAATCAAAATTGGACACAAACTCATATTTAATTATCCTATTAAATATGTCTGGAGAAGGTCGTTAATGAATCAAAGGGACACATAATTCGCTTTTACTTAGTCTTGAATACTTTAAATAAATAGGATAATTTTATATGAACACCAATTTATGTTTAATATTAATGTACAAATGCATATCTATATGAAAAGAAAATAATATCCATGCAGTACAGCTGGTTTCTTGTTTACTTCATTTACTAAGTAGTGATCTCATTAAATGCAGAGATCTGGTGGCTCACCGACGACCTAGCTGCTTCACAGACTGATTGAT
Organism: Chelon labrosus; assembly: GCF_963514085.1. Classification (NCBI taxonomy): domain Eukaryota; kingdom Metazoa; phylum Chordata; class Actinopteri; order Mugiliformes; family Mugilidae; genus Chelon; species Chelon labrosus. The sequence goes on from NC_140348.1 coordinate 9,285,284, forward strand.
GGCCTCGCTGATTAACTGACTGACAAAGTCACAAGCGGACAATGGCGCAGAAAGGAGCTGCTTGTACGCAGGGAGGCAGGTGTTAATTCACCACGGTTCCTGCGCTGGCTAATGCCGGCCCTCACCCATTAAAAGTAGGGTAAACACTGCCACCAGAGACTGTCAACATTTATAGGAAGGACTCTCCACCAACACAAACCACTTGTGTCGTCCTATATGTCTTGCCGCCTGTTTTCTTCTTTCTCGTGTGTGTGCGTCTCTCGCCTCCACCCGGGCCTGACCTAATCAGTGATAAGTTGAGTGCTTTTGTCAACAGCGCAGCCCCCTCAATTAGCAGCCCGTTGCCATAAGCTCATGTGTAAGCATCACTGTACTGTGAGAAATCGCACGTGTGTATGTGTGTATATATTGTCGGCCTTCAGAGTGACCTCAGCTTCCTGCAGTCAGTCAGCTAATAAGTCAGACGGTGAACTTCGCCTCCTGCATATCCAGATGGAGAGGTTTAATGGGTATTAAAGATGGAGAGGCTGGACAGGTAAATGAGGATAACTCCGAGCAGCCTATAGAGACAGGCCGGCAACAGATGGGAGTCGCACAATTGGTGCTGTTCGCTGATGTGTGTGAAGCGCATCCACAAGCAACAAAATCTTCAAATGATACACAATAATAAACACACTAAAACCCACATGTTATGTCCTACTTTTTATACACGGTATCCTGTTCCACTCTGCTCCAGGTGACTACATTAATACCACAGAATTCCACCTCCACATATTTCTCAATTCTTTCTCCCGTACTGAAAAACATCATTGTCGTCAAGGCCAGCATCAGGTGTGTGTGTGTGTGTGTGTGAGAGAGTGTGCGCATGTGTGTGTGTATGTGGGGGGGGTAGATCCCACTCAGTCACGTCAACTCGTACTCGATGGCTTTCTAAATTAAAAAAAAAAAAAAAAAAGGAAAAATGCTCTCAGGGACTTTGCTGCATTCCACTTCATGAGCACAAACAAACGGACCAAAAAGCCATTCTGGAGGGAGGAGTGGGAGGTTGTGAGGGTGGGTGGGGGTGCAAGCAGAAAAAGCCCCTTAAAAAACAGAGAGGTAAAGAGGAGAGAGGAGAGAGGAGGGTGGGGTGGGGGTGGTGGGGGCGTAGGAAGCAGGAAGCAGACGGAGCTGAAAAACCAAAGTGACTCCACTACCGATAATGAGCGGATCATTTAAAAAGCCCTCCTTAAATTGCCTTGAGGAGGAGAAGAGAGAGGGAAGAGGCTTGAAAGGTTTTGAGAGATTTTGGACGATGGACAGAGTGGTGGTGGGGGGGGGTTACAAAATAGAGCGGGGTACGTGTAAACATGATGGGCCGTGAAACACACACATTGTGCGCTCACACGTACTGTATATGCCCGGAAACGTATGGACGGCTTTAGGTCACGTTTGCGCGCGGAAGTGTACAGGTCAGAGGTGTAGTCATCCACTTGAGCCCACCTGGTCCTGAACGTCTGAATCTAAACACAGAGTCTTGGTAGAAAAGAAATCAAACGTGTGCCTGTATGTACAGAATCTGAACATTTTCTGGTACAAGTCTAATTAACTGTAAACTAAAATGTATTAAAATTAAACAAAAAGGCTTTTTATCAGCCATTTCTATATCTTACAATCAAAATCAAAAATGTCTTTGGTTAATCTGCAGGTTGTTGCTAAACAAGGCATCCATCTATAAAATGTATTCTGCACCACTTAACATAAAAACCATAAAACAATGGAATGGAAATTGTCAGTGCTGGGAAATGAAGGTAAATTCAATAAAACACAAAGGCTGAACAAAATCAATACACCAGATTAAATTAAATGCCTCTTTGACCTTGTACTTCAAAAACAAAAATTAAGACATTTTTTGGAGAGCTGTCGAAAAACTGTGGCACCCAATAACACGCAAGCAGCAGTGAGTCCTGCGCTGATATGCGGTAGGTGTGTACGTGTGCCACGCTGCGGTGGCAACCAGCAAGGCCCCGGGGATGCCAGCTAGCTGGCAGCAGAGTATCAACAAAGCCCCGCGTGACACAACGTGGCCGGACCGCAGCTGAGACCACAGGGAGGGAGCGTGGTGAGGAACATTTGTGTGTGTATATGTATGTATGCATACGTCTGCGTGCTAGCTCTGTTTTCACACGTGTGAGAGGGGCAGGTGTACCGTATCACGTTAGATGTTGTGCTTGTGTGGATGTAGGGCGCGGACAGACGATATTATCAAGGGTGACGACTGTTTTTTGGGTGAGAGCTTCTGATTTTCAAATGATGAGTGAAAGTTTCGCTGTATTCACATGGCATCTACTACAAGACAGCTTAGGGTACTTTAAAAGTGACATGACGATTTTATTTTTTTTTTTAAATCAGCAGTGGATTAAATGTGAAATGAGTTGCTTGTAGTGACAAGTCCACAATTAACTATTACCCATCACTAAGCTCCACTGACTGAACACAGGGGAGCATAGATGAGAGTTTACCGGAGACCAAAACCAACGTAAAAGAAGAGTCCTTGGTCACAAGGCCAGAAACACAATGCTGCTCTCTTTCTCCTAGACGTGTAAATGGGCAACTTTTTTTCCCTACAAGCGCATGAAGCTTGAGATATGTCAGATTATTCTGCTGCCCCAAAGTGGCCAAAAAATGAATTTGTGAACGACCTACACAAACGGGCAAACGCATGAGCAACCGAAGAAGATGTTTCCCTCACTTTGACAGCACATGCTTTTAAAAAAAAATCCTAAAATCAAATCAAAATAAAAGCCAGCCGACTCAGGGCACACACGACACCCAGAGATGAAACACACAATAAATACAGAAAGAATCATCGTAGCGTCTGTTTCCACTGTGTGCTGAGCTCTGACTCATTCGCATGAAGGGTGCTCCATCAAATGTCCAAATACATTCAGTGTTAACAGCAGTTTTGTTGCCCTTCATCAGGCACCCCTCACTTCCTTCCAGCCCTTACTCTCTTTCCTTTACTTTCCCTGTCCCCTTCTTCCTCCTCCTCCCCCCCTCCCGCTCGCCTTTCTCCCCTCTCCTCTTCCCTTTCCCTCTCCATCTTGACACAGTGCACTGAGCCTAATCGTGGATAATTGGGTAGGAGGGGCAGTGGGCCGGCCTTGCCTTTGTGTGCAAAGGGCAAGTGGTCAAGTTAATGGGGCCCTTGTGTCGAGCTGGGAGCACTCTGTCTCTCTTTTTCTGTGTTCGATCACTCACTCGGCCAGTCAATCTCAGTCTCTCAGTCAGCTTCTCTTTTCTTTCACGGCCGAAGCTTTTCCCCGCTGTTTCGATCTAGTTTCACCTCATTTCCAGCTGTCTCATTTTGCCTTTCCTTCCAGCCATTCAGTGTGTCTTGTCCCATTTCTGCTTCCCTCCTCCTCCTCTGCCTTCTTGTCTTTTTCCAGCCTTTGTCTTCCTTTCTCTGCTTCTGTCTGTAGCGTTTTCTATCTCTTCTCTCTGCCTCTCCAGCAGAACATTGGGGAGGAGAAAACAGACCTCTTTAAAATATCAAAAGACAGATCAGGAGGCCTCACTGGTTCCCCCTTTCTACTAACTCTCCCTCCCTTCTTCTGACAGATAAACAGAAGAGTGAGCCTGCAGGATTAGCTGCTGTGTACTGCCTTCCCTCCCTCCTTTATCCCTCTCTCTTTTCTTCATGTGGAGGGGTAGACTGCCGCCTGGGCTTGATATATGTGTATGTGTGTGAGCGCATGTGTGTGTTACCTTGTCTGGAACCAGCTTAGCCTGCAGGAGACCATTGTGTTTGAAACCCGGGCCACAGACGATCTGGGCCTGAAGAAAACTTTATTACATCTGTGAGCGTTTGACACGCGATTTACAATAATGGAACACCCACAATTTTCATAGCAGCTTTGTCAACCAGATCCCAAAAAATAGCATTTATTGGGGAATCATATATCCATTACAGACATCGAATTGATTTTGTGAAATTTCAAACGAATTAAATATTTGCATTTGCACTAATAAAATCATTTTGGACAAGGTTTTGTTAATTAAATAATGGCACATTTTCAAATTGACAAAAAAAAAGTCAACACTTCCTCAAGAAAACTTTTTTTATTTTTATTCATTCCACTCCAAAAAACATCCACCCACAGACTAAAAAGTACATTCAATCCACTTTCATTACAGTAAAGCAGAGGGAATTTAACACACTGAATGCGAAATCTCACTAGACGAGGCCATGTCCACACTAAAGTGGATCATTTGAAATATTTCTCTGAAGTGCCCACAGTTTTGTGTTTCTTATGTCGTGCCGAATAGAAAAAAATGTGTTAAAGGTACTCTACGACACCATGAACAGAGTCAACAGTTCTACACTAGACTACATAAGAGTTTTATTTGTGACACAGTGAAATGCAACAGAATCAGATTCAGTTTCTGATAAATATTGCAGAATTTTCTCCTACGAAGGCCAACTGAGAACACTGAAACTGATCTAAATCAGTATGAACATGGCCTGCAAATTAATTTTTTTTAAGAATTTAGTTTGATGATCAAAACTATAACACAGTAGCAGTTGAGACATCCGTTCAACTGCGACACAGATTCTCCTCTGTGGTTTGAGGCCAACCCTGGATTTCTCCTTATTAACGACATTAGTCAACAAATCCAGATAAAGACGACTGTCTGAGTAACACTGATTGTCAGTGGCTTCATGACTGTCTTTTGTCACAGTGAGACATGGTCATATCATAATGACACTAGTGAAGGCCTCACTGTGTAAAAGTGGGACCAGGCAAAGGTGTTGCTGCTAACAGAGGCAGCGATGCTGCAGGATGCAGCAACAAAGTAGTGAACAGTGAAGCCTGATGCCAGATTACTGTTAACGTCTGTGATGCCAAACAAGACAGTGATAAAGTCAGATTTTAGAGGATATTTATGTGTTAGCCCACGCATATACAGAAAACCACACTCCAAATAAACATGGAATAAAACACTCTTCTAAATGTGTGCAGTGGCAACAACGCAATTTAAATCCTCAAAGGTAAGTCTGCTGATAAAACTGGCTTGATTTTCTTTATACTTTAGGACTTATATTGGATTTTTACTTTTTTTTTTTAACGTGAGGAATGTAAACAGCAGCCACTTTGAGATTCTGCATAGCGTCTTGGCTGTGTACAGAAATGGATCACAGTGAACTATGGAAACACCTTTAACACCTCGAGCGTGCCACGGCCGCTTTTGTAACACCACAGGGAAAAGGAAACAGGTGAATGCGCGAGAAAAGACCTGAGTAAGAGAGGATAGTTTGATAGAAAAAAAAATGCCAGAAGAAGATGCAGAAGCAGTTGGTCTGATACGTTTAAACATGTCTGCTCTTGAAGGTCTTAGGAGACTGAGGGACATTCAAGAACTATGTTGGCACTAAACGTATCCGTAAAATTATATTCTAACTTGGGATGTGCACTGGATGGGACTGCATCATATTCCTCTTTCCTATATAGTTTGGAGAGATGAGATATTTCTTATGTTTTCCATGCATACAGAAAACATGTTGGCATCTCATTTAAGATCAGTGTGGTATAAAATACTTCATGGCTGTATTTTACTAATTTTATTTGCCATTTTTGTGTCTACTTCCTCTATTTCATAAATTAGCAGGAACAAAAAATTAACACTCCTTCACACCTGAGAGAGGTGACAAACAAACGTATATACAACTAAAAGTAAGGCTAAATTAATCAATACATGAACGCAGTGTTTAATATAATCTGTCAAAGCAGCTTTAAATGTGAGCAGCAAAAATAGATCCGGCTGGCATGAACTCTGAGCACTCAGTGTGGTGGACATTCACACATTAAGCTAGAACTGCAGCAACGATCTGCACCCAGTGGACGGGAGTAAGAAACAATTAAAATATCTACTTTACAAAAAAGGACATTCCACAGTATTGGGGTCACTTATCAATAAATGCAAATAGTACTGTATGAGTCAATTGAACTTACAGTTACGATGCGCATGTATTGCCTCACTCTTTAAACGCACACACACACACTTCCTGAATGTTCAGACTAGGAGCTTTTAGCAGCGCTCGGCAGATGCCACAGGATCTGATTGTTGAAAGTCAGACTGTTCACTTTTATGCTGTCAGCGCCAATTTAGTCTGATATCCTGCACTGTCAGTACAACCTGTAGGACTCATGACAGGAGACACAGTGGATGTTAGTCACACATATCTGTTGAGGAATTTCGTCAGCTGCAGCTTTGTCACAAACTAAGATTAAAGCAGGAGTTTGAGGTTATGGAAGTGTATGATCAGAGCACATGTCTGCTGAACAGATTATAACACCAACTGAGTGATTCAGTGGGGACTACTTGTTCCCATGGCAATATCACCCTGTACTATGCAATCTGTAGCTCATGTGCAGCAACAATCGGTCCTTAGTCTGAACGCGCCTTAATATGTTAATGTACTGTTGTAAGTAATGGACAAAATAAGTTCTTAATGTTGACCTCTGACTGGGATGATTGAGTTGCATTATAAGAAATTAAAGCGGGAAACACTGAGGAAACTGCGAGCTGTTCCACAGCCTGTGACAGTTAATGAATTAAAGCTGGCCTCCACGCTGAGGCCAGAAACACAGTGGCAAAGGTTAATACTGTCTGACTGAATAACTAACACCTGTAGCAGGACTGCAGGAAAGGTCCATGTTAACTGATTAAACAATGAACTGGCCTGTTTGATTGATTGAATGAATGAATGAATGAATGAATGAATGAATGAATGGATAACTGGTCATTTAGGAGCCAAGTTAGGCCACTGAACGCCAGACAGTACTGTTTGGTTACCTGGCAGGTCTGACTGTTTGACAGTGTTGTTCCTGGATGGATGATTAACACAAAGTGATGAGTGACTGGCTGTCAACAGCTTATGTGTTTGGCCAAGGACCACAATGACAGGCCAGCTGATTAAATGGCTGCCTGGATGAGCGAGTGTTTTCAAGACTGACAGCCAATTGTTTTGTTTTTTTTGGCATAATGGCATATGGTTAAAACACTTAAAGTCAGATTGTTTCAAACTCTCCTTAAACATGTCAAAATGTAGAGTGGCATTGTGTTCAGCTGAGGGCTCACTGTTACAGAGTGAGGCTGACAGGTTGAGGTCCTTTGGTCAAGGTGAGCAGGAGAGGATAGTGGATGTTCTCGTCGTACGCTTCTTTTCCTTCTCTCAGCATCTGAAAGGCACAAATGTAACAGTGTTTTAGTTGGCGCAATATTTTTCAAAGTCAGTCAAGATCTGCAGTATCTCATCCTGATTTCCTTCAGATTCAAGATGCTGAATAAGTTATGAAAGTGTTGTTTAAAGACAACAGGGTCATGATATCTAGATTTCTAATATATTTTTAGGCACTATGGTCACCTCAAACTGAACGCTGTGTAGTTGGACTACATTAACAGTAATCTGGCATCAGGCCTCACTTTTTACTACTTTTTTGCTGGTTCTTGCAACATCACTGCCTCTGTCAGCGGCAACACCTTCGCCTGGTGCAGCTTCGGTCTGCTGTGACCATTGCATTTTTACACAGTGAGGCCTTCACTAGTGTCATTATGATACTGCCATGTCTACCTGTGACAAAAGACAGTCATGAAGCCACTGACAATCAGTGTTACTCAGACAGTCATGTGGTCTTTATCTGGATTTGTTGACTAATCTGATCATTAATCAGGGAAATCCAAGGGCTGGCCTCAAACACAGAGGAGAAAGATCTGGGTTGCAGACTACTACTGTGTTATAATTTTAGATCTTCACACAAAATTCTGATCTGATCAAAAAGGGAATCTGATTCTGTTGCCCTGTCCATGGTGTCATAAAGTACCTGTAACATTATTTTTATATATTTGGCATGACACAGGAAACACAAAACTGTAGATACTTCAGAGAAATATTTAAGCTTCCACTTTAGACTAGTCCTCTAATTGAAGAATAAATAGTAAAATAAAATCAAATTTTTATTTTGGTGTTTTATTTTGGTCTCTTTAGGTCCTTTGTTAAATCTTATCCTTCCTCATTTTCCTTTGTTTTCTGACACCACACAACTACTAAAACCAAGCAAAAAACATCATCAATTATTTTATATTTAATTATTTTTTTATCATTTCGCTCAGATGACTTTTGATTTGAAAACCCAGTCAAGTAAAACAACAAACTGACAAATTAGATAAGCGCATGTGTTAAACTGAGAGCTGATCATCACCTCCATATATTTGAAAGTAAAAACAAGAGTTCAACAGTAAATCAGAGAAACCTTAATGTTTACTTGAACTTTAGTCCGAATACGAAACATATGCAGAACTCATTAGTTGGTTACATGCTGTACTTTTGCAGAGGAACTTATCCAATCCATATCCAAACACAATGCTACTTATAATTTGCTAACTACCACAAAGAGTTTATGTGATACGCTTAATAAGCCGTATCACATTGCACTAATCTGAGCATTAGGGCTGAAACAAACTCTCAATTAATCAGTTTTTGGTTTGTAAACCTTCGGAAAATAGTGAAAAATACACTTTTTTTGTCCAACCAACCGGACAGAACTCAAAGATTTTTACTTTAATGTCATGTGAGATGAGAGAAAGCTGCAAATTCTGACATCTGTACTTTAAAAACTATTTAAATGATTAATCTATCATCGGCATCATTGTCAAATAATTATCAGTCAGTCAATTGAATAATTTTAGTTTCAGCTCTAACGGGAATATCCCTGCACACACAAAATACTCTCAGTTCCAAACACACATGAATCATTGCGGGGCGCCCATGTGGTGCCCACTCGGTGCCCCTTTAAGCAGACTTGGCAGTTTGGGCATGCACCAGCTAATCAGCTCGCTCAGCGTCTGGCCAAATGATCAGAGACTTATGAAAGTGAGTTCAGTGGGTCTGCTCATGTGAGAGTGTGATTGTCTGTCTGTGTGTGTGTGGGTGTGTGTGTGTGTGTACGGTGAGAACAGGATAGCAGAGAACTGTGTGAAAAGGACTCACAACAAACAGAAACTGAGACTGACCCCAAATTCTCTTCTGTCAGTGCCACATAAGTGCTACACATGTGACCCAAACCTACTTACAGTACACTGCAAACTGTGAAAATCACGACTTCATGGGTTGCCGATAATTAGTTTTCCAGTATCTAAAGATGAAGTTTTATAAGTGTGCCAGAGGATTATGGCAAAAGTCCACTTCATGTGTAGTGGACATTCATAAACAAAAGTGAACTTTAAGTTGTAAATGTAAAATAAAGTTAAGAGATACAATTACAACTAGTTCTCACATTCTCACAGAAAAAGTGTAATGACTGAATGGTGTATTAACACTACATGTAGCAACACATACCGTGTACATTAGTGCAGAGTGAAGTAGTTACATGTACTTGTCAGGTGTATACAGGTGTAAAATCAGAGAAAGGTGGTGTTCTTGAACATGCCTTACACCTGCAGCCCGCAATGTCCCAACCCCCAGAAAACAGGACGTTTGTGTGATTTAAATGGCGACCTGAGGTTCTGCTTCACATTGACACACCTCTCTCACGTCCCATCGCACGTCTTTCCCACACCTTGTCCTGTGAAAGTGTGAAGTCTACACTCCTCTCCACCTCTCTTCATTCTCCCCTTTTCTGTTTTCTTCTCTGCTTTTTGTTGATTTTGAACAACCTGCTCATGTTTGCCTCCCCCTGCTCCCCTTTAGTCCCTCCCTTTCTCCCTTGGTGCCCTTTATGTGCGTTATCTTCCTGTAGCCATCCCTCCAGGCACCGGCCGGTGGTTGAACCTGTGACCCCCAGAGAGGGACGGGAGATAGAGGGTGGCAGAGAGAGCAAGAGCAGACGACCCAGGGGGTGGTTGGGCGTGGAGGGGCAGCTGCCTGCCCCCGGTGCTAAGCCTGCTATGGGGACCATGGCCAGCATTCACATTCAAATTCTACCAGGCAGAAGGAGCAAGGAAGCGATAGATGAAGGGACGGAGGGATCGGGAGGGAGGGATGGAGGGATAGAGAAGGAAGGAAGGAAGGAGGGAGGGAGGGTTTTAACACGGTGAGGGCTGAGAGCTGCAGAGGTGAAAAGTTTAACAAGCAAAGCTGTTCCTCCTGATCGCAGGCTGCCTAATCAGCTTCATGGGTGGCTGGCTAAATCGGCTCTCAACCCGACCCCCCACCCCACCGCCCCCACAATCTTTTCTCTTTTTTTTTTCTTTTCCAAGGTGCAAGTCATTTATTTTATTGCCACTTTTGCACCAGCTTCTGTCTCCCTCTCTGGAAGCTCTCATTTTTTCCTCACCATTTCTCTGCCTGCTTCTTTTTTTTTTTTTTTCTTTTCGTTTATTCTCGCCCTGCTGGTGTACACCAAAAAAAGAAAGTGAACAAGGTGGAAAAAAGAGGGAGGAGGGGGGGGGGGCTCTGAGACAAGGGAGGGACGGATGAACCGGATGTCTGGGGTCTCTCTCGGCAGGATTAGGAAACAGAGAATGAGGGATTGCGTGGATGGAGAGATGAGTAGAGGAAGGGATAGAAGGACAGGCTTGAATAAATAGAGAAGTGGGTCGTGATGTAGGAAATGGGAAGATAGAGGGGAGCAGAGGGAGGGAGAGCGGAGAAGGGTGAAGGAAGATATGTCAGAGAAAAGGAGGAGGGGGAAAGGGCAGGCAGCTGAGGGGGGAGAGATGAGGAAGAGAGAAACAGGGAGACAGAAAAAAAAAGGAGGCAGGGAAAAGAGTGTGAGTGCATGGACACAGTGGGGATACTATTTATGCATGTGAGAGAGACGGGGGAAGTACACATGTGCACACACCCTTTCTTGCACGTGTGTGTGTGTGTGTGTGTGTGTGTTTGAGAGAAATTAAAATTCATGACTCTCTCTTCACAACCATTTGAGTAACAAGATTAAGATGGCGGGTTAGAAAATAGTGCTGGCATTATCAGGCTGCTTGCAGTCCCTCCAGCTGCTTGCCTCTCTATTCCACAACAGTGGGGATAAGAGGATAACGCGCTGGCCCTGTCTGCCCGTCCCAGCACACGCCTTAAACTCACACTCTAACACACACACACAAACCACTGCACACCGGGCCTGCCTTCCTGCCTCTGCCTGCCTGCCTGCTGTCGGCAGTCCCTTGAGTGTATTTGTGTCAGAGGGTGAAAGTGTGCGCATGTTTGGAAAACTGCAGAGCAGAGAGCCGGGGGTCTGCGGAAGGTTTGTAAAGACCGGCTGAAAACGCTCCCCGCTCTTCACACAAACACATGCAAAAGCAAACATTACGGCTGGCAGTATATTCCAAACAAAATCAAATCTGACGTGTGTCAGACCTGCCACAGCGAGGGAGGCCGGAATATTCACAGCTACTGGGAGTACATGTTTAACAGCATCTGTGCCAGATGGAGGAGCTTATGAGTCGCCGCGAGACGACAAGAGGAACTCCAAACACAACACCTCAGTGATACACAAGCTTAGATTTTGATTGGAGGGTGTTGCCAGCCTGATTTAGTCATTATTCAACATCATTATTCTGTGGCTTTCAGTGGTATCATATCAGCTTCATCATACAGGTTAATAAAGATCTGTTTTCCATTCTCATAATTGCAACCAGGAAGTACCAGAAAACCAACAGAATAAGTCAGTTTAGTTTTCAAATTATAAGTTTTGTTTCAGTGCTTAAATTTTATTATCTTACATGTGACTTTCACATTTCGCAGAATCTTCACTCCTTACTAAATCCTGAAACACAACATGATTACATATAATAAAACAAATAAAAGATGCAATGATTGACTTGTTTTTATTATTTTCTTTTACCTATAATATATATTACTGGCGACGATAACACATTTATGACAACATTTTAAATATTTACTCAGACATGTGCTCACTCAACTAAACATAATCTAAAGATTGAGGCAGCAAAAGTTAATTTAGCGTAACCGCAACTGAGTATTTGCTTACAAGCTGGAGATGTTTCAGCAGCTGGTTTCCTAAATATATAGATTCATATATGGTTTTTCAGCACTAGTTTCCTATCACAATGTACACACATGCTTCTGGTGGAGATGTGTTTGATTGTTTTAAGCCACGGTGACAGAAAATCCATAGTGTGTGGTCCGCTGTCGATCCAGATATGCGTTTCTCTTCTGTTCTGGTCCACTCGCTGCAAGTAAATATGGCTGAAGAAAGCTAATCTGAAGTGCAAATGAGTAGCAGCTGCTCATTTGGGTGCGTGCGTGTGTGTGTGTGCAGAGGTAGTGTATGTTTCACTGTGATATCATCATGCAGTGTGTGCGTTTGTGTGTAATGTCTAGCCAATATGCTGTCTGAGTGATGTCTGGTCTGTGCGGGATTGTGATATAGCTTGTTTCTTAGCGGCGCTCACAGCGTGTGCGTGTGTTTGTGTCGAGAATGGTCAGTCGGACATCTACACACACACAAACACACACACACAAAAAAACCACACACACACAGGGGTTGTTCAGAGTGTTCATCAGAAGATAAGCAGAGGAGACTTAATCACCTTCAGATGTGAGGGGGGCACTTCAAGTTGTCCTGATATCCACATATAGCACCTGACCCTGTGGTGTGCGTGTGTGTGTGTGTGTGTGTGTGTGCGTCACACAGAGGCAAGTGTGAATTTCAAGAGCGAGCCCAATGTTCTGACAGTCCCCTCACATTCCAAAGAAAAGAAAGCATCACTTCAGGTTGATGTTTTTGGTTGTGTTTTTAATATCACACGTCAATTTTAGTCTGAATTTCACTATTCACAGCCACACACGCTGTTGTCAAGCGACTCTCGTTACTAAAAAAGAAAAGTCTAAGTGGCAATTTCCCCAAGCAGTTGAGGTGCTGAACCATTAGAATTATTCAATGACTGTGGACCATGGCCTTGAGGCCCGATCAATTCTCTTTTTTTTTCCTAAACAAATGTGCACCTCTTTTAAATTTAAGACAATGGTGGCGTCCACTTTAATCCCACTGAAGCTAATTTTTATTTTAGTCTATCCCTTTTAACTTGCTTCTTTCTGACTCGTCTGCCTACTCCACCTCAGACCAAAAACACTGACTAGTTTTCATTTGATGCCATGCTACTTGGATGTGTCAGATAAGAAGGGAAACTGAACAGATGATTAATCTGTGTTTCGTTCTCAATCTGTCGGGTTGTTGGATCACTGGCAAAATGTTCTCCCAGTTCAGCAAAGGTGAAGATCTGCATAAAGGCAGTTGATACAAACTCGACCAAAAAAAAATTAACAAGCAGAACACTAAACGGAAAGCAAAATGTTTTTTTTTTTCTGTTCATACAAAACATAATCTGGCCTCTAAATTCACTAGATCCCAAACTGATCAAGTATCTGTGGGATGATCCACAGAGGCCCCTCCCCTCAACCAAAGGCCCCCACTAACAACATTCTGTATCCAGACACCACAGGACACCCTCAGAAGGCCCATGTCCATTCTCTGACGAGTCACAACTGTTTTGGAGACACAAGGGAGACCTACACAATATTAGGAAGGTGGTCATAATATTATGCCTGATCTGTGTATTTCTTCCAACATGTTGTTGCTAATGCTAACTGCTTGTTGTCCATTGACCAGAGGGTTAGTAGTTCGAGCCCCGGTGCATGGACCACAGGTCAAAGTGTCCTTAAGCAAAGCACAAGTTGCTCTCAGTGCTTTAGGAAGAAAGGTGGTACAATATGACTGACTGACATAATAACAAGCTTGTGACAAAAGCTAGGCCAAAACTGGAAAAGCATTCTGGTTCATGTTCAACATTCGCTTGACTTTTTCAAATAACACAAGCTTGGCCTGTCTGGAGCCGGCCCCCTCTGCAAATAAATGCCTATGTGGCTAAAAGGGCTCAATTAGAAACATAAGAGTGATTGTGCATGTTAAAGTTGGTGAGGGACCAAGAAGAAAAGAAGGGAGTGAGATTTTCCTCGCTGAGGTTCAGGCCACTTTAACAGGCACTTTAATGGCCAGTCTGTCCAATTCTCCCACCAGTGTAGGTGAACGTGTGCGCACCAATTTAGCCCACTCCTCGCTGTCCTGTTCTTCTGTAGCTGTGTGTGTAATGGAGTTAACAGCTGGACACCACTTCTTTTAACACAGCCTACTCATGTGCTTTCTGTCGCTCCTTTCTCTTTTTCAGTCGCCCTTTCTCTCCTTCCCTCTCTCATTCTGGCAGTGCCAAGTTAAGGCAGCTTGTTTTTGCTGCGGCGTGTATCGCAAAGTGTCTCTAAACATCGAACAAGCTAATCTGCTAGTCTCTATTAAGTGCATATTACACAACCTGGATTGTTTCTGGTTTCTTTGTTGAGTGGCAAAAGAGTCAGCTTTATTTATTTTTTTTAATAAATGGCATTCATTTTAATCCGTTTATTTTAATATACCAAACCAAATTCACTTTTGCACAGTGGGTGTTTTTGCACTACGATGTAGTCACTTTAGAAAGGAACAGCTTTAAAGTTGGTAAGCATGAATATGCAATGAAACTAAAGTAATAAAAAGATCGAAAAAACTTTATCTATTGAATAAAACAGTTTTCAGACGTATGTATCACAACGATCAGACATAACAGATATACTTCTATTTTAAGCAGTCCAGTGTATTCCACTCTTTCTGCAGCACTTTACTCTCTTTACTCTCAGCGTGTTTAAAAACACTTGGTAATCTTATACAATGGTACTGGATTATTATCACTGCAGTTAGAATCTTCAGGGGCTTTCAGACCAAACAGTTCTAGGGACTTCTTGGTCCCTACTTGGGGGCTGCATCATAAACTATATACCTTTAAGGGTTTTTTTCTGTTTGCAATCACGCCACCAAAGGGATTGCAGGATTGGTCTAAGCATTACTTAGTGTATAAAACTCTATACTATTATTATTCTAGCCTCCATTTCTCAGGGTTAACATTAAGAATTGTTGCTTTACTAAATTTATGGATTTTCTTTAGCATGGCGATGGCTGTGGTGCAGTCATGTGACTGACCAATCAAAAAAGACCATACAAAGTTATGAGAACTGCGATCGTTCTCAGTTCCTAAAGTGCCAACTGCACAAAAACAGTCCAAACGTCTTCCAGCCGTTCCAGAAACTTTGTGTTACGTGTGAAAAAGGTCCATATGTGCCTTTTGATAAATGTCTTTTTCATTCTTGGACATGGTTCTTACCTTCAAGTGAACATCCCAGACCTGAGCATCATACTGCTGGTGTTGAGAGACGGAGAGTCCAGCCTGCTGGGCCAGTTGACAAAACACATTAAGGGTTTCACCTCGCAGTGGAGCGAACACCAACGCCATGCCCTGCATGGGAAAGACAAGGGGAGGGCAAATTCTTTTATGGACAGTGGACATGGTACAGAGCACATTTCTAGCATACTTCACACCTCAGTTCTCAGAGCTTTTACACACACAGAGTTAGCTGCTAGTGTGTCTGCTTCTAGGAACACATTAGATGATAAGCTAAAAAACTGAAAGGTAAAGCTCCACTAATCCAATCAACCCTGGAAATGTGAACACACATGCATAGGTGTGAATGTGTCTACTTGAGTATGTGATGCTGTTTTTGTTTCTGTGTGAGAAAGACAGGGAAGGAAAGTGCGTGTGTGCGTGTGCATCACAGACATCCTGCAAATACTAAGAGGATTACCAACAGGTTCAAAGTTTCTTTGAAATCCTGCAGCTTTCAGTTTTATTTCATGTTGATCATGTTATTATTGTTTTAATTAAATGGAGCAAAGAGGGATGCTCACACAATCGCACACATACAGCTAACACACACAATGAAATGCACAATGACACAAGACAAGCTAAAAGAACAACAAAGGCAGCGAAGACAGCGAGATCTCTGCGTGCAACGGATGATTTTTCATCTGTATATCCAGTTGCTTTTTCCCCCAAAGTCCCGCTCTCCGTCTAAAAACACAGCAAAAGCAAACAAACAGACAAAATTCCTCCCAGCGCTAATCAGCTGATTAAGGGGATCCAGCCCGCTGGATGGACCACCTTTGTCAGAAACAACAAATTAGTGCCATTAGATGAGAGAATTAATTGCTCTGTTAATTGTTTAATCAGCTTAGCAAATTATTAAATATTTGGCAAAGCTTGTTGTGGCAGCGACAGTCTGATGGACGACACTCAAATCATATTAGCCCCTGAATTATCTCCTCTGGATTAAAGAGAGAGCCATGAAAAGAGACTTAACACACAGATGTACAACAACGGCCAGATGTCACATCTGATATTTGGCAGCATTCGATCACAGCAGCTTCAACCTGAAATGTCAGCTGAAGAAATGTGAGAGTCAATGCTGCTGCAATATTAATTAATTCAATAATTTAATTCTTTTTTTGTCTAGTTACTTCTGTTGTTTGCAACACAGGGAAGAAGAAACTGAATTTTAAACAGCAAACCAAAACTACATCGTTTTGTACTTAACTCTGATGGTACTCAGTCTTTGTATCTGTTGCTGAGATTTCTGCATGAACCCGAGTAAAATGGAAGTAAATGGAATCTCATTTGAGGTGTTGACAGCATTTACTGACTTATCAATGACATTTAAAAATTACAAATGGAACATCTCACTTGTGCTGGGTGAACACGCGGTGATCACTTTTCATACTGATGACTATTTCTTTTGCAAAACACAGTTCATGAAAGCAGTTCATGATGGATTATCACGAGAAATTAAGACAACGTTTCTCTTGAATTTTGTTAATTTTATTTTTTATTTTTTTCCACAAAAGCCACATCATAACTCGAATGTGTGGCATGACAGATTTTCCATCTCCATATTTCTTTATAGTTCATCATTTATTCTCCTTCCTCCTGTCCTTCCATCTTTCCCATCCACCTCATCCCTTTCTACATTCTCTCCTCCTTCTTCTTCTCCCTATCGCCTCCTTTTCTGTGCCATTGTCGCTTCTTTTTCATAAACAGATATTCTCAGGACCGGTCTGGCCTCTGTACTTAAAACACACCCCTCTTCCCTCAGATGAATAGAAATCTCAACCCTATCTCTTCCAGCCTTTCGCTTTTTTCCCCCCATTTGCTTTGGCTGTCACAGCATGGGGTCTTATCGCGAGGCCAAAAGGGAGAAGTTCCCTCGGATTTATGATTAAGGGAAGGGAAGGAAAGAGAGAGAAGAGAGAGAAGGAGATCAGAGCGATGCATTCAAGTTGCTTATAATAAGCATTAAAGCATTACATGATATTAATCCTGTCAGGCGATTAATGTGTATTGCGTTTTGGGCAAAGCCTAATTATGATTGAGAAGAGTGGGAGGTGATTTAGAGGAAGGGGATAAGCAGAGATATGTACAGTAGACACACAGAGGCAACACAAACACATGCAGACACACTTACGCCGGGTTGCAGTAATCTCCTTATAGCATCAACCAGGCTGGCTCGGTACTGGTCGAGGAACAAACTGAGAGGGAGAGGGAGAGTCAGGTTAGAATGCATTCGTACGATAGCAGCTCCAGATAAAGGCGCAGGCTATTTATTATCTTTTGTTTACGAATAAACCCACCAACAGGAAGAGGGGAAAAACAATTTGCATGAGTAAGATGCTCTCCCTTTTTGTTTACGTCTGAGTTTCCATGGGTATTCACCTCGGCCCGCTGTCGAGGCACTGAGTGGAATGCAGAAAACCCAGCGTGCACAGATACCATCACCCACGGTAAACATGCACACTTTTACTGAGGTACCCGCACTCTGAAGTTAATTAATATGAGTATATAAGACTCCTACAATTAATGGAAACAAAACCTAATTAAACTGGCAACATTGTACATGGAGAGCTGACATTTTTTATATGTGAAATAATGCATCTGTGCTCCATGTGTACAACATCACACCCAATACGATTAGCACTACATTAAAATAATCCTAGTGCCATATTTAAAGCCATTACAGTGCTAATGTATGATGGACAGTAGGTCAGACCTTACTGTGTAGGTGCATTCATGTTTGTATTTGAGCTTGTTTTAGTCACTCTGTGTGAGTGTATAGAATTAAGTGCAAACACACATACACAAAGTGACCTAAATAACTGAAAGGTGAGAGGATGATGTGAAGAGGAATGGCTCGGATTGATTTAACAAGGCCTTTTTATGGAAGGCCAATAGACATTTTGACTTGCGACAGTGGTACCAGTGTATTAATGATGTGGCATTAAGCGTGTCAGTAAGTCGTGACAGTGAACCAGCGTGCACTGAAGCCACAATGCAGCTATCTTTAATACTGTACTCTGTGCTTTCCCAGCTGTGACAAGTCAAAATGTCTGCTGTGAAAAAAAGGTCTATTAATATGAATTGGAGGACAATTTGTTAAAGGTATAATAATGCACTCTAAATCCTTGCTTGTGAAGGCTTTAAAACAGAAACTGACATCAAAGAACTACCGGCCTACTGCGTCTGGGCCACACAGTTGGACTTGAACACACTGCAAAGACTACATCCATTTGCCAGCTAGCGCCTTCGTTATGCACCTGCATGAAAGGAAATAACACTCTATAGCAGCAGGTGACAGTAATCTATAGTTGTCACTGAGAAACCTAAGGAGTCTTGGAAGCTAGGAGGAACAACAAACTGTTGCACAGAGCTGGCCTCTGTTGATCAGTTGGGCAACAGTTTATTCATTCATGTTGCTGTGAAAATATCCACGTAATGCTGAAACGTGTAGGCCACCAACGGTGGAGCATCGGCTCAGTGTGTCACAGCTCTAAGAGTATTGACTAAATTAAATTCCAGAGTAATCTATAATACATATAATCTTGCCTTCCTCAAACGGTTCAAATTTACCAATAATGTATCACTGCAAGAAAGAGATTCATACCATGTTCAGCATGAGTCCTGGAGGCTAATAAATTACATTATTAAAATGTAAAAAAACACACACCCACTCTCTCTCTCAGACACACACACACAGGCCCAAATCCTTCTAAACAAAGTAACACCTGTCTATCTACTCACAATGACAAATTTCAATCCATTATGCAAGTAAGTACACTACGAGTATGAGTGTGTGTGTACCTATTATCACAGATGAGAGAGGAGTAATTTGACTAAAACGCAACAATACAGCGCAGATTTGACATAATCCTGCACATCCGTCCAACTGGCTAGTGGAGTGGCAATCTGGTCTCCACCTTCCAATCACAGTCTCTGACCTTTCCTCGTTCAAAATCCTCTGACCGCTGTGAGGAATGAGGGGGGCATGTAACAGAATCTCCTCTGTGCATCTATACCCATGCTGATGTGTTTGTTTTCATTGTTGTGTATTTACCTGTTAAAATTAATGAATGCAGCTTGACAGCCTAATTTGTCTCTAGAGCATTTGTGGTAGAAATTTATTAGAAAAGGAAAATAGAAGCTCAGAAATTGCCTCTTCAAACTGTTACCAGAACCAGGACACGTGTACATGTGTGTAAAGTTTATTTTTCTTTCAAGGCTAGACAGACGTCTGAAGTTCATGTGACTTGAAAGGTGAGAGGTTTCTGTTTGGTTTATTTTGCCACAGATATCAGTTCACAGGAAAAGTGAGTGGCAGTGAAAACAAGGAAGTGAGCCCACTGGGTGGAGGCAGGAGCTGAGACACACGCAAACCCCCACACACACTGGGGCGAAGGGAAGGACAGAGTGCCATTAAGAGGGCAACAGTTACAAGAATAAATAAGTCATTACTTATAAAAATGTTTGCTTTATAAATGTCTACAACTACTGTTACAACATTGTGCCTTGATAAACAACACCACCTAAGTAAGCCTGTAATTAACTTGAAAAATGACTCTACTCATGTTTCTAGGAGAAATTATGAAGCCTT
This sequence comes from Chelon labrosus, assembly GCF_963514085.1. Classification (NCBI taxonomy): domain Eukaryota; kingdom Metazoa; phylum Chordata; class Actinopteri; order Mugiliformes; family Mugilidae; genus Chelon; species Chelon labrosus. Next base: position 9,305,124 of record NC_140348.1, read on the forward strand.
TAGTTTTAGATTATTTTAGCAAAAATATGAAGTCTTAGTTATAACAGAAACAGAATGAATAAAAGTTTACGGTGCACAGAAATAAACTGTAAAGAACAAAAGACCAATGCTGCTGTGATGCCTATTCACATGGGTTTTTATGTCATTAGTTAGTCTACTCAACTATAAACTGTGTTTGTCCATACCTGTCATGCGATTCCTATTTCAACTTGTGATCACAGTTCCAGTTAGTTTAAGGAGATGTGACATTCAGCCAAATGTTGTCCTTGTTATCTAGTTTAATGTTACATTAAATTATTTTGTATTTTTAGTACTTCACTTCTGTTAGTCTTGGACGAAAGCCATCATGACACCTTGTAATACCAAATAAATGCTGCTATTCATCACTTCAATTCATTTAAGCCACCTTTGCTTCTGGGTTTGTAATTATGGTTAGATTATTTAAATGATCTTCTTTTCAACAGAAAAGTTGAAGAAATTTAAAACTATTGTATTGCGAGATTGAGGTGAGCACCTCACAGTCTATTAAGCCGTTTGACTTGGATTCACCGTTTTATAGTGTCAAGCTAATATTAATGGACTCCCACAATGAGGGGTCTTCCCCTTTAAGGTCACCTCCGATGCACCCAGACTGTCAGAGGCCTATTGTCTCACACTGACCCCTCCCACCCAACATGGCCCAGCGAACTAGCTGCAGGTCAAAGGGTAATACGGGCGTGTAAGACTGTTGTTGCTATATTTGGCTATATTTGTCTGCACGTATGTGAACATATGGGATGTCGTCAAGGCTGGAAGGGCGAGACTGTGGAAACAAATGACATCATCTACGAAGTCGAATTTCCCAAGGGGGAATTTAAGGTTATGGTGCAAGGGTATATATTTATATGCATTACCACACCAGTTAACTGGGACTATCACCCTTTTGTTTGACAAGTCACTACTCTTCAGCATGATTCCTCTTTTCTCTAAATGTAAGTAATTAACATTGACCATCTTGTGACAATTCAATGTTCTGCCAAGAAACTTTTGGACCTGGCATTCATTCATGTGGATGTTACTTAGACAAGTACCATCCACCTAGACCAGACCAGGCACCCCCACCCTATAGCAATGACACTCCTTGATGGCAGCAGCCATCCCCAGCAGGATGCAGCCTGACACACACAAAAAAACAGTTTAGGAACAATTAAAATAAACATGAAGAACAGCGCAAGGTGTTGACCTGGCCTCCAAATTCACTAGATCCTAAACTGATCAAGTATCTGAGGGATGATCCACAGAGGCCCCTCCCCTCAACCCATAGGACCCAAAGGCCCCCACTAACAACATTCTGTTGCCAGACACCACAGGACACCCTCAGAAGGCCCATGTCCATTCTCTGATGAGTCATAACTATTTTCGAGGCACAAGGGAGACCTACACAATACTTGGAAGGTGGTCATTATGTTATGAATGATCGTGTATAGATCCAACTAATTAGTTTGAGATTATTCAGTTCCAGGCTTTCCAGGAAATGTCACTCTTACTGCATACTAAGCCACTTAAGATTAGACCAACACAAACTTGTAATCATGTACAAAAAGAAAACAGCATGCGCAAACACTAAAAATAGAAGACTAAAGCATAATCCAGACCATCATAGAAACTGCAACAAAGCACTGCACGGTTTTAGTCTTTCACGGTATTAAGGAGAATACAAGGATGTGTGTGCAGTTGAATGTGTCGTTCTCAGGAAGTGAAGTTAGTAAAGACACTGAGTACGCCTCTAAAGAATCATTCTGTTGAAGCAAATGGACACCTGTTGGGTTTTTGCTGAGGATGTTGTTGAGTTAGTTTGCTAAAAATACAGACTACATTTCTGAACAGTTATAAACTATGAACACTATAGTATCGTTTCTACGACCTTGATGAAACGTGAAACGTTGTGGCATGTCGATCACATTTCTACTGAAATAATTAATCTCTGATGTCAATAAATAGACCGTTATTTGGATCTTACCAACTACAACAAAGGAAAGACTTCTTTTCATTACTTCAGAACGATTTGGAGTCATATGTAACTATGCAACTATTTTAAGAGCTAAAATGGTGTTGTCGAAGAGTGTTACAATACTGGAAAAAATAAATTGACAGAGAAAAGATTCAAACAAAAGAAAAGAAAGAAAACGCTGAAAAAGCAGTCTTCTATGTGCGTGTTGGAAAGATTCAAGGTTTGTACACCAAAATAATTGCTGATTTGTCTTCATGGAGTAGCTGACTGCCACAGTATGTAATGAAGAATGTGTGAAGTAAGATAAAGCCCACAGAAGATGCAGAGGTTGTATAATAGATCAAACATGTTCTTTCTTGATCCATTACAGTCTTCAACCACCCAGCAGCACTCTACATGTTTACTATTTCAACATCATTAATAGTGCAACAGACTGCCGGTACTTATTTTTGAACTTCTGCTCAGAGTGACACTGTCAAGTCCCCACACTGAGATATTACCACACATGTGCTTGTGTGTGTTCCAGTAACAGTCAGCGCTAAAGTTAACCACTAAGGAGGTGTCTTACGCCCAAAATGTGCACATGCGAATGTGAGAATGGCGCAAATATGGTGAAAAAACAGAACCATGCATGCACGCGTACCAGCTCACACAGACATAAACAGGGCTTTATCTCACTGCCCACACATGGACAGATTTTGGAGAAAGCAGACATGCCAAGATCCGTGCCAAAGATGCTCTGCCACCCACATGCCCACTGCAGGAATCCCTCTCTCTCTCTTTCTCTGTCTGCCAGACAAACACAAAAGTGCGGTGGCACACAACCCTATTTCTGCACAAGATGTCTCAGACTTCACTGATATGTCCATTCTCACAGTATGTCCATGGACATACTTTCCACGCATCACAATGATCAACACTGGATCACAGCTGCCAAAAAAAAAAAAAAGAAGTGATTCCATGTCTGCAAGTTAAATACACTTCTGTGACCTCCGCTGTTTACTTGTTCCTTTCAACCGTACACTATCATCCTTCACAGGTCTACCGTATAGTCTACACATCCTCCTGTTTGTTTGAAATATGATCTTGAAACGCGTCTTTATTTACTTAATTTCTTTGTATTGTTCAGCAACTCTGTTTTACAGGGCGTTGGTCAATATTTGTGAAACAAATTGGTGTTTAGATATGTTAAAGAGGCAGAGCAGGAAGAACAAAATGCCGACCAGTTTATTTTAACGCCAGGCTATAAAGAGTAAATAGATAGCTATATGTACAGCTGCAAATTAAGACAAACAGACACTTTGATATGTTACTAGCCTAGAATCACCCGATCAACAGGTTTCTGCAATAGTCGGGTGAAAACCAGTTTTTTTTTTCCCATCACACCATCCCATTGGTGAACTGAGGGCTAAGCCCTCAATGATTTTTTCGAGTTTAAATAAATCAATTCAATTCAATTCAATTCAACTAAGGTAGTAATTCTGAAACCTTTTAAAGCCAATGACCCGAGTTAGGATCCTTAAAGGTAACGGAAACATCACATATATAGTGTAAAACTGTCTAACACTATGGTTATTAAGATTCATCTGTAATGACAATAATCTATTTGAACAACTGAGATGCGTCTGTTGCTGTCTGAAATATCACATGTTCATGAGTCAGTTTGATGAGTCACACAGGTGAGTTTGAGGGAAGGCAAGCATCGTGGCCAAACGAGTTCAGGAAAGTAAACCTTTTTCAGATAAGAAAAACTTTGGTCTACTTTCACAATACTGCTGCAATAGTTCAAACATCCTCTCTATAACATACCCTTGACCACTCTTCAGAGTGATAGAGCAAACATTACTTCACTGCTACTGACTTTACAAAATTTGTGGTGGTCACAAAAAAGCTGAGTCTTTGGGAAGCAGGCATTCAGTCATTACTATTATTCAGGTTGTTGTTAACATTTAATGAATGTTAACAATCACAACTCCTATTTTTTTTTTCTTTTAAATCAATCTGCTCAGATATAGAGGATAAAACCCTGATTTAAGTAACCTTCTTATAAATGACACACAACCTTCTCTGGTCTTGTCGAACTGATAATGTGATAAAACCTTTGCTGATGACTAAACTGGACTGGTCAGGGTTATTTCTATCAACATCTATTGTATCTATTGGCTGTGACTGCTCTGACTTCATAACGTCTTATTCAGGTGCAGTTTCCAAGTCTCAGATGTGATAAGTGGCGACAGATTCATACTTCACAGCACTTAAATAACATCTTTAACTGCGACATCCACTCCAACGCTGGACAAATCTACTTTCGCATAATACCCCCTCATCAAGCATATGCAGGATATCAGAGGAAGTTGGCACATAATAGGTTACTGATGGACACCAGACTCTTCTTCTTTCCGTACTCTCCTCCGCTCTTCTGCTCTCCTCTCTTCTCAGCAGTGGTTCCACTGCAGCCGGTAGGAGCTATAATTAATCGGAGTGGAAGTCGCGTTGTTGACCTTTTCGCAGGTGATCATCACAATGACGGGGCCCGTTAATCGGTCAGCCATCACTCTTCAACCACCACCACTGCAATTATCACACAATCACTCACTCGCATACACACGCAGAAAAGACGGCACCACACAGAAAAAAACATCTTGCAGCACATGCACACACGCAGACCCATGACTGCAGCTCGGATCTCTACAATGAGAAAAGAACCTGCAATATCAAAACTTCACATCCAATTTACTCTGTTCTCACACTGGCTGTGCTTCTGTCTGCCATACACACGTGTGCATATACACTTGTCTACTGTAAAATATCCTCTATTAGCTGCCTGCTCTCTTTTTCTCTCTGGATGTTGTACCTGACTATTACTTATAATGACTATGACATTAAAATAATGATAACGGCGTTTGCTAATGCTGCACTTAGCACACATGCACACACTCGTGCAGACAGATCCACACTTACTGTACACAAGCTGGTTTTGTTCCGTGTTTGTGAAGCTGGAAAGAAGTCAAGTGGTTTCACTTAAACCAACAGCATCTGCCTCTTTTTAGAGTATGTGAGTGTGCAGGTATTTTGAAAGGTAAACGCTGTTTACAGTTCCAAAAAGAAGCTGGAGCACAGTTCTTTGACCAGACTGACCAGATCTAACTTCCCAACATCTTGATTTAAACTTTCTTAGGGAGGCTGAGGCGTTTAATGTAACTGGACTCACATACCCAGGTATCCATAGTATAACTGTGGGTAACCGAACACAGACGTTCCACATACGCACACTATAAAAAATTATGATGACCTGCAAAAAGCAACACAAGCTCCTACATTTACTGTCAGCAGTTAAGTGTGTGGAACCACTTCAATGTGATGATGGTGAGGATGATTAAATGTCACACAGACGTGGATGAACAAAGTCTTCTGAACTCCTTCGAAAATTGCAAAACAATATGCTGCCTCTCCCCTCCGAGGCATCTGTTAGTTTGCACGACTCTCCATTAGACCGAAGACCATCTTCAGTGCCTCCACAACCCCCTCCCACACATGCACTTGGGGACCTCCTGGCCTCTTGGTACCAGTCTGCTGATTTGGATTTTTTCTGGGACAACCGGACCATCAAGTCCTTTATCTTCAGCTTGATGGCTGAAAACTTGGGTAGCTGCTTGTTTTACAGTTTCTACATCACTACATCCCACATGTGCGCTGAAGGCACGAGATGAACCATCATAACTCTCTAACTTATATGCAAATTTGTAATCATGAGGCTAGTTTGGCTGGCACAATACTTCTGTGTGTAATTAAAATGCTAATAATTTAAAAAATATGTATATATTTTCTGTCATAGAATATAAATTTGGATTTTTACAGTGAATGCACATAAACAAAAACCTTCTGTCAATCACTCCTGTTATATCCTACGATCGAGGGATATATAATGAATTGTTTCTGTCTAGTAGTTACTGCGTAATTCTGTACTGACTGGGCCCAGGATGAACGAGCTGCAATGAGCAAGGTTTAAATACCATTTTATTCACTGTGCCACTGTAGCTGTGTGTGTGTGAGTGTGTGTATGAAGTCAAGGTTGCACAGTCCATCCCTTTTGAAAGCACATATAACTTCAAGTCCCGCTACAAAGAAAAGGAGAAAAAGGAGTAATTTCTTTCTTTCCAGGATGTCATTGTGCATAGTATGCTAAAAAGATCCATTTTACTTCACACACTACAGTTGAGCAATACAAAAACTTGTAATTCTTGATTGGTCACAAGAGCTACATTTCAATGGCTTTCAATGGGCTAATTGTTATGTTTATGTTGCACTATCTCTCCATTTCCATCTCCATTTCTACTCCTCCCTCCATCCACCCTCAGCTCTTCCTTTATCTTACAGACTCTCCTTCCTTGTCAAGGCGCAATTATTTGCAATTTGCCTAAGTCATCCATTTGCTGGGACACCAAGCATGAAAACGAGGCAATTTGGTGTAAAATGGAGGCAGGCGAGCGTCTCAGCATATGTATGTACGTGTGTGTGAGTGCGTGGACAAGGCAGGGGAAGGTCCAGGCGCTGGTGGGGGGCCATGTAAGGACTGTCACGCAAAAGTGAAAATTAAAGTGACCAGCGCACACACAGATAAATCTGTGTGTCTGTGTGTGTGGGGTGTGGGTGTGGGTGTACCTACCAGTCTGCACACATGACGATATCAAAGTGACCCTCCAGTGCTGAAATGTCCATCTCACAGTCCCATCTCACCACCCTGTAACACAATGAAATAGTGTTACAAGATTAGCACCGGCATGGAAGACAGAAGAAGACTGCTGCTGATATAACATATGAGCACTGGTTCAGTTTGATGTTTGTTCTTTTTTTCTTTTTCTTCCATCACTGCTTCTTTTCTTTTTTTCCAATACTTTGCGCTTCTTGCTCTCTGAAACGTCTCTCTCTGACCCCCACTGTTTTTCTGCTTCAGTAGAGACTTCGAGAAAGCGTCAGGGAGGGAAGACATGTCATCTGTGAGGTAAAGAGAGGGAGCTTCTGACATGACACTTGACATTTATACCATCTGAACACACACACACACAGCGAAAGGCCACCTATGTACAAGCTGCTAGCCAACATCCACACTGTCCTCTGTCTCGCTTTCTGGATATTATAACGAATTAAAAATCGATACATATAATAGTATGAGCTATAATTTAGATTAACAGCATGAGCAGCTTTCTGTCTGATCAGAGCTGAGTCCTGTTGCCATGTCTGGTTGGGCTCTGGGTTGGCAGGTCTCAATGTGCCCACCAGTCTCAATAGTCAGTATCTGGTCAAAATGTCTGCCTCAGTGGCTGTACCTCCATGGACAATAGTATTCCACTAATGATCAGAATTAAAAATGCCTCATGTAACTGCTTCAATCAGAACAGACCGGCATGATCCGAAAGAATTTCAACCACAATGAGAAGAATGTAAACCTTAATCTGTTCCCAAGACCATGACTGGAAAGAATCTATTCTTTCTGTGCATGTTTGTCTCGTGGGGTTAACATTAGGTGCCTCCAAAACAGTTGTGACTTATCAGAGAATGAACATGGGTCTTCTGAGGGTGTCCTGTGGTGTCTGGAAACAGAATGTTGTTAGTGGGGGCCTTTGGGTCCTATGGGTTGAGGGGAGGGGCCTCTGTGCAGATACTTGAACAGTTTGGGATCTAGTGAATTTGGAGGCCAGGTCAACACCTTGTGCTGTCTTTCATGTTTTTTGAGTTGTTCCTAAACTGTTCTTGTGTGTGTGTCTGTGTCAGGCTGCATCCTGCTGGGGGTGGCTGCTGCCATCAAGAAAGTTTCCCACAAGATGGTCAATGTTATTTACTTCTCCTGTCAGTTGTTTTAATGTTGTGGGTAATCGGTGAATAAGTGTTTGTTCAGATCATCAAAGCCGTAAATGTGATGTGGGGCAGCTATATTGGAAACTTTGGTCTGTCTCAGTCCATCTTGGTTTTCATAAAGTTGCAAAAAACAATTCCTCCTCCTCTTTGTGCACGTACATTCTGACATAAACACTTATATCTTATCAGTTCATTTTATTTAGCGTATAAGTAAACAGCTAAATTGGAATCCTTTATCAGAGCTACATCGGTGGTTGAAGAGATATTATCCACGTAAACGCAGCCATTTACTGGTCAATCATGGTAATCACAAAATCTTTAACATGCACTGAAGCTTACTATACGTTTTTTAGTAAGTTATCCACGCTTGAGATTTCTTTCTTGCCACCATTTTGTTCTCGATTGTGTAAGAGCTGTGCCACTGTTAGAGGAGCTGAGCCTTCCTCTCCATCTCTTTTTCCACACCATTTTCCCTTCCTCTCTTTCACACTGTCAGGCAGATTGGGGGATTATTAATTAGGCATTATTAACACTCAGTAAACAAAACATTAGGCCCCGCTAGAAACACAATCTCAATACGCAGCAGGAGGCCGCGATACACGCACACACACACGCATGAATGTGCACACATCATCACACGACATGCCCCTCCCTATCCATCCCCTTGTACAATCGCATCGTGCCCTTCGCCCTCTCTCGCAGCGCAGAGATGACAGCAGGCATAATCTGAAAAGAAAACAATCAAAGTAATGTAGCCTAATTATACGTTTACTTTTTCACTCCATCTTCCACTCGTGTAAATACGTGCAGGAGCGAGAGACACAGACAGAGAGAGAGAGAGATGGAGACGAGAGGAGAGGTAGGGGAGCGAAACAGCCAGTCAATGGAAAACTGCTTTTTTGAGACAGGGACAACAATTAACTGCGTTTTAGTCCATCCTTGCATGTGAGGTGTGAGTGTGTGTGGTGGAAAGTCCTCTCGATGATTTCTGGATGAGAAATCCCAATCAGAGGGGGTCATTTTTCTTTAATGATCCCGTGCACATGTACCTGCTTTATACTTGAAGAATGGGTATTACCAAATGTAACAGTGTGTATTTGCCATTGAAATTAAAGACATAAAAATGTAAAAAACCATCGTGCAATATTCATTTAAGATATAAAATATGACAGACGTGTTTTGGATTGGATTTGTGCAAGTAATTCATACAATATGAGATATGAAGACATGCTGTCTATATATCATTTACACATTTATCTGACAATTTGGCATTTGATTGGAGATTACAGTAAGTTCTTAAGGGTTATGCATCACATTATATCCCTGTAATTCACCACAATCTTCCTGTCTACTGCAGTATTTCACTCTAACATTAAAGAGGTAGGCAAAATGTTCTCCAACATATTGTGCGTGAGGCAGTGTAACATCACTTTGGATAACAACGTTCTCTACTCTACACTGTTATCCCTACTTGTTGTCCTTACAGAATGATGTGGACTCCAATCAAAGGAGCACTGAAGGGAAAGAAGTTGATGGCATATATTTCTGTGAAGAGCCGAAAACAACGGTCTCACCTGGAAGATACACGTGTCGACCCGAACCTCCCAGCTTGCCTGTTTCTCTCGACGAGCCTCCGAACATCTGGCGTGCCGCGGTCAAGGACTCGACACAAAGACGCATTTTACATCTTCACCCTTCATTTATACAGGAGGTGAGACCCAAGATGTTCACAGCAGACAGGCAATGAGACCTCTAAATGGACATTAATTCAAACTAAAGCCATCATGTGAACAATGTGGTTGTTTCCATGTTTGAAATTGAATTAACTGCACTTGTGAACAATGTTTAAAACACTTTATCTAAGCAGGCAGGATTTATTGAAGCTCAGGTTTTTTTTAGTGTCAAAAGTGCAACATCAATGACACAAAATTTAAGACCGATTTTAGGTAAAAACACACACATTAGACACCCACATGGAGAAAGCATGAGCGCGCAAAGATGATCTCTAGGGAAAGAGAGCCAGTCTGCAGGAGCAGATCACAGCAGCCTCTAGCTAGATCAATGGGAAGGCTTTTAACCACACATGCAAAAACTCACACTGTCCCTCACTCGCACGCACACACGCACAGATGAATACACACAAAGGCAGGGTGATTGATGTCAAGTTGTCTATTAATACACTGGCTTGTGGAGTTGCAAAGCAATTCAATTAGGATTTCCTTGTCTTTAAAGCCCGCAAAGAGCTGAGACAAATCCAATCGACAAAGACAGAGAGCGAGAGAGAGCAAGAGAGAGCGAGAGAGCAAGAGAGAGAGACAGAGAGAGAGAGAGGGCAGGAATGGGTGATAAGTTGATAGATGGATTGATAACTGGAGAGCCAATCCAAAATCAAAGGTGCCTCCAAGACACAGATACATAATAATATGTGTATTAGCACACATTTATGTATAAGACACACACAAGCGTAAACACACACACACACACACACACACACACTGGACACCTGTGCAGGAGTGTGTTATGCATAGGGATGATGGGGCGAAGACCGGAGCAGCTTACTGTAATCTCATCACCGGCACACCACTGGGGGAGAGGTCAACGCACGAACACACAAGCACATACACACACCATTTAAACACACACACGCACACCATGTACAAACATACACACAGAAGTAAGGAGGGAAAAGAGAAGGACTGAGAGTTTTGAGTATTATTGAACATTAAAGTGGAGGAATATTTGCTGCCATCACTGGAAGTAGACAAGCAGCAGCCAATGACATGCATCAATCATTCTTAATGGAACATTTCAATTGATTTTCAACATGAGTATTCAAGGTCAGAGCAACAAAGTCTCTCCTCTTGCTCTATGGTGTGTGTCCGTGTGTGTTTCTGCACTACATTAAATGAGGTCAAGAACTTCCAAGGAAAGGGAAAAATCTATTCTCTCCTTATATCTAAATGTCATCTATTCATAACCTCTTTCTTGCATATCTTCTCATCTATTTCACTGTATAAAACTGAGCCCTATCACAGCTCACTATCTCTTTCCATTCTGGCACTAGACGCACAATAAGGCCATGAGAGATAAACAGTGGCCATTAGCACAAGGCTAAGACCAGCAGCTTCCTCGACAAGAGGAAATACCACACAGTGGCTGCTGTATGTGAATGGGCCAATTTGGCTGAGCCCAGAACAAATTATGTGTCTTTCTCAACCCTCCCTTTTCTTTCTGTGTGTGTTCGATCCATTCTCGCTATGATTTCACTTACAATTCCCTCTATGTGTTTGTTCTGCGAAACAAAGCAGCCGGTCAATGGCGTATTGTTCATGTGCCCAAGTGTGTGTGTGTGTGTTTTACAGACTCCATAATGTTATTGTTCGGTCTTATTGTGATCAGTAAAACAGTATTGTAGCCGGCCGAGACAGAGATATTGTGAGCAGAGCTAAATATGGAAATGCTGTATCGGTCAATGGGGAAGAAATGTGTATTTATATTTCCTGCTTTTGTGGAACAACTATAGCAAAGTCTTCTTTTTCTGGCCTGTGTAGCTGCGCGACGAATAAAGCGCGATCTAAGAGGATGGGAGAAAAATGACAGGAATGACGAAAGGAGATGGGAGAAAAGAGAGGGAAAACAAGAAGCTACAGGCAGGGAGAAGTGTAAAATGGGTAGAAAAGAAGAGGTTTGCGACCTTTCAAGATATATGGAGCCCCTTTTATATATCTCCAGCCCTGGAGGAGGACTAACCTTCTCTGTATATGCTTTATTTTCCTTTAGCAACAGCTGGAGTGTCGCCTTTTTATTAATTTACCATGATCCTAGTTATTGTTTATTTTATTTTTTTCTTACTTCTTTTATCTATTTATTTCCTTGTTTATCTTCATTGTTTGAGTGTATATGTTTGCCATGTGTCTGTTTGGCTCTGACCCCGGTTTGCGGCGTGGGAAGGGACAAGAGGATAATCGTTGTGTAGCTGTAAAATTGTAAGAATGTACAATTATTTTGATAACTGTTTGCTACCGTTGCTTGTCTGTATGGGGGGAAAAAAACAAAACCCTGTTCAATAAACAAAGTTGGGAAAAAAAGATGAGGTTTGCAAACTGACAGAGTTGATCAATAACCCACTCTAAGAACAAATGCTAGCCAAAAAAAATCTCACCTAAAGATTTGTCCTAAAAACTTAATTATAGGCCCAAACCTTAAGAACACACACACACACTCACAAAAAACATTTTAAACAAACCTTGATTGTTCCTGCTTCTAAAACACTCACCAAAGCCTTAACCCCAGCCTTAGCATTATATAAAGTCTCAAACAAAATCTGACAGGATGGCAATTACTGTGCTCTTAACTTGGCATTGTGGGCAGTTCGGATTGGTAGATGCCATGTTGAGCGCTAGTGCCGAGTATTTGTCACTGTGGGTGCCCCATTTGACTAAAGATAAAAGATGTGGACGGCTATTCTCCCACACTCCAATCCAGGCTCTGATTTAAGGGCTGAAATACCAAAGTTATAAGACGCTGTCTGTTTCCAGTGTGCGATAAAGCCTCAGAAAGTCACTTTATATCTATAGACAGGCCACTGGAAAAAAACAGATCACATAAGACACAAATCTGACAGCATGAAGTATATTACAATACCAGTGTGTTTTATTAGATTTAATAATAGTTTAGATTGCAGTGTCCTAATTAAGATGAGACTAGGATATTACTGTAATGAATTATTTTACTGGTGCATTTATATTGTACATTCAGTTTCCAGAGTACCAATACACACAGCTTAAAGCTATGCATTTTGATTGAATCATCTTGCAATAAATCCTACATGAATGTTTTTGTTGAAACTTCCTACGTTTACACGGACAATAGCTGTTCAACCAGACTGAAAGCATTTAGATTCAAACTTAACCACTAACACGGCTACTAAATAAAAGGATCTGATAAGATATTTGTGTTTACGTGCCCTGAAACATCAGTCGTAGAAAGGATTCTTCATAAAGTGGGTTTGACAAATCTGCCAGCAATGTAACATAAAAATAAGTTTCTTCCCCCAACTTTATTGACAAAACTGGATTCATTCAACAGAAGGAGACGATCAAGACGAGTTAAGATGGACACGGTCTTGGAAACTCGTCACATCACTTGATGTTCAGTTTGCGCAGAAGGAATGTATTTATTCCAGCTAGTGAGTAACGATAAGATCATAGTTATTAGGCGCTAATATTTTCATATTGAACCCCACTCAATCTGTTAAAAAACGTCCTTAGATCGGGCCAGTTTGTTATGATTGAGGTGCTTCCATGAAGTACTTTTATTCTAATGGATCATTATTCTGATTACCGGTGGTATAGCAGTGTCCATGTAAACGTAGCAACAGTTTCAAAGAGGTGTTGATTCAGATTTATAATTATTCTGTAGGACGTAGTGTGTGGTGAGGTTTAACATTAAGGATTTAAACAGAAAAATGTTTCTGTTATTTACTCCAGCCTATTAAAATGTTAAATTAAATGAGAATTGAAAAAAATAAAAAATAAAACTGTGATTTTGAACTTACTTTGTTTCAAGTTTGATGCTCATGCTTTAATTATTATTATTATTACTACTGTTACAAAGATCAGTTACTGTATGCTACTACTAATATTAATAAAGCAGTAAAATCAGCATCTCCACATAAAACAATTGGTATTGGCCCCCAAAAACTGTCATAACATCACAAGACATCACATGTCTTGCATAACATATGTGAAAACCCTTGAATATGAATATTTTGTAACGTGTATCAGGTGAATTTATCACATGACCTTAATGAATTCACATGTCATTTTTATCCAAAGGAACGCACAATCAAACAACAAATTATCTGCTTGAAACCCCGACAGATAAAATTATTCATAGACACGCATCCATATGAATGCTGGGAAATGAATGTGAGCTGGAGGAATGAGGCAGAGATGAAGAGATAGTCAGAAAGAGAAGGAGAGAGGACGATGAAAGGATACTCTGAATGGACTTCTCATTCCCATCTGATAGCAGAACTTCCTTCACGTCAGCACAAATGGCAACCTGAGAGACAGGGAGACAGGACAGAGGAATGAATCAACACAGAACAAAAGAACAACACCAAAAGCACTCTTAGATGAAGCAAACATCTGAGCACACACACAATAATGACATAACCATATCTACAAAGCTTCACTCTCAGCAGCCCAGCCCGCCCCACCCTCTCTCTCTCCATTGCTCCCTCTCCTCTCTGCCATTTCCCTCTCTATCTTCACCCCATTTTTATGTCTGCATTATTTTAATCATTCAATCAAATCAGTCAATACTTTTATCATTGTGGCTAGCGGTGGGGGCTGCTATCTTGCTATCACTCTGTTCAGTAATTGCATTGTGACAGGGGATGATGGCAAGCGCAGAGCCTTTTCATTTGACGCTGGGTGTTTATCAGGCCGAGCCATCACTCCGTTCGCCGCTGTCACTCTGCACTCGGCTCGCCAGGCCTGCCTGATGCCCTTCATATAACTTTGCAGCGCGGAGAGACGAAGAGAAAAGAGAGGGAGGGAAACGGGAGAATAGAAAGAAAGCTTTTGCGCAGCATGTCTCTGTGTGAGATATAGATAGAGACGTGTGTGCTTTACTATAACCTCATCTTTTCACATTCTCTTTTCTTTGCAGATGCCTTTTTATATCAGCGAGTGTGTGTCAGACTGTCAATTTCTACTAAGGAGTGTGTGTGTGCGCTTATACACAAGGATAAGTGAAAGTGCAAGTAGTTATTGTGTTGGTATGCACACAAATGCAATGTTGACTCGAATGGCATACCGAAAAAAAATAACATAATGTAGCATATCATGTGTACAAATACGCACAGAAGGCATACACAAGCATGTGTTTCCCCACGCAGACAAACACACACACACATGTTCAGACTCTGCAGGGTTTGTGAGGGGGTCACCGGGTGCTGGATGTCCCACCATCTGTTCGAACGGTGGATGGGACCTCCAGGCTGAACCAGAGCATCCAGCCGAAAGATTGAGAGCCCAACCTGGCTATCCATGCTGTCACCCGCCTCCATCGGTACCACACATACACATGCAGAGTGGGTGAAGGCATATCAAATAATTACAAGAATCATGATCTAAAAAGTAAAAAGATTATAAAAACATCATTCATTCATTCATTCATTCATTCATTCTGTGGGCCTTTGGGAAGATATATATCCAGTAATAACTCCAATTCATATACACTATATTTTAGCAATAATACAATATGTTTTTGTACTGTCAAGAACCCAAGAACTCAAAATCTCTGTTAACTGTCACTTCACGAGAAATAACAATATATTTTCACTTGGAGAATCCTCTCTTTCTGCTGTAGAAGGGTAAAGCTGCCAAGTATTTGACCATACACCCAACTGAAAGTTTGGCCCGATGACAGAACACGAGTGTCCATACCAAATTTTATAATAATTCATTAAATAGTTGCTGTTGTGTTTCAAAAAGCACAATAAAAATCTGGTGAAAATCCATCCATCACGTATCTCAATGTAGAGAATAAACTGGACATTAAAGAAAAGATGGGTACGCATGATTAAGAAAGGACAACAAGATGTGCTATCAGTACTGTCAAATTTAAACTGGCATCGCATTATGGTGTTAGCATTGTTAGCATTGTCGCCTCACAGCAAGAAGGTGGTTTTCGAACCTGCCGGCCAGTTGGGGCCTTTCGATTGGAGAGTTTGTATGTTCTCCCTGCGCCTCCGTGGGCTCTGAGTGCCCGGCTTCCTCTCACAGTCCAAAGACATGCTTGTTAGGTTAATCGGTGGCAGTAGCTGTGACTGGTTGTTTGTCGTTTTGTGTTAGCTGTGTGAGGTAACCCTGTCCAGGGTGTACGCTGGTTCTTGCTCAATCTCAGCTGATCTTCTAAGGTTTAAGTGGTAATAGATAATAGATGGATGGATGGATGGATAGTATTTAGGGTTCAAGGTACATTTAATGGCAATGTACTGTAGACAGAATTATCACGATTCTCAGGCATATTTTTCTGAATTCTATGGCAGAATTATGGTTGTTTATTTGCAAACAGCTTTACAGACGCAGTAATGATATCCTTGGATAGAATACTAAAATCTAAAAATATATGTATCCATATCCATGCCTTCAGATGTGAATAAGTTATGGCACAGAGAAGGAATACACTGTAATTTTTTATTCCATCTGGGCACTTTGGGTTTGAAAGTACCTTAACTACCACCATGAACTGTGTGTAGTTCCGACTGCTCACTGTGTGGAAAAGCCACACCTAAAACAGTGTTAAGCAACATCACATTGATATAAAACTTTTATGTGTCTCCCTATACATCCCACTTTAACTTTCCCATGTGCAGAGGCATGCATCACAGAAAACATCTGGTTGAGATCATCACTGTTAAAAATTCAAACCTAATATTATTCTAAACTGAACAGGACACTACTTGAGTATGTATAAGAGATAAAAGATTGTAAATTATATAAAATGTAAAATAAAGAATTAAGGAGTGGGACATAAAGCAAGGTGGAAGAGAATAAGGAAACCCAACAACTACACAAATATTTAATAAGCTGCTCACACGGACAGCAGAGAAAATGTGGTGAATGTGGTGTCAGTGACGGATGAAGGAGGGAGGAGGAGAAGGAGAGGTGTGAAGGAAGGATTCCATCTCAAGCCACCAATGTCAAAACATGGTGTATTGACTGCCAAGAGATAAAACCCAGCTTTCCCTCTCACACACACACATGCACACACACACACACACACACACACACACACACACACACACAGAATGGCATCTAACAGATCGATGGGACACTGACGCCTGCTATGTGGAGGGGCCCTTAAGACCCTGGCTAATAAACCCTATGGCTGACAGACTGCAGTATATCTGAGAGAGTGAGTGCATGTATGTGTGTAAGGAACACGGCAGTGCTGGGCAGCTTTTAAGCTTGTTGTAAGCTAGGTGTCGCTATTTGATTTGTTTAGCATGTGTGTGAGCTGATAAACATAATAAAAGCGAATATTATAAATATCATATTTTAATTTGCCTTACGCAAACCCCTTCTTTAGTACAATACTGAATAAAGGTTTGGAGCACATTAGCAAAGTAGTCTTTCTAAACATCAAAAGGATGGTCTGCCGGACATTGGTTGTCTGTGTCTGTGGCTCTAGTTTTGGTGGTGTATCCTGCAGTGTTGGGACTCAGATCTTGGATGTGAAATGTGGAGGTCGGATGGCAGGTGAAGGCTTAGCAAACCAGAAGGAAAACGAATTACACACAAGTGAGCAAAAAAGGTAAAAGTATATTGTGTGAGAAAAATGGATGCCATGGCAGCTTCTCAAAAGTGAAGCCAAAGCTCAGGCCAAACTAAAACACTAAAGTACGCGTCACACAAATTTTTTAATTTTTCGGAGAAGTTTTGTTTTAGTTAGTTATTTGACGCTGTAGAAACAGGATGTGAGATCATAATCATTAACAGTTGCCATTGACAACTGGTCTGTGGAGCGGTCCTGTACGACCATGAGAGACGGAGGAAGTGTTCATGTTTTTTACAGTCTATGCTGTAGACCAACTGATCAGCATGATTCAGGAGAAGACAGCTCCTCCTAGCTTCCTAGCCTCCAGCTAATAGTAGCTCTTGCACAAAACATATATGCTACTCGGCCTTTGGTTGTGGTCTTTGTGGTGCGTTCAAGTGAAACTTTTTGGTCCTGAGATGGGAGACATGAGGAAACATCACAGTCACCCATCATTGCAGATAGTTCTTCCAGGATGCTTTGGGGAATGTCGGCTGTTAAAGACTTTTCTTTGTCTTAACACATATAGCAATGCTGCTAAAGGCACTTTTTTACCAAGTCTAGAACTCTAAAGTATTTTACTTTAGTTTTGTATTTTATGAATTAACCAGAGACTTGAAATGTTCTGTGAATTTTGCATGTATTGAGAAGGTTCGCAAGTACACACACACACACGCCCAGGCACACAAGAAGCAAATGATTGAGTTGTTTGAATAGGTATGGATACTGCACGCTCATGCTGTGTGTATATTGATTGGTGAGTGTTAGTTTCATTAGAGAAGCCAAGCAATTTCTCCCGCAGAACTGTTTGTGTGTGTGTTTTTATATGTGGGTGTGTGTGTGTGTCGCTTACCATGAGTCCACCAAGACAAGTCATGCCTCCTCCTAACTCACACACTGCACCCCTGGGAGGAAGAGAGGAAGAGAGAGGCAAGTGGGAGTGAGATTCACTTTGCTGAGCCAAACATAACAGTTTAGCTCTAACTCTCTCTCTCTCACACACACACACACACACGCACACACACACTTGGGCACATACTGTACAGTAGAGGTGCACAGATGTAGATACACACACTATCATACACACACGCGGTAAACACAGCAGGGTAAGAAATATCAATTCAGCCATCAACCTGAAAGCTGAATACTGAACATTGAGAAGCACAAGCTCAATCAGCAGGAAATCTGAGGAACACACACACAGACACACCCGCGCGCACACACACAGTCCTGCAGCTTAGATGCTCATTCAACCCCTCTCTCCATCCTCTTCCTTCTTTCATCTCCCCTTCCCCTCCATCTCTACCCCTGTCCTCTTTCATCCCTCCCTGCCTCCCTCCCTCTCTTGCTGACCTTCACTACGCTGCTCTGATCAATACCCCTCTCTACCTCGCCTCCCGCCTCTTGAATGTTAAAACAGGAAATCAAAGGGTGACGTTCCACCTTGAGTGGAAATCAAAAGTGCCTGGGTGCTTTTTAAGCCCCGTGCCACAGGGCAGGCCAGCGCTCCGCCGACAAGAGCAGGGGAAAGAGCAGCACAGAACGACACAGCGTGCCATCAAAATGTACAGACTGACACGAGTGCTTAGCATTTACTGCAAGCTCCTGAGTGATTCTCTGGAAAGCTACGTGCTGACACATTTTCTTCAAACTAAATCCATAAACTTAAAATACTGTGCTGTCAGAAATGTTAATTAAATGTTAATTTCCAACAAATGACTCATTTAGGTGTAATGAATTGGTTACCAATTCCATGGATATTGCTGATTTACCTTCCTCCACCTTCTGCCTGCACGTTTTCAATTTTGTCCTTGATTTTACTAAAGAAATCATTCTCAAGTGAAATGTTTTGTAGCCTCTCTTAGCTGTGGTTTCATGATCTGCCACTGCAACAAACGTCTCAATATGCTTGCAGAAAAATAATTCTCGTTTTGTGTCATAGGGCAATTTTCTATCATGCAGTGGGTTGCTCTGCCAAAGATTTTTTCAGAAGATCTCTTTTGTTTGACAGAAAGTTCTCAGACTGTAAGTGGTAAATGTCTTATTGCAACTGAAAATGAAAAACTAAAAGCTAAACTAAAGAACATTAAAACCATCTTCGTAGCTCTTTCTTTTTTTGTAAAGGAGCCGAGTCTGATGGTGGACAGAGCAGGTTTAAAGAGAGGAACAACTCACTTGAACATGTGACGTTTCTGGAGACAGTAATGCGCCATCACCTCCTCAGAAGGCCACACACCTGAGTCAGAGAGGGATTAGGGAAGAGTCAGTCACACTGCAGCGACAGATCTTTATTCAAAACGTATGCAGCATCTCTTGTGCGCCAAAGTGACTTGATCCCAGTATCTAAACATCACTTTAACATTGACATAAAACCAGAAGAAGAACAATGCGTTCAGTGAAACACAATTTGATGCATTGTATTTTCCAGCCTGTGTCGGTTCTCTTGTGGTTTCCACCTTGCCTCTGATCCAAGGCTTCTCTGCCTCTGTCTGTCCGTCTGCCTATCCTAAATCCTTGCAACACACTCTCTCATTGAGCACAGTGTATGCAAGTGTGTGTGGGAGTGTGTGTGTGTGTGTGTGTGTGTGTGTGACAGGGGGTCCGGTGGGTGATAATCACAGCGTGCAGGCCTGTCTGGCTTATCACCTACTGTCAGCCCTTCTCCTTCTGCCGTGCATGTAACACACACTAGAACGTGCACACTTGCATGCTCTGTGCTATTTCCCTCCTCTCTCAGCACACACACACACACACACAGAGAGAAAGAGTGAGAGAGACAAACACACATCTTGGCAGTAGAAGAAGTAAACATTCATTTGAATAAAACTTCAGCTTTCTGCTCCTGGCTTTGAACAAGAAGGCTCGTCTTGGCGCTGTCTGTGTGTGTTTGTGTGCACATATGCATCTGTGCGTGTTTTTTTTTTTTTTTTTTTATGCAGGAGTTGTTAAAAAAAAAGAGAATGGGGGGATATAGAATGAGTTGGAGAAAGCAAGCGAGCGAGGGGGACAGAGATAGAAAATGAGCGAGGTAACGAGAGAAAACCAGCGTAGGGAGGGAGGGAGGGAGGGAGGGTAAGAGGAGGAGAGAGAAAAGGTGGTAGTCGATATAATAAGCGGCTTACAGGCGGTCTCTCTTCACCTCGTGGGGCAGACATCACTGCTCTCTCACTCGCCCTCTCAGCGCCGAGCTCTCTCGCTCCCTCTCTCTCTCTGCCCTCGCTCCGGTCCGCAAAGATTAGCTCAAGCAAGCAGGATTTAATAATGCCTATTGATAAAATGTCCAAATATTCCTTTTCCCCATTAGAAAAAAACACGCTTTCTACATCTTGGCAGTGTGCACACACACACACGCGTGGATACAATGACAGCCAGAGTAGCTGTGTCTAGAGAGTGTCAAGACATGTAAGCCTGAAAACACGGTGACATTTTAAATTTCATCTGTTATTCCCTTTCAGCCAGGAGCTAGTCACGCAGTATGGAAACCTTAACGCTGTTCAGTGTAGCAATGGCACAAGTGAGTTTGTTTCTTGTGCATTAAAGTGTTTTGTTGTGATATTTTCTGGATTTAAAGGTGCTATTCTATTTTATTCTGTTTTCAACAAACATGTTTAAAAGTTCATATCCAACAAACGTTAGTCTTGTTGCTCCAAGGCCTATTGGTTCTGGTTGAAGACATAAAATGCTCAAGTAACATTTTTATTTATTTATTTTTTTGAAAAACAGGAGTGAACAGTGCATTTATAAAGAACATTTTTTTTTTTCAATCAATAAACATTTTGGTGTCCTAGTCTGTATTGTTGGCTGCAGACGTTATATGGGAACAGAACTACACCACCGTACAGTGCATCAGTGCAGCTCATTGTGGTTTGATCTTTGCAAGTGATTTGGTGACAACAAGAAGGCTATAGAAAAACACCAGCTGTCTCCTTTAAATGATGAAAAAACACACTATTTGTTGGGTATTGTGTGTCTTTAGCTGCATCCCAAGTCCTCCGTGAACTTTGACCCCTCCTCTCCTGATTGTGTGTTCACATGAAATGAAGGTCGCAGTCATAATAGCATCAGGACAAACCTCTGCCCTGGGAGATGACAGTTTAGCCCCTCCCCTCTGTGTCAACAGATGACACTTGACATGAAGGGTCACCCAGAACGTCTTGGGAGGATGAACAGTAGAGGGTGGTAATGTAACATTAAACTGGGTGTGATCCGCAGCACAGGCAGAAGAAAAATGATGGCCCTCACATTCTCATCTTCCTTTGGTTTTTATTCTGCTGTTGACTTCTGATGATGTGCACAAGCCATGAGTGGCATCTAATCTCCCCACACTGACACTGAAGGGGAGGAATTTAGACAAATCCATCAGGTATCTCCACATCTACAAGGGATTTCAACATCTGTGCATGTTAAATGAAAATGCAGCCACCTTCTTCCACCTCCTGTCATGTGATTTAAAAAAAAAAAAAAACTGTTAATGCTGCACTCCAGTGTTAAGCTCGGTCACAATAATTTGAAACATTTATGTTTTCATACCTCGTGCTAAGGGCCTGTTTCTGTCCCCTAACTGGTGCCCACACTCGCAGATTAACTTTGCTTCATACAAAGCTATGTGTGCAGGAGTGCGTGTGAACACATGTATGCGTGTGAGAGAGAGCAAGACAGCACTAAGTAATAAAGCTTTGTAAAGCATATGTGAATCTGATGGTTAATCCGCAACTCCAATAACATTAATAGCCCAGGGTGGTGATAAGAACTGTGTGTGTGTGATGTGTATGGGTGTGCTTGCATGTGTGATAAGTATGTGGTACCTATTTTTGTGTGTGTGCGTGTGTGTCTCCCAGGTTGCGGTGCACTGTAGGAAATGAAGGGATCAGGAGTAGAGAGCAGATTACTCTTCCTGAGGATAATGAAATTATTTCTCACCTTCAATTACTAGATGAGGAGAGGAAGTAGTGCAGTGGTTTGTGTGTGTGTGTGTGTGTGTGTGGGTGTGCACATGTGTGTGTATCAGCGTAATATTGTTATCGGTCCCGGGAACTAAACCTTGTCAATAGTGTTATCCTGAAAACCATATGTGTGGCTCTGGGATTGTGTGTTTTCTGATCTAAAAAGGTTGTTTTTGAAAATGTAAATGTGTATCATGTGTGGAGGCTTTGGATTGTGCATGTGTTCATTTTACATATGAGGAGGTTTGCCACTTCTACTTTTGTGAACTCATTTGTCCCTGCGTAGTTTCTTATTCAGACTGCAGAGGTTCCCATATTCCCAAGAAAATATACAGTATATCAACATTCAGTGTTTTGCAGTCTCACCAATCACTCATTTATTTATTTTTTAATAATAATACTGGCTCTGAAACAACTTTGTGTCCAAAGATAGATCAATCTAATAATGAAGTAAATTAGTTTATTTTCATTATTGTTTGAAGTGCATTGTATCTACATTTGCAATGATTAAAGATTTAATTCTTAAAGTTATTTCTTTTTTTATCCACCCATCTTGCTAAGGCTTACTAAGAGGGCTTAAAGACATTCCTCAGTACCTAACCCTGTGTTTTATAAACTAAGACTTAACAGTGTTAACAGTACTGTAAATGTCAGAGGTACCACTACATAATGCCAATGTCCTAAACCCTCACCCTTCTACATCTTGGTGACCTGAGGCTGACTCCACGACTTATTGCAGCACTAATCTGGCCTCAGTAGCTGTCAGTAATCACATGCACAGGGATGGAATTATCCATCGATCCCTCTGTTTTCTTTCTGCTACTTATCCAGGTCTGGGTCGTGGGGACAGTGTGCTAAGAAAAGTAACCTGGTAACCCAGGTACACTTAGCCTCACCCACGTCCTCCGGGCCCTCCCGAGGAAATCCAAGGCTAGACCCAAAAGCACGTCTGGATTTAGCTACAGGGCTATTTCTGATCTAGGTACCATTATCCTATCTCACTAGCTAAGCCAAACTAAGCTAACAGCACTTGAGACGGGGTTGTTACTTTGTTCTCAGTACCAAGAATTAATTAAACAGAGCCCGAACACATTCATTTAAAAGATAACAAGATCTGCTGCCGTACTGATTGATGCCTTTCAGACTATTTAAATGTCGACAAAGTTCAGACACTCTTCGTCTAGTCCAAATGTTAAAGAAACGTCTGACAGCTCTGCTTTTACCGTCACAGCGGTCAGTTCACATATAACGGCAGTTGGCGACCAGATATTTTAAGATATGCTGGAGGGTTTTAAGAATGAGGAATCGGTCTACATATTTAATAAGCATACGTTTTAATAAAATGTCTGTTTTCATCCTTCGTTCGTTGACTGAGGAGAGAAAGCTGCTGTACAGGGCTGAGGATGAGTAAAAGAAGAGATAAAGGGGGAGGAGCAGGAGGAGGAGTAGAAGGGGATGATCAGAGGGGACACAAACAGCGGTGTGGAAGAACAGAAACGCTTTAATTAAGTGTAAAAGAGCGGCGAGAAGGGAAGGGGAGAAAGTGAAGCAATATGGAGGGAAGACGATCAGGTGGAGATGAAAGCACAATAAGAGATAAGGCATATCGCATTAGTTGAGGTAGCGAGAACAAAGAGGCAGAGACGAAGAAGTGGAGGAGGAGGAGCCAGGATGTGGCAGGGAGAGGAGTGACAAGGAGAACGAAGAGTAATGGAATGAGAGGAGCAATAGGAGGGAGGGAGGTGAGGACGAGATGGCAAAAAATAGAGCAAGGAAAGGAAGAGAAGTGTCAAGATGGGGTTAAGTGGGCCGTGATGCTGATTTGTGGACACACACACAAACACACACACTCAATTGCTCCTACGTGATACACACAAACACACAAGTCACTGTTCTTTCTCACACAGAAACACGCACACACACACACCTACACACACGGTGTCTTTCTGCCTTCTTCCCCCTCTGGCCCAGCGTGTCTTCAGGCTCTGTGGCTCTCTGGTGGTGATCCGTCTCCACATTAAGCGAGGCCTCAGATAATTCCTAAGCCTCCTCCATGGCCGATCCAATAAGGGATAAGGCTCTCGGCTGGCCATGATCAACTGACAATCTGTCCTCTCACACGGCTACTTTAGTGGAAGCCGGGATTACCCCAGCCAGCCCAGACAGGGTACACACGGTTCATAAGACCACGCATCTGTGTGCAGGTCTGCTGTATGTGTTAGTGTATGAAACAGGGGTGAAGGTGAAGAGTATGGGTATACCTGTGTGTACATGGCACAACAGTGAGTGCTGACTGCTACATCTGGATGTGTTAATAGTAGTAGTTGTGGGCTCCGTAAAAAACAAAAAAAATGACCATATGTACAGTGTAACACTTGAGTGTATATTTATACTGAATAATAAACTACAGCAAAATATTTGAGTAGTACTTCACATAAGAGTTAAACCATTTTTTTTTTTTTATAGTATATTATACTGGCTGTTACTGTTGTCGCCTGATCACCCGATCATTTTAATTAACTGTTAGAAAAGTTTCCATTCCATAAAAACAGATGGACAGCTATTTCCACGTTGTTTTAGTTTTCTGGTTTGATTGGTGCTCTTTTAATGACATCACGTGGTTGCGTCCCCTTCTTCTTCTATGGTTTAATGGCACCCGAGGGGAAAATAAGAGCCACCAACAGTTTATTGTGAGTCGCTTGGTTTCTAACAAAGTGGCAGTAAAATGCTAAATAAAATACGACTGAAAATCGAGTGTTTAAAGAAATGTTTGACAAAGACTATTATTAATTGCCATCATTTGTGAGAAAATTCATTGATTTAATGTCAGAAAAAATGTAATACAACAAAAATGATTAAACAAGGAGTGAAATCTTTCATGCAAAAGAAGATTGTTTGTCAGAATATGTACAGAATAGTCAGAGTAGATAGGAGTGAATGTCTATTCAATCCTCATAAGCAATATGGCGATCAGGACAAGTCTATCTGGTGAAAGGATTCCAGTTCAGTTTAAGTAGATCTAATACAATGTTTTCTGTGGAGAAATCTCAATTTATTTTAGTACAGAATGAAGAAACTGAACAGTGTAGAATATGTTAACAATGAAATATGTACAGCTCTAAGGTCAAAGATCAAATAATGAATTTCCTACTGACAAACAAAGGTATACTCAACTCAGCAGGAAACTGAATGCCACCATGACAAAACCAGGCAAAACACAAAGTATTATAGAGTTTTTTCAGCCTCATATGAGCCATCATGCAAACTATGAAGTGGTTGCCCTCGGTAGTCAAGTGTTTGTCAGGAGAAAAGCTGCTGAAGCTGAAGTCAGCAGGGATAAACAAGAAAAGGAACAAATATTACTTGTTTTATTTTCAAGCATTTCAAAATAATAATAAAAAAAAAAGATTTTTGGCCTTTAAGGACCTTCATACTCTGATCAGATTAGGTGAGGCTTTATAAAAGCTTGAACTAATAATAGATGTATGTTAATATTAATGGCAATTATGAAATGATCATTCTGCCTAGCTGGTATGGTAAATACACATGCTGTGAATAGGCAGTTTAGATAGCCTATTCACCTTTCACCAGAGGAGCGAGGCAGCGTGTGATAAGCATCGACATTCTAGCCAACAGAGTCCGCCTTGGAGACACTCCTGATCCCTTTTTCCATTGGAATAGGCTCATTTTAGCTCGCACTCACAAACACACACCCGCACATGCACAGAAACATGCACTCGCACAAACGCTTGGAGGACTGTGCAGGGCTTCGATAAGCGTGGCCCTTCTCTCTCTCTCCCTCTCTGAGTAAACATCGTTTTGGATTAGGCAGAGTATAATGAGAGCAGGGGGCTATCTGCCCACCACGCCTGCATTGTGGCCCCCCGCTCCTCTCTGAGGGGGCCGGGACCAATCTTTACTCTGCTATTTATCCCCCTCCTCTGATAGCTTACTTATCTGCTGCAAAATGCCAGGGCTGACTGCCTGTCTAACTGCCCCTATAACTGTCTGCTTGGTTCTCCTCCTGCATGTCTGTCTGTCTGTCTGTCTGTCTGTCATCTTGTCTTAAAGCAAAAGCACTAAGACAAATGCATGTCTACATCTCATTTTATCTCTCCTCTACCTGTCATCATGTCTGTCTACATGACAGAATCTCTTCCTAAATCTGATCTGGTGCTGTTACAGAGGACAGTACTGCAGTAGAAGTGATATCTTAGAGAACAACCTTCGGATAGAGTATTTCAGACAAGCAAGCCCAATTTATACTGCTGGGATGTATCAGAACCGAGGGTATTTTGTATGTTTGAAATCCTTTACATACTGGGATTTGTCATTTTAGTGCTTTTATTTTGTACAAATAAAATTACATAATAAGTGTTCGGTATGCAGAGCTTTGAGGGGATAGAAAAGACACCAAGCCAACACAATCTGTAATGTAAAGTAGTAAAGCCTAAAGGAAGAGCAAAAGAACTATATTTTTTAAATACATTACACATTTTCATCACAGTATGGATAATGGAGGAAGTGATGATGAAGACTGGTGGACATAATGTCGAACCGATTATGGAGACCTTAAGCTGTAACCCAACAGCAAATTAGCAACATGCTAAGCTTAGCACAAGCTAAGTGGCTTCCGGATCAGTCAGTCTCACTGTGGCAACTGTATATGAGTATAATCATCCTTCTTTCAGCTCACAGCGTAATCACTCAGCCACCATGTAGACATCTCAGTGAACACAACAACCAAGGGCCCAGGTCACCTTTCTCAAGTGGCAGTTCCAATATAGTTTATTCAGACAGCATGGCCGAGTCCATGGCGTCGACATAAAGAGAAAAAAATGCAGTGTTATTTGTATTATGAATGTATCATACATTAGTTATGAATATGTCCTCATGGATTTGATATGGAGTATATATGGAATTCATTCATTAATTCATCTTCTGTAACCACTTGTCCTCTGGAGGGTTGCGGGGCGGGGGGGCTGGCTCTAGATCAGTGCAGAGGGGTACACAGGTCGCGAGTCTATCACAGGGCTAACACAGAGAGACAGACAACCATTCACACTCACACCTACGGCCAATTTAGAATCACAGATTAACCTAACCAGCATGTCTTTGGACGGTGGGAGGAAGCCGGAGTACCCGGAGAGAACCCATGCTGACACAGGGAGAGCTGGCCGATGGATTCGAACTCAGAACCTTCTTGCTGTGAGGCATCAGTGCTAACCGGCTGCATCTTGGCAGCTGTGGCTCAGTAGGTAGAGTGGGTTGTCCACGAACCAGAGGGTAAGCGGTTTGATCCCCGGAATGTGCCACATACTGAAGTGTCCTTGAGCAAGACACTTTGCTCCCAGTGCGTGGCACTGGTGTGTGAATGTGTGTGAGCGAATGGGTAGATGTGTCTATTACTGTAAAGCGCTTTGAGTACCAATAGGTAGAAAAGCGCTATATAAAAGCAAGGCCATTTACCATTACCATTTAACCACCACACCACTGTATTTTATCATGTTGAAAACCCCTATTCAGCATTTAGTATGTAAATGTTTAAATAAAAATAAGCATTTATTCCAAGTCCAAGGTTTTCCAGAGGGTGTGTTCGTGGAGTATTGTTGCGTTTGGTGAGAAAATAGACGGTTCGTAGAAAAGCTGAGCTGAAGTGTGGAGTGTTTTTTCTTTTCTGATTCAATTGTTCAGTGAATGTAGCAACGCGCTATAGTTGGAGTCAAGGCGAGCTTGACAACAACGTCATGAACTAGCTTCCTCCACCGCCTATCCCGTCATGCCCTGCACTTCTCGTGGACAATGAATAGATGTAGAGAGAGCGCACTTGATGAAATTACATCTGGTGCGCAAACCATTGTCGGTACGGAGTGAGCATTCAGAGCACAGGAACACAAGGGAAGTGAGGGTTACAGGAGACTAGAATGAAGTGTGGAGAAAGAAATGGAAGGAGGAGTGAGCGGAATTAGAGAGTGGAGGAACAATCGAATGAGAGGAGAGGGAATGAGATGTTGGGAGAGACAGGAAGGGACATAAACAAAGGAGGGGTCTGACATGTGGCTAATAGACATATCAGCACTGAGGTATGGGGTTTAGCTTTGCAGAGCTTCGTTCATTGATTAGCATATGGAGAGTGGCATGGGGACACGTGACAACCCCAGATTGCACCACGCACACACACACACACACACACACACACACACAGATTGCATCTCTCTTCTTCTTTGGAGAAAGGCAAGGACGTCAAATTATAGGGTGTCACCTGCTCCCAGCTATCTAGTTTCTCGAATGTTAATGTATATAAACAATTAGGGCGAGGAAAAGAGAAAGAGAGGTGGAGATTGGAGAAAAAAAAAAGAACATGGAGTGCAATGAAAGAAAGAAAGGAAACAAGAAAGAAGAACAGAGGAGTTAGTGAAGAGGAGTGGCAAAGGTAGACATTTGAAAAATGTTTCAGGGAGGAGAGGAATAGGACAGTTGGGATTGGCATGACCTAGTCAAAAGGTTCTTGTTTCTTGGATTATGGTAAAAAGACAAAAAAAAAAAAAAACAATACAAGAATACATGTCAGCTGCACTGAGCCCCTCCCTGCCTTCACTTTGTAGTATTATCTGGTGAACCAGTGTGACACAGACTTGTCGTCCCTATTGAAATGTCCAGAAACAAGATGCTTGAACATAATGACTTGATAAATACCAGTGTTACTTTATCTCACATCCATTTAACTATCCATAACTACTAATTTCCAAAAAGAATATACAAACAGCATTAGCGTTCCCTGGGGTTCGAAGTTAGTAAGGATGTTTTTAACCAACTGGTGATTTAAATGGGTGTCGCCCCGTTTGACACCAAAAACACAAGTTGTTTCCAAAAAATTGGTGCCCTGCAGGCTTTGCTTTAAAAAGAAATGCTTTTCAAACAAGACTCATCTCCAAATAAATGCAACTGTGGAAGAGAAGTGTAAACTAGAACCTGAAGCTGTGTCAACTGGTGTGTTTTCCTAATTTGTCCGACTAAAACGAATCCTTGCACTGATTAATGTTGTAATGTGTGACAAAACAGGAAACAATGCCCGTTATACAGTGATCAGGCACAACATTATGACCACCTTCCTAATATTGTGTAGGTCTCCCTTGTGCCTCCAAAGCAGTTGTGACTCATCAGAGAATGGACATGGTCCTTCTGAGGGTGTCCTGTGGTGTCTGGCAACAGAATGTTATTAGTGGGGGCCTTTGGGTCCTATGGGTTGTGGGGAGGGGCCTCTGTGGATCATCCCACAGACACTTGATCGGTTTGGGATCTAGTGAATTTGGAGGCCAGGTCAACACCTTGTGCTGTTCTTCATGTTTTTTGAGTTGTTCCTAAAGTGTTTTTGTGTGTGTGTCTGTGTCAGGCTGCATCCTGCTGGGGATGGCTGCTGTGTCATTGCTGTGGGGTGGGGGTGTCTGGTCTGGTCCAAGTGGGTGGTGCATGTCTAAGTAACATCCACATGAATGCCAGGTCCAAATGTTTCTCAGCAGAACATTGTATCGTCACAAGATGGTCAATGTTATGTACTTCTCCTGTCAGTGGTCATAATGTTGTAGCTGATCGTTGTAACTTACCAGCCAAAGGAGACATCGTCAAATGTCATGTTTTCTCTGACCAACAAAATGCTCAGAAAGAAAGTGGAACGAAGTTTAAAAGCTCCAAAACACCTGGATAATGTGTCTATTAGACTAGTAGCAGTCAGTATAGTACTACAATTTAAAGACAGCAGACTTGGGATTTTGGTATGTGACCCTCTGATTCTGTCATCCAATATAAAAGACTGACAGGAAATTTTAGCATGAGCTTTACATGCTGGTACTGACTCATGGTAGAGTTTGGAGTGAAAACCTTTCTGCAGCTAAGTGTGTTTGTACCTCTGTGAGTTCATCAGTGTCGGGGAGAGCAGGCGATGAACGAGCTTTAAACTACTAAGTAATCAAAATTCACAGAGGGATGTGACTGACAGGGTGAGAAAGGGATATATTCAGGAGGACTGACAGAGAGGGGCTGAGGGAGTAGGCAGGCTGAAATCAAATCCACTACTAGAGCATCCAGCAGTCTGCCCAATGACTGCACTGATGCCTTAAACATGAGACCTGGATTTTCTATCTCGGTGAAGAGGTGCAGAAAGAGAAGAGGGCAGGGGGAGATGCAGGAAGAGGCACAAAAAGAGAAGGGTGAAGGAGGTAAACATGAGAGGGCAGGTCTGTTTGTGGTTGAAACACGGTGCTGCTGAGGGGCAGTTTGTCAAATTGTAGGTGGACAGTTAATGCTATGCCAAAAGGGAACTCGGACATGACTGATGAGAAATGTCTGTGATGCACACATGTCTTATTTTAAGCTGCAACTCATGCTTATTGTCATTGTAACTGTTTTTAATTATCAGTTGGTCTCCATAAAGGACTTTCAATCACCTCACTAATAACCTCCTGAATCTGGTCTCAGCCCAGCTGTAGAAATGTCTGATGCAGCGTTTGGTAAAAATGACAAGAGTCAAGAACTTAACAGCAAGCAAATAAAAATGTTCAGACACAAAAAGATGAGACTGAACTTCTGAGCTTACTCCGCTGCTGAAGGCAGGATGCAGGCAGTTCATGAGAGGTGAGAGTAGGATGGGGAGAAGGTTAATGCGGTGGATGGGGTGAGTTTGTGAGCTAAAGGTACAGATGAACTGGTGTGAGCAGCAGTGATTGGGAGGAGGAGTGGTGGTGGCATGGTGTTAATTTGGGAGGAGAAGAGGAAGGAGACCCCTGGGCTCAACTGAAATAAACAAACAACAAACAAACTTGCCATGGGAAGCGAGCGTGTGCGCAAGTAATACAGCAGAGCTATTTCCAACGGAGTTAGTGTATCTGCATCTGTGTGTATGTGTGTGTGACGGGCTGCCTGAAGGCTCCCTGTGTGCAGGCGTTTCATTGGAGAGGCAGATGAGCAGGGAAGATATCCTGAGGCGGCCTGGCAGTGGCCAGAGCTTTATCTGAGCTGAAATGATTTTAGCACTCCGTTTTGGAGCACTAACCCAGGAGCAATGTCAAGCCTCCTCCTCCTCCACTTTCTTCACTCTGTCCTCTTCCTCTTTTTTTTTTTTTCTTCTTTTTTTTCGGTCACTTTGTCATTTTCTCCTCTCTTCTCTACTTATTCTCTATTTCTACTAGATTAAGGAGAAAGGGCAAGAAAGAATAACAAGAAAATGACTTTTTCATCTGCAAAGCCAGTTATTTTGGGATGTTCTTTTAGTTTCTTCTGCCTTTCAATGTTCTATTGATACAATGTGGTTTTATGACTAATTTATTAGAGAGAGAGGGAAAGAAAGAACATTAATAAGACTGCATGGAAATTAAAACTGTGCAGTCAAGTCCAAGGTCTTCAACTAACAATTCATTTTTACTTTGTCAATTACAATCTTATGAAGTTAATGAACTACAGGATATTTAACACCAGAGAAAATAGCTAATATAGCTCAGTAATCATGTTTAATTGTCAACTAACTAATATATCATAGTTTTTTTCAATTCTACAGAAATTATCCATCTGAGTAAAACATTAAACACTTAAAGGTATTACACAGATTTTCTAGCAAAAGAAACAACGAATGGCATTTAACAATTAATAGATACTGGTACTAGTCCTGAAATAAACTCTATATAAATCTATAGGATCCTTAGTGTATCCGTGGGCGACATAATGTCACACGGCTGCCTGTCAGTAAGGTAAGGTAGGATTCTGAAGCCCACCTGAACCTGGTAGTTGGAAACACATTAAGTGGCGTTCCACTGCATTTTCCCAGCAGGACGTTGGACATTCAGACATCCCTAGATGACCGGAATGCCACGACTAATCCGAGCGGAGCCTCCCTCACCCTCAACCTCCTGCTCCGAGCCTCACGTATTTATTGCCTTCGTGAAGTGTCCCATATTTTACATGAGACACTCAGGAAGAGGCACGCTGGTCTTTTGCAATCAGAGCCATTACCATACTGGGTTGATGGCTAGGGCCCATAAAGCAGCGGTGGCGTAGATGGTACCTTTCCTACTCCTCCTCTCTCATCTCATCTCCCCACTCTCATTCTCCTGGTCTCACCCCACCGCCACTGGTCACCACTCTCTCCATCTCCTTCTCCCCCTGCATTTACCATGGCTGCCACATGGGGAATTAAGTGGTATTACGAGGAAAGGCTTCTAGCTGAGCTTAACTGCATTACGTGAACAGGTAATATACCCTGAGAGTGTGTGTGTGGGAGACAGCTAAGGGATAATGGGTGGAGGGACAAGGTGGTCTAGTGGGTGTGAGAGAAACACAGAGTGTGAGAAAGAAAGAGAGAGAGCAAGAGAGAGAGAGAATGGGGTCTTAAGTGAATTGTCAACTCAAACGCTCTAATCGCAGTGAAAGCTCTGGACAAAGAGCACCCACAGACACCAACGGCGCACACCCTGGGGGCAACGAAAGGCCACTTAGGCCTCTCTGACTCCCCCTCCAGCTCCCTCTACCTTCCTCTCTCCCTTCCTCTCACTCTATATGGAGGCAAGACTCTTCAAAATAATACCTTCCACAACACCTGAGAGAGAACGGGTGCGAGGGAGACAGGGGAATGGAAGACTGTGAGTGAAAAATAAATATATTCATTATTACAAATACATACAATATGCAGGAAGGCAGGCAGACACGAGTCAGCCTGTAAATCAATAACATGTGGAAGAGAGAGACTGGTAAAATCAGAGCTCGGCCGATATGTCAACAGGCCAATCACAGGTTATTACAGATGACTCAGTTGCAGCATGGCTGCAGTAATACTTTTATTTTACTCTCTTTGCTTGACCTTTTCTTTACTTAGGTGTAACACGAAGATTTTTGACTTTTTTGATTTTCTTTAATCTCAAAATAGTGTTTCTGTAAGTTATTGAAAACAGTTTCTTAAATATAGTTTAAAAATGGTTTGCAGTTTAAGAAGTTCATACTGTTAACTGAAAATCAGTACTTTTTAATGTATTACTACCTTTTTAACTTGTAAATAGTGGAGGAAACTGAACAAAAATAACCTAAATTAAATCAAAATGAGTGGACGTTCTTTGCCTTTAATAGATAGATAGATAGAAAACAGCAAGAATTAGGTATCCCTGAAAACTTACGTAGATTTAGACTGCCTGAATTGATAATGTTGAGGTTGTGTGACTATTTCAGGACACTATAGATGGTTCTTTCCTGATGTATGTTTTCTACCGAATGAATTTAGGACCAGAGGATCAGATGCCTCTCAGCTGGAACGGGGGGTACTATGTGCATCCCAGGTCTGAAGTCATACAGTAATGATAGGAATGGAAAGGAAAGAAGCATACCACAAAGACACCAGCTCCCGCTCCGGCTTGGAGGAGTTTCTAAGACAGCCCACACTGGCCTCCCCTCTGGCCCTCGCCAGCTCTGCAGGACCCCCACTTTCCATAAAGCCCATAGGCAGATCACTGGCTCCCCAGGGTTAGGCAGCCATGATGGCTCTATTCAGCAGTCCTACTAATGCTATGCTGATTGTCTGAACACAGCTAGCATGTTGTGTGGCTAAGCACGGGTCATTTCCTCGTTTCCCCAATGTCTCTTTTCAAAAGTCCAGGCGGGGAGGGCCTTTATGGGGGCGATGGGGAGCCACTGACGGCGGCTGAGGACGGACATTTTTGCATGCAAGAAGTCAAACTGAAAAATCACAATGGCGCGCATGTACACAATCAGAGGAGTGAGAATCAAGTAAAACACAAAACAAAGTTGTTCACACCTCATTCAGAGGGTGTCTATTGTGCAAAGCGATAATGGATGTGGCCCCTTGGTCCGCTATTGTACCACGGAAGACCTTCTCCAAGACATGTACGTACAGTGTGCGTGTGTGTGTAGACGAGTGCTCACTTGGAGCAAAATGTTCACCTTTTCACTTTAAAAGCAGCCGGATGACCCTGTTTCCACCATTCATCTTGCTTTAAAGACAGCCCATGTTCTTCTTGGCGTTTGAAGTACAAAATGTGATATACACTATACACGCCTCTATCCTTTATTGAACAAATAGGACAGACAGATCTTTAAAATATTTTCACTTTTGGGCTGTTTTGAAACAGTACTTCAGTGAGCACACACTTGTTGCTTTTAAAATTGCAGTAAATACCAGTTTCCATAAAAGATTAATCATGGTATACCTGTATATATATGGTATATGTAGTTGATTTATTAATTGCTGTTGCCTTTCAGCACCACTCAATCAAAAAGCAACCACTGAAGCCACAGAATTAGCTGTCATTTAGTTACTGACCGTATCTGTTCCTAGGGATTCCCTTCACTTGTTGAATATTTATCATACTGAACTCTCAAGGAGGTGGACAATTAAATTAGCAAAATAAAATGATAAAGATTCCCACCAAGAAAAACACAGCTGGCAATTTCTAATTTATTTGTCCAATCAGCCAACTCTAGTCTGGAGGGTGGATTAGACCCACACAAGAGATGCAGTTACCTTTAACCATCAGCTGGATTACTGAGAACTGAATGAGAGGACATGCTTTATTTTTAAAACGTTATCAGGTGTAGAGAAATATACCTTAATTTCTGTTCTAAGTACTTTTTGTTTTCTAAAAAACATGAGAGAAGTTTGAGAGTAGGCTGAGTTATTTGACGAAAGACGGTGAAGGACAAAGAAAACTTATTTGGACAAAATAACATTTATTTCTCAGAGGCATGAAGGCACACGAGACAAATTGAAAAACAAAATAGAAGGAGGGGAAGAAAGCATGAAAATGAGAGGAAGACTGACTGAGAGTGGCAGAGCAGCGCAGAGTGAAATGGAGAAATTGAGAAGGGCAAAAAGGGAGGTAGAACAAGGAGAAAAGAATACTTTAACACCAAGTGTGAGTAAGATTGCTTGTGTGCGCGTGTGTAACACGAGTCACCAAACCCATGCACCACACAGAGAGCATGGAACTGTAACAGGGCATAAAAGGTTGGGATGAATATTTCATATCAGAGATTGGAATTTATTGAAATGGCTCCCATGCGGCGTGTCTGTGCATGTGTATATATGTGTATTTATCTATTTGTGCTTGTGTTATATATTATATTGTTTAGGGCTGCAACACATGTACACATGTACATTGAATTGCGGAGAATATGTTAAGGCATCGCACTGTTTACGTTCATCTACAGTTATGCCGCCTCCTGCTGCCTGTCAGAGAAGATCCAATCCTAT
Source organism: Chelon labrosus (assembly GCF_963514085.1). Lineage (NCBI taxonomy): Eukaryota > Metazoa > Chordata > Actinopteri > Mugiliformes > Mugilidae > Chelon > Chelon labrosus. Next base: position 9,340,492 of record NC_140348.1, read on the forward strand.
CACAGCGAGTTTTGTCTGATTGTTGGTTGGTTGTCATTGCCTAGGAGCCGCCACTGTGTCCTCATCTGTTGTGATAAAGACAAGAAAAACCACCCCGAGCAAATGACTAGTAAGGGAACACTCTTCCAGTGCATCTGTAAGTTGTAGGCAGGTTGTTTCTGCACATGTAGAGATATAAAACTAAACGACGTAGATTTGACATTACCGTTACGCTCTAAGTGGGTGTAAGCAGCGTACTGCACGTTAAAAATACAGCTGCATTTTGAAATTTCAATAAGCACAAGTCAGGTGAAGTGAAATCTTACTCAACACTGTCATACTAAATGACAAAATATACTAAACAACACAATTCCTAATCAGATGTTAAATATTTTGCTGAATAATATCATATGGTAACAGTACAAATTTGAGGTGTTTCTTCATTCATAGATATTATTTTAAAATATCTGAAAATGTCTGAAAACTTAATCATGTTTATTATTTAGAGCCAAGTTAACCAGAACTTAATGGAACAATGAATTATTAATGTTCCCATTAATTCAGTTCAGTTTAATTTCAGTTCAGTTTTTTTATGCGGGGTTAATAATAATCCAAATTGTTTTTAAGATGCTTTACAGGACCCAGAGCGAGAAAACAGAGCAGAGCAGAACCCAGATCATATGGGAGGACCCATAAGCTAAACTAAAGAGAAGAGAGAAGATAAATTCATACACATATCTGGATAAAGTACACATGCAGTGTATAAACATGATACAAACAAGAGTATATGAGACTAAGTGATACATGGGAGATTGATAATGGACAAAATGAATGGAAAGAGCCAACATTCAAAGCATGAAATGTGAAAATGTACTTTTACAAACTGAAGCAAAGAAGCAGAAAACGATTGGTATTACAGGTGAGTCTTCAGTCATTTTTATGCTTCCATCCAGCTCTCGTGAAAACTTTGAGAGTTCGAGGATGCTTTCCTGCACAGTAACAAAATCAGCAAGTGCGTGGCAAGGCACAGAAGTGTCAGTCACGGGGCACTGGAAACATCTGAGATTGTTAATGATCACACACACACAGTGATTTTTTTTTCCCTATCTCTTTTTTGGGTGATGATGTAGGTTTGATTTGTACTGTCTGATAAATGACATCTGTGACAGAGGCGGGCAGACAATAGCCAACTGTCAGAGCCTTGGGATGAGTAGGAGGGAACACACACGCACAGTCAGGGTCAGTAATTGAGTGGGAGGGATAAGCTCTGCTCATTCTTTCTGGCTGCCTGTCCCCCCCCCCCCCTTCTGTAACACACACACACACTCTATAACACACCAGTCACCCCTTCATCACCCAACAAGACCAGTTTGTTGCTACAAGTTTCCAGCAGGGGCTGGGACAATGCCGGCTGTCAGTCAGAGCAGGAGGGTCCTGTCATCGGTTTAGTGGTCACCGATGGTTACAGACGATGCTGCTTAGTTGGTGAGACGATTCACTCTGCACGCAGACACACACACGGGTGTATGCACTCACAAATACAGTTTAAATTTGCTGAACACAATAAAAAAAAAAAGAAAATCCACATACATCCATACACACACACACACACACACACACACACACACGACAGGCTTTGAATAAAAAAGCAATATAAGATAGAGAATAAAAATGCATTGGTGCTGCCCTGTATCAGACAAAACAGAGCGCCACTGAGATTAAGCATCAGACCGCTGAGAGAGAGAAACAGAGATGCGAATGGTGAAAGGCAAGATATCATCCATTCATTTTAAACAGGGCCGGGTGGTGATTGAGTGAGCTGTGAATGAATCTACGTGTGCGCGCGCTCGTGTGTGTGTGTGTGTGTCTCAGTGCGCGTGTTTGCATTCTGGCCCCAGGGTCGCGGCGAACACGTTGACACAAAATAAACAGCGCTCAGTCTCCCAGCCTGTGATTGCGGCTCCGGTGTCAAGATAAGTCCTGGGCCGGTGGCAGCCGAGACCGGCCGCTCGCTCGACGATAGAGGAGCAGAAAGGAAAAGAAACATCTGACTGACTTCTGACGCCCTTCTATGCACGTCAGTCTCCATTTACTAGGAGCAGAAAGTGTCTTTTTAAGGTACAGACACCGCAAACCGACATCAGGAAACTACAGGCAAAGAAGGATAACTGAGACGATACCTAACATGGCCTGTGTCTGGAGCAAAATGTTGAAATTGAACACACCACAAAGACTACAGCCAACTATCAGATGGCACATACTGTATGTTCTGCACTTGCGTGGAAGGAAATATCTCTTTATACCTGCAGGACTTAGTAGTCTGTATTAATCATTCAAAAAGAGACACCATTAGCTGAGAGGCTAGGAAGAGCCAAAAACTGTCTAGCCTCTCCTTAGGAGCTGGAGCTGAACAGCCAATCACAGAGATCTCTCTGACCGTCTCGTTCTGCTGCTGATTCAATATCAAAAAATCTGATGAAAAGCCGGTGACAGGGGTCCGACAAGCCACCAAACGAAAACTAAGCTCACACACACTAGCAAACGTCCAACCGTCAGTTTGGTGTGCCAGGGCAACGCTGCATTCAAAGACCGTCTCTCAGAGTTTGGAGAGCGTTACAGTGTAATAGTGATGGAACCAAATCAGCTGATGTGTCCCAAATATTTCTAAAACACTATTTCTCTAAGAACAGACTCAGATTACAAGAACATTCCAGATTTTAACAGGAGAAACTTCCACATGTTAGTCACAAAAAAATGATTAAAAGATTATACATATACTCGATTTATAGATGTGCCTTTGTGGGTCTTCCATGTTATTTCAAAAAGGAGCAATGCTGTTAAATTATTTGAGGCAACCCATGTCTAATAGCAGTTCAGGAGCACTGAGATTTTCTTAGTTCAGATTAGCAGATATGCCGTTGCATATATATTATTCCGTTGCACAGATATATTTGCAATCAGAGCGTAGTAGGAGATTTCTCAAAACTAAGTTGTCTAAACAAGATGTTAGAGATTTTTTAAGCAAAAGTGTGCACAAGGAACCAACAATGACCTCCCTCTAACGGGCCACCAGCACCCACACACCCACCTCCAAGAAATGAATATTTCTCATCACCATATGAATATTGCCGACGTGACAAGTGCATGTAAACACACACAGGCGGAGTGCTCAAATCCACTCACTGGGAGCTATTAAGTCGTCAGGCGGCACAGAGAGGCTGACAGAGGAGCGAGGCAGCGCGCGAGCCTGTGTGTACGGTGACAGGGAAGAGAAACGATGTGGCAGGCCACTGAACAGAGCATCCGCGGAGAGAGAGAGTGGACAGGCAGTCAGGAAAAAAACAAGGAAAAGAAAGAAAGAATTCCTGGCAGACTGCTAATTTTACTTGTCGCAGAAAAAAAAAGAACACCCAACCCGTGCTGAAACTGTCAATGCCACCTCAAAACCTAGAGAAAGGTGTGTGTGTGTTTGGTGGGGTGGGGTGGAGGGGGGTATGGGGGGTAGAGCGGGACAGGAAATGTGTATGTGAACAAGGTGCATGAGGAGAGGCAAAGACAATGTTTGCATGTTTTTGTGCAGCAGGTGTTAGAGCAGGGAGAGCCCCTTTTGAGATGCTGTAGGATCAGATGCAAGTGTGGTGTGCACATATGCAAAAGAGAACACAAACACAAAAAAAGCTTGTATGGTATTTGACAACTTCCTGATGTCACGCTCAATAAGAGCATTCACTCAGCATGGAGTGGTAGAAAGTGTGTGTGTTCGTTGTGTCTATTTAGTCTGACCAGAGAACTTCTTCTCTGTGAATGTTTCCATCTATTCATCACTTTAGTCTGCCACTCCAGATAAAGGATGTGATCTCATAGCTGGTTCCATTATTTAACTAGTTCCAAATCTGGCTAGCTCTGCAGCAAAGGAATCTGTTATTAAACCTTCTGTTCACATTCTCAGTTTAGTTGCATCTCTGCTGTATGAGACAAACTAAAAGGACTGACTCACCCACTGCTAAACCTCTCAGACCAGAAATAAAAGTTTATTGTAACAACATAAAATGTGTCATAACTAAAGAAAGCTCAACTAAACAAAACTTGAGAACTTTCTGACCTATGAACAAAGGCAGTACTATTAGAGTGAACATTGTCTGATTGTTTGCCCAAATCTACCTGGAAGTCTTTGTTGCCTGCTCATCTGTTGCATCTCCGACAAGAACTCAAAGAAAGGGCCTGTTCAGACCTTGCACTGAGATCTGATCTGGGCTATCTGATCACAAGTGACCAGCTTTAGGTACGTGTGTTCAGACCTGGCATTAACACGTGTCTCCAAATGAGTCTCCAGATCCGATCTCAGTTCCGTGCTCTGTATGCAAGTAAACACCGACATCATCTGGAGCGCAGTAGAATATTTTAACAGCTACTATCTCTAATCCACTGCTGTAGAACCGAGAACACTGTTTTATGTGTGTATTGATTTCCGCCCTGACCTGCACAAAACTCAGAATATAAATTTCCATACACATAATCTCCGGTAATAAAGGAAAATAAAGACATCGGTGATCAATCACAAACAGTTCCTCATACACCAACGTGACCGCTTCAATAATTAACACAGAATCGCACACATGTACTTATATTAAATACTTTGTTTTGTTAATTCTTAGATTTGTTTACTTTTGAACTAGTTAACAGCTACAAGGACATAATATTTTAAAAGGCTCTCATTACTAATGAACAGACATCACTCTGTGCTTTTCTCTTTTCAGGTGTAATTCATAATAGTGCAATCTCAATGCGTCCTGCGGGTGTTCACATCTGTCTTTTATGAGATCAGATCGCCCAGATCAGCTCTTAATGCAGGGTCTGAAGACTCCCTACAGTAGAGCAGATGGTAATGGCTAGTGTGGTAGCGATACTTTCCAGCACATCTAAAAGTTGTAAGTTGTTCATGAGCACATACTGCAGACCTGTAAAATGAAATAATGCAGATTTCCGTTTCCAACATTATGGTACATAAAGCTGAAAGTTGCGTGAATATAACAAGTATATTTCTGAATGTAAGCAACTAACCATTGCAATGAATCATACTCAGCACTATTTATGGTAATAAACAGCGTAATATACAAAACAAGGCATTTTCTAGTTATTCCTTGATGGCACAAATATTAACTTTTGTGCTGAATAGTACAATTTTTTTGTTGGGATTATTTTATAAGAAAATGACTGAATACAAGGTTTGAAGATTAACAGTAGAAGTAGGAAACAATATTTGGAAGGTTAATCGTTAAATTAATAATTGCCATGGTATTAACAGTGAAAACATGTGGTCTTTTCAGCATTATCCTGAAGCAAGGGAGGACTACAAAACTGTGCAAAATGAATGCCATTTCTTAACACACTAGAATGTGAAACTTCTTTTAATTTATCGACTACACAACCGCAGATCAGTTTCTGTAAACACGACACATCGCTATGGTTACAGCTCATCCAATAATCATCCATTAATCAGGGCATGGACTCAGATCTTCTGTGTATGACAGAGTCTTATTCCTTGATTTTTTTCTTTAATTAATAAGAATGGGTCAAATAAGCAGATTACAAAGATTTCTCAAAGCGAGCAGATACAGCTGTGACATCAACCAGTAAGTGGGCCAGGGGTCTATCAGTCAGCAGATCTGCTAGGCTCGTAACCTGCAGCGACAGGTCCTTAACGCGCCGCGTGGACAGAGCCGTAACAGATGCCCAGCTAAGTGCCTGATTAAACCTTAATGCGCAGAAGGAGCCCTGTGCAAGTGTATGTTTTTCTGCAAGAGAGTGTGTGTGTATTGCACAGTGTTAGGGAGAATATGAGATGGGCGCCAGCCCTCCAGCGAGAGAGAGGCCATGCCAGCTGCTTCTCTCCCGAGAGACGCAGCCCCGGAGCTGGGCAGCGAGGCAGGGTAGTCAGGGGAGGCTCCATGGGGCCATGCCACAGTCACAACACAAGTGGCATATGTGATGTGACACTCCATTTATCAAATGAGATTTCATTTTCTAATTATAATACACCTCCATAACCACACATACTCAAATCCCAGAAAATGGGTTTGCCCGTTATACAGTGATCAGGCATAACATTATGACCACCTTCCTAATATTGTGTAGGTCTCCCTTGCGCCTCCAAAACAGTTGTGACTCATCAGAGAATGGACATGGGCCTTCTGAGGGTGTCCTGTGGTGTCTGGTAACAGAATGCTGTTAGTGGGGGGCCTTTGGGTCCTATGAGTTGAGGGGAGGGGCCTCTGTGGATCATCCCACAGATACTTGAACAGTTTGGGATCTAGTGAATTTGGAGGCCAGGTCAACACCTTGTTCTTCATGTTTTTTGAGTTGTTCCTAAACTGTTTCTGTGTTTTCATCCTGCTGGGGATGCCTGCTGCATCAAGGAGTGTCATTGCTATGGGGTGGGGGTGCCAGGTCTGGTCTAGGTGGGTGGTACATGTCTAAGTAACATCCACATGAATGTCAGGTATAAAAATGTATTGTCACTGGACGGACGTTTTTGAAGGGGGACATATAATCACGTTAGGAAGCTGGTAACTATAGGAGAGATCATTTTTCTACATTTCCATTTCGTACAAAAATGCATCCAAGAATTAATTTGGCTTTCATGAATGAGAGTGATTTTGTGTGTGTGTGTGTGTGTGTGTGTGTGTGTGTGTGTACGTGTGTGTTTGTTTGTGTGTCCAGGAGGTATGAGTAGTTTTGTGGGTCAACAAGCCAGCAGCCAATAATTTACCCACTGCCAGAAAATTTCATCTGCCTATCATCCTCCACCTCCTTCCCTCCCTCTGTCTCTACCTCCATTCCTCTCTCTCACTGATTATGCCGTCAATACGGTGCGGATGAGAGGAGCTGACAATTGACCAGCCTGGATCAATATCAGCTAATAAGCATGTCAGGAGAGAGGAGAAAAGAGCAAGGAATCGACTGAGAGAGAGAGGCTGAGAGACACAGAGAGAGAGAAGATGAGTGAGAAAGTGACAGAGAGAAAAAGCCAGTTTGATCCAATTCGGCTGCTTGGCGTGTGGAGGTGTAAGTGGGATGATTGGCCTGTTATTGCTGGTTTAATGTTAGGCAATCAGAGCCATAGTGGTCTAGATATCAACAAACATCCATCAAATTGTCCCTTCTTCGTCTTGATACCACCTCCTCTGCCTGGCCCCGCCTGGACGCTGACAAACAATACGACAACAATGAGAGCCGAGCAATGGTGCCATTTAAAAAAACCCCAGGGAGGTTGAATTGATAGCCTTGCTCTCGCTGCACGAGCCAAAAGAAAACACGCTTGTTTGGGGGTTTTGTTTGTGTTGGGGAGATCTTCACTTATTTTATTTTATTTTTTCATTTTCCTTTCTTTCCAGCCTCTTGCCATCTTTCCCACTGGCAGAGGAGCATGCCGTTGTTGATGGTGATATAATAACACAGTCAGGTGTCTGTTGCCAATTCCCTGTCATTTGGACTTTTGCGTAAATCACCATGTATTTTTCTCTTCTTTTCTTTTTACTTTCTCCTTTTCACTGCTCGATTTTCCTTTTTTTCTCAAGGTGTCATTTTCTTTTGCTCAAATTACCTTTCCCGTGGCCTCCCAGACGCCACAATTGCTGGTGTTGTATGGATACTGATGGAAGCTTCTCTGTGTAAATGCAACACTGCTAGTAGCCCAGCCAGTCAACTCTACTTAGTCTAATACTGCCTATTACAGAGGAGCAGGAAGATAAATGACTGACTCTAGATTGACTGAAACGTTGTTTGACTAACTATCTGGCTGACTGAATGACTGCTAAGTGACAGAAAGACAGACTGATCCATTTTCAGTTCACACTATTGTCAGTGATTTGAACTGAATTCCTACCAAACTAAATCGCTGCAAAGACAGATTCTATGATGGATAAAATCGGCCTGATGGAAAAGTTTTGCTGCAGACCAGCTTGCCTCCTAAAAATTGCATTTACTAATTTGCGACAGAAAAGACATTTTGGAACACAGTGCTGCCCAGATCTGCTTTTTTTCTCATCATGACAAAGGAACACCTCTCTGCAAATTACAACAAATGACGCATCTGTACATAAAAAATATTGACTGACAATGTAATTGTGCGTATTTCTCTTTAACAACTGCCTGTGGCATTTAAGGCAAGATTTTTAAGGTTAATTTATGTAGAAGAGAAGAGTTAAATCAAAATTATGTGGCTGAAGAGGATGTAAAGCTTTACTGTCTTCACAACCTATGTGATGTATGAGAACATAAATATTGCAGATGTTTACTGGAAAAAACGCAGCCAGTGAACATCACGCATATGGTGAATACCATTAAGAAGAAGTACATAAAACTACTTTTTATGAGACTCAGTAAGTAAAACAAAAAAAAAAGCTGCTTAAGATTGTTCTGGTTTGTTCAAACCCAAACAGATAAGTTGTCACCTCTCTGTCTTTCAGGACATGTACTGTCCCCTGCCAGACACGTTAATCGGCATACGGAGCCCCCTGCCTTCATATGCAGCCAGCGTCCCCGCCAGGATCAACAAGAAAACGCGTCCCATTCTCCCACACGCGCTGATTGCGGCGTGGACGAAGTGGCGAGTGATGGAATGGAGGGGACGGGCGAGGAAGTGAAAAGGGAGGAGAGCGACATTCTCATTTACATGTTTATAGCTCCTCGGTAGGAAGGGACGGCACTTGCTTGCGTGTGTTCGACGGACATGTCCAATTATCAACCCTGTTGTTTCCTCGACGGCATTTTCTGAGTGCTCGACATGCAAACGCGCGCAACAAACACACACTTGCGCAAGCCAGCTGTGCTTGATGGGAGAACTGGCTGGTTAGTGTAGTGTGGTATGCTTGTGAGCATAAGGGTCATGTGTCATATGGCAAGGATGGAGTCAGCTGTGTTTTAATGACAGCTGTATGTGTGTGTGACACAGAGAGAGACGGAGAGAGAGACACACTCATCTGGGTCAATGCCCACCTGCCCACACACACACACACACAGTCAAAAACACCAGACACACACTGGATGAGACATAACATATGCCATATGGCAAACATACAAACTCAAGCATACCTAATGTGTTATTACCATGTTAATGCAATTCTCTTCATCACCACGGCAACAAGAATGATTGACAGGCAAGAAAAGGTTAGAGAGGGCGGTAAAGAAAGAGAAAATAAGTGTTTATATTAAAAAAATGATACCAAATGCATCATTTTAACCCCTCTGCCCCACAAACTCATGCACGACGATAAAAAAGAGATGCATCGATTTATTCCAGCGCGGCCCCCCAAAAATAATCAAAAGGCCCAAAACGTGAGCTGAAAGGAGGCTAACCGCACAATCACGTGCCATCTGATAGCCGGCTTCTCATCTCATCTCCTCGTTCCTCGGCCGCCCGCCCTCGCAACTCCGACAAACGCACACAAATACACACCCGGGATGGGAGGAGAGAGAATATTAAAAACAAACAAACAGAGAATTGACTTACTGAGAAGAATTACAGAGGTGCTGATTACATCTGACCCCTCACCTCTGCTGTCAAAAAGCGCTCCTCTCGTCTCCCTTGTTCTCTCCTCCATTTATATGTCAGCTCTCATCAGCCACTTTGTTAACCTCTGCGTTCCTGCTCAGAGTTTTCTCCCATCGTTTCGTTCTCGTCACCTTCACGATTCTTGGGGTGTATTTTTATTTGAGAGAAGGAGAGCTCCTGGGTAGTAGGCGCCGAGTCTTTCCTGCTTTGCTACTCATATTTTGAACAAAAATTAAGTAATGAGATCAAGATGGATATTAAAGTGGAAACAAGAATAAAATGAAAATAGATTTTCCTCTCAAAGCACCGGCTGATAGACGATAAAGGACAAGCCCAAACCTCCAATTGCTACTCTTTCTCCCCCTGACTTATTGACTGACCGACTGAACAGCTGACTAACTGACCCTCTTTCAGTTTATAACAACACCTGCATCCATTTCCCTTTGACGCAGGTATTTTCTAGAATAGTATTACGGCCCAACTGTCATTTAATTGCCCCTAATTTGTCCCAATTTTCTGCTCATGATTTCATTCCGACTGTCAGGAGCTCAGGAGAGGGTTGCACTGAATCGCTTATCTGTGCGCTGCATGTGTGCATTGTCTTTTTTGTTACACTACCCTGCCTGTTTATTATTATCCATTTGTCTGTATTTGTTCATGATATTGCTGATATTTCAGTTTAGAGCAGGAAGCTACTATATCACCAGCCCTACCTGTTAGAAGTGGCGGACATTTAAATCATACAGTCAGTTATGAAGCTAGTGTTATTCCAACTGAGTTTCTAATCTTTTCTAATATATTTGAGTGATTTTCCGTGTGTGTTCTTTGTTTTGACTAAATCACATTTTTACATATGAAGTCTGGACGATATCTGCAGAATCAGGGCCTGCCTTTTTGTAGAGTTGCCTATTCTTGTAGCAGACAACAGGAGATGGCCTGTATTCTCCCACCCTTTGGTTTAGGTTAGGGTTAGGGCCTGGGTAGAGCATACAAGAGGAGGAGTAGTCATTCATAGTGATGACAGTTTTTGCAGTGTTATTGCTGATACGCCCAAATACATGTAGTATCAGCAAGCTGAAAAGAATACGAAGCAGCTACAATCAGCGCAACATCATCAACATCATCAGCATAACGCTGACTTTTTAGTAGGGAGCTGACAGTATAAAGTCTGTTAAATATCCCAGCTGACTCATTCGATGTCAGCAAAATGTCCAGGCTACAGTGAGAAAAGGGGATCAAGTGTCACAAACCTATAGTACGGTTGAACCGAACAAGGCTAATCTGGGTCACACAGAGGTTAAGAAAGGAAGCTTCAGGAACTTCTCAAATGTTTGTACACACAGATCACCTAGTGAACCCAGAAGTAAACCAATCAACTGATGCTCTAAACCTCACAAAACACACAGGTGAACATTCATCAGTAGTCACACAAACTAACCAAAACATACATACGAATAAGGCAAAATCCGTCTTTAACTTAAATGTATGACTCGTTCAAGTGATTGTAGCTCAGCACCAACATTTTCATGATTTCAGTTGCAACAGTTCTAGTATGCTGTAAGTACAGTATAAATTGTACAGATTGTAGTTTACTTAAAAAAATAATAATAATAATAATTCAAGTGAATTTCATATTTCCTTTATCTTTTGAACATATTCATTAATTTTCACAGTGACAAGGACACTAGGGTTTCTTTCAGCATGAATGGGCGAAAAGGCTGTAATAGAGCTAATTTATTTAATGTTTAAGTATTAGTTATGAAAGCTACGGTAGCCAGCTGTAATCTACAAGTGAACTATGTCTTCCCTAAAAACACACTAATCTAAAAACTGTTTTGGTGCCCAAGGTCTGAGACCTGTCTTATGTGGGACATATAACAGAGCTGGCTGATCTGTTAAGGCACTTACTTGCGTAAAGCCACTTAAGGTCTCTGATACACAATTGTTAACATGCAAGCTACCTGGATTATGAGTTGGTTAGTCAAAGAGATCAAGAGTGGAAGTGCCCCATTAAACCTATTAAGTTGCTTGTTTAGGTTTAACCATAATTTGCTACCTCAGCAGTTAGATAAGACAGTCCAATTAACCATTTTAGTCAGCAGCTTTGGGGAGGCCGTAGCTTAGGCCCTGCGATCATAACACAAGGAAGTGTTCCCTTTACCATCTACCAGGTAGCACACCAGAAACCGAATGAAGAAATGCATAAGAACACAACTTAAAACCGCTGACAGAAGAAGTGATCATTATGTACTGCCATAACGTAAACCCTGACTAATCCAGCGCTGACTTTCTTGAACTGAATTATCTACTAGGTATATCCAAAAAGTGTAGAAAAGGCAAATGAAGTTTTTGAGAATATGTTTCATCACTCGCTCAAGTAGCTTCTTCAGCTCTAAGGCACTGGTCTGAAGTTTGAGGTATCAACAGGAAACTCTGTGGGTATAACCCATCAGAAACTTGCTTGACTTGTTTCTGATAATGACCAGGTACCGGAGCAGCTAATTTATTGAGGGGGGACTGTTTGTCCCTGTCCTCTTTCCCTATGGTGCTCTAGCGACCCATTATCAGTCAGAGGCTCCAGCCTCAATGTGTGAACTGGGCTGAAAGCTCTTGGGGACAGAAGTTAAAACTGTATTGTAAATAGATGGCAGATTATATCTCATTCCACCTCTTCTGTTTAGAGAAGGTTCTTTCAATCTGACATAGATGGCTATAAACAGTATATGATACAGAATGTAGGATAGGCACAAACCATTATACACAAATGAGGCATAACATTATGACCACCTTGCTCTTGGGCCTCCAAAACAGTTGTGACTCAGTCAGAGAATGGACATAGGCCTTCTGAGGGTGTCATGTGGTGTCTGGCAACAGATTGTTGTTAGTGGGGGCCTTTGGGTCTTATGGGTTGAGGGGAGGGGCCTCTGTGGATCATCCCACAGATACGTGATCAGTTTGGGATCTAGTGAATTTGAAGGTCAGGTCAACATCTTGTGTTGTTCTAAGTAACATCCACATGAATGACAGGTCCAAAAGTTTCCCAGCAGAACACTGAACTGTGACAAGATGGTCAATGTTATTAACTTCTTCTGTCAGTGGTTTTAATGTTGGTGTGGTCAGTGGTGGCTGATCAATGTATGTGTCCATTTTCACAGTTCAAAGAAAAGAGTCAGACAGTGCAATTGATGCAACTCCCTGATGTGTTTTTAATAGTTTTCCCACAACAACAGAGGAACTGGCTAAACACGTAACACTATGAGTATGATAACAGTTTTTTTATAGGATTTATTGGAAATTAAAAAAAACACAGATTACCACAACACTCTGTCCACTGTGTGTGTGTTTTCTTAGCTATAGTGTTGAGACAGTCCACCGTAGTGGACTTGATCAGAAACATATCACTGGTGCTCAGTCGTCTGAATCCTGTGACCCAGATTGTTGAGCCTGCTATTCCTTTCTTTCTCATCTCTCTACATCTCGTACTCTCTCTGAGTCCTTCTGTCTGTCTAACACATACACGCACACACACAGACACACACACACTCTGTTTCTAATGACAGCAGTGTGATAGTTAACTGGTGCTGGAGTGGAGTTGCAGTGGTGTGGCAGGGGCTGATTTGGCAGCAGTCACAGCTGAAAGGCTTTTATCCTGCATGGTAGAAAGCACAGAGATGGACATGCACAAGGACCCCTAAGGCACACACACACACACACACACACACACACACTCACGTACACATAAGGAGTCTACTCAAGTGTTTGTTGGGTCTGAGAAGGCAGAAAAAAATAGAAGAAAGTCGGAAAGGAAGAAAAAGAGTCTGACACAGAGGAAGAAAGACCTCAGGATGATGTTACTGTATGTTGCTAGGAGATAAACTGCTATTTTGTATTACCCAGGGGGCTTTGCAGCAGTCTATGGGTCTATCGGTCAGTGTACAGATCAATGGCTCTTCAGACCAGTGCTCTACTGTATAATACCACATCAGGTCAGACACGTGTGCAGAGGAAGACAAGAATCTTGGAGAAGAAATCAAAGAGGTTCACAGATGCTGCCGAATTTTCCAAACTCGGAGGAAAGCCAGTCAGTACTGTTTCTAGTTATTCCACAGATGACAAGAGGATGCGCCTTTGACTGATGGAGTTATATTGAACCAAATTCCTTAACAAGCCAGAGTCCAATTATGCAACTGTGTCGACACATAGATCATAGGTTAAAGAGAGGCGAAACAAGAGAGACCATAAAACAGCAAACCAGTTATCTGGCTATTATAGAGTTCATTCTCATTATAGGTTCTTAGCAGTCTGGGCTCGTCCTTTTAATCCTTGTGCAGACAGTAAACATATGATTGTGCAAATGGTGAAGGGAGATATGAATAGCCAGGCAAAGTGCACAGGCCATGACTGCACACAAGACTGGTACTGCAAAAGGGTTTTAGATTGGAGCGCTGCAGAACCATTTGTGTGCTAAGAAGAACCACACACAAATGACTGGGATTACTCAATATTGTATGATTTGGAGCAAAGCCACTGACACAGAAAGAGGACGTAAGAGGTAAGGACAGAATGCCACAGAAGTGGAAGGAGGGAAGCTTGTTCAGGTCACAACGTGTGCATCATGTTCATGAGAAGTGTGTGCAGTCTCCACTTGGACAGATGATTTTTTTATCTCCAAATGACAAGATACAGGGTTGTAACAGTTTCACTGCTCCTGTGTCATAACAATTGGCCTGCATGTTGGGAAAGTGCAAAACATGCTTAAGAAGGAACTTCCTTACAAAATGTTCCTTCTATCACACACTGCATACATACAGTGCTGCTTAAAATTATTTTAAGCAGTTTCTCTCTGAGTTTCTGACAATTCTGCATTAAAGTCCTGACAGTAGACAAAGAGAACCCAGTAAAAAATTGAAATATTATACTTTGGTATGTTGTTTATTCAGGAAAATAATATATACACAATATTGCATATTTGTGAGGTGCAAAAGTAAGGGCACCTTTAGGATTACAGGTGGTTTATACTTCTGCAATAAGTTGGCACAGAGGCTACGACGACAACACATACACCTATGCAGAGCCTTAGCAGGGCCTAGAGCCGTAGCTGACATGCACCTCCCCAGAAATGTAACCACGCACGGCGCCGACGCAAACCACAAGAGCTGTGATTGGTCCACTTGGTAGTAGCGTGTTTCCGCTTTAGTATTTCCAACTGCTTCTCCATCTCCGCAATTTTCGAACTGATTGCTTTGGATCAATAAGGAATTGATAAGGTTAACTGAGGAGGTTTGGAGACACAGACATTCGTATGACTTGGGTTAGCCGAAATGTCGCCGAAATTCTGCCAAAATTTTGCCAAAGGTTTCAGTCGCCATTGTTGAAAGTGAAGGAAGCAAGAAGTCGAAACGAGAATGGCAGCTGGCAAAAAAGACACAGTGCCAACTAGCTTTTGGGTGGCGTTGTTACAGAGCGAGACAGACTGACGAGCGCACAAGTATAAATGGCTTGCATTGTTGTTGGCTACATGCACGTACAAACCTATAAAACCAAAGTAGAATTATTTAGCTTAAATGAGAGGCTCATGTCTAGAGAATAAACAACACTGCATTCCAGCATCGGAACCTCATCCCGTCTGTGAAACATAGGGTGGTAATGTTCTTGTTTGGGTCTGTTTTGCTGCATCTATGCCAGGACGGCTTGCCATCATTGATGGACCAATGTATTCTGAATTATACCAGCGAATCCGAAAAGAAAATGTCTGTGAGCTGAATCTTAAGAAAACCTGGGTCATGCAGAAAGATAACAAGCAAAAGAATGTTTAAAGAAGAACAAAATGAATGTTTTGGAACAGCCAAGTCAAAGTCCTGACCTTAATCCAATAGAAATCTTGTTGAATGACCTGAAGCAAACAGTTCATGTGAGGAAACCCACCAACATCTCAGAACTGGAACGGTTCTGTTCTGAGGAATGGGCTAAAATTCCTCCCAGACGATGTAAGCGACTGATTGGAAGTTATCTGAGATGTTTAGCTGCTGTTATAGCTGCACAAGGGGGTCACACCAGATACTGTAAACAAGGATAAACTTACTTTTGCACCTCACAGATTTGTACAAATGCTTTCAGTTTCATTTGTTTAATTGGGTTTGTCTTTGTCTATCATCAGGACTTGGTCATTTTTATGCAGACATGTAGAAAACTCTAAGGAGTGTACATACCGTACATACAGCATACTGTACAGGTAGTTATTCAGTAACATTTAGTGAGCACAATCTGTTATATATTTTAATAATGCTTTTTAAGAAGGAAGACGTACAATTCAGTTAATTTAACAAGTAGTTTCATGTTCATGTGTCACCATTAAGATAAAATTACTATTAAATGACTGATATTGTGGAAGAAAGATTTCTGAACATTTAAAATAGATTTCTGCTTCATACCCTACCAACACAAACACGCACTGAGCCACTGCAGGGCGTATGGACTGCAGCTACAGGGCCTATCTAGTACAGTGTTTCTCCCTCGCTGGTTTGACTATGGCACTTATCTGCCTACTGCAGAGAGAAGAGAGCAGATAGCACACAGATGAGCTCCGCTGCCAGTGTGTGTCTGCGCATGAGTGTGTGTGTTCATACTGTATGTGAGTTCTTCCGCCTTTCTTTTTTTCCCCATATACGAATATGTACTTTGCGCGCGTGTGTGTGCATTTGCCATTCAGCGTACTGCACCGGAGTGTGTTTGTCTTCCTTTACCTTTTCCACTTATCTTGACATGCAAACCCCTCTGTGTGAAGGTGTGAGATGTGAGTAGTGGCGTCTGACTGTGAGGAGATTTGAGCTGCGGTAATATTCAGGTTTGGGATCCCTCTCTCTCTCTGTGGGATTAACCTCAGATGGAAGAGATCTGCCCTGCAGTCTGTTGACAAAGCCACAGTTATGTATGATACAAAAGCTCAGTAAACGTATGCCACGTTGAGGCCAGACCTTTCATAGGTAGATCACAGATGCAGAACATTTTTTTCACTTCGTGAATCTGTATCCAGTATAAATGCTATGAGAATATATATATTTTTTTGTGCATAAGCATTACATTAACAACATGCATATGCATACGTTATGTTGTCTTATATCTCTTTTACAGTTAACTGCGAAGTTATTTCATCTATTAGTCAATCTATATAAAAATTAGCTACTAATTTGGTGAAAGTGATTTTACAGGCAAACATGCAAAACATTCCCTGATCCAGATTTCAAATAGTAAGCAGTTATTGCTTTTTGGATGTACATTTTGTACAGTTTTGAGCTGTTCAATTCAAGAACAAAAAGAAATCCAAGAATATAAAGCTGGGCTGAAGGGAACTGTAAAAACATGGCTTCATTGTTTGGCCATTTATGTGTGTCTTTCTGTAGATTCTTTTTGGAGTATTGACTTTACTTTAGGGGCAGCACAGTGGTGTGGTGGTTAGCACTGATGCCTTACAGCAAGAAGGTTCATCTGGGGCCTTTCTGTGTGGAGTTTGCATGTTCTCCCTGTGTCTGCGTGGGTTCTCTCCGGGTACTCCGGCTTCCTCCCACTGTCCAAAGACGGTGTTAGCCCTGTGATAGACTGGAGACCTGTCCAGGGTGTACCCCGCCTCTTGCTCAATGACAGCTGGGATAAGCTCCAGCCCCCCCATGACCCTTCACAGGGCAAGCGGTTGTAGAAGATGAAGATGAAGAAGACTTTACTTTATGAACTTTATAAATATACTGAAACCTAATGAGAACCATTGTCAAATTCATTCAATCACATAAAGTCGATTCAGACCTGAATCACAAATAAATTCTGATTGGAGTTTTTATTGAAAACCAGGAAACACAAATGGAGATTGTTCTTACCTCAACACAACCTTGGCATAATTCAAAGGGAAATGAAAATGCTTATCTTTCATAGTTAAAAAGAAACTGGAATAATTGACCCTGTACATGTTTTTACTGAAATGCTCAAAGTTGGTTTAATTTTAATAGCTTATCATGCTTAATTCACAAAACAGTGTTCATGTGTGTGAGTGTGTGTGTGTGAGAGAGAGGGAGAGAGAGAGAAGAGGAAATTGAGGTAGAGTTATAAAAAGTAGGAGAAAAGACTGTATTCTGAACACATATTTGTGTTCTCGAAGCCCCGTGGGCATATCTCTATTGTGTGTGTCTGTGAGTGCATGTGTGTATGTGAGGGAGAGAAAACGAAGAGAGAGAGACCACCATGGGTCATCCGTCCATCTGTCCAGCCAACGGTCAATTTGGAGGCAGAGAATAGAGGCATTGAGTCAGGTAAATGGGTGGCGAACACAAAGTGTGTGCCTATGTGTGCACGCGAGTTAGTGTGTGCGTGTGTGTTCGCCCGCATTGAAAGGCAACGGTGAGTCGGACCAACTCTATCACTCTGGATGAATAGGGACACCCAGGGATGAACGGATGGAAAGAGACGGAAGAATGGGACAGGAGAGGCGGACGATGAGGAGTGACAGGTGGAGGTTATCTGGCCACAGAGAGGGAGGACGGGAGGCACCCATCGGAGAGAGGGAGCTATTGTACATTATTAGCTGGCATACAGTAAAAATACCTTGTATAAGCACAAACACACACTGGGCTTCAGTGAACAGATAGTTCCATCATGAATCGTAATGTACTTTCAGTAGATGCGTGCTACATGCGTAAGTATTCTCAAGCAATTTAATGGAACAATATTGTTGCATTGTTGTTTTACCCTTTTAAATAAGTGTGACGTGATGGTTCACTACTGATTTATGATATTCTTTACAATCCTACAACATTACCCAGTCACCCTTTTCATGTGCTTATGAAAGTTTTGCTTTACTGTTTTCCCCAGCAATAATCCTCAGATCCCCAAACTCAAAGAAGTATTTTATATTTACACTATACTATGTTAGGTTGGATTCAACAGAGAGAAGGCGTGACAGTTAGCTTGGGCCCATTGTCACTAGAAGGACTGAGAAAAAAAGTGGTTACTTTCGACATGAAGGGATGGACTTTCAGACTAAAAATCAGAACTGAACTTTGCATTTTTAAATCATTACTTGTGTGTATTCAGATATCTGCAGGCTATAAATCATGACGCATTCATCTGCTCGTCATCATGACACAAGGCATGGCTTCTATGAGAGAAAGCCTCAACTTAAAGTGAGGGACTTTTAAATATTTATATACCGTTGGAAAAATGAGTTCACATACTCACCCATTAAGCTAATGGGTATGATCTATACCAGTATACCAGTATCTTCAGTTGGTTTTCTGTGGCAACATTCTTGCGTTGGTGCACCGGTAGCAATGCATTGTATTACAACCTGCAGTGATTGTTTGCCAGAGCTGAAGAGTGGGGCAACCGTTGCAATGAACACTTCATAGGCTACATCAACTTGCCGTATGGTGCAACCAACGGTGGAGACACAAGAATTACAAATGTAAACATGGTTCTATGATGTAATGAGTTCATTGTCCTTGTGAGTGAGGAAGAATAAAATAAAACACGATATTAAAAAAGAAGAATTACAGTTTACAAAGTGATTGATGGCAGGGACAAATACAGGTTACAGCTGGTATTGCTTTTCCTAAGTGGAGAGCACTGAAAGAAGGTAAGGGACTGTAGACTGTAGACTCTGTAGACTCTGTTGTTTGAGGAAATCACATCCTCTACATCCACAGACTTCTTGTTGCTTCTATTGTTTTTCCAATTGAGAAAATGGCCACCAATGAGCCCAACACCACTTCCATTTATATACACAACTGGCGTAGTGGCAATGGGGGAAATCTAGGCGACTGTTCAACTCTAAAACCATTTCTTTCTCCTGTTTACAGCACACACACATCAAGGGAACTCAACCCAATACCCAGGCCTGCACAAACAGACTTAGACGTATATATTTACACAAACACCCCAAGGTCAGCAAAAGACTCCTCATTTCAATTAACAATTAATATGCTTCAGAGACAGCTGCTAAATATAAACTAGTTTGCCATCTCTCTTTTTCTCTCTTCAGTATGTCCGCCGTTTGTTTCTCGGCATTCATGGCCCTCACTCGGATCTTCCCTCATTTCCTTCTCCTCCTGCGGGGTAGTAACTGTTCATCTCTGTCATCTCTCTCTTTTCACTTCTCTTTTTCTTCTCTCTCTCTCTCTCTCTCTCCCCCCCACCTCAGGGCCACTCCAGTCTAAATGGAGTGATTAGTCTAAAGTGGGTGCTGTCAGTGAGATCATCCTAAGATAGAGTCCTATCTGGAATGACCTGAGCCGACAGCAGACCAGCTCCAGAGAGACAGAGAGAAAGAGAGACACTATTAAATGTTCTATTTGTGACAGCTGGCTCCAGGCTGTGCCACCGCCATGCCTCCTCTCCTCAGAGCTCCATCTAGATCCAGCAACAGCTCTTGCTCTGAGCTGTGTCACCCAGTCTCTCTCCATAGAGTTAATGCAGAGGAGAGGAGAGGAGAGGAGAGGGTTAAAACAGAATAAGAGGAGTAAGGTAATAAGGAAAGAAGGTAGGAGAAGGATGAGGAAGAACTTATGTTGTTAGAGAGAAATTGGGGAGAATAGAAAGAATAATCCAAATACTGCATGTATTGTGCAATTTAGACTGGCAGCAATCAGATATTCAACCTTAAAGAGGGACAAAGAAGTAAGGACAGACAGAAAAAAAGAGAAAAGGTAAGGACACACTAAACTGACATCACAGAACTACTGGAAATGAAGGTTGACGGTGACGTCTCATATGCGTCAAAAAGTTTCGCTTGAGCACACCACAAAGACTACCGCCAACGGCCCACTGATACATACTTTCTGCACCTGCATAAAAGACGTTTATTCTCCTGGGAAACTGGAAGAGCTATTAGCTGGGAGGTTAAGAAGCTAGGAAGAACTATAAATCGTTGTACAGATATGGCTTCTCCTACGTCATGATGGTCAGTTTATCCATTCTAGATGGATACTTGATGAAGATGACAATTGAGAGTGTATGACCTTTGCCCTTTGTCACCTTTGTCACTTCCATTTCTCTTTTTGTGCACTGCATCTCTCTCTCCATGCCCGGAAAGCTGACAACAGAGGTCCAACTATTACTAACTGTGCAAGACACCGCGGAAAAAAAAAAAGTTCAACTCAAGGTGATTAAAAAAAAAAAATTGAGGAGAACAAGAGGACAAAGAGCAGAGAATATAGTGAACGCTGCAAATACTGCAAGTATAGTGCAAAGTTTAGACTCTCTTGGGATGAATCAATCATACATCTCCATTAGGGGAGAGGAGAGGGTTTAAGAGAGGTGAGGATTAAATCAGACCAACACCCAACACATTAACGAAATAAATCGAGACATATGATCATAAATACATACGGTGGCTTAAAGATTAAAAGGCTTTGGCCTCCACCTGTCTCTCTCCCTCTCGTCCACACATGCAAAAAAAGGACAAGGACAGAGCGTAACAATAGGCTGCAGAGGGCACAGGCTGACAAAAGCCATTTCATCACGGGTTAACCTCATTCACACATTAATCTGCCACAATAGCTTCCTAATCACATAATCCACAGAAATTATACAGACAACACCTTAAATTATGATTGCACAGCTGGAGGGAGGGAGGATTAACACACAGGAAAGTGAGGTGACTGTGCATGTGTAACCTCATAAAACTGATGTATACTGGTCAGACATAACATTATGACCACCTTCCTAAAATTGTGTAGGTCTCCCTTGTGCCTCCAAAACAGTTGTGACTCATCAGAGAATGGACATGGAGGGTGTCCTGTGGTGTCTGGAAACAGAACGTTGTTAGTGGGGGCCTTTGGGTCCTATGGGTTGAGGGGAGGGGCATCTGTGGATCATCCCACAGATACTTGATCAGTTTGGGATCTAGTGAATTTGGAGGCCAGGGCTTTTTTTTTGCATGTTTTATGAGTTGTACCTAAACTGTTATTGTGTGTGTGCCTGTGTCAGGCTGCATCCTGCTGCCATCAAGAAGTGTCATTGCTATGGGGTGGGGGTGCCTGGTCTGGTCTAGGTGGGTGGTACATGTCTAAGTAACATCCACACAAGGGCCAGGGGCAGGAGCAGAGCATTGCATTGTCACAAGACGGTCAATGTCATTTACTTCTCCTGTCAGTGGTTTTAATATTGTGGCTGATCGGTGTAAAACTGAGATGTGAGCTCGTTACACACACTCTCATGCTGGTGTTAAGGTTTGGCTGTATTATTTGTCAAGTGAGCATAACACTCTACCTCTCAAAAAACTCTCTGTGGGATGCATTGTTGTGCTGTGTGTGTGTGTGTGTGTGCGTTGGTGCATATCTCTGTGTGTGTAAACATCATTATGTTCGCGGCTGTTTAGAAATGGAAGCCATTCGTCCCACTTGACAACACAGAACTACACTAATCATGGCAGTGTTAAAACACTCAACATAATGTATGATCCTGCGTTCACACACCTACACACTGACACTAACAGACACGCACAGGCGCCGCGCTATTGAGCAGATGTATGGGCGAACTGGGTGATCAACAACTCAAGTGTTTTGTTATACCCGAAAAGTACTTCTCATTAAGGTAATGTTACAAACAGCAGTTGACCTGTGGATGTATGTGAATGGCTGTGTGTGCCTGTATGTGCGCACTGTGTCTGTAATGCCAGAGTATAAATGAGTAGGTGCTCACAAACTGTTTGAGTGTGTATCGAGTATAGTGCCACGGAGAGATAAGTTTCTCCCCCTATGCAGTCATCCAAATCATGTGTAGCCTGTGCGTGTGTGTTTGTGTCTAAAACCAGGCTCTTGAGTTAGACAAGGTAGGATTAAGGAGAAGGGATAGACTTTCAGAGGCAGCGAGAGAGAGATGCTGCACAGAGCCCATCTCGTATGCATTGAAAATTTCTTCTTCACTGCAATTATTCAAGAGCTGCTGTTTGCCGGAGAGGGATGAGCAACAGGAAGAGAGGCAGTGAGAAGAGTCAGATGGTGGATTAACATGAGGTTAGATGGCGTGGGTAGGTATAACAGTTTACCAGAGCGCTGAATTCAGAATGCCAGGGCGAGAATGTGTGCGAGTGCGTGTGAGTAGGTGGATAAAGTGAGTAAAAGATAAAGAAATCTAATCTATGTACAGTACATAAGTGGGACTCGGCTGCTCCGGCTGATAAAAAGTGTCAGAAGGTAATGAAACACTGGTGAACTGTATTATGGCCTGGAGTGGAGGAGAGGACAGGCTTTAGATGGGTGCAGGTAGAGAGGAAAGAAGTAAGGGAAGAGACAAAGAAGTTCCAACTTAAGTGGTAAATGAAAGAAAAACAAGCGACCAAAGAGCTAAAAATATACTGTACACTGCATGGACATTAATATATGAATTTGGCTGATCCAATCACAAGCAAACATGTCAGTCAGTTCTGTTTGCAAAGACCAATTGTGTTACTGTTTGGCAGGAGATTAAAGGAAGAAGAAGTCAATCAGTTCAGATAAACAGGCCAACTGGAAACAAGAAAAAAAGAGGTACAAAAGAAGAGCTGAGGCTTTTGTGTCCGCTGTGATAGTTGCCCGTTACTTGCTGTCGCACTTTCATTTGACTCTGCTGAAGACGGTGGAGTGAGTAGGCAGTCCTTCAAGACATAAACGCGTATTTTCCACGACATATTCGTGTTCATACTGCTGAAAGAATGAGGCCACACACGGTCCAGACATCCATGAATGTTTTCCGATTGATTGGATCTCAATGTGTTCGTTAATGTGTCGTGGGTGTGTCCACAGCTTTACTTAGAGTTGCTCATGATCTTCCAAACAGCACATGTTGAGCTGTTTCGTGTCTTGAGATGCATTAGTCTTCAAGCTTTCCAAATACAGAAATGCAGCGATTTTGCACACTTTTTAATGTGTCAATTGTAATACTACATTGTCCTTTACAGCACAATATTTCTGAGAGCTATTTCTGTTATTCTGTGGGTTATTGTTGAAGGAGGAATTGTGCTACGGCAGGAGGGAAGATAGATTGTGTCCATGCTTTTGAGTCTGTATGCAGGTGTGCAGCACAAAGCCCGTGGAAAAACCTCGGCTCACACTTTCACAAACACTATAACATCTTAACTTCTTTTTGAATCTGTACCACAGGTCACAGATGAATATGAAAAAGCAAAATTGAAATAGGAAAATGAAGACGCGTCTGCGACTCCGAAGATATAAATGCAGCTGCCATTCTCAGCATTTCATTCATTCATTCATTCATTTTCTATACCCGGTTATTCCTGTTAAGGGTCGCGGGGGTCTGCTGGAGCCTATCCCAGCTGTCATCGGGCGAGAGGCAGGGTACACCCTGGACAGGTCGCCAGTCCATCGCAGGGCTAACACAGAGACAGACAACCATTCACACTCACACCTACGGCCAATTTAGAATCACCAATTAACCTAATGAGCATGTCTTTGGATGGTGGGAGGAAGCCGGAGTACCCGGAGAGTACCAGTGACCTTCTTGCTGTGAGGCATCAGTGCTAACCACCTCGCCACTGTGCCGCCCTCTCAGCATTTCATTCAACACCTAATTTCTGCATCATTACTCACTTTTCAACCCTTTCAGATTAGTTGAAGAGGAAGAAGATTATTTCATGCACACATAACACTTCAAGAAAAAGCTGCAACATCCAACGCTATTCCAAGCAGTGAAAGCTCTCGGTTGCCAGCTAATCAGATTGTTCTTGCTGCAGGCTTGCCTCTAAACATATAGAGCCTACACCCGGCTGATGCTAAAAGCCTGACTTAGTCCTTTTAAATATTGCATGGCACTAATGTTTCACAGCCTGGCACAGATTGGCAACACATAGTCTCATGGGTGAAGTGTGGGTGTAGGGGTGACAGCGTAAAGAAATGTGGAAAGACACAGTAGTTCACAGTTTGTCATTAAACTGTTGAAATCTAAACATAAATTCCAGTGTTAAAGCTAAGTTATAGAAAGATTAAACCCCCACAGAGTTGTCATGATTGGTGAAATGTGCTTTAGAGACCAAAACCAGTTTTCAACGCGGAATAGCATTAGTTTATCATAACAAAATATTGGTGAAATGAACAAGTTTCACGGCAGATAATGCGTTATTTAAAGGCTGGGTGCCCTGTCACTCCCGCTATATGGATATACGCTGATCTAATTATCTCCTGAATGACTGCAAATGACACAAAAGTTATATGGGTGAGTAAACAATGGTATTTTATGCCAGAAATAAGGTCCAGGTTGTAAAAAACAGTAGTTCCCCTTTAAGTCACTTTTGGAGCCAGCCTCAAGTGGCCATTTAAGGAACTGCAGCTTTTGTCACATGTCTATATTGGCTTCAGTTTTCATTGCCAAATGTTGCTGCTTGATTTCACCAAAAAACTAAAATACACTTTACAGTTTTTTACAATGACCGCAACTTTCTTGAGTTGCATCAATATTATATATATCATATAAATCTATGATTGATAAAAATGTGTAATTCAAGGCACAGTTCAAATGGGACCTCGCCACTGCTTTCTGAAATGAGGTCCTACGGTTTCAAGACTTAGGCTCTCTGCAGCTGTTTGAAATAACTGACAAGATATGCAAAGTATGATGGATTTAGACACCGCTCATTTGACCCACCTTTAAAGCAGGCTTTGGTTTAGTTGCTTTAAAGATGCAGCAGCTTCTCATTAAATACTTCATTCTCTGAGCCCACTCTTGCTCAGTAACATCTCCATCACCACTCTCAGCGTAATCTTTCACACATACATTTTCCATGCTGTTTCTGTCACTTTCACTCCCTGCATAAATCTCACTACCAGGTCTACTTTCCCTTTTTATCTTCCTCTCTCTCTCTCTCTCTCTCTCCTTCCCTTTCTTTTTGTGTGACATGTCCTGTTAGCATTAGTGAGGCGGCTAACTGGAAAACCATCTGTTTGGTGTACCTCTTTAGCCCATTACGTGGTTGTCTGAGTAGAGCACTCACAAGGTGTGTACAAGAAAGAGGGAAATTCACAAACGTAAAGCAGGGAATAAGGCGGGAAGGTATACAAATACGTCCTGGCTGCTTGACAAGACATCTCTATAGTGTTGTGTGTTGTGAGAGCATGTGCGTGTTTGTGTCTGTACGAGTGTGTCTGTGTATCTGACAAAAAGGTTTGTCTCTGTATAATGGGACAGCGGGATCTTGACAATGTTGATTTGGAAACCCCGAAGGGTGCCTGCATCAAACACCCACACCTACTCACACACACGCACACACACACACACTGGGGGGGAGGCCCTCATCAGAGGAAGGTGCGTTGTTTTACCAACACAAATCACATCAAGTGATTAGACACAGCACAGTCACCGTGGAGACAGGTGGGAATGGCAACAGATGATGAAACAGGGCTTCTATCAAGAAATCACACAACACACACACACGCACACAAATCCCATATGCAAGAATGCAACCACACAGGCACTCAATCAAACGCACATGACCCACCCACGCACGCACACACAGAGGGACGCCATCAGGAAATCAGCAGCCAATCAGAATAATTTGACTGGGATGATGACAGGTCTGTCCAATCTGCAGCCGCTGTCACCACAAGAGAGCATCGTTATCGCCACACACACACACACACACACACACACACGTTCTTAGCGTCTGTAGGTGTGACTTTAAATCTGTGTGTATTCAAAAGCACGACAACTGCTCAGTTTAAACACGTGTGTGTGTGTGTGTGACTGTCCATCCAGGCTGCTTGCATATATGTCTAGTAGGTTAAGGAGCATGTGGCTGACCGCCGTATTCATTCATGCATCTGTGTATGTAATTTTACATGCGTACTGTAGGTGCTCAGCTGTTCTTCGCACTGAATACAAATCCAGCGGAGTGTCAGTCAAACTAGCAGCGTTTGTCTCCCTGGCAATTTCCATGAGATTCGATTTAGAGGGCTAATGTATAATAGGCCCTCGAAGGGAGGTGGGAGAGTATTAATTGAGATGGACTGAGCGAAAAGAGAGAGGGAGGAAGAGAGACAGAGGAACAGGGACAGACACAGGGAGAGAGACGAAAAGTGATGTTACTCTAAGCCGAGAGTGGACTCTAGTGGATACGGTCACTCTCTCAGATTTGCACACGCAACCTCTTCAAACTGCAACAGAAAGGAAGAATATTTAACCAAACAAGTTAAATGTTGCTGCATTTACACGTGCTTCACATGTAGGGAAAACACAAGAAACGTCTTTGCGGCAGGAATCCTGAGCATGTCTTTTAAAAATCCATTTTTGAAATTTTTAACTCTTGACATCTAACTGAAAAGATTTTACGCTGCAGTGTATGTGATTCTGTCCAAACTGCTTGCAAATATGTTACGTAACAAGCATTGGAGTTTTAGTGAAAGTTTAAACACCAGTTAAAAAAATAATCAGCTTTAGCATATGTTTTCTGTCTACCAAGACTGAAAGGAATAGTTGATAATTCGAGTTAATCTGCAGCTATTTTAAAATTAACTATGTCATTTTTTAGAGCAAAACCTTCTCAGATCTCAGCTTCTCCAATATGAAGATTTGGTGTTTGTTTTATTGCACAGTCATGGAAATATCTGCGTCGACGTGAGCTTTAGGGAACTATGATGAGATTTTTTTTCACTATCCTCTGACATTTTACGAAGCGCAAAGATCAACCGAGACAGTAATCTTCAGATTAATCAATAGTTAAATAATCGTTGGATGCAGCCTCCAGACCTTCCCCTCTAACACAGGGAGGTGAGAGGTCAGGGTCACAGATCATCACACCTGGCAGGGAATTAAGACAATGCTCCACAACAAAGCAGCACAGTCAACATGACGACATGATGACAAAGAAAATGACAACATTTTTTACATTTTTTAAATAATATCTTCATCGAATGTGCATATTAAGTGGTGTGTTTGCTACTATATTAGTTTAAGTCAGCCATTTTTCAATCTTGTCTTTGTTATGCCATGAAACATAACAGAATATGTATTTAAATACAGCTGTTCTTTTGATAGTATGCACAAACACAACATAGTCAGGAGTACAATGAAGGGATCACTATGCTAGCAACTAATTCTATTCAAACTTGAAAATGTCATATTTATTATAGTTTATTAATCTTTATACATGACCTCTTGGTTCATCCCCCTCTTTCTGTTGCACATTCGTTGCTATTTTCACAGGAATCCTACTCATGGTTTACAGTGTGCATGTGTGTGTGTGTGTGTGCCTCTGCTGGGCCGAGTCTCCCTACGACCACTTTAATGCACTAAGATGTTGTCAAGCAGGAATGTTATTGATGTTTCTACGGCAACCTAAGGGCTTGAGCGGAGGATTATGTTGGGAGAGAGGAACAAGAAGACGGGCAGAGAGAGAGAGAGAGAGAGAGAGAGTGGGGGGGGGGAGTAAAACACTAAATGTACTGCAGTCAGAAGAAGGCAAAAGAAAGGAAAAGAGTTTTTATACTTTAGTATTTTCTAAGGACCACTTAAAATATCAGAAAGATATGAGAGATGCTGATGAGGACACTCTGCTTCTGCTTAGGAGTCAGAAAATAAATGATATGAGACATGAATATTCTGAACACTAATCTGCATGGCAAGATACTACAAGAAGATAATAAAAGAAGATACTACAAGAAGTATTTATAGAAGTATTTTTTTTTTTAAATTTGGAATTCAAGTGAAATAACCCTTTAAGAAAGCTGCCAGTCCAAGTGTCTGTTAGAAGCTGTCCATTAATCCAATACAAGCCCATTTGCCAATGAAATCAGTAATACTAGTAATATGTTTCACCTTGACTCAAACTGCATACTTTCAGAATGTCTTGTAGATTATAAAAAGATGTAAAGCGTGCTAATGCCGCGGCACTAAAAGGAGTAAGTGTGAAGCTTTTGAAATGATGCGAGTCAAACGCGCACAAAGACCCGCACCTTCAAAAATGCAATGAAAGAAATGATATAAAATAAGGGAAAAAGGAAAGTGTGGCTGGTCAAATGAACAATGACAACACGAAGAGAGAGCCAGAGAGAGAGAGAGAAGTCCCTGTCTGAGCATCGTTTAGAGTCCAGCTGGCACAAAATAATGTTCTTCACCATACGTACCCTTTTAATTTTCCATCTCTGTCACTCTGCCTCCCTCTCTCTCTCTCTTGTTCTTCCTCTGCCTGTCCCACATCAATCAAATCTACTCCCAAAATGATCATCTGTTTAAGGCAGATTATCTTAGGGAAAGCCATCTATCGAATTACAATAGCACTACTTTATCCACCTAGCCAGACATCATCCCTGGAGTGTGTGTGTTTTCACGTGTGTGTCAGTGCATGTGTGGCCACAGAACAATGTCCAGTGCATTTCTTTTCGCATGCCAGCGTGCCAGCGTGCATGTGCGCGCGTACACACCTCTCACGCTCCTGAAGCGCCGAATCGTTCGCGTGCAGTTTGTTTTTAAGTGTGCATTTGCATAATTGTATGGTATCACTGGACTCTGGTTCAGGTTCATTCCCTTTTCAATTCAACAAATATGTATTCCTGTGAAAGAGACGCGCAGATGTATTGCTTTAAGTTTGGTGTATGAGGAGAGGGATTCCCATGGGTCCTGTGCAAAGAACTAATGTGGCTTAAATTTAATGACAAGAAATGATTTTTCCTAAACTTTATTACAAGATTCCTCCGAGAGGCTCCATCCGTCTGCAGACAGATCATTTTCAGACACTACTTGGCTGATTTTTCCCATTAAATCATTCTTGACAGCCGCCAAACTAAAAATTTCTTTAGTGGAGTACAGCCCTGTTACAGCTCATCCTTAGCTAAGAATACAAGTGCCTAAAATCCATTTCTTCTCCAAGTGACCTTCCGCAAAACAGCCTTCTTATAGTGAGGCCTAAAGCTAGTCTAACCCCCAAAAAACAAGACGTGTAAACCCGGATTAGCGGTAGTGAGACATTAAGACACGCAGGAGGATTTTTTTCTGAGATTGGTGTTAACAAATAGCTCGCTTCATTCCAGAGACGGGAAGTTATTCTGACTAGTAATTACAAGAATTTTCATTGCTCTTGCCAACACCACTTAATAAAAAAGCAGAGGAGAACGAGCGACTGGAACAGGGCTGTATTTGTGTGTGCCTGTGTGTGCGCTCCTCCGCCGAGGGGCCTTGTGCTGCGGGCACTCTCAGTGAACAATCAAAACAGCTCAATTTAGGCTTTATCTGCAGCTCAAGCATGCAAACACACACACACACATACACCGACAAACACACACACAGACACACAACAGGGTTGAGACAAAAGGACAGTGAAGTGAGGAAGGCTTGAAGAAAAGCAGAGAGGAAGGGGACATCAGCGGTGTACTACGGTGATGATGCCAGCAGTCTGGAAGGTCACGTAAACTTGGAATTCGATGCACACAGCACCTGATCGATATCTTCCTTCACTTTCTCGCTCTCCCTTCCTTTTCCTCCTTCCCCTCTCACCCAGGAATACCTGGCAGTATTGACTGCTGCCGACCACAAGGCGATTTATAACAATGGGTCAATCAATTAAGAGCACAAATCCGTACAGAGTGACAATGTGTAATCAACTGTTTACAGTACCCTTTTCTCTACAGTCCACTCATGAGAAAACAGAATAGAATAGATTATGGTAAAAGAGAATAAAAGAACATAAACAGCACTCCATTAAATCCATTAAATCTCACATCAACTACAGATGAGTAAAGCGACACTCATGCATTGATACTAAAAGCACACAATTAATAACTCGACTGCTTGGATAAGATTTGCAGTTTCTACCCATTGTGTGTTTTCTTTGCACTCGAACTAGAAAAGTAGACATTTGTGCAGGAGCTGCTACAGTGCGTGTGTGCTGTAGGTGCTCCTCTACTACAGGAGAGCGATCAAACTGCAGCCACTACTCCCACCTTCAGGCCAGAAGAGGTACTGCTCCAAGTATGAAAAAGTAAAAAAACTTTACATTAATGTATGTAGTAGAAAAACAAATGAACTCCTATCAGCTCTACTTTTATGGATTCATATTGTCTTTTGATATCATCGTGACCATTTACGCAAAAAATTCAAAGAGTGAGACTGTTTGAATCTAAAAGCAATGTAAAGAAATCCATGTTATTCGCTCTCAGCAAACCTAAACGTATCTTAAGGTGATTTAATAGAGGTTAAAGCCTATAAACAACAGGTAAAGATAACCTGTCATACTACCATTTTTATAAAGGACCTGACGAGGAAAAAGTAAGAGAGAGTACGTGACAACTCCTCATCTGTGTGATGAGATCAGATGACACTATTGTTTTTGCACATTTGCGTTTGGTTATTGGTTGTAAATTCATTTCATTTCATTGCAATTTATTATTATTTTTTTAATGTTCACTTATTTTAATATTCACAATTCTTCTAAATATTGTGTATATAGATTGTTTTTTATGGTTTATTTTAGTTTTTTTGTTATATATTATATATGGTGTCAAGTGCCTGTACATTGCTGCTGCAACTGTGAAATTTCCCAGTTTGGGATTAATAAAGCATCATTCAATCTATGACTCTTAGACTCCCAGACTAAACACACATGTTACTTTCAGTCTCGTGTTTTAAATGTATTTCAAATATTTCAGATGTCAAACAAGTCTTCACCTCAGCTCAGGTAGTTTTAAACTGAAGTCCATTACATTAGTGAGTAATCTGTGTAAAAACTGCAAACACCTTCCGCTGCCGGACAAAGCTGAAGAAATACGAGAAATCTGACCAAATTCTACGTGTTTCCAACCCAAGAGAAATGTACAACAATGAAACTGACTAAATAAGAGGCAGATCGAAAAGCATAAAGGAAGCGAGATCGGGGAAAAGACAGCCAAGCAGACAGAAACATACAATGCTTCCAAATTGTGTCAATAAACAGAGCTTATTCACAGTTTGCAGCTAACAATAGTGTCAATTTGTGTATATGCGTGCGTTTGTGTGGTTGCGGTCAGGGTTGTTATGGCAATGACAGCACTTCTGGAGGCTCCTGGCCTGTTCCTGCGTGATTGTCCTAAGAAGGAAGTGATGTCACGTGTTTGTCTTCGTCCCCTCCTGACACAGGAAACGGACCAGAGAGGGATACTGCTGGACTGCCTGGCTGGCTGCCTGAGTGTCTGTCTGACCTGATCCATTTCTGATTCTCTACATCTGCACGGTGAAGCAAACCAGTTGTTTAAATCCTTATGAGCATCATACAGTCATCATAGAGGAAAATGGAAACATACAAACTTCCATCAGCAGTCCAAGAACATCAGGGGTGTTCAGGATACAGCCATATGTTAGTGTTGCTCTAAGAAGCACCTGTATTAAGTCTGGAATATGGTTCGAAAGGCTTTCTATACGTGTCGAAGCCCATAGTTAAAAACTGATCAAAATCTCTTTATGAATTTTGAGCTGTGTTTATTTTCCCCAGATGCTTTTGCGTTAGCTTTCTTTTTCGAATACACTATGACCTGGATGAGTTTGGAGCTTCATAGACCCATTGTTAGATAAACCAGTCTGGCTGAGATTTAAGCACGGTTGGTATCAGTTCCTCTGCAGTTATTAAAACCAACCTTCCTCTTTATATGTCTGTATTAATTAAGGACACACTCATGTGTATCTTTACAGGAGCATAATTCAGGGGTAAAACATTCCTGACATTCAATAAAAAGTGTTTTTTATCAGAAAGGTTTAGAACTTTGTCTCGTTAAATAGTAACAAGAATTTCTCCTTTCACTCTTCTCAAGCCTATCCCAGCTGGGATGCATCCTGAACAGGTCCCCAGTCAATCATAGGGCTAACACAGAGAGACAAACAACCATTCATACTCACATGCACGCTTACAGCCATTTTAGAATCACCAATTAACCTAACATGCATGTCTCTAAAAATGTAGGAGGAGGCCAGGGCACCCACACAGGCACTCATGCAAACTTCACACCAAAAATATCCAGCCCAGTCAGATGCAGGGAACCTTCTTGCTGTGAGGCGACAGTGCTTCCCCCATACATAACTTATACAAACAAAATATTAAAAAACTAATTTATAACTTTACAAGACCAAAGAAGACCCACACAGTCTACTGATGGTATTTTCTCTTCACTCGAGTAGAAAATTCACTTGCAGTCGATTTCCCCTCACCTCTTAAACTGTATTCGCAGAGATATTATTCTCCAAAAACTGTGGCGAATTTTCTCCTTTGCTCTTTCAACGCGGCACGACTCGTAATTTCATCAGCACGGCTTGTGCCTTTTTTAACAGTAATACAAGAGAACGTTAATAAAACATCGAGCACCATATACGGTGTAAAAATCATTTTTCACTTCTGCAGAGCCCACTCTGTGCCGCTGCCCTCTTGTATCTCTGTTTGTGTGTGTTTGTGTGTGCGTATGTCCGTGCCCGACGCTCACCTCCTCCTCCTCTCCACAAATGACAGCGCCGCGGCTAACAAGCACTTCTGCACATTTTGACTGGGCAACAAGGGCTTAATGATAAGTCACATAACAATGGAGAGGAGAGGGGAGTACAGTAGAGCGCTACAGCCAAACTATCAGTCTGTTAAACAATGGCTTGTCAGCCCTGATCTTCTCCTCTCACTCTCAATGTGGCACAGACAAACGAATCCAACGCACACACAATCACCTGTGCACGTACTGTACAATCACAGCAAATTTTTCGTAGTCATTAACACACGAAGGCATGCTGAGGTGTGTGCATTAGCACGTATGGAGATGAGGAAGTGCCACAAAGTGCAAACTCTCTGTCTCCCACACACCCATGCACACACACAGGCAGGATAACTGGCTGTACAAGCAGGGTTTGATGACAGCCCCCTAACAATAGGGAGCAGAGCAGCCTAGCTATCTGCCTGTCACACAATGAAGGGGGTACTGCTGAAGAGCTTGTCACCACCAATACATGTAAACACACGCACAGACACACTGAAAAAATAAAAAATCATCACAAAAATAAAAACATGAGCCGTAGAGTGTGTGTGCATGCCAGTGGGCACAGACACACACACACACACACACACCCATACAAACATGAACGGGGTAATTCAGAGCGCTGCCATTTATGTGAAGAGCGCTCAGTTTTTCAGACCGTGAGTGGAAGTGAATTCGCTTTTTCTGTCGAGTGCAAGTCAGGTTGGATTAAACAACACTTGGCCAGTGCTGATGGGTTATCACTGTGCATCTGTGTGTACACTTGTGTGTGTGTGTGTGTGTGTGTGTGTGTGTTGTGATGATGCCCACAGGCGCCTGGATTTGATGCAGGCAAATTTACAGACAGTCCCCTTCTCCTGTCAGGACCCATCTCTCTTGTTTCTTTCTCTCAAGGTGTCCTTTCACTGTTTTCTCGCTCATCATCTTCCACTCACTTTTCATCCGCGTTGCTCACTCCTCTCCTCCCCACCCATGCCTCTTCTGCAACTCCGCTCCTGCTTGTTGTTGTCTACACTTTATTTTATTGCTTTTTATCAATAAACAGAGAAACATAAAGAAGAAAGTGTGGCTTTTTGCACTAAGAGTGTACACACACCCTGTTCCAAAGAAGTCCCTCTTGTGCCATAAATTTCTATCAACTAATTATTATTATCTAACATGGATATACTCCAAACAACATCAAGAGCTTTACTGTGTTACTTGTTAGGCTTTCCTTTTTTCCCCTTGTTATTACATTATGTGCTTTGTCTGAGCTCTAGGGATGTCTTTTTATTGAGCTGAGCCAATAAAACAAAGACTCTGTTGCAGTGTTGAGTAGTAATTAGCTGGTCTAATGAGCAAGTCACAGAGTACAGATATCTATATCGGAACAAAAACACTCATTTTTGTTGTAACTGACAGCCATGGATACAAAAGACTCAACTAAATCGCAATTATTATACGATTCTCTGATTCTTCTACATAAAAGCAGCCTCAGTCAAAGAAAATGTAACTATTTAAATATCTGTGGAAGAGCATACATTAAATGAGCAAAGGGGCTTCTGGTACATTTCCTGTTATCACTTTTGTTGAATGTGTAAAGGTTTCCATACGCACAGAATACCTACTTTAAAGGATAATACTGTATTCGTTTGTCTGAGACAAAGCTAAACAGGTTGTTCAGATTAACCTGGGTGGTATCTTCTTTTCATGACTAATGTTTTTCTAAAGAAACTGCAGACACATGGTGTGAATGGGGGCGAAGCTTTTTGGGGACTGTGTTGTAAGTGGCTGATAAGTGATGTCTCAGTCCACCTCCCCTGTTCAGAGAGAGGTTTTCCAATTGACGGCTTCCTGTATTCCTCTTCAGGAGCATCTGTTTTCGCGGTTTAAAATATGGACTGCCGAGTCTCAGTAGTGGGAGTTTCAGGACGGCATCATAGATGTACCTAATAAAATCTAACCTCCCCACCAGACATTTAGAACTAAAGAAACCGCTTGGATGTAACATCTTCAAGAAAACTCAAACAAGTATAATTAAGATTTGTTTTTCAGTATATTATATCCTGGATGAGAATCTTTCTCCAGATGATTTATTATCAACCTGAAAAACTGCATGTATCCACCACTGTGTGAAATATAGTAATACTGTAGTATATAATTAAAATAGATATATTCCATTGGGTGGCATACACTGATAATGGATGCTGTTGTCTGAAACATCTCCGGAGTTGAGCTGAGAGGAATAAGCTAAGCCATTCAGTTAATAGCAACACATATTTTTGTAGTTTTAAAACTACAAAAAGACCAATAGAGTTCTGTGGCATAGAGGCATAAGCAACATCAGGTCATTGCCACACAGATAACACCTATTTTTTGGATAATTATATAAATGTTTACGTACTGTAGCCATTAGATAGAAAGCTGATGTGTCCTCTCACTAATAAATAATATTTGTTTAGCTGTATATGGAGTTGGTTATGGCCAAATATATCCTATGAAGGCGTGTTTGTTAACTTTGTTAAGCTTTTTGGATATTGATTATGATATGGCTTAACAGGTAATCGATTTATTCCCAGAGACTTCAGACACATGGACCAACCACACTTTATCCACTCTAAGGTCTCTGAGGCACCTGCTCTCTCATCTTCTTCTCTTTCACACACTTCAGCACATTTGTTGTTCAGCTAATTCACCTAAAAAGGTGCTGAGCTTGACACTCAGTGAGTATTACGGATCTGTGAGAGCGTGTTCAATTGGATGGATTCGAGGGAGCTGCAAAAGTGAGGGCTCTGGGAAAGAGAATGAAGAAAAGGACCAAAGAGCCGCGGTAAAGTAGAGAAGAGTAGCACTAATGGTGTCTGGATTGCAGTTCGATGGATGGCAAGGCAAAGGATCAGAACATAGCACTTGATCCTGCAGCACTCCGGCGATTTTAGCCACGTGAACGCTGGTGGCCGGATGAACCCTGGCTTCGGACAGGAAAGCAGAGGACTGTGTGGCAAAAAATGACGAGCACCGCCACGGATCAGAAAACCTCCTTGGCAGAATATGGTTAACCTTTTCAGAAAACATTACACCCTCTTTCCTTCTTGATCTGATTGTGAAAACAGGAAAGAACACAGGAAATTAAAAGAACTGTCATTTTATAAGCTATTTAAATTAAGTGTACTTCTAATTTGCAGGTGTTTTTTATGCGATACATATTTGACATGAGGTAATAAAGATGTTTTAACAACTTTCTTTACTACTAAGGTGGTATCTTGAAAGAAGGATCTTTTTTTGTGTGACCATCATTTGCCATACGATTGTCATTTATTTTATTGTTCATTACCTCATATTCCCTCATTATACAGAGCTGATACAACATGGGCACTGCTGCACATGCTGCTGTCTATGCTGAGGACTGAACACAAGTACACATGCATGTATGTACTGTACATGTGCATGTGCATGTGTGTAGAGCCTGAAAGTGGTATGTAGTGTGAGTAAATGAAAGTGCTAGGTTTGTTTGTGTGTTCCATGTTAGTGTACCGACGTGTGTTTGTGTATGTGTGTGTGTCTGTCTGTGTCCCAGTGAGTCTAATGGTCCCTGGAGGCAGGCCAGCGTCCATCAGCAGACAGCAGGCATTAGTGCTCTGCCCGAGTATCGATGGACCACCGGTGCTTGACAGCAGGCCCCTCCCTACGGTCACAGGACAAGATGGGTATATGTATGGCTGTGTGTGTATGTGTGTGTGCGTAATAGACACACAAAGTGTTTTTGATACATCCGTA
Organism: Chelon labrosus; assembly: GCF_963514085.1. Classification (NCBI taxonomy): domain Eukaryota; kingdom Metazoa; phylum Chordata; class Actinopteri; order Mugiliformes; family Mugilidae; genus Chelon; species Chelon labrosus. The sequence continues at coordinate 9,377,224 of NC_140348.1, forward strand.
TATACACACACAGAAATAGAGAGAGAGGTGAATGTGTGCGTTTGAGAGATGTTTGCGTATGACCCCTGACCTCAGGCTATGTGTCACAGCTCTCTGTGTGTCTGTGTGTGTGTGTCAGAATGAGGGGCCGCCCGGCTGTCATCGATCTCACACACACCAGGCCAGCACTTAACACTTGGACTGTAGCGACTAATACACTCACACCCTCTATTACTGCCCGACTGGAGGCACAGCGTGTGCGTATGTGTGTGTGTGTGCGCATGGCCTACTGCCAAACCCATGCTGCTGCTGTTCAATGGCAGCACAATAGATTACACATATAAGAGTGTAATGATATATCTCTATTAGACATTCTCCTCTTGTCTCTCTCCTCTTCTCTCCCATCCCAGTCATGCTTTACTTTGCCATGCGTACATGGACCACAAAATCCACACAATTACCAGCTATTATGTGTTTATTTATTTTATCATTTTTATTAAAATGAGTCCAGAACTCCAAAGAACCTATTTGGTTATTTCTGATCTCATGTGCACACGTGCAATAAGGTCCTTATCTAATAGTATCCTCTATGAGACTTTGAAAAAAAAAACTGCAACAAGGCACCGCTCATTCAGACAGTTTAAAGCAATGGATACGAGGCTGTGTATCTAACCACCTGACCTCTGTAATGACATCCAATTTTCAATAGTGCTTTCCACCAATGCGTGCTTTTGACTAAAATTACTTTTAAAATTACTTTTCCGCCGTTGTAAACAACTATAGAGCATTTTACAGATTCCCTGAGAGTGCAAGACAAACACAGCAACTTTAATATTTCTTTCAAAAAGCAGTAACAAAGCGCGTGGATGCGACCAGCTGTTAAAGGACCCTGGATCACACCAGACCTAAGAAAAACATTAAGTGGAACATTCATAAGTGCATAATAGCTGTTTTGATCCTGAGTGGTCAGGAGTTGCTGCGGCCCATCGGCGTTATAGTAGATATCATGGAAATGCATGATCTGGCATCAAAAGAGCCAAAGGAGCAGAGGTTACTGCAATTTCAGTAACACAACTGAGCCTTGCTTCACACTGATACAGACAATATTACGTACTTACACTCACTTTCCAAAACACTGGGTACACTAGTGAAATCAAATGCATTCTAATATAACAGTCCTGCACTAAATCTCTCTACATGACTCTTGTAATGTTCAGTTTATGCTGAAACAGACTCAGACAGGTGGTGATCCAGCCGTATGATCATTGTAGAGGATGCAGTTTGGTTGATGCTGTTTACCTGTAGTTAATTAAAGAGTGTTTCTATTATTTTGCCTAGTTGACTGACTGAAATGTGTCGGTACAACACAAGATGAATCAACAGTACTACAAACTACAGCATCCCTGATATATAATCAACAATAAGTTAGAACAGTTCAACAACATGAAATCCTTTGAACCACATGATTCATGTCTTTGCACAATGAGGCGACATCAGTCAGTCACACTTAAGGTGACTTTTCTCTCTTCGTTTTCACTTTGCTACAAGTTGGGAACAAGAAAACAACCCACATGGTTGTCTTGACTGAGCCCTCAGTATCAATATGTGTCTCACATTTTTAGCATATAAATTGACTAAATCTGTTTCAAAAAATTGTTGGACACATGCCTGCAACAGAACTTAAATATCTGGCTCTTTAACAAAGGAAAAAAAAACAGAATGAACAGGATCCAAAACACTACTACAGCTCCTCTGCCTGGGAACATATTCAAAGGTTTCACTATCAGCCTCCTCAGTGACACTGGGGTTAAGAGACCTTTCACTAAACAGCCTACTCAAGTGAACAAGGTTCATATGCGGCACAAAGAGCTGACTCTGTGGTAATGTTGTCCATCGCTGTGCATGCATGCATGGAAGTGGTGCACTAGGCATGCTATCAAGACAAACATGCATTAGAATGTATCTGTGTATGCGTGTGTGTTGGACGCACCAGTGATGTGGAAGTAAAGCAATGCCTCTGCCACTGGGTCCAAGAGGCAGTTACCCACCTGTCTCACAAACACACACAGAAAGACATGTATACTCATGCACACATACACACCCATGAGCCGTGCATTACCCCGCTCCTCATTCTTTCCAGTAATAGCCTGTCAAAGCAGCCGGCTAACTGAAGCTAAATAATGCCTCATACACAATTGGGCATTATCCACTAGGCTAGCTAGCCTCTCACCGCGGCTGCCCAGAGGCTAATGTCCAAATGAGATGGTTCATTTCAGCTCCCTCTGTCTCTCTCTCTCCTCCACTTTCACTTTTCTATGTTTATCTTCATGACCTTGTCCTTTTTCGCCCATGGAGGTAAAGGACGGGAGTGGTAGAGAGGAGAAGCGGCAGAGTGAGGATAGAGAAGATAAGGGGTGATGGTCATTGCTGCTGGGGTTTTTGTGTGTGCTGGAGAGGGGCATTAAAGGATCGAGAGAAAGAAAGAAAGAGAGAGAGAGAGAGAGAAAGACATACAAGGAGAGACAGGAAGCTCTAGGCCATAGACCATAGACCAAGTAGCCTCTTAAGTGATCTGATTGCCTTGCTAGAGAACTGCGGTGACCACACTCAGAATGGTTACTAATAATATATCTCCATTTAGAATGACCCTGCAAACACACATGAATACACACACAGGGATACACACAGGCAAACAGAAGAGCAAACACATATGCTTTCGCTAACAAAAGAGATCACTCTCTTGTCTTATAATGCCCAACAATGAAAGATAAATACGGAAGGACACAAAGAACCCTCCTGGCTCCATCCATGTCCTTTAGCAGGCAAGCAAAAGTGAATGACACTTATTTTCAATTGATCAGCAAAGCGCTGTGGTGTGTATGCATGTGTGTGTTTTGGCAGGACGAGAATGGGCTTAAATGACGACCATTGATTAGCTTTAGGCCTATGGCCCACTTAGGGCACACCATGTGTTTTCACTCACACAGAGGTACACACACACAGACACACGATCATCATAAGTGGATGGCGAGCTAAGATTGAAAAAGAGCTGGACGGACCAAAAGTAGAGAGGGAAAGTCGAAGGGAGGGACAAATTGACAAAGATGAGCCCGGATGATTGAGAAAGAGGTGACTCTGTGAAAGGAATTATCTTAAAACTTTTTATTTAAAGTAATACGCTACGTTTGTTTCTGTCTTCTGTTTAAATGTTTAGTAGTAGATATGTTGCTCTTAAATCTCCCATGGGTTGAAATCCACTGACCCCTGGTGCCTTATAGAAGCATCTGCATTAAATATGTTTACCCATCCATTTATGAAACTTTTTCCTCCAACCCTTTTTCTCACAAAATCAAAAAAACTTACGAAAGAAGTCTAAAAAGTGCAACAGTGACTGTGGTATGGAAGCAAAGATGCTAAAACTGACTGACACAAACGTAAGTACCTATAACAGAGTCATACAAAGACTTAGAGCACCCCCCACTGGGGAACAACACTGACGAAAAGAAACAGAGACAAGCACTGTATGGATGCACATACAGTAAATGGAGAGTGTGCACATACAGCGGCATATTACAAGGTGGGCTATTTATGTATCATCTCTCTATTTGCTTCTCTCCAGCTCTGTACTTAAGCACTTTACACCCCTTATTTGTGTGCTATGTAGCTTATAGTGTTTGTGTAGTGTAGCTATAGCTGAGCAAATGTTTTCCCACACACAGTCCAAACAAAGGCCAGGTGACACACACACACAAACACGCACCGTGAAAGAGGTGCAATTAGAGCATCCTACTCCAATTAACCAGCCCTCTAAACAAATCCACATTAGGCCCTCCATTGTGGCTGTGCTCGAAAAACAGCCACTTGGGCGAGCAGCATAAAAGCTCCAACTGTATTTCTCCTCGAGGACACATGTGCCCGTGTGTGCGCGAGTGTCGACTGGCGGTGGCTACACACTGGCAATGAATCTGGGCTGTTATGATTGTGGTGGTGATGGGAAGATTGTGCAATCACTGGTGGGTGGAGAGAGTGAGAGGAAGGCAGAGAGGGAGGCAAGAAGCACAGCAGAGAGGGTAGAAAGCAATGAATCAGTGAGGGAAGATGTTACCAACAGTACGAGAAAATTAGAACCTGTAGCACTGGCATGGTAAGGTGGAACTTTTTTACTTTGCCATGCGTACATGGACCACAAAATCCACACCTTTTTTTTTTTCTTTTTACCAGCCATTGACAATTTCTTGCTTTAGAAAAAGTTGAACCTTGTATTTGGATATTGTTTTAAAGTTATTTACCACTGCTGAGCAAATTTAAACACAATTTATTAATCACATATTATTTTATATAATATTTCACTTAATACTCAAAAATGCCAAACAATTGAATCCAACATGACCTCTACAAAGTTGTCTGTTGTCCTAAAAACAAAAATTAAAATTAAATAATTTTATGCAGCTGTTTCACAATAAAAATTACTGATTTGTAAGTCAATCTCAAAAAAATCCAAAGTAATGCAAATTTTGGCACACTGAAATTTGCTTAGTTTACCTCAATTGAAAAAAAAAATGATTTCTTGATTTTATATGTATGCTGTTCCAAATAACTATGCTCAGAGTAATCTTCAAGACATTTTAACTGCATCATTTAAAACCACAATGAAAGAAAGAAGAGAAGAGGGGGAGGAGACAGGGTAGTAAATAATTATATCTCACTGTCTAGTTCCAGCCCTGAACACACACACTCACACACACACACACACACACACACACACACACACACTCACAATAAAAGGCCCAGTGGGGCAGCACTGCTAGTTTGGAGGGAATCCATGCAGCAAAGTAGTTGCAAACCAATCTTCCTGTAATCCCTTCTGTTCCTACTGAGACACACACAGATCTATACGTGTACATGTGCATATAAGCCACATCTAATGGTATATCAGGTCTGTGACTGTGTCTGTAGACATGGGGGAAAAGAAGCTTAAAAAAAAAAACAAGGTCATGATTAAAATGAAGTTTCAGTGTTTAAATGTAATGTTTGTGCTTTGTCTGTTTCATACTCTACATTTCTAGTAAATCCAGGCTGAAACCTTTCATTGCTAAGTACCAAACACTTTGATTCTAGGTCCCAGTCATGAGGATCTGATATGTTCTTTAAATCAGTTTTGGGAAACCGGCCAAAAATAGTCGGTTTTTGTTTTGTAAAAAAAAAAAAAAAAAAAATCATCATCACATATTTTTAATTATGAAATTACACCAGTTAAGTTCAAGCTTTAATCATTTTCAAATCATTTTGCACCCATCCGCTGATTGATACCATTCAACGGTAGTACCCGTTCAGGACTTGTGTTTGAAACTACACTAAATTACATTACATCTTGCAAAAAAAATAATGCCATATGATATTTGTTTAACATAGATTATGACTCATATAGGCCAATTTAAACTCACTGCCAGGGCAGGAGAGTTCATTTATATTAACCTTACAGTACAAATATCATTTGCAAGGTATCATGATCTACAAGGAACTGCTAGACAATCCGGGGTCTCACAATTATGACGAGACTTCTCCATTTCCACAGCTCAGCCACTGCATTCATCTAATGTCTCTCATTCTCCTCCCTCTTTTCACTGCGTATGTGAACAGCAAGGAAAGAGAGAGAGTCAGAGAGAGTATATTTCAGCCTCAGTGGGCACACACAAAGGTCCGTGGCGCCATGGCCTGCTGTGGACAGATAGGGAGAGGGTAAGAGAAAAGTAAGTGTTTGTGTGTGTGTGAATATGTGTGCGTACATGCATGTGTTAGCATGCGATACAGAAAGAACAAGAGAGAAAATATGTTTTGAAAGCCATTTATTTGTTCAGTATGAATTCATTAAAGAATGTAAATATCTAAAAAATCTATTTTCAGGGCTTAATAATAATAATACTAAAACCACCAAGATATATTTTGTTGTCACTGTCTTACTTGTTTACTCTGTCTAACTTTAATGTCATTGCAGACAACCTCCGTCTCATTCTCCTGTAAAAGAAAGAGTAAAGCCACGGCACAATATGTCAACTGGCAGTTAGCATAGTCACAAACGCTTCCGTCTCTTCAGCTTGGAACCCCAGAGAGATGCTACCGCTAGTTAGTGATTAGGGCAGTCTCTCAGGGGAGCACTTGAAAATCAGTTAACTTTCCCCTCAGAGCCCTACACTAGCTCACATTAGCATGGAGCACACCCATTAGCGTCAACACCTACTTTAGCGCTAGCACAGCCAACTGACAGTTAAAGGCCCCTGTGGGGCTATTTAGGGAGTCTCCAGACAGGGAGAGACTGACAGAATGAACAACTGACTTTAGCAGTCTGTGCATTAAAGCTGTATAGTGAGTCACAAAGCAAGTTAATGGCTCTTTAGCTAAGTAGCATACACGTTAACAGTTTCAGAAAAGACATGTTGACAGGCTGAAGGCTGACAAGCAGCTGCTCCAACTCTCTGTTAGCGCTTTTTCACAGAATAGTTTCAAGCGCTAATAACTCCCATGTGACAGTTATCAGTAACTCTCCATACGTCCAGTGACCTTTAAAATATATTTTACATATGCATTTACCATTATACAGTATATGACCAAGAGAAGAACTTGGGTATTTACTCAAGAGAGCATACACAGGAGCCATAGCCTAACAACCAAATGCTACGTCAAGTTCCTGAAGATAAAACAAAGACAAAGCTGTTGCTCTTAATAAGGTTATTCTGTTGTATTCTGATAAAAACAACCTTTATTGGCCTATCTTTTAAAAAAATAAGCATAAAACATTTTGTGGGGAAACTTTTTCACAAACAACATATTCTTCTGTGTAGGAACAACTACAAAAAAGCTGTCTTTCTAGTATTTCATCAGGTGAAAGTCGTGGAACCAATGAAAAGCAAGGGAACCCTGTAAAACAACAACACAAACAGAGAGTTTGGAGCGGAGCCAAAGCTTATTCCCATATGGCCATGTAGCCATTTACCATGGCTGCTCCGCTCCCCAACCAACACACTAATCACATTAATCATCTGTTTGTTTTAAAACATCATTAGGGACGCTCACACACAGACTTGCACATGCATAAACAAACACACTCACACTCATGCACTCGTGCCTTTGCGAGTACACAGTGGTGCACTTGATAGTCACAAGAGGGAGGAGAGCCAAATTAAATACCATACACTAATCACTTAGCTCTCTAATGGAAGGATGCTCGGCACATTTATGTTTGTGCCCCATACATTTATGGTACACACACGATACAGCAGTCGGCACAAGAATATACGACAATATCTTGCATTGCTGTAAGTACATGCGTCACTTCAGGAAGCCACATTTTAAACCATGCGTATGCAGCATTGAGTAAATTTGCCCCGCTCTCATGTACTATTGTACAGTTATACTCAAGGGGGTATTCATCATTGTGACTACAGGTGATAATATCAAAGGCTGATGTAAAAATCCCATTCTAGAAGCAGCCTGGAAGTCTGCAATCAAAAATAAATACTATAAGTAGCTATAATAAGAGCAAAGAATACATTTGGAGGTTTATAGCTTTCAATAAATCACTATGATTAACTATTGACTGAAATGTTTTACTCAAGGTAGAATAAATTATTTTTGGGGTGAAAAGGTGAAAAAAATCTTTTGATCATGATTACCCCAAGAGCTGGCAACTAGTAAAGCATAAGTATCTTTTATATAACAACACAACTTAATCATTTCTTTGTTCAGGGAGGTTCTACACAAGATTTTTTAACAGATACAAATTGTGGTACATGAATAACAGTTAATAAACAAGAATTTATTATGGTGACATGGTCATCTATATGATGTGATGTTCCAACTGTTAATCAACTCAGTGATATTATTTAAACTTGCTTCTCACACACACTTTCTTTATATGTGTGTGTGTGTTATGTGGTTGGTGGGGCCGGTGTACGTAAGCTTACGCACCATAGGGGACATTGCCAGGAGGGGCATATAGGGGTTGGGTGACTTAAATGGAGAAAAATCCAATAATTGTATCCGTCCAGAGGGAGGGTGAGCTTTTAGGGAGGGGAGCGACCTGTTATTACTCTTTCTTTTTTTCTTTCTTTCATTTCATCCCCTAATTCTAGGGTGAGGGGGTAGCCTTAGAAAAGGAGGGAATGAAGTGGAGAGACATGAGGGTTACGAGCTGAGCTTGCTGTTAAAGTATGTCCTTGTAATTAGCTGAGTATTAGCAGTGGTGACAATGCAAGAGCACTGGGCAGGGAAGCACCCTTTAACGCTCTACTCATTTCCTGAACTTAATCCCCCACCGCTTACTGGTAATAGTGCACAAGTGCACACGCATCTGGACACACACACATACATACATACATACATACACACACACACACACACTCTTGGTCACGCACAAATTCACATAATCAACTGCTGGCTATAATGGGAAAGGACTCCAAGGCTACACCCAACAGCTCACCTTCAATCCCTATTGTGCTCAAAGTCATAATGATGGTCTACTGCAGGGAACTTCCGCGTGCGTGTACATTTGAATCCATGCGTATGCATGTACATAAACATTCATGTCTGCATCTGCACATTAGCATCAAGTTGTGCTTAGATATAGTGTGGCGACTGTTTATTTCTCGAGTGTCAAGAAGCTCCTAACACCCAGCAGTACTTCGGGCAAGTCCCGGTTTCTTGTTTCCTCCAGTGAACGGATGGAGGAGACAAGGCAGCAGAAGCAAAAATCAATTACTTTCAATTAAGTCAACCGGCAACTCTTTCAATGTGCCCTCAAGCCACTCAAGTCTTGCTTACAATACCTCCAACCCCCACTCCTACACCACACAGTGACACACACACGAGCATACACACTTTAAAAGCCACATCCACTTACTGTGTGACTGTCTTTTTGTGTTTAGTGGTTAAATTATAGACCTAGAAACAATTACTGTGGCAATGGCTAAAAATGCCCTGAACAACAGTTGGCACATTTCAGTCTGTCATTTTTCTCCAACTGTACCAAACATACAAAAGTAGCAAACATCATACTAGACGGTATTTAATTGTATTAAATAAAACGGACCACAGCCAACAAAGTCCTTGACGGAAACTGTGTGAATGGTGGCATGGCTTCCACATGTTTAGATCACTTCGTAGAACATTTAGTGTAGCCATACATGTATGTATTTAAACACATTGTAGCCTATTGCCCGTTAAAATATAAATAGCAAAAAAGTAGCTAAGATCGAGGTACTTATTATTTCTAACAATGTATGTGATCTGTACAGTTTCCCCTGAAGCATGTTAATGAAGCAGGTGTTGTATATTTAAAACACCTAGTTGGGGTTATCTGTTTTTTATTTGAATTAACATATATGGTAGATTTACATTACGGGGAACTTGAAAACACTTCTTGAAGTAAAGATTTAATTTGCCTGGATAGTTTAACAATTAATGTGTGAATTTTAGTGCCAAATATATGCCCTTCAAAATACCGCAACCACACACCATATTGAACCATATTGGTAAATAAGATATAATAAAGAGTATGTCAAATAATAAGTGTAACAAAAAATGTGTTTTGGGAAATGAGAAATATTAATATATTTATTATATATATTCATCTTAAAGCTTGTGACCTGGCCTGACTCATGAACACATCATGCGGTACCATGAAAGTAAACTTAGATTAGTAATTAAAGTCACGGCGTACGATAATAACATAAATGGAGCTTAGAAAAACAGAATAAACTGCGAGCAAAGGAGCAATTAACAACATGTCTGAGGAACAGGAGTGAATGAGAATAGGGGCACGGACCAACTGTATGACATTCAGAGGAAGCTTGTGTAGTGTTCTTGTTGCACATTGATTTTTGTTCCATTAGCGTAAATCAAAATCCTAAGAGACACCTGAGCTCTGTCCAGAGCGCACCAGTCGAGAACAATTTCTATAGAGAGCATGTTATAAACAGCGCAGAGGGGGACCGCAAACCTTGTCATTGACACAACAGTCTGAGTGTGCGTGTGTGTGTGTGTGTGTGTATGCTCCTGCCAGCTCCCAGTCTAGCGCTATTGTCTAACAAGGTCTAATTAGCACTATGGCACAATGAATTAGCATAATTATGCAAACAGGGCTCCGCTAAAGGCCTGGCACAAGGGGAGGCTACGGGGGGCACCTATTACAACGCACGCACACACACATGTTCAAATGCGCGCACACACAGTCGCTAAGAACACTCAGACACTAGTACAGCACATTAAACACGACATACGTGGCTGTGATAGACCTTTGGATACGGAAAACACACACACACGTACACCTGTCCAACACTTCAGCAGAAAGTGACAAGAACGTGAGGCTGTGAGATACAGTGATGGGCGGCTTATTTGATGGGGTGTTTATGTGTCTAGTATGCTATGTATCTGATACCCCTCTTATCTTTACGAATACATCCTCCTGTCACAAAATACCACCACAAACATCAGATGCACGCACACAGACATGAGCGCCTCCCCACTGCCCTCCCTCTCAACACTCAAACATTCATGGCTTATAGTATTTACCAGCGGGGGTGATAGGTGAAATCTGTGGGAGATAATAGGGATGACTGAGAGGCTGAAAGGCTAGTAGCCATTCAGACACTGACAGCTGTAGTGGAGAAGGCTCTATTAGGGTTCATTAAGATGCTTGGCTCTTGATTACACACAGGCACACAAACACACTGTCACGTTTACATCGCTTCAGAGGACATTACATTGAATTACTTTCATTGCTTGCACATGTATTTTAACACTAAACATAACCATAGCCACTAACAGACTAATCCTTACCCTAACCTACACCTAACATTACACTGGCTGACAAAGTTTTCACTCTAAAAGTCAATTATTCCCACTATGATGTCTTGGTTTTAACCCCTAAAACAGAGGTGAGTCACCACAATGTGACTGTGTAAACAGATTTATATAAAAGTACATACACACATATGCAATGGCAAGGAAAAGGTGTGCGTGTGTGCACGGGCATATGTGCACACTAGACTGTCGCTGTGACCTTTGCCTGAAACGTGAACCCAGCAAGAAACCAGACAGCCCAACAAGCCCTCTTACCAAAACCCGCAACGTCAACAAGCTCTGCCTAAACCCTCTCAATCACACATCTACACATCCTGTGATGCATTCTTAGTTACCCGGCCCCAAGGGGCCTGTATTGTGTCCAGAAATCCTGATCCCTAGCAGGAAACAAGCACTCCCAAAACCCCAAACGATCCCTATACAGAGCTTTCTTACAATTGTAAACCCCCACTGGCAGCTAAAGAACCAGGAAGGTCGCAGGTTCAGAGTTCAAATAGTTCAAAGTGACCAAATCCGACCTAAAATAGGCTGAAATGTTCAATGAAAACACATAACGAGTTACAAATGTAACTGCAGCTTCATGACCTCTAGATGACCACAAGAGGGGGTGCTTTATACCTTATTAAGAAACACAGGTCACCTGTCGCCTGGCCAATGTGTCGCTTCTATAAGATACCTGGCCACCTCCAAGAAGATGTCTCCAGAGGCCCAAACGATGAGCCCAGTCCAAAAGTGACTCGTGGAAAAACAACTCAAACCCCATGTGCATGAATTGATTTATAAAAACCTGGCACAGTCAGATTTGATTCCAGTCTCCATTTAAAAGTACATAATTTCTTTATAGGTTACTGATTTCTTAATGTCTTGGGCGATGGCTCAGTTCCTAAGAAAAGTCATTGAAGGCTTCATTTGGTTTTCGGTTCATTTAGTCTTCTCAATATGATGTCATGTCTAACATACCCTCTCCATTTCCTTCAGTCTGCATTGAGGTGCTTTGCCACCTACTCTGGTCTTGAAATGAAACCATTGACTCTGGCTTATCTTCACCTTAAGAAACAACATATTGTTCATGTACGTGCACAGTTGTGGGACAAACACAATAGCCAGGAAAGAGGGTCATGCTGAGAGGGGGTAGCAATTTTAAGCTGAGTCCACACATTTTGGAAGCAGTGGGCTAATCCAGCCAGGCTTTTTAGCCCACTATTCAGGAAGACAAGGACCCCTAGGATTTGGGCTTGTCCACACCTCAGGGGTGGGGGATTATCAAGACAGCAGGAAAGGTGGACAGGGTGTGATGGTGGGTGACGTGATTATGTGTTTATTAGCAGAGTAGCAGTAGATTTTTGCAAGTATTGGCTGTATTTCTTTGTCAGAGGCACACATCAGTAAGAATGTGTGTGTGTGTTTGTGTATTTAGAGGGGTTTTCTCTATGACTCCCACCCTGAAAAATATACCCCAGAGCTCTGACAGGGTCACCTCTGGGCCTTTCAGAGCCTCCTCTCAACCAGTCCTAATTGATCTCACGCATTACTAGTCCCAAACATGGGATGAAGAACAGGAGGGAGATGGCTGGCCCATTGTTTGAGGAATGAGGTGCCCTTGCTAGTGGCTCTCCACTCCTTACACACACACACACACGTTCCACCTCTGGCATTCCCACCCACCATCTCCCCCTTTTCCTCCTCACCCCTCCTCAATGCTCTCATCTCCGGCTGTGCTAATCCACTGACCAAGTCAGGAACTCAGTTACCCATCTGGCCAAGCATGACTCCAGCTGGGAGAACAGAGGGATGGAGGGGTGGAAGGAGGAAGGAGGAAGAAGGAAGGAGGAGTGATGGTGATAGGGATTAAGGGAGAAGGTGGAATGGTAAAAGTAGATGTAGATGTCTTATTTAGAGGAGAAAGCATCCACACATGGTACTTCTGTATATATAGTATGCTAAAGGAAATTAAATTCAGTGTGCAAACCACAAAACAATGTGAGGCCCACCAGTGTGACGAGCTCAACCTCTTCTTTTTCACTCTCCAAAAAAAAAAAAAAGTATTAAAGCGTTGATCCTCTGGTCTCCTTGTAGAGGAAAGGGATTAGCCGTTCTAGCATTTTGGAATGAGAGTTGCCACAGAGCTCTGTCATGGCTTATATAGTCTGATACCACTGTGCAGTGAAGTAGCCCCTAGCTATGACGTTCACCTTTAACCCTGACTTCTTTGGAACCATCTGGCTGGCTAATGCTAACCCATGACCTTTCACTAACCCCTCACATGCCTGTGAAGATGGACCTTAACGGAAAGCGGTACATGACTTGAAAGGGAAGTATACTGTGGGGGAAGCAGGGCTGTGAAGCTAAAATAGATATTTATATTTCCCATCTTGTATCATATATTTCCAATAAACCTTTAAGTTGCAATATTTTGTAATGCAGAGGAGGAGTCGAAGACAAATTCCCAAAGTGCATAAGTGTCACTAATTATGAAAAAAATATATTGACAATTAAAGAAGCGCACATGCAATAACATTAACCTTGCAAGCTATAAATTAATAATAATTATCTAAAAAACTAATTTTGAAACCTGGAGTGTTGAATTGCTTGAACAAAACAAACCGCATTTGAGGCCGACTCTGAGCAGCAGCCATGAACATCAAGCTGAAATAGCTCTCTGACTGAATTTATATGGCTGAAATACAGAAGTATTAACACAGAATAGTGGTTAGAAAGTAAGTAAGTAAACTCAGTCAAGTGTAACGCTTCAAAACTACTTCACAGAGTGAAGGTCAGAATCAAGGCTGTTGTGTTTCAAGTGAAGCTACTCCACTCCATATTATAGAGCATGTGCAAATCCCTGTTTGAGTCATGTTCTTTCCTTTCTCCCAAACCACTCATCAGTGTCGACTGAAGCAATAAGAAGACCGCAACCCACTTTCCTGCTAAAGGACGTCTGAAGGTAGTTGGGATGAATGAATACATGATAAACTGCTGTAGAAGGCACACAAGAGACACACTCGCATTCAAAGAGATGGAATCAAACCACCTACATCAAACCGTCAATCAAACACTAACAGCACACAGCGTGAGGTTAACCCAAACTTGTAGTGTGTGTCAAGGATAAAAGCCAGAGAGCGATATGGGTAAATCGAACTCCCCTGTGAACACATTCGCATGCAGGCTTGCATAAACACACAAAAACCGTACAAATCCAATGACTAAGTAGAAAGATAAAATATGTACTTACAGACATTTCCAGTGTTGTCAAAACTTTTGAGCACTTCATTAACTCTAAGAGGGCCCAGGTTATCCCTGAGATATACAAAGAAATAGACAATTAGGCAACCGTTTTGTGTGTGTGTGTGTTGGGGGGGGGGGGGGGGGGGGGGAATAACATTTTTCATGATGATTTTTTTTTTTCAGCCTTCAAAATGTCCTGAATTTTACATATCTTTGTCTTGGTAAAAAGTTGCTAAATCTCATTAGTTTTATAGCACATTGTCTGCACACATAATGCGCAATGTTGTTAGTTATATATTGAAATCCAGGCAATCTAGACATTTTTTGGTAATGTTATCATTTACTCTGCATCAGTGGCTTCACCTTTAAAGACAAACGTACCAGTGCACTGTAAAAACCTGGAACTTGTTCAGCACCAGTTTTAACTAGCCTGACGTTCTGCGGTATTACAAAATGGCCCTGTGGTGTACTGTCACTGTGCTTTATCTGTGCCAGCATGAAACTGGAGCCTCGTGCGCAGCCATTCAAGTGTGTGTACCTGAGTAAGGCACTGTACTCTGGAAAGTAGACACTTCTGTACTCCACCCACTGGTCATCTGAGGTATCACTGTGGTCAGGTGCCACGAGTCTTTTCCTGCTGAAAAGGTCAAACGAGGCAAACCTGCGAACAGACACTTGTTTGACCTCTGGACTGTCCACCTGCTTCTGACGCAACACCTGTGAGACAAATAAAAAGACAATATTGAATGTCAAGCTCTACAAAAGACCTCATCCCTTAATTAGCTCCGAATTTTCAGCATTTTCAGAATAAATCAGTCATGTTTGCTGTTTTCGCCATTACCATTTTTTATATTTCCAATAACAAGAAGTCTTTCAAAAGTACTATTTAATAGTGCTGAAATTCAAATTTTACATTTGCACTGAATTAAAACATATATTCATTATATATAGAGCATTTGTTATTGTAAACAGAATAAAATCCCTACATATTTATATAGGTACAGAATGAGTTATCTTTTTAACCTTAAGTGTTAAAATAGTGTTCATTAAACTGTACATATTTCTTTAAAGCACGCAGATAGCACCTTAATTAGTAATAGATATTATTAGAAAGTCATAGTTATTAGTATTTTATAATCAATATATGTTTCTATCCTGCTGAAGTCCACACACATTTATTACGGTGTCAGGGGAAGAAGTGAAAATGTACAATAGAGGATGGGCCTTTTTTCAAGGAGCTTTTCTTGTCAGCACAGTGCAAGGTCTGTATTATGCCCATCTAAGGGAAAAAAGCATAGTGCTATTTTTACAGTCCGTGCATAGCCCATCAAGTTCTACAGACGATAAATGTTGCTGCAAATCTGGAAGTACTTAGAAGTATTATAGGTAATTGTTATAAAGTGAAGTCCACCAATTTCGGTTACATTATATGTCAAAGTAGATTAGATGAATCTTAAAGAATAAAGATGGTGCTGTCATACTGGAACAGACTGACATATGTAGTCTACAGAGAAAACAAGCCCATAGCTTGGGCTATACTTGGTCTATGAATGTACTGTGTAAAGTAATTATAACAATATTTGAAAATGAAGTAAACAAAAACCAAAATTAGGGAGGAAACGTGACAGGGAGAAAGACTGGCTCTATTGTGTCCCTATCATTGTTATTTTTCCGCAATCATGCGGGACAACGATTTTAACAGAGAGGCAGCATCCCGAGATGTTTAACAATAACTGATATGGTGAAGATTCAACACGCTGAAAATGCGTTCGAGAAAATAGCATAAAACCACGAGAGCTTGAGACTGGGGGCATGCTTACGAGACTATACCTGTCTTAGGAGAGTCCACCTGGCCCGGGCGACATCTGTGTTACCACAAGTCCCTACCGGGGAGCTGGGGGAATTAGCTACGCAGGTGTCTTCATTCATATTTCCCAGTAAAGACGAAGCCGGCTGGGTCTTTTCTGCATTGTCGGTGGATTCCCTTTCCATTTTATCTTCGAAGTTTGGGGCTAAGATAAATCTGTAAACAAATTTCCTGGATGTAGAGCTGTCACAGTTATCGGTAGCAATGTGGGAATACAAAAATAAGGTTTCTTCTAAAAACTGCACCAACGCAGAAATAATCCCAGATATGGCTTTACTGTTATCACCTGTTACACCCACAATGGATGCATGCTACTTCCGTACACTTTTGTCATTCCAGACTTCCCAGTAGATTGCCGAAACAATCGTTCTCGATTTTGAGTTATGACTGTCTGCTGCGCATGCCCGAATTTGATTCTTTTAGTCTGGCATTACAAGCTACGTCACCAAGCAGGCTTTGTTTAGGAAATCATGCACGTGCATGTAACTTGCTGATTGCAGTCAACGTTTTGTCCTTAACCGATAGAAATGGTCAATTTACAAAGAAACGAAAAATATTAGAGGTTTAAATAGGGCGGTTATTCGTCATATGAACTGTGTTTACTGTCATGAATATGGCAAACACTAGCTGGTAGTGATAGTTAGCTACTTACAGCCACGTAAACATAGCTAGTATGTGTCAATTTGGCTAATTAACCGTTAATTCCTCATAATGGCGGCTGTTTTGCCTTTGCTGTGTTCGTCTGCTCGTCTCTTTACACCGTGTCGGTTACAGTTGTGGGAGCTTGCAGTTTGCAAGCGGATAACATGGCTCTCCATATCCGCCCAACGTTGTTACACGTCGGTAAGGGTGTTAAGTTAACGTTAAAGATGCTGTTTTTACTCACCTTAGGCTGGGTGTAAGGTTGCTGACTGCTAAAGTATCTAACGCCAAGTCATCTATTATTCAACTCGGTGTCTGTGACAGAATTAGTCCTGGACAGGGAATAGGTTTGAATAACTGCACCTCTACATTACCATTAAGGCTTTATTATTTGTTGAGTCTTTGTTGTATGCTTCTGTTATAAATTAGTGCATAAAATATTCCAATAAATGTACCCAAAGACAATATTTGTAATTTTCTAATTATAAAAAAGTCATGTTCTCTGACACCTTATTCACATCACTATGTTGCCAAGATTTGTAATGTCTCCGGGGAATCACTTATTACACTTGTGGTAATTATTAAAAGCATTGTTGGGCAATTTAAAAAATGACTTCATACATATTACAATACACTTTGCTTACCCTAAAAGAGCACGACTCATTGAATGCGGGGGGGGGGGGGGGGGGTGCATAAGTGTATGCTACAGTGACTTGCCAAGATGATGGGTACAATAGTGAAATCCCCCTTCATGACTGTTATAATGTTCAGTTTATGTTGAAACACCATAAGAAAGGTGGTAATTAAACTGATCAATTTGGACGATGTAGTTTGTGCTGCTGTTAAATGATATTGACCTAAACACAAAAGTGTTTCTGTTACAGTTTTGCCTAGCCCACTCACCAAAATGGGGTTGTCAAAATAATAGAAGCATGTGTCGGCACAATACAGTTCAGTTCAAAATGTAACGGCTGAATCAGCAGCTCTTTCAGTTATTTTAACATTATGTTAAAATTCAATGATTTTCACTAGTGTGCCTAATAAACTGGCAGGTGAGTGTACATTTTGAGAGATGAGCAGGGTCACGTAATATTCCAATGTAAACACATCCTTAATTGTAGCTCGGGGTTACAGTCCTGTAAAGGCATTCCATAATCTGAAAATTTGTTTCATTTCAGGACATCTCATCAGTTGATCATCTCAGCTCTGGACTTGAGAGGTACAAGGACTTACAGAAGTATTTCAGCAGGAGACTGAAGAAAGTGTACAGCAGGTTCTCCAATATACCTGATCATTCAGTGGTGAGCCATGCCTTCTGTTTTGGATTTGAAACATTTCATTGTGATTTTTAAATTGTATCCCAAAGGGGCTGTTTAGTTAAACATCTGAATTACAATTACTACACCTTTACTACTTACTACTGTTTACAGTGGATGAGATGGTTTAGGCACTTACTAACTTATACTCAGTTTCTCAGTTCACTGTGATTTCTCTTGTCCAAGGTCTGTGGACATCATCATGTGTATTTCACTGAAGCTGATGGCATCTACAGAATGCACAAGAGACAGAGTAAGCAAACAATATAAAT
This sequence comes from Chelon labrosus, assembly GCF_963514085.1. NCBI lineage: Eukaryota > Metazoa > Chordata > Actinopteri > Mugiliformes > Mugilidae > Chelon > Chelon labrosus. The sequence continues at coordinate 9,395,382 of NC_140348.1, forward strand.
GTATGAGTCTTTTTTAAGACGGTCAAATCAAAAACAATATTAAAAATAACAGTAAACCCCTTTTTCGTATTATGTTCGCAAGTCTGTAACTTTTTATATATTCTGTCATGAGGAATAATGGCTTTCCAACTTGTTCAAATGACTTAGTTCCCTCCTCCTGTTTATAGGTGAGCTGAAGCCAGAGCAGGTGTTAAATCTAGGACAAGTCCTGGGAGGGGAGGAGAAGACAGGGCTTGAGAATGAAGCAAGGAAGCAGAGGTTTCAGTGGACAGTCCAGAGAATACGTCTGTCCCCAAAGGAAAAGCATCTTGCTGCCACGCTAAAATGTAGTCACAGAGAAGAGCTGAGGTAAACGGAACTGAATTAAACAACTGTAGCTGTTACTTGCAGCATTGTTGCTTTTTTCTGAATGAATAAGTGGAGGATTATTCTGTGCTCGACCAGGTGTGTGATTGTGAGGCTTGAAAATAGAAATTTCCTTCCTCTGGACCCCCAACACATCATACTCACGCTGGAGAAAGTCTTCAGCTTTGGTGAATAGTTTGCACTTGTAAAACAAGCATTTTATGCATTTATAATAAAGATGACAGACCACAGGCTAAAGTAAAATGATATTGTTTTGTATGCTTTTGTGTATTGCTGAAGAGTGGGCAACAGATGAAGTCCTGTTTTACACAACTCTGGAGGGTCTCCGTTCCAGCTCAGTGTTTCGTCTTGACCTGACCTCCAGTGGAAGCAGGATAACCTCTGTGTATGAGGAAACTCAGCCTGAGTAAGTTTAGATAATGTGGCTTATAAGCTTCCTCTGCTTCCACAGCATTTCTAATTCAAACACCAACATCTTTCCAGTGTGTTTGTGGAGGTTGCCATGTCCAGAGACCGACAGATTCTGACCATCAACTGCAACAGTAGGACAAATTCAGAGGTGCTGCTAAGTGACCTAACGACGTCCCATTTCGAGCCTTTTGTGGTTCAGCCTCGTCAACTGGACCTCCTTTACCATGTGGAGCACTGGAGAAGGCAGCTTATTATACTGGCCAATACAGGGCCTGGCCAAGAATACCAGGTAGAGCTTGTGCAAGTATTGCATATACTGTATAAATACTGTGCATATGTTTCTTAACATTTTGTCAGACTTTATCCTTCATGTGTGCTTACTAGGTGGTGCAGGCCCCTCTCTCGGATCCATCAATGGTCTCCTGGGTGTCTTTGTTCTCCCCTGGTATCGGTACTGCAGTCAGAGACATGGATGTGATAGGAGACCATTGTGTGTTGGTTGCAAGAATGCCAGTTAGTGAACTTGTCTTGATTGTGTTCTCACTGATCAATCCCAAGGAAGCATACATTGTACAGGTTTGACAGAAAATTCCAATCTATTTGTTTTGCTTATTTAGCTTGCTATTAGTCATTTCACATGCTTCTTGTCTCTTTGTTTTTTCTCTTAGTCTTGATTTTCTGTTCTTACATTGCATTATTTTCTGTCTTATTATTTTTTACACTCACACCAAAGCTCCCTTCCTGGGCTTGTGCCATCGAAACCAAGAAACCGGGCTTGGCAGACCAACAAAATGTGTTAGAACTCCTGATCTCATCTCCAGTCCACCCACCGGTGCCATACTGTTTGTGCCTCGAGAAAAGACAGCTTTTATCAGCCACTGGAGATGAGTCATCCCAAGAGAACCAAGCCAATTTAATCACCACGCGCTTGGAGGCCCGCAGCCAAGTGAGAATACTTGACATATAAGAAACATGCACACACACCAAAGCAGTATCAGCAGGGAGGCAAGACTCTGGTATTAAGATTCAAGTGTCCACTGATAAAGCTATTTTTACATTTGGCCACCACAGTCAGAAGGGTTTTTATACATCTACACCTAACAAAGAGGAGGGCACAGTGAATTGATGTTGTCCTAGATGTGTTTCAAGATAATTAAACACTTAAAGTTGCCTCATCCAGTCGACAAACTACTTTCTCTTCCTCTCCTTTGTAGGATGGTGCCTTAGTGCCAGTGACACTGTTTCATGCAGTACCAGTGGAGGGTCTGAGACAGGCGCCACTGCTGGTCCATGTCTATGGCGCTTATGGCAGAGATCTCAACATGGAGTTCTGCCCAGAGAAAATACTGCTGTTGGAGCAGGGCTGGGCTCTGGCCTACTGCCATATCAGGTAATGTGTCAGCTCTCCAGCAACTTAAAAACTAACCTGATAGGTTCAGGGCAATATTTGCTGATGGGTATTTTAAATCAGTTCTTATACTGTTCTGCATTAATTATGTTAACCCTACACTCTCTAGAGGTGGAGGAGAGCGTGGCCTTTCTTGGCAAAGACAAGGCCGTGTGGAAGGGAAGCAGACAGGAGTGAAGGACCTCCAAGCCTGTCTCCATCACCTTTTCTCTTTAGGTGTCTCCTGTCCTTCACTCACTGCCCTTACAGCATGCAGTGCTGGAGCTGTGCCAGTAGGAGCACTGTGTAACAGACAGCCACAGCTGATGCGGGCTATCACATTACAGGTCAGTGGCTTTTATTATTACTCTACGTCCAAGCAACAATAGATTGTAATAATACGGAGAAATGGAGAAGGTTTTACTAGTATGTA